>NC_092719.1:81047438-81647438 GCF_047496885.1 Scyliorhinus torazame
ATTCCATCTGCCAGACCCTAGCCCATTCACCTAACCTATCCAAATCCTTCTGCAGATTTCCGGTATCCTCTGCACTTTTTGCTTTACCACTCATCTTAGTGTCGTCTGCAAACTTTGACACATTGCACTTGGTCCCCAACTCCAAATCGTCTATGTAAATTGTGAACAACTGCGGGCCCAACACTGATCCTTGAGGGACCCCACTAGTTACAGGTTGCCAACCAGAGAAACACCCATTTATCCCCACTCTCTGCTTTCTGTTAGTTAACCAATCCTTTACCCATGCTACCACTTTACCCTCAATGCCATGCACCTTTAGTTTATGCAGCAACCTTTTGTGTGGCACCTTGTCAAAAGCTTTCTGGAAATCCAGATATACCACATCCATTGGCTCCCCGTTATCTACTGCACCGGTAATGTCCTCAAAAAATTCTACCAAATTAGTCAGACACGACCTACCCTTTGTGAACCCATGCTGCGTCTGCCCAATGGGGCAATTTCCCTCCAGGTGCCCCGCTATTTCCTCCTTAATGATAGATTCCAGCATTTTCCCTACAACCAAAGTTAACCGGCCTATAATTACCCACTTTCTGCCGACCTCCTTTTTTAAACACTGGTGTCACGTTTGCTACTTTCCAATCCTCTGGGACCACCCCAGAGTCTAGTGAATTTTGATAAATTATCGCTAGTGCGTTTACAATTTCCCTAGCCATCTCTTTTAACACTCTGGGATGCATCCCATCAGGGCCAGGAGACTTGTCTACCTTTAGCCCCATTAGCTTGCCCAATAAGGTTGATAAGGTTCCCCAGCGTTTGATAAGGTCCCCCACGGTAGGCTATTGCAGAAAATACAGAGGCTGGGGATTGAGGGTGATTTAGAGATGTGGATCAGAAATTGGCTAGCTGAAAGAAGACAGAGGGTGGTGGTTGATGGGAAATGTTCAGAATGGAGTTCAGTCACAAGTGGAGTACCACAAGGATCTGTTCTGGGGCCGTTGCTGTTTGTCATTTTTATCAATGACCTAGAGGAAGGCGCAGAAGGGTGGGTGAGTAAATTTGCAGACGATACTAAAGTCGGTGGTGTTGTTGACAGTGTGGAAGGATGTAGCAGGTTACAGAGGGACATAGATAAGCTGCAGAGCTGGGCTGAGAGGTGGCAAATGGAGTTTAATGTAGAGAAGTGTGAGGTGATTCACTTTGGAAGGAATAACAGGAATGCGGAATATTTGGCTAATGTGGATGAGCAGAGGGATCTCGGTGTCCATGTACATAGATCCCTGAAAGTTGCCACCCAGGTTGATAGGGTTTTTCATAGATTATCATAGATTATCATAGAATTTACAGTGCAGAAGGAGGCCATTCGGCCCATCGAGTCTGCACCGGCTCTTGGAAAGAGCACCCTACCCAAGGTCCACACCTCCACCCTATCCCCATAACCCAGTAACCCCACGCTACACTAAGGGCAATTTTGGACACTATGGGCAATTTAGCATGGCCAATCCACCTAACCCGCACATCTTTGGACTGTGGGAGGAAACCGGAGCACCCGGAGGAAACCCACGCACACACGGGGAGGATGTGCAGACTCCGCACAGTGACCCAAGCCGGAATCGAACCTGGGACCCTGGAGCTGTGAAGCATTTGTGCTATCCACAATGCTACCGTGCTGCCTGGTTGTGAAGAAGGCCTATGGAGTGTTGGCCTTTATTGGTAGAGGGATTGAGTTCTGGAATCATGAGGTCATGTTGCAGCTGTACAAAACTCTGATACGGCCGCATTTGGAGTATTGCGTACAGTTCTGGTCACCGCATTATAGGAAGGACGTGGAGGCTTTGGAGCGGGTGCAAAAATCTTATGAGGAAAGGCTGATGGACCTGAGGTTGTTTTCGTTAGAGAGAAGAAGGTTAAGAGGAGACTTAATAGAGGCAGACACAATGATCAGGGGGTTAGATAGGGTGGATAGTGAGAGCCTTCTCCCGTGGATGGAAATGGCTAGCACGAGGGGACATAGCTTTAAACTGAGGGGTAATAGATATAGGACAGAGGTCAGAGGTAGGTTCTTTACGCAAAGCGTGGTGAGGCCGTGGAATGCCCTACCTGCAACAGTAGTGAACTCGCCAACATTGTGGGCATTTAAAAGTTTATTGGATAAGCATATGGATGATAATGGCATAGTGTAGGTTAGATGGCTTTTGTTTCGGTGCAACATCGTGGGCCGAAGGGCCTGTACTGCGCTGTATCGTTCTATGTTCTAATACTGCCTCCTTAGTGATTACAATCATCTCAAGGTCCTCACCTATCATATCCTTATTTCCATCAGTCACTGGCATGTTGTTTGTGTCCTCCACTGTGAAGACTGACCCAAAAAACCTATTCAGCTCCTCAGCCATTTCCCCGTCTCCTATTATTAAATCTCCCTTCTCATCTTCCAAAGGACCAATATTTACCTTAGCCACTCTTTTTTTGTCTTATATATTTGTAGAAGCTTTTACTATCAGCTTTTATGTTCTGAGCCAGTTTACTTTCATAGTCTACCTTACTCTTCTTTATGGCTTTTTTAGTAGCTTTCCGTTGTCCCCTAAAGACTTCCCAGTCCTCTAGTCTCCCACTAATTTTTGCCACTTTGTATGTTTTTTCCTTCAATTTGATACTCTCCCCCACCTCCTTAGATACCCACGGTCGATTTTTCCCCTTTCTTTTTTGTCGGTATGAACCTTTTCTGAACACTCTCAAAGATCGCTCGGAAGGTTCTCCACTGTTCCTCAACTGCTTCACCATGAAGTCTTTGCTCCCAGTCTACCTTAGCTAGTTCTTCTCTCATCCCATTGTAATCGCCTTTGTTTAAGCACAAAGCACTAGTGTTTGATTTTACCTTGTCATCCTCCAACTGTATTTTAAATTCCACCATATTGTGGTCGCTCCTTCCAAGAGGATCCCGAACTATGAGATCATTAATCAATCCTGCCTCATTACACAGGACCACATCTCGGACCGCTTGTTCCCTTGTAGGTTCCATTACATACTGTTCCAGGAAATTATCCCGGGCACATTCTATAAACTCCTCCTCAAGGCTGCCTTTACCAACCTGGTTAAACCAATCGATATGCAGATTAAAATCTCCCATGATAACCGCTGTACCATTTCTACATGCATCCGTTATTTCTTTGCTTATTGCCTGCCCTACCATCCTGTTACTATTTGGTGGCCTATAGACTACTCCTATCAGTGACCTTTTTGCCTTACTATTCCTGATTTCCACCCAAATTGATTCAACCTTGTCCTCCATAGCACCAATATCATCCCTTACTATTGCCCGGATGCCATCCTTAAACAACAAAGCTACACCACCGCCCTTACTGTCCATTCTATCCTTTCATATAGTCTGATACCCTTGGATATTTAACTCCCAGTCGTGACCATCTTTTAACCATGTTTCACTAATGGCCACTAAATCATAGTCATTCACGATGATTTGCGCCATCAACTCATTTACCTTATTTTGTATACTACGAGCATTCAGGTAAAGTACACATGCTGTTTTTTATGTCTTTGTTATGAATCCTAACACCTTGATCAGTAACTTTTCGCAATTTATTTTTCCTCTTACCCTTTCTCCTAATTTTCCTTGTCTTTGAACCCATATCTCTACATAATAACCTGTCACGTAATCTGCTGCCTTGATCTCCATTAACCATTATACTGTCCATAGCTTACACCTCCCTTGCCCCCAACTTGCTAGTTTAAAGTCCTTGTGACCAACCTATTTATCCTATTCGCTAGAACACTGGTCCCAGAATGGTTCAGGTGAAGACCGTCCCAACGGTACAGGTCCCTCCTGCCCCAGTACTGATGCCAATGCCCCACATACTGATCATAATCCATTGACTTTTTTGGAGCCATTCCGGAATAACACTGCCAGACTGATTTGATGGAGTTTATTGTTACAGCCATTTCATTTAAAAATAATATGTGGCAGGACGAGAAAATGTGATACCGATGCTTTGTCACGAATGTGATGAAGAGAAGCAGGTTAGGTGGAGGAAGAAGAACTAAAATGGACTATGTTATTATACCTGTTTGCGTGTTTTGTTTATGAAACAAAACAGTATTTTGCTGTCAGTATTTCTTAAAGTAAGTGAAAAGGTGAAAAATGACACCTTTGCGGGGGGCTCCCACATCATGGTGGCCTGCTGCATCCTCCAAAACATTGCGAAGCAGAGGAGTGACATGCTAGAGGAGAAGGATGAACAAGACAGGAGGATGCGGGGGATTGGCTGGCACGGTAGGCCACACGTGTACACCTGGGCCGATGTGCACAGGATGCTCTGATCGGCTTCACCGACTGGGGGAACTGGCCAGTGGCACTGACAACCCATCTCCCCCCCCCCCCCCCCCCCCCCCCCCAGCAATCCTCTCTGTGATTCCTACCTGCCTCACTACGGGGGTGGGGGCCCTGGGTTGGCAATATCAGTGAGTCTGCATCATGGGATGAAGACAACCCACTCTGGTGCTCTGCATTGTTCAACAACGTTGACTCCTGCCCATGGTAGCACTTTTCACCGTCCACCTGGGTGATCCCTGCATGCGAGCTGGCCATTCCATCACACGGACCCATCGAATCCCTGGGGTGGCAGCGGTGGGGACACCGGAGTGGTGAGCGCTGGCTGCACTGCAATTCCTGGGCCAAACCCACCCACAACATCCACCCATCCCCCTCTGGTGCCCCCTTTGCGGCCAGCCAATCTCTCACACCTTTCGGACTGAGCACCAAGGCAGGTTTTAACGTTGTCCACAGGTGTTTAATGTGAACAAATATATGCAGGGTTGTGCCCTAGCCCCTAACACTACTGTGCCCTGCATCCGGGCAAACTTAACGGGTGTCTACTTTTTTGGCCTTACGGGCCCTAACTCTATGCCTAGGTGGATCTCCAGGCTGTACATCAGGAGTGGAGGCAGTCTGCTGTGATTCCCACCCTGTGACCTGGGCTGGGTCCCCTTTGGCAGCCGTGTCTGGCGCGATCAGGCCTCAATGGGCCCGGCTGCTACTCCGGTGTCCCAGGTGGCATGGTGCTGCCCTGTTCTGCCTGCTGCCCATGTGCTGCGCCAGGGAAAGGGAGGGGGAAATCTGAGACGCTGCAGTGTCCAGCACCTCTCCTGCAGGAGTCACCGGCCCGGGCCCCATTGTCTCCATCTCCCTTGGAGTGCGCGTTGGCCCCCGGGCTACTCCACGGGACGGGTGTGCAAGTGGAGCTAACTCTTGAAGCTCCCCCCGCCACCTGGTCCAGGAGCTCTGGTAGATGGCTATCTGTGATGGGAAGCCCTGTCCTGGGCCATTGCCTGCACAGATTATCCCAGGCTTTAGACATGTTGATCCATGGCCGAAACGTCCCCCCCCACCACCACCCCCCCACACCCAACCCAAGATGCCAACAATGTGGAATTGGCCTGGGTGGCACACATTGTCAGCACCATCTTCTGCAACTACACGTGGTTGTACTCTTCCATCTGCACCTGCAGGTGTTGGATGCTCGCTGACTGCATCCAACCGGCAGGGCAAATAGCCCATCCAACGGCAATACACTCAGTAGCTGGGGCTGGGGGGCGGGGGCATACAGCTGGCTTAGGCAGTGCCAGTTGACTATCCCTGACAGCAGGGTGGGCACCTGGGCCAGAGGCCCCTAAGGTGCCGAGCACCGAAGGCCATGGGTGGAGAGATGGGGGAAGGGGCGAGGGGGAGCATGCGGGGACAGGGTCTGCAGTGCCAACCATGTAGCCCATTGGACCTGGTTGGGCATGTGTACGCACCATGTCAGCCTTTCACCCCCTGCAGACCTGGTTGGGCAACAGGGGTTAGCCACTGCAGTTGTGACTGATGACGCCTATCTGGAGGCCGCAGACCGATGCAGAGACCAGTTACAATGACGTCCATATGGAGTCCAGGGCCATGATTGAGCGGTGATTCGGCATCGTAGGAACAAAGAACATTACAGGCCCTTCGGCCCTCGATGTTGCACCGACCTGTGAAACCACTCTAAAGCCCATCTACATTATTCCCTTATTGTCCATATGTCTATCCAATGACCATTTGAATGCCCTTAGTGTTGGCGAGTCCACTACTATTGATGGAAGGGCATGCCACGCCCTTACTACTCTCTGAGTAAAGAACCTACCTCTGACATCTGTCTTATAGCTATGTCCCCTCGTGCTAGACATCACCATCCGAGGAAAAAGGCTCTCACTGTCCACCCTATCCAATCCTGTTCATCTTGTGTGCCTCAATTAAGTCACCTCTTAACCTTCTTCTCGCTAATGAAAATTAGGGGCAGCACGGTAGCCTTGTGGATAGCACAATTGCTTCACAGCTCCAGGGTCCCAGGTTCGATTGCGGCTTGGGTCACTGTGCGCGTGGGTTTCCTCCGGGTGCTCCGGTTTCCTCCCACAGTCCAAAGATGTGCAGGTTAGGTGGATTGGCCATAATAAATTGTCCTTAGTGTCCAAAATTGCCCTTGGTGTTGGGTGGGGTTACTGGGTTATGGGGATAGGGTGGCGGTGTTGACCTTGGGTGGGGTGCTCTTTCCAAGAGCCGGTGCAGACTCGATGGGCCGAATGGCCTCCTTCTGCACTGTAAATTCTATCTTCTATTTATCTAAAACAGCCTCAAGTCCCTCAGCCTTTCCTCACAAGATATTCCCTCCATACCAGGCAACATTCTGGTAAATCTCTTCTGCACCCTTTCCAATGCTTCCACATCCTTCCTATAATGTGGCGACCAGAATTGCATGCAATACTCCAAATGTGGCCGCACCAGTTTTGTACAGCTGCAACATGACCTCATGGCTCCGAAAGTCAATCCCTCTACCAATAAAAGCTAACACAACGTATGCCTTCTTAACAACCCTCTCAACCTGGGTGGCAACTTTCAGGAATCTATGTACATGGACACCGAGATCTCTCTGCTCATCCACACTGCCAAGAATCTTACCATTAGCCCAGTACGGTCTTCCTTTTATTCCTTCCAAAATGAATCACCTCTCACTTTTCTGCATTAAACTCCATTTGCCACCTCTCAGCCCAGCGCTGCAGCTTATCTATGTCCCTCTGTAACTTGTAACATCCTTCCGCACTGTCCACAACTCCACCGACTTTAGTGTCATCTGGAAATTTACTCACCCATCCTTCTACGCCCTCCTCCAGGTCATTTATAAAAATGACAAACAGCAGTAGCCCCAAAACAGATCCTTGTGGCACACCACTAGTAACTGGACTCCAGTCTGAACATTTCCCATCAACCACCACCCTTTGTCTTCTTCCAGCGAGCCAATCTCTGATCCAAACTGCTAAATCACCCCGAATCCCATGCTTCTGTATTTTCTGCAGTAGCCTACCGTGGGGAACCTTATCAAATGCTTTACTGAAATTCATATACACCACATCAACTGCTTTACCTTCATCCACGTGTTTGGTCACCTTCTCAAAGAACTCAATAAGGTTTGTGAGGCACGACCTACCCTTCACAAAACCGTGTTGACTCTCTCTAATCAAATTATTCCTTTCCAGATGATTATACACACTGGGCGCGATTCTCCACTCTCACGCCTAAGTGGCCGCGCCGCCGTGAACGCCGTCTAGGTTCACGACGGCGCGGAACGGCCCCGACCGATTCAGGCCGACAATGGGCCAAGATCGGGGCCGCGTCATCTACACGCGCCAGGCCTTGTCGCCCGCGTAAAAGCGGCGCCACATAATGACGCGGCCAGTGTCGCATAACGGGCGTCATCCGCGCATGCGTGGTTGCTGTCCTTTCTAAGCGGAAGGAAGGTCCTCCTTCAGAGGACGGCCTGACGATCGGTGGGCACCGATCACGGGCCACCCCATTTCAGGTAAAGCCCGGTGCAGGATCTCCTTCCTTCCTCTCCCCCCCCCGCCAGCATTCACGCACCGCTCATGACTGCAGCGACCAGGTGTGGACGGCGCCAGGGGGAACCCGCTGTTTTGGCCTGGCCGCTCGGCCCATCCAGGCCTCAGAATAGCAGGGGTGCCGGAGAATTGCCATTTTCTGTGTCTCAGGAGAATCGCGGGAGGGTGTCAGACCGGCGTCCCCGGATATTTTGGCGGCCCAGGCGATTCTCCCAACTGGCGTGGGAGTGGAGAATTGCGCCCCCTATCTCTTATAAACCTTTCCAAGATTTTGCCCACAACAGAAGTGAGGCTCACTGGTCTATAGTTACCGGGGTTGTCTCTACTCCCCTTCTTGAACAAGGGGACAACATTTGCTATCCTCCAGTCTTCTGGCACTATTCCTGTAGACAAAGATGACTTAAAGATCAAAGCCAAAGGCTCAGCAATCTCCTTCCTAGCTTCCCAGAGAATCCTAGGATAAATCCCATCCAGCCCAGGGGACTTCACACCTCCTCCTTATGAACCTCAAGCCCTTCTAGTCTAGTAGCCTGAATCTCAGTATTCTTGACAACATTATCTTTTTCCTGTGTGAATACTGACGAAAAATATTCATTTAGCACCGCTCCCATCTCCTCGGATTCCAAGCACAACTTCCCACTACTGTCCTTGACTGGCCCTACTCTTACCCTAGTCATTCGTTTATTCCTGACACTGAACATCTGCAAACATTCCCACTTCTGCCCTTATGATGGAAGGGATGTCATTGATGAAGCAGCTGAAGATGGTTCGGCCTAGAATCCTACCCGGAGAACTCCTGCAGTGAAGTCTTGGAGCAGAGATGATTGACCTCCAACCATAATAACTATCTTCCTTTGTGCCAGGCATGACACCGACCAGTAGAGAGCTTTTCCCGATTCCAGTTTTGCTAGGGCTTCTTGATGGTCAAATATTGCCTTGTCAAGGGCAGTCACTCTCTCAGAGTCTTACTGTCTCGGAAGTCATTTGCACTTCTAGTCGACTGGCTCCCTGAAAGATTAAGTCCCACTCCTTTACCATAGTCCTGTGTATATTTCCTTTTCAGTATATATCCACCTTCCTTCTTAAAGTTACTACTGAATCGGTTTCTACCAATTTTTCAGGTAGTGCATTCCAGATTATAACAATTTGCTACTTTAATTCGCACATCTCTTGTTTTCCTAATATATTACAAAGAGAGCACTCCTCCAGATTCTACCTTTTCTTGTAATCTAGCACACTGCAGATTCCAGACACCAATCTTACTTCAAGTAGCAGCATTGACAGAAATCTGAAGGCTGGGACATGTTCAAATAAGATTTGAACTCAACGATTGTAACACACTTGAGATCGTAATGTCAAGGAAACAGCAGTTAATACAGACTTGGGTACAGCCAGCTCCAGGACTGGCCTTAACCGGGAGCTAGTTTAGCTCAGTTGGCAGCACGGCTGTTTCAAGATGCAGAGCAAGGCCAACAGATGGAGTTCAATTCCCATATTGGCTGAGGTTTTTCATGAAGGCCCTGCTTTCTCAGCCTTGCCCCTCGCCTGAAGTATGGTGATTCTCAGATTAAATCACCACCAGTCAGCTCACCCCCTCAAAAAGGGGAAAGTAGCCTATGGTCATCTAGGACTGTGGCAACTTTCTACTTTACCTGCATTCTGAGGTGGAAATGTAAGTTAGTTAGAGGTATTATGCAGCGTTCCAAGACAGCTGTGAAGTTCTGTGGGGCAATATGCAAGGTGAAAACACATTTTGTCATGGGTTTTAAAATGGAAAAGTGGCTGGTCTTCTTAAAAAGATTCAATGTAGATATTTTCATTAATGAGCAAGAAACCAACCACCAAACCCTCAAGATTTATTTACTGCATTGTGCTGTGGAAAGATTAACGCAGGTACAACAGTGAAATGGAACAAAATAAGTTTACTAAAACAAAGTTTTACACAATCAGTCTTCCCCCACACCACCACCCCCTCCCCTCCCCCCAGACAAGCCATACAAATTAACAAGCTTTCTCAGGATCTACATTGGAAAGTCACAATATTGATGCATTGCTTTTCCTTTCCGTTACTGATTGGACAAACTAATAACCAGCTAAGCAGCTTAATCTATTGCACCTAAAAAGAAAAGGTACTACTCTTGGCAAAGGGCATGATTTACTGTGGACAAGTTAGTCGCTTTCAAAATGCTTTTAGCATCACAAAAAAACAAAACCCAGAAAATAAAAACTTACACAATAGGGCAGCTAACTAAGCAGATTTTCATTCACAGTGCTATGGGGGAAAAACACCAGTCATTGTAAATAAAACAGAGGTGCATCGCTGCTTTCAGATTACCAGGGAGCCAGAAAGGGCAGGGGGTGGAAAATAGAAAAGCAAAGTGGTATAAGACTCTGCTCATGCTTTAATGGTGAATTGGAACATGACAAATAGTCTCTAATACGCATTTGAACACCAAGAATTTTATTTGTCTGGGTTTATTCTGCAGTTTTCTAAGACTGTTCTTTGAATGCAAGGAAAGAGATCTTGGCAGAACAAGGATTGTGATGTGCATTCTTCATCTGGAATTGCTGTTCCCACTGGCATATAGCCTAGTCCATGTTCTGGCTGCAAGATAAAGATATATTAAGTATACAGTTCTCATGTGGAAAGTTCAAACATATTGCAGTACTTTTGCACGATTTTCCAGGTTGAGTATCCTTGATCTGTAAATATCCAACACGTTTTTTTTGAACTTCATCAACCTTTAGCACAGGACGTCTGACCCTCGCTGACACAATCCTTACCAACCTCGAGTGCAGGAAGTCAGTGACCCTCAGCGACATGACCCATGCCAGTCACATCCAACCTTTAGCACATGGAGACTGTGACTTGGGTCAACATGAATCTTGCTGACCGTACCCAACAATTAACACGGGATGGTGACCCTCACCAACACAAACCTCGCTGACCACACACCTTTGGCACAGGAAGTCTAGTGGTTTGTCTGCATTGTTTACCTGGCACTCTCTCCTACATGCAAGATAGCAGAATGATGCCACGGGTGTGAACTCATCAGTGCCCTATACCAATTATTCAGTGGTACATCTTACTTTTTTTAGCCATTTAATTTAGACCAAAGCTCACCTAGGCTTTGGCCATTGTAATGAAAGTAGGTCATTGTAATGCAGCATCCAAAGATTGAAATTATCTGAAAATCCAAATGCAAATGACTCAGAGGGCTTCAGATAAAAGATACTGGGCGAGATTCTCTGAGCCCGAAGTTAAGTGTTGACGTAAACGTCGTCGCATTTCCTGATGGCGTCAACATGGCCTCAGGATCAGCAATTTTGACCCCTACAGGGAGCCAGCACGATACTGGAGCAACCCACGCCGCTCCAGCTGCTGATCCAGACGTCAACTGGGCGCTACGGGGTCTGCGCATGCGCAGTGACACCGGCGTCAACGCACGCATGCGCAGTGGCCCCCTTCTCTGCGCCAGCCCCGATGCAACATGGCGTGGGGCTACAGGGGCCGGCGCGGAAGAAAGGAGGCCCCCAGCCAGAGGCCAGCTTGCCGATTGGTGAGCCCCGATCACAGCCCCCCCCCACTCAGAGCCCTCCACGCCGAGGTCCCGCCGGCTAAGAGCAGGTTAGAACGGTGCCGGCAGGACTCGGGGTTCTTTGGTACGGCCGCTCAGCCCATCCCAGGCGGAGAATCGCCAGGGGGCCCCGACGCCAATTCTCCGCTCTGCGTCGGGGCGGCGTGGCGCAATTCTCCAGCCCGACCCCGGGCTGAGAGAACCCTGCCCACTCAACTTACAAGTAAACGTTAGCAGCAACAAGTTGACCATTTAGCCAATTCCAATCACAAACAATTTTAGAAATGTAATAAAACGATCCCATCCAAAGCTATGTTTTTTCTCCCACACTTGCAGTCAGCTGTTAACTGGGATATTTATACCTGAAATGCATCCAAAACTGCAACTGTGTACATGATATTTTGAGAAATAGTTGGTAATCATCCAGTTTGTGATTAGAATTGCACCTGCAATGCATCCAAGTACATTGGGAAAAACAGTGTTCATTTCTGGCTACATGGATTGTTCCCGCCTGGACCCAAGTGAAAACATCACTTCCACAAAACTTGCCACCTCATTGCTTGAGACAGCATTAAATTGGGGACTGAGTAAAGTCCCAGGAAAGCAAGTGACTTAGGCTAGCTGGGGAAAGAGGTGCAGAGCTTCAATCGTTGCACACAGCTGAATTTGCATTCATACTGAGAGGGTAGCTGGGGAGGCAAAAAGGAAAGTAGAAGAAAATGTCACCCCATCAGCCTATGATATCTTGTGCAACGTAAGGCAAGAGCATCTCAGCCAAGTAAATGTATCAAAAGGGTCAGAGTGCCAGGGTTCCTGGGGTTTTAAGAATTAAAAATGCATCAGATAGGTAACTGTACCATTATTATTTCCATTTCCTTTAACCAGTTGAATATCAAATGACCACATATACCTGTTTCTATCGCCTGGGCTTCGTTGCTCTTCCACTGTTCAGCTACGTCATTTGCTAATGGATCATCTGGATTTGGAGCACTTAACAATGCCTGGATTGATAGCAGTACTGTACGAATCTGCAAAGCTGGGGACCATTTATCTATGGAATCAAAATATTACAAGTCATGACATCAGTGCTCCAGTTAAAAATGCATAAATGTTACATTTGTCACTTGTACAAATGATTAAAATTAAGGTGCAGAAATTGGAAGCAACCATTCATTACCTTTCAGAATATCTAAACAGATTCTGCCCAGCTTGTCTACATTTGGGTGATATATTTTGGTCATAAAGCGAACTTTTGGAGCCGCCATAGGATATTCTTCTGGAAGAAATAGTTCAAGTTTAAAAGTTCCACCCTCAAATGGCGAGTCCTGTGGACCAGCTATAACAACATGAAAGTAGCGTGCATTGCATTCATCAGCTTCAGCCTTTATACCAGGCACCGGCTCTGCATGCAAACGCTGGGTCTCCTGTAAAACAATTAAAATAGACAATTGTTAGTCATGCAGACGCCCAAACATGCGAAATTACATTTCTAAATGAATATTGTACACACAAACACCCGACTGCTGAATCAAGGGAGCCAAAAGCATTTGTGGTTTTAAATATTAGACCATAAGACCCAAGAGCAGAATTAGACCACTTGGCCCATCGAGTCTGCTCCGTCATTTAATCTTGGCTGATATTTTTCTCATCCCCATTTTCCTGCCTTCTCCCCATAACCCCCGATCCCGTTATTGGTCAAAAACCTATCTATCTCGGTCTTAAAGACACTCAGTGACTTGGCCCCAGAGCCTTCTGCAGCAAAGTGTTCCACAGATTCACCACCCTCTGGCTGAAGAAATTCCTCCTCATCTGGTTTTAAAGGATCATCCCTTTAGTCGGAGTGTGAACTCTGCTTCTAGTTTTTCCTACAAGTGGAAACATCCTCTCCACGTCCACTCTATCCAGGCCATGCAGTATCCTGTAAGTTTCAATAAAATCCCCACTCATCCTTCTAAACTCAGAGTACAGACCCAGAGTCCTCAACCGTTCTTCATACCACCAGCTCTTCATTTCAGGGATCATTCTTGTGAACCTCTTCTGGACCCTTTCCAAGATCAGCACATCCCTCCTTAGATATGGGGCTCATAACTGCTCACAATATCCAAATGAGGTCTGACCAGAGCATCATACAGCCTCAGAAGTATATCCCTGGTCTTGTAGACTAGCCCTCGTGACATGAATACTAACATTGCATTTGCCTTCTTAACTGCTGACTGAACCTGCACGCTAAACTTGAGAATTGTGAACAAGGACTCCAAGTCCCTTTGTGCTTCTGATTTCCTAAGCATCTTCCCAATTAGAAAATAGGCTATGCCCCCATTTCTCCTTTCAAAGTGCATAACGTCATACTTTTCCACATTGTATTCCATCTGCCACTTCTTTGCCCACTCTCCTAGCCTGTCCAAGTCCTTCTGAAGCCCGCCTGCTTTCTCAATACTACCTGTATCATCTGCAAAGTTAGCAACAGTGCCTTCAGTTCCTTCCTCCAGATCATTAATTTGGGGCAGCATGGTAGCATTGTGGATAGCACAATTGCTTCACAGCTCCAGGGCCCCAGGTTCGATTCCGGCTTGGGTCACTGTCTGTGCGGAGTCTGCACATCCTCCCAGTGTGTGCGTGGGTTTCCTCTGGGTACTCCGGTTTCCTCCCACAGTCCAAAGATGTGCAGGTTAGGTGGATTGGCCATGATAAATTGCCCTTAGTGTCCAAAATTGCCCTTAGTGTTGGGTGGGGTTGCTGGGTTGTGGGGATAGGGTGGAGGTGTTGACCTTGGGTAGGGTGCTCTTTCCAAGAGCCGGTGCAGACTCGATGGGCCGAATGGCCTCCTTCTGCACTGTAAATTCTATGAAATTTTATGTATATTGTGAAAAGTTGTGGTCCCAGCACCGACTCCCGAGTTACACCACTAGTCACCGGCTGCCATCCTGAAAAAGACCCCTTTATCCCCACTCTCTGCCTTCTGCCAATCCTCTATCCATGCCAGGATCTTACCCTTAACACCATGGGCTCTTAACCTATTTAACAGTCTCCTATGCGACACCTTGTCAAAGGCATTCTAGAAATCTAAATAAATCACGTCCACTGGTTCTCCTTTGTCCAACTTCCTGGTTACTTCCTCAAAGAACACGTGACCTCCCCTTGATGAAGCCGTGCTGACTCAGTCCTATTTTATCATGCACTTACAAGTACTCCGCAATCTCATCTTTAATAATGGACTCTTAAAATCTTACCAATGACCGAAGTCAGGCTAACCGGCCTATCATTTCCCGTTTTCTGCCCCCCTCCCTTCTTAAACAGGAGTGTTACATGAGCCACTTTCCAGTCGTCTGGGACCTTTTCTGCCTCCAGTGATTCCAGAAAGATCCCCAATACCTCCACAATCTCCTGAGCTATCTCTTTTAGAACCCGGGGATGTAGTCCATCTGGTCCAGGTGATTTATCCACCTTCAGACCTTTCAGTTTCCCCAGAACCTTCTCCTTAGTAATGGTCACTGCACTCAACCTCTGCCCCCTGGTTCTCCTGGTGCTCTGGCATCTCACTGGTGTCTTCCACCATGAAGACTGATGCAAAGTAACTATTCAGTTTGTCTGTCATTTCTTTGTTTCCTACTATTACTTCTCCAGCGGTCCAATGTCTATTTTTGCCGCTCTTACCTTTTATATATTGAAAAAAAAAAAACTTTTCCTATCTTCCTTTATATTACTATCTAGCTTGCACTCATACTACATCTTCTCCCCCCTTATGCTTTTTTAGTTGTCCTCCGCTTGCTTTTAAAGGCTTCCCAATAATCCTAGTCACTTTGTATGTTTTTTCTTTAGCTTTTATGCTGTCCTCGACTTCCCTCGTCAGCCATGGATGCCTTGTCCTCCCCTTAGCATGTTTCCTCCTCCTTGGGAGGAATTTCTGTTGTGCCTCCCGAATAACCCCCCAAAACACCTGCCATTGCTGTTCCACCGTCTTCCCTGCCAGGCTCCTTTTTCAATCAACACTGGCCAGCTCCTCCCTCATGTCTTTGTAGTTAGCCTTATTTAATTCTAATACCGTTACATCTGATTGCAGCTTCACCATCTCAAACTGCAGGGTAAATTCTATCATATTGTGGGTTACTACACCTTAAGAGTTCCTTCACCTTAAGTTCCCTAATCAAATCTGCCTCATTACACATCACCAAATCCAGAATTGCCTGTTCCCTAGTAGGCTCGGTCACAAGCTGCTCCAAAAAAACATCTCAGACATTCCACAAATTCCTTTTCTTGGGATCCACCTGATTTTCCCAGTCCACCTCCATATTGAAGTCCTCCATGATTATTGTAATATTGCCTTTTTTACATGCCTTTTCTATCTCCCAGTTTATTTTCTGCCCCACATCCTGACTACTGCTCGGGGGCCTGTACATAACTCCCATCATGGTCTTTTTACCTTTGCGATTCCTCAACTCTACCCAAAGAGATTCTATATCGCTCCTTGCTATCGATTTAACTTCATTCCTTACTAACAATGCAACACCACCCCCTTTGCCCATCTGCCCGTCCTTTCGATAGGACACATATCCTTGGATATTTAGATCCCAGCCTGATCCCGATTGCAAGCACGTCTCTGTGATGCCCACATCATACTGGCCAATTTCAATGTGCGCAACAAGCTCATTTACCTTGTTCCGTATACTGCGCGCATTTAGGTATAACTCCCTCAATCCTGCATTGACCACCTCCCTTTTCACACTCGTCACCTTTTTTGCTCTGCCTGAGGGTGATGTTGTTCTTTTATTTTGGTTCTCTATTTCCCCTTCAGTTATTACATCTTCTAAGCTCACATTCTGGTTCCCACCCCCCCCCTGCCATCCTAGTTTAAATCCTCCGAGTGAATCTAGCAAACCTCCCAGCAAGGATATCATTGCCCCTCCAGTTTAGATGCAACCCGTCCTTCTTGTACAGGTCCCGCCTGCCCCGGAAAAGATCACAACGGTCCAAAAATCTGAAACCCTCCCTCTTACACCACCAGTTTAGCTGTGCTATCCTCCTATTTCTAGCCTCACTGGTACATGGAATTCAATATTCCGTATTGAATTACCACTGTGGTTTCAAATTCACAGATTTATTCAGTGGCATTGGTTACATAATGTGAAGTCCACGTGCAAATATGAATTAAAGTCAGCCAAAACAAACGACACTTCAAGTGTCAGTCAAGGCCCAGTGATACCATTCAGATAGAAAACTGAAGAGTTTGAATCCCACTCCAGAGGCTTACAGCATACTCCAGGCTAACACTTCTGAGGGAGTGCTGCACAGTTGGAGATGCTGTCTTTCAGATAAATGTTACACCATGGCACCGTTGTGGAGACCAGCAGGGCAGGCACCATTCATTCATTAACCAGCATTATCAGATGACCTAGTCATTTATCTCTTTTGGGTCTTTCAGGTCTCACACTAGCTGCCAGGTTGCCTACACAGCTGGTACACTTAAGAGTGCTTGGTTGGAAAGTGCCATGGGATGTCTTGAAGTCATGAAATCCAAGTTTTGAAATCAGCAGTTACAGAGTAAGAATGCGTACATTAATATGGCTGGGTTTTATTTCAAGCTATGCACTTAAAAACAAAATTTGAAGTAGATATAGTGTATGATTTCTGCTCTTGTTCTATCCATCAAACCAGTTACAGCATTTTAACCCCACAATTTTTGCCAGGTCATTGGATCTTAAGACAGATGTGTCCAATAAGGACATTGAGCATTAATGGTTTTTAGATCTTTCTGCGCAGAGTCCACTGCAAACATTACTACACTCAAAATAAAGTTTACAGTGACTGAAATAGATAAAAATCTTGATAATCCTGTTAATACATCAAGATCCAGAGATATGATTGACCCCCAGCCCAGCCTCATTAGCTTTTTGGGGAGAGAATTTCACTACACCTTATGTGAAATAGTGTTTCCTGATATCATCCCTGAACAGCCTGGCTCTAAAGTTATGTCCCCTTGTTCTGGATTTCCCCAGAGGAAGTAGCTGCTTTCTCTTTCCCCCCACCCTATCAAACGCTTCATCTCAAACTCAATCAGATCTCTCCTTAATCCTCTATACTCAAGGGATAAGTCTAGTTTATGCAACCCAGCCTTATAATTTAAACCCTTAGCCAAAATATAATTCTGACCCAAAATATCATTCTGACCAATCTGCAATGCTTTGGGGTCCTTCCCAGTGCTCAGAACTGAATGCAGGTCGGGTCTAACCAATGTTATATAACTGTGGCTTCTACTGTAGCTTCATACTCAATAATTAAAGATAAATTTATTTGGAATGATGTCCCTATTAATCCCAAATATTTCACTGAAAGGAGCTGCAAACTAAAGAGTAAAAACAACAAAGCACATTTTCTGCAAATTCAAATAACTTTATTCTCTACTTAGCTCACTGGGAGGCTCTTGTGGCCAAAGCTTGCGTGACAACGTGATCAGAAAGCTCTTTATAGAACACAGGCCCTGAATCTTTATAGTCAGTGTGAAGTAATATCAGTTTTCATTGTCGTCATGAGAGTGTCCCTTTAAGAAATGTTTTTGTCTCATCACATGGCTTCAGGTGATGTCATTGTGTGGGTGGAGCTCGGCTGTGGACTGGGAGTTGGTTTTACTGTCACTTTGGT
The DNA here is from genome assembly GCF_047496885.1 of Scyliorhinus torazame. Lineage (NCBI taxonomy): Eukaryota > Metazoa > Chordata > Chondrichthyes > Carcharhiniformes > Scyliorhinidae > Scyliorhinus > Scyliorhinus torazame. The sequence goes on from NC_092719.1 coordinate 81,065,570, forward strand.
TTGGGGCTTGTTTGTGGCTCTGAATTTTTGCTTTTGTTTTCACATTTGGCTGCTGTACTCAGAATGAGAAGTATTTTGGCCTGTCTCTCTATCTTCAGTTTAAAAGCCGTTTTCAGATTACTCAATAACTTAAGAAATAATTGTTTTCAGGAAGGAATTCAAACCTGCGGTTTTGGAAAGGACACAAGAGCATCCAAACCAGGTCGAGTGCTGTATGCTGGGCCACGCCTTTGAAAAGGGAGCACTGGTTTATGGGATCTTGTTATTAAATTAGAACAGTTAAAGGGGGAAATTTCTGAATGATTATACATAGATTACTGTAGCTGTGTGGGGTATTTATGTTGGTAGTTGATAAAAATGCTTACTGTGTGCGTTTAGAAAAATGTTAACTAAATTTGTAGAATAAAGTTTGTTTTTGATTAAAAGTGCTTACGGCCTCTGTTGAAAAAGGCAGGCACTTGTGCTCATCGTAACCAAATCAATAAACAGTTGTAGGTTAGGTGAACTCCATGATATACTTTGGGGTTTTCTAAACCCTGGCCTATAACACTGAGGGATCGGCTTTTTAGTAAATCATTCAAGTGTTTTATTTGATATGCGTAAAATCACTCCCCAGGACACGGGCAATTCACCTGACACGAAAATATTTCAAAACATCACTGAATTTTTAAATTAATTAGTGAGACCATTGATTTTTACTGACTATGATACATTCAATTTATTAATTAGGGTCTGGGGATCCTCACTTCTTTGGGTGAGAGGTGGCAAGGAAACTATGAATCAGTAGCATTGGATTACAGAAGGAAAGCAAAGAAATATAAAACTGGTTAGTATGAGTGCAGTATAAAATAGCTATTGTAAACATTGGTCCTTTAAGACAATGCTGAGGAATTAATCATAGGAAATAAAGAAATGGAGAACAGATTTTGAACATGTACTTTGTATCTGTCTTCATGCTAGATAACAAAGTATAGTAGGAAAAGAGGCAAAAGAGAAGAATGTAAAAGGATCACCATCACAAGAGAAAAAGTACTAATCAAACTAATGAATTAATAAAGGGTAACAATCCCCAGGACTAATGGCCCACATCCTTGGGTTCTAATAAAATGGCCACAGAGACTGTGATCTTCCAAAATTTTCCAGATTTTGGTATGGTCCCAGGGCATCAGAACACTGCAAATGCAATACCTCTATTGAAGAAACAAAGGAGACAGAAAGCAAGAACATACAGGCCAGTTAGCCTAACATCTGTCACTGGAAAAATATGTTTGGAATCCATCAGTAAGGAGATAGCACAGCATTTTTTTTTTTTTTTAAAAACATACTACCATAAAAACAATTGCTGTTCATGAAAATAAAAATAGTGTTTTTCCTTAATTCCTTATAGGAAAATAATTCCTTACATGTAACAAGCAGGGTGAATAGAGGGAAACCAGTTGATATCAAACTGTAACATAAAAAATTATAATAGTGCACAAAATAACTCATGGAATTGGGTGTGAGGTGATATTATGATTTTAAAAATTATTTTTTCCAATTGAGGGCAATTTAGCCCAGCCAATCCACCTACCTTGTACACCTTTTGGATTGTGGGAGCGAGACCCATGAAGACATGGGGAGAATGTGCAAACTCCATACAAGAGTGACCCGGGCTCCACAGCACCGTGAGCCAGCAGTGTTAACCACTGCTCCACCGTGCTGCCCTAGATTTCCTTTCCTAAAGGGCAATAGTGAGCCAGATGGGTCTTTTATGAAAATCTATTGCTGCTTAATTTCAGATTAATTGATCAATGTGGGGGCCCTTGAGAGGGCGTAGAAATGATTTACCTGAATGGTTCCAGGGATGGGATATTTTAGCTACAAGGTTAGGTTGGGAAGCTGGGCTGTTCTTCCTGAAGCAACGACAATTGAGGGAGGTAATAACAGGTTTAGATAACTTGGAAAATCTGTCCCTATAGCTGACCATGCAAGGATTCATGGACACAGATTTAAGGTTTTAGGAGCAAGAGATGCAGGGGGATGTACAAAGGTTTTTATGCAGCGAGTGGTAATGATTTACAACATGCTGCCTATGAAGGTGGAGGAAGTGGGGTCAATTAATGATTTCAAAAGGAAAGTGGATGGCTCTCGACGGAAATAAAGTTTCTGGACTACAGGTATAAAGCAAAGCAACAAAATGGGACTGATTGGATTGGATGGCCAACAATGGACCAAATGACCTTTTTAAAAAAAAAAATCACTTGTCACAAGAATGCTTCAATGAAGTTACTGTGAACAGCCTCTCGTCACCACATTCCGGCACCTGTTCGGGAAGGCCGGTACAGGAATTGAACCCGCACTGCTAGCATTGTTCTGCATTAGAAGCCAGCTGTTTAGCCCACTGTGCTAAATCAGCCCATTCCATCACCTGTTTTTAGTAATGCTTCTAATGGAGGGAAATGGAAAGAGAGTGGGGAAAGAAAGGGATAAAAAGGAAACAAAGAATATTGCTATTTGCTCATTCCAACAGTGCCATTTCCAAAAAAATGTGCATTCCAATGTTGTTCTGATGAAGGCGCGTTATTTACTTTCCACTGAATACATTATGAACAAGTCTCATGGGATACCGGGTAGGATCAAAATGCCGAATCATAAATCTGGCGATGTGCAAGTCAAAAATGCAGTTTAAAACATTTTAACCAATGTTTTGAAATCGCATTCAAGAATTTTGTTTGCTTTTCAGTGAAAGCAACAAACAAGTGACCTAGCACATGGGTAAACTATAATTGGTATATATCCAGGATTGGAACCAGCCAAATTTAAAATTCCAGTCCTGTATTCAAGTATCATTGATATTGCTGTTCCTGAACTGTAAAGTCCCACATGCTCTGTATTTAACATAGAATTTACAGTGCAGAAGGAGGCCATTCAGCCCATAGAGTCTGCACCGGCTCTTGGAAAGAGCACCCTACCCAAGGTGAACACCTCCACCCTATCCCCATAACCCAGTAACCCCACCCAACACTAAGGGCAATTTTGGACACTAAGGGCAATCCACCTAACCTGCACATCTTTGGACTGTGGGAGGAAACCGGAGCACCCGGAAACCCACGCACACACGGGGAGGATGTGCAGACTCCGCACAGACAGTGACCCAAGCCGGAATCGAACCTGGGACCCTAGAGCTGTGAAGCAATTGTGCTATCCACAATGCTACCGTGCTGTCTAAAAGTTTGTAACATAAAGTGTTTTATTGACTGTGAATGTTTCTTAGCTGAGTGTGAAATACAAAGATAATAACTTGTCAATTCAGATGTGAAACATAAAGCAGCTTTTGTGGTAATCATAATCTCAAAACTAGCTGGTTGGTACACTTCAACCACAAAACTAGCACAATATGTAAAGGATTTGGGAAAATTCGGCAGGCTTGCAGGAATTGAGGAGAGTTGAAGCAGGATGAAATAGAAGAAATGTGAACAAAATCCAAACAGAAGAATCTGGAGCAGACGTTTTCATCACTATCGAACAAACTAAACAGTCTACAACTATCAACAGCATTCACTACTCAGAACAAGCACATCACCATAAGACAAATATTGTATTTTCAAGTCTGCCAAAATCGGAATGCAGTTAAATGCTACAAGAGCCTACAGTAACAGAATGCAGTTGAATGCTACAAGAGCCTACAGTAACAGAATATGAATGTCTCAAAACTAATTGTGGCTAGTAAAGCAATACATGAGGTGTCTGTGAGTAAGGTTCAAGGTCATCGTTCATTTACTGGGCTCCAGGGGTCCTCTGGACAACCAGCGAAGATATGGAGCATTATTTCAGATATAGGATCAGAAGCTCAGGACTAAGGTTATGTAGTCAGTTCAAATCTGAGACAGTGGCCAGGGAACGCACTGGAGGCGAGGGAATGGAACTTGATTGGAGGGTGTGGAGGATGAAGACAGTGACTTTGTTCTTGGAGGAAATTACGGTCAGAACTAACATCAGACATGATGTGGAGATGCCAGTGTTGGACTGGGGTGGACACAGTAAAAAGTCTTACAACACCAGGTTAAAGTTCAACAGGTTTATTTGGAATCACCAGCTTTAGGAGCGCAGCTCCTTTATCAGGTGAATGTCTTATAATGTCAGACAAGCAGACTGGAAACTCAGAGGAAGTGGAGGGATCTGAAGAGGAGGTGGTGGTGAGGCAAGGTGCTGTCATTCAACATGTGGCACCTGCCAACACCTTTTGGGTGATATCACTGAAGTGTAGCTTACCAGATCTAGAAGTGGAGGGGACCAACAATAGATCCTTGCAGGACTAGATATAATGGTACAGCAGTTGGGAGAGTTGCCACTAGTGTTCTGGCTACAATTAGAAGCAAAGCAACCCGCTTGCTGCTTAACAAGTCCCACCGAGCTGGACAACGGATGAAGTTGCAGCACAGAAAAAAGGTAATTGGCCCAACTAGTCCGTACTCCTGTTTATACTCCACATGAGCCCTTATCCCGATCAACAAAACCTATTATTTTTCTCTCTGCATGTTTTCGTAGTTCCCTCTGAAAAGTGTTTATCTCTTTGTCTCAGCAAATCGTGAATGAGTGCCACATCCCAACCACTCTCCTGAATTCATTAGTGACCATTCCATATTATAGTCCCTAGTTTTGGTTCTTCCCCCATCCAGAGTGGTAGCAAAGATATTGGAGGTGTGGAATTCCATAATACCACCGTTCAGTTTGACAAACTGTGCATAAAACCAGAAAGTGCATCAAGAAATAACAAAATGAAAGCATTCTTGGTCAGTTTAGTCTATATAATTAGGAGTCATACATCCAGCAGACATTGGGAGGTATGGTCACAAAACTGCCTCACCTCTGGGGTAAAAAGTTGTGCATGGACCAAATAACGGAGTTACTAAACTGCTTAAAGTAACTCCTTCACAATTATTTAGAAAAATGTACCTACAAAAATGTGCTATAAATTCCTTTCAGTTTGGAGGGGGTGGGGTAGATTTGGAGCTTTCACCTGCTTTTTACTAATTATGTGCATGAACTATGCATCCTGAATTAAAAACAAAAGATTCTGAGTCAGGTTGGATTTAAAATGTTAACTCTGCATCTCTCTCCACAGATGCTGTTAGACCCACTGAGCTTCTCTGGCATTTCTCAATCATTTTGCTTTCATTTTCATGCATCCATGCTGCATGGGACAATATCCATACGCTGTAACGTCAAGGAAAGCAAATTACAGATACTCGAATAGTAGCTGTAGTGATCCTGGAATGAATGGATTGTCTTGGGAGGGAAGGATGAGCAAACTGCACCAGATTGGAGTTTAGAAGAATGAAAGGTATGGGAGACAGGTAGGAGTAGAGTCAAGGCCACAATTAGATCAGCCATGACCTTATCAGATAGCAGAACAGGCTCAGCGGGCCAAATGACCTACTCTCATTTCATATGATCTTAGCTAACTGCCATAATTATACAATTCCATCTAACTTATGCCCTTTCCACTCTGTCCCTCCTCCAACTGGGACAGCCTCGTGCTTTATGCTGCTTTAATCCAACATTCTTACTCTGCTTATCACTCATAGTTTCATAGAATTTACAGTGCAGAAGGAGGCCATTCGGCCCATCGAGTCTGCACCGGCTCTTGGAAAGAGCACCCTACCCAAGCCCACACCACCCTATCCCCATAACCCAGTAACCCCACCCAACACTAAGGGCAATTTTGGACACTAAGGGCAATTTATCATGGCCAATCCACCTAACCTGCACATCTTTGGACTGTGGGAGGAAACCGGAGTACCCGGAGGAAACCCACACACACACTCAGGGAGGATGTGCAGACTCCGCACAGACAGTGACCCAAGCTGGAATCGAACCTCGGACCCTGGAGCTGTGAAGCAATTGTGCTACCCACAAGGCTACCGTGCTGCCCCAAACTCATTCTCCATATCCTCACTGATATTGAATACCTTGTATTGGGTATACAGCAGCAGTGACTGCTGAACCCCCACCACCAACTCTCCCAAAATCCCCTTAGGCAGTTACACTCTCCCTTCTGTTATGTGGTTGTATTGGAGTAAACTTCTCAGCAAAACCTCTTACTTGATGTCTGGAGAGTGCTTAGAGCTCAAATAGTTATGAGCTGGAGTGCTGAATTGAAACACATTCCCTGCAGATGTGGCAGCCTGAGTCAGTCTTGCTGTCCACAAACTCACTCATACTACATCCCTAATGCACTACCATGTCTTTATTAATTCATTAGTTACCTGACTTCCGGTGGCGGCGATGGAGGAGTAAGTCGCACATTTGGTGGCTCCCGCTCTGGTCGGACTTTTGGACCTTTTCCCCGTTTTTCTACCGGACTCGAGTTGTGGAACGGATGTTAGTGGCAATTATTTACTGAATTCCCACTTTGGTGCATGGAGAGAAGGACTAGAAGTGTTCATAAGGGCAGAAATAAAAAGATAGAGAAGGCTTGGGCTGTAGCTACAACAGAAGACAGCATGGCAGAGGTTCGGATCCCTGGCTTGTCAACCCAGCAGTCTATAGAGCAGCTGATGCAAGTCATTCAGGAAGGCTTCGCTACGCAGAAACAGGACTGCTTGGACCCGATAAAAGAGTCGATTGAGCGGTTGGAGCATAGATTGGACACCCAGTATCGGGCGATCCAGAATGTGGAGAACGCGCTGGCTGAGCAGGAGGAACATCAGACTGCAGTGGAGCTGGAGATGCTGAGGACCAGCAGAAGAAGCTCCTGGAGAAAGTGGAGGACCTAAAAAATAGGTCCCGCTGGCAGAACCCAAGAATTGTCGGGCTCCCGGATGGGTCCGAAGGAACAGACGCTGGGGCATACATCGTAGACATGTTTGTGAAGCTGCTGGGGGATGGGGCATTCTCCCAGCCCTTGGAGATGGATAGGGCTCACGATGATGGATAGAGCACTCACAAGGAAGCCACGAATGGGAGACCCCCCACAGGGCAATGGTGGTGAGATTCCACAGGTTCTCGGATAAGGAGCACATTCTACAGTGGGCCAAGCAGACACGGAGCTGTAAATGGGACAATAGTATCCTGCGAGTTTACCAGGATCTGAGTGTAGAGGTGGCCAGGAGGAGAGCAGGCTTCAACCAGATCAGGTCGATCCTTTTTAAGAAAAAGGTGAAGTTTGGACTGTTATACCCAGCCCGTCTCTGGGTCACGCATGAGGATCAGCACTTCTACTTTGAGGCGCCCGAGGACGGGTTGGACTTTGCGAAAAAGAAAAGGGCTGGCGATGGATTGAGAACTTTTGAACTTGGCTGCAACGTTCATGTTTTTTTTCTTTTTGTTTCTCTGTTTTTGTAAAAAGTTTCTCGTTTTGCGTTTCATGGAAGATTTTTGTGATGCTGTTTGCATCGATTTGGAACCAGTGGTAGAGCTGAGTGAGTTAAGGTTTTCATTTGCACTGTTGGGGGATGGAGGTGTGCTTGTTTTGATCTTGGGTGTTTTTCTGTTGGGCAATTGTGTGGGGATTGCTTGATGTTGCCGTTTGTTTGTATGGGGGGGGGGGGAAGAAAGGAGACGGGACAATGGGTGGGAGACTATCTGGCGCCAGGGGTGGGGCCACCAAGCTAGCTGGGCGAGCTAGCTTTCGGAAGCGCAGTGGGGGGGGGGGGGGGGGTGCATATGTTTGGTTTAGTAAATGGGCTGGGTTACAGGGTGTTGTTACTGGGGGGGGGGGGGGGGCGCGAATGTTCTGCTGACGAGGGAGGGACTTGGGCTGAGGAAGAGAGAGGAGGTTGGGGCGGGTGCTGCCTGGGGATGGACCGGTGGAGGCGTGGAGCCTAAAAAGGGGGGTGGCTGATCGGCGGAGGGGGCAATGAGCCCCCCCCACTAGGCTGATCACCTGGAATGTTCGAGGGTTAAATGGGCCCGTCAAAAGGGCACGCGTGTTCACACATCTTAGGGGATTGAAGGCGGACGTGGTAATGTTGCAGGAGACGCACCTTAGAGTAATGGACCAGGTTAGACTGAGGAAAGGCTGGGTCAGTCAGGTCTTTCACTCGGGGCTAGATTCAAAGACTAGAGGGGTCGCGATCCTGATCAATAAGCGGGTGGTGTTTGAGGCGGGTAGAATAGTCTCGGACGTGGAAGGTCGGTACATTATAGTCAGTGGGAAGCTGGAGGGGGTGCAGGTGGTATTAGTAAATGCGTATGCGCCAAATTGGGATGATGTGGAGTTTATGAAGAGGATGCTGGGGAAGATACCGGACCTGGCCTCGCACAGGTTGGTCATGGAAGGGGACTTCAACACAGTTATGGACCCTGGCTTGGACCGGTCAAGCTCGAAAACGGGCAGGGTGCCAGCAATGGCAAAGGAACAAAGAGGGTTCATGGAGCTGATGGGGGGTGTGGGGGGGGGAAGGAATCCATGGAGATTTGGGCAGCAGAGGGTGAAGGATTTCTTCTTCTACTCACACGTGGGATTGATTTCTTTATTTTGAGCAGGGCCTTACTGACTGGGGTGGTGGACACGGGATACTCGGCGATTACAATCTCAGACCATGCTCCGCACTGGGTTGACCTAAAGACAGTAATGAGCACCCGCACTGGAGGTTGGATGTGGGACTTTTGGCAGATGAAGGGGTGTTCGAGCGGCTGAGGAAATGTATTCAGAGCTACCTGCAGGTCAATGACACGGGGGAAATTTCAGCAGCGGTGACGTGGGAAGCACTGAAGGCAGTGGTCAGGGGGGAGCTGATCTCGATCCGGGCCCATAGGGAGAAGGTGGACAGGGCAGAGACGGACCGACTGGTAAAGGCGATACTACAGATTGATAGGAGGTATGCGGAGACCCCAGAGGCAGGGCTTTTAAGGGAACGGCGGAGGTTACAAGCAGAGTTTAGCTTGCTGACCACAGGGATGGGGTGATCTATGAACATGGCGAGAAGGCCAGCAGAATGCTTGCATAGCAGCTTAGGAAGAGGGAGGCAGTTATGGAGATAGGGAAAGTGAAGAACGGAGATGGGAACTTGGTTGGTGATTCAGTAGGGATTCGTTTCGGGATTTCTACAGCAGGCTGTACAGGTTGGAACCCCCTACGGGGCCGGGTGGGATGAGGCTGAATTTACCAAAATTGGACGGGGAGCGGGTAGAAGGGCTGGGTGCCCCAATCGGGTTGGAAGAGATAGTGGAGGGTCTGAAGGCCATGCAGTTGGGTAAAGCCCTGGGGCCGGATGGGTACCCAGTGGAGTTCGCTAAAAAGTTCTATGGGATATTGGGGCTGGTGTTGATGAGGATGTTCAATGAGGCAAGGGAAAGAGGGGTGTTGGCCCCCACAATGTCACAGGCAACGATTTTGCTGATTCTTAAGCGGGACAAGAACCCGGAGCTGTGTGGGTCCTACAAGCCGATCTCCCTGAATGTAGATGCCAAGTTGCTGGACAAAATCTTGTCCTCCAGGACTGAAGACTGTGTTCCGGACGTTATTGGGGAGGACCAGGCAGGGTTTGTTAAGGGCAGGCAGTTGGTGGCCAATGTAAGAAGACTGTTAAATGTGATCATGATGTCCCCAGAAGGTAGGGAGGTGGAGGCAGTGATCGCAATGGATGCAGAAAAGGCTTTTGATCGGGTAGAATGAGAATGGGACTATCTGTGGGAGATACTGGGACTGTTCAGGCAGGGCTTTATTGACTGGGTCAGGTTACTGTATCAGGCTCCTGTGGCAAGTGTACGAACGAATAGAACAACATCGGACTATTTTAGACTGCACCGGGAGGACGAGACAGGGATGCCCCCTCTCCCTACTGCTGTTTGCGCTGGCTATAGAGCTGTTGGCAACTGCACTGAGAGCCTGGAGAGGACTGGTCCGGGGGGGTTGGCTCAGGGTTTAGCTGTATGCGGATGACCTGCTTCTGTACGTTTCGGACCCAATCGAGGGGATGGAGGAAATCATGAGGGCTCTAGGGGAACTTGTCCGGGTTTCAGGGTACAAGCTTAATATGGGAAAGAGTGAGATGTTTTGTGGTCCTGGCGAGGGGACAGGAGACAACTGGGAGAGCTGCCGTTTAGGTTAGTAGAGGGAAGCTTTAGGTACCTAGGCATTCAAGTGGCGCAGGAATGGGACCGGCTGCATAAACTGAATCTGGCCTGGCTGGTGGACCAAATGAAGGATGATTTTCGGAGATGGGGCGCGCCTCTGTTGTCTCTGGCTGGGAGGGTGCAAATGGTGAAGATGACGACCCTCCCAAGATTCCTATTTGTATTTCAGTGTCTCCCCATCTTTATTCCGTGGTCCTTTTGTAAGTGGGTCAACAGAGTGATCATGGGCTTCGTCTGGGCGGGCAAGACCCCGCGAGTAAGGAAGGTAACGCTTGAGCGGAGTCGGGGAGAGCTGGCGCTGCCAGATTTTAACAACTATTACTGGGCGGCTAATACAGCCACGACCAGGAAATGGGTGGTGGGGGAGGGGTCGGCATGGGTGCGTATGGAGGCGGCTTCATGTAAGGGCACCAGTTTGGGGACGTTGGTAACTGCACCTCTGCCATTCCTGCCGGCACAGTACTCCACCAGCCCAGTGGTGGTGACGGCCCTGAGAGTTTGGGGCCAGTGGAGGCGGCATGTGGGAGCATCGGTCTGGGCCGCAATCTGTGAGAGGATGGGGGATATGTTCTTGGAGGGGAGCTTTCAGAGTATGAGGACGTTGGAGGAAAAATTTGGGTTGGCGAGGGGAAATAAATTAAGGTATCTGCAGGTGCGGGACTTCCTTTGTAAACAGGGGACAACCTTCCCACTCCTACCGCTAAGGGGGATTCAGGACAGGGTAGTTTCCAGAGGGTGGGTAGGAGAATGGAGTGTCTCGGACATTTATAAGGAGCTTATAGGGTCGGAGGAGACGCAGACCGAGGAGTTGAAGCGCAAGTGAGAGGAAGAGCTGGGAGGTGAGATAGAGGATGGTCTATGGGCGGACGCATTGAGTAGAGTCAACTCGTCCGCAACATGTGCCAGGCTCAGCCTGATACAATTTAAGGTTGTTCACCGGGCTCACACGAGAGTGGCCCCGAGGACAGGTGCGCAAAACGTGCGGGAGGACCGGCAAACCATGTCCACGTGTTTTGGACATGTCCGAAGCCTCGGGGATATTGGCAGGGGCTTGCAGATGTCATGTCCACGGTGTTAAAAACAAGGGTGGCACTGAATCCAGAGGTGGCGATTTTCGGGTGGCAGAAGACCTGGGAATCCAAGAGGAGAAAGAGGCAGACGTTCTGGCCTTTGCTTCCCTGGTAGTCTGGAGACGGATACTATTAGCATGGAAAGACTCAAAGCCCCCAAAGTCGGAGACCTGGCTAGCTTTCTCTGTTTGGAGAAAATCAAGTTCGCCTTGAGAGGGTCACTGTTAGGGTTCACCCGGAGGTGGCAACCGTTCGTCGACTTCTTTGCGGGAAATTAATCGTCAGCAGACCGCAGGGGGGTGGGGGGGGGGGGGGTGGGAGTTTAGATTAGAGTAGGGGGTCAATAAGGGTGGGACATGTACGAGAGGTAAATGGCTTTTGCACTATGTTTATGGTTTCATGTATATTGTTTATTTTGTTGTTACTATACTAAAAATGCCTCAATAAAATGTTTATTGAAAAAAATTCATTAGTTACCTGTGGTTTATTTGTGAACTTTGTTTATTAAATAGATGATTTTAGTTTGATGGTAAATACTTACTGGCCATCAGTTATTAGCATTTTTTAAATGCATATATAACTTAATCACTAGCTCCTTTTCTTGTGACTTACGCTCACTTGTATAATATTAAATCTTTAAATTAAGTGCAACGTTAACCACTGAAGATCAAACACGTATGCAAATACTTAGATACTGCTCATGTGCTGATTGGCACTTTTAATATTTCCTATTGTGGAATTATTTGCATATATATGGTTGGTCCTTGCTATAGGGGCTGGTTTAGCACACTGGGCTAAATAGCTGGCTTGTAATGCAGAACGGGGCAGCAGCGTGAGCTTAATTCCTGTCCCCGGCCTCCCCGAACAGGCGCTGGAATGTGGCGACTAGGGGCTTTTCACAGTAACTTCATTGAAGCCTACTTGTGACAATAAGTTATTATTATAAATGAGTAAGCACCTCCTTCCCGCCAGGCCCACAGTGAATTCTCAGCAATACCAAATTATCACCACTCCAAAAACTTGTAGGTTAGGTGGATTGGCCTTGCTAAATTGCCCTTAGTGTCCCAAAAGGTTAGATGGGGTTAGGGAGATAGAGTGGAAATGAGGGCTTAAGTGGGCCGGTGGTGACTCGATGGGCCGAATGACCTCCTTCTGCACTGTATGTTCTACTCGCATGCACACAACTCATTGAATTATTGCTTACAATATGCACTAGAGAAACACTACTACCAAACTACAAGCTTAATATTTTGACATCACTGGCAAAGTGATGCAGACATCACCAGCAAGTCCTCAGGGATAGATGATTATATACCCCAAAGGTATCAAAGAACTAGCAAAATCTACTATGTACTGTCATTATGCCAGTCAATGAATAGAGGAGTCTCAGGGGATTTAAAATAGGTCAACACAGCAACCTATTTTCAACAGGGTGACAAAACAATCCTAAGTAACATTATAACTATTAATAGTTGCACCAATTGCCAAATTAACAGAGGGCAGCCAATATTGATACAGACAAGAGAAATTCTGACTGAAAAGACCCTTTGAAAACTAAAAAAAAAGTAGAAGGAATTGGATGAAAAAGAGCACAGAAGCGACATTAGGCGATGCAGTGAAGAGTGCGCGTCTTGGGTGAGCGTACTAGTTCAGAGAATGATGTTGGGTTGGAATGGTGCAGAGAACAGTGTGAGATATCACCACCAATCTGATTCTACAAAACAGACATTTCAAAACATTTGTGCCTGATAAACAGCTGAGGACAATAGCAAGACTTGGGACAGCATTCCAACTAGCCAGATTCTAGACGTCTAGCAGAAGAATATTGTTTAAAGATAATTGCAAGGTGTGAAAGAATAAAATACTGGGAATCTAATGAAAGGCCTACACATGAAAGGCTCACTTGTCTGTTATTCCCATATATATTGACTGACGTGCTGAGACTGAATAACCTATAGGATTTTGTAGCCGAGTGCAGACAAGAGGCCATGGATACACAGGACAGGCCACTACAACTGCAAACAAGGAATTAGAGTTAATATCCAAAGGAACAAAATTGAAAAGTCGTGTTAACATTGATTAGATCAGGGTTTTTCAAAGTGTAGGTCTCAACCTGCCCCTGGGTGGCGGAAAGGTATCGGAGTTCCCGAAAGAATCTCTTCTCAGTGCACCCATCAGCCGATAACGGCATTTAAAATGAGAGCCGCTGCATAATCAGCCGTCAGTCTTCCAAACATCAGAGACAACAGTGAGCAGGTCAGCGCTCCCTGCACATATATTTGGCGTGAAATCACTTGGGAGGCAAACTTCGTTTTATTACAAGAAAGGGACATCGGATTCTGCTGGAGAGGTGCTCGGGAATGTCCACAGCAGTGCCAGCAAGTGAAGATCTCCAGTGAACTGCTTAAGAAGAAGAAACCTAAATCGGGAACAAAGCAGTAAAATAAAAAAAATTTAAAAATTTCTTGTGGTACTGTTTTGTTAATTGTGCCAATGCAAAGCCCATGTGTGTTAATGTTTTATGTGCAGTGAAGTACTGGCAACTGAGTTTAAACCCTCAAAACACACACGGGTCAGAAAGAGAGCTAGGATTTCCTCACAGTTCTGCTCCTGAGCCTGGCCAAAACAGGTCCAAGCAGCGGATGATCAAGGGGTAATTTAACCCACCTGTCCACCGCTCTACCATGACCATCTTCGCAAACAGGCATCCACCTCAGGCCTTGCGTAATTGGGTGGGCACTGCAGCGGCTGGATACATCATTGCCCCCCGGAAATGACATTTTGGTTTGATTAGATAAGTGTCTTTTGACATTGTGAATTTTGTTACAGTGTCCCACCAAGGGCGGCCACCCCCTTGCCAGTTATTTAAAAAATAAATAAAGTATGAATGTTTACACGAACCTCCTGGGCTGAACAAGTTGTTTCTGTTATAAATTCAAAGTAACCGTGTATGGTGTATTGGAGGTCAAGTCAGATGGTGTATTTAACAAGTCTCATGTCATGTCTGGTATTTTTCTTGTAGCTGCTGTGGTGGAAGACTGTCCTGTCCAATTGCATCGAATATTGAAATTCTACCAGATACATAACTGCATGAATTCCTTGGTCAGAGTAATTGTCAATCATGTCTTAAATTATAAACAACCAATTTTTCCAAGCCGTTTTTGACAAACCTCTTATTCCAAAAATGTTTATCGAAACAGGATATATTGCTGTCGTATACCCCCCTCATTTTTTTTTGTCTAGCAGAACTGGACACGACTAAAGACTGGGCGGCACAGTGGCTAGCACTGCTGCCTCACAGCACCAGGGACCCGGGTGACCGTTTGTAGAGTTTGCACATTCTCCCAGTGTCTGAGTGGGTTTCCTCCCACAGTTCAAGTATGTGCAGGTTAGGTGGGGTTATGGTGGTGGAGTGGGCCTGGGTGAGCTGCTTTCTGTACTATCAGGATTCTATGCAATCTGACCAGACTATGACAAAATTTGACCACGACTAGACCATGCAAGAAAGCTGTTTAACACAAATTACCCACGTTGGGTCTCATACACCTCAAAATCTATTTCAGATTTTAAACATTCATTCCACCTAACCTGTATAGATTTTTGAGTGAAAGACCACATGTATATTATCTATTGTGTAAAGTAGCGCTTTCACACCCAAATAGTCCAGCCAATTTCAAGGTTATACAGCCACTCTTCTGGACTCTCCCACCATAGCCATTGTTTTTATTATTTCACCAAAATTGGACTTCAGAGATATCTCAACTTCAATACCATTCATGGAGTACATAGGCCACACCCTTTTTTAAACCAAACGCAAGACTATGTATTAAACTTCATCTGTCGCTGTTCAGCACACTTTTTTTAATTATAAATTTAGAGTACCCAATTATTATTTTCCAATTAAGGAACAATTTAAGGTGGCCAATCCACCTACCCTGCACATCTTTGGGTTGTGGGGTGACCAGTGACTCGGGACCGAACCCAGGTCCTTAGTGCCATGATGCAGCAGTGCTAACCGCTTATGCCACCCTCACACACTGGTTATATATTTTGTGTAATTTACTCTACCCCTTAATTCCAGCATCCTTCCCGCTTCTGAATCAAAACTACTGATGCAAAGTTTTTTTTTAAAGTTTCATTTATATAGAATCTTCACAACCTCAGGAGTATCTCAAAGTACTTTACAACCAACGAAATACATTTGAAGTTCATCAGTATTGTAAAGCAGGAAATGTCTGGTTGCACTCAGTAATTTTCCACAAACAGTAAGACAACAAAACCAGATGGTCTTTTTTTGGCCTTTGAAGTCCAGCACATCACGGTAAGCTTACCGGCTCCAAAAGAACAGAGAGCTTGGTTTGATTGGACCCCTGTTCTAAAGCCACTGTTGTTCATTGTGTCCCACATTTTAATCTTACGGTCCACTCCCATAGAATTGACCAAGTCTGTTCGCATTGACACTTTTGAAGTAAAGCACTACATTCTCCTTCACTCAGGAGTCACAATTGCATCAGCGCTATCTGGTCACTTTCGGCAGGGAGCCAAATACAATGGAAGTCTCCATTTTAAGCGTTCGCTTTTTGTTTGGGGCTTGCTTCCCTGCTCTGGTACGTTTTGTTGTTGAGATTATGGTAACACTCTGGATCAACTCCCGGGATGCAGGCCGAGAATAGATATGAGAACCGCCGAGTGTCCACTGCCGTCAAAACGGAAACACTAATGCCGCAGCAGCAGTTTAAATGTCACACATTCCCTCCCTTGAAATCAATCCCCGGGCAACGAATCTGCGCCGCCACAACATGGCTGAGTAAGAAAAGTGCCCCACCTCCGCAGGCCAGACCCCCACCCCTGCCCCGCAGCCCAGACCCCCACCCCTCCCCCGCAGGCCAGCTGGTGTGGTCCACGTGACGCTGGCCCAAGACCCTCCCCGCCGCGCGCGGGCTTCAGGCCGTTACCAGGCGGCGCCAGCGCCCTTTTCAAACGCAACGGTCGTCTCTCCCCCCCGCGCGCGCGCCCATCGCCTCAGGCAGCTCCGGCAACAGGTACCCGGGAGTCGTTCCCAATCTCGAGTGAAGAGCCCCCTCAGCCGCTGTCACCACTCTTCACTGAAGCAACATCACCCGGGAAACAGCACCGCCTCCCCGCCGTCAGTCAATCAGCACGCCCTCCCCACCCCCTCCTCTGACGCAACCCGTCAGGTCAAGCGTTGGGCCTTCCCCTGACTAAGTCTTGCCTGGCCTTGCCGTGTAGGCCTCATCCACTGGGCCTCAGTGAGTGAGTGAGCGAGCGAGCAACGCTCCCCCGTCCCGAACCTGCGCGACCCGCCGCCATGAGGCTTTCTTCTCGGGCTTCACTGGCTGGAAGTGGATTCGCCAGACGGAGAGGGTGAGGAAAAAAAATCGCCCGACCGCCTCAACAGGTAATTCAACATTGTTTTAAATTCACGTATATAAAAACAGCTTTTCACAGTCCCGTACCTTGGTGATGCGCTTGGGAAGCCCGGTTGCCATTGTCACTCGATATTTAGGCGGAGATTCTCTTTCTTTCTCTCTCCCCACAAAGCTGCGGGAGGAGCTGGAGCCTGTCGTCTCTCTCACTGTTCTCTTTTTTTTTTTGTTGCCCTTCCCCCACTTCCGCGTGCGTCAGGGGGTCCGCGCGGGGGCGGCTGGGGAATGTAGTTGTCCGGCCGGCCCCGCCCCTCTAACTGGCCGCGCGGGGGAACTACAACTCCCGGGCTGCACCGCGGCTCTCCCTGCAGGTGACCCGTCCTCTGGCGCGTACGTCCGGCCCGTGAAATGAAAATGATCCTGCGTGTCTGGAAATGTAACAACACAGTATGGATACGCTTGCCGGTTCTGCGCCATCTGGAGATCAATGTTTCGCCAGAATGGGCAACCTAATTTTTCTTTGTGGAATGCTGTTGAAAGACGTCGTATCACTCCGCCCCCCCTGTGAATATGTGCACCACTTTCGTGATTTGAGAGTTAAATAAAGGAACTTTTCAACACCACCCTTAAGTTTAAGGATAATTCCAACACTCAGCTTTTCGAGCAAAGTGGATTGTCCAACTTTTAAATTAAATAATGCATACTTTGAACAATGGTTTATTCTGCAATATTCAAAATTTGCTGCATCTGACCTTATGGCTTTCCCAATCCAACAATCACTGTGTCCATGCCTGACTGTGC
Source organism: Scyliorhinus torazame (assembly GCF_047496885.1). Classification (NCBI taxonomy): domain Eukaryota; kingdom Metazoa; phylum Chordata; class Chondrichthyes; order Carcharhiniformes; family Scyliorhinidae; genus Scyliorhinus; species Scyliorhinus torazame. Next base: position 81,082,890 of record NC_092719.1, read on the forward strand.
TCACGAGTTCCTGTCCTTCACCACTCTCTTTGTAACCTACTCCCACATCACCCGAACTGACCCTATCCAATTTGAGAATATAAGAACTAGTCTACAATGTCCAACCTAGCAGGAACTTGCCCTATAGTAGCCAACTCCCTCCAAATTCCCCAACTGTCTTGTAGAAATCTGTGAGATGTGGATGTGCTCACAATCACTGACACCGGGGACAAAGTCGTAGAAGCAAGTTCCTTTATTAGTTTCGAGTCTGCAGCGTCGGGTGCCTCCACTAGAGAAGCACACTCTACGGCAATTGATCTATTCCTTTTATCCTAATCCCGTCGCCCCAGTCCCATTCTTTCCGGCACGCCTACCATCTGTTACATTGCATGTTCACGTTAACGTCAGTTGCTCGCCACATCCTGTTATCTCCACATCCTATGGCCCATTATAATGATGTAATCAAACCGTATCCCTCACAATGGCCCATTATAATGATTTAATCAAACCGGATCTCTCACAATCCACCCTTTTTCTTTCTACAAGTATTTGAATAAATCACTTGGTGTACTTAGTCTCCAGTTTACTCAGCATCAACTTAATTTCCTCCCGTTGCACCTGCTGGACCTCACCTGGTTTGAGTATCATAATTTTCTGTAAGCCGGGTGTGCCTTCCGTTTGGCCAGTTCGTCCAACAGGGACCGTCACCGCCTGCATCCGTCCCACCACACTCATAATGAGTCTCTGGAAGCATGGTATGAGACAGGGCAGGAATAGTAAGCCAGCTAAGGCACATAGGAGTATGAACCCCATTGTCTTCCACCAGGTTCCATCAAAGACACTAGGCCACCACCCTCCAACCCCAAATGACTTCCATTTTTGGACAGGGACATGTGCAATCTTTCGAATCCCCTCTGATATCTCCATAACGGCTTCCCCATTGTTATCGATATTGAGGCAGCAATTTGATAAATTAAACTTCCCACATACTCCCCCCTCCTCAGCTAAAAGGTAGTCCAATGCCAATCTGTTTTGGTAAATTGTCGCCCTCATCTGAGTCTGCTGCTTAGCCAATAGTGCCAAGGCCTCGGCTGTCCTGTTCGTTATGATCTCCAGGACAGCCTGCAACCTGATAACGCGGTTCAGCATATAAATTGGTGTACGGTAACCCCACGAGCCATCCTCCGGCCAAGTCGCCGGCCCATAATAGGAGATTACTCTCTCAGGGGGCCATTCCTCGTCCTTCCATGTACCGATTTCCACACTCCTCTTGGGACATCTTAGATCGTCAAAGACCCTCACTCCCAGGGCGTTACCTCTGCGTTTGGGAAGCAGGAAGAAACCGGGTTGTATCAACCGTAGGGAACAAGTCCCTTTCCAATTCAGGGGTAAAATCGAGTACCCTCTTTCTCCGCAAATCCAAAATAATCCTTCCGGGGCCGGGCCCCCTTTGTTCGTATCATGACCCCATGTTTTCATGCCGGGAATCCCTAAATAGGGATTATCAGTTTCGGCCTTGCATTTCCACAGACCTTCAGTGGTGTTGTCACATGTCCCTGGGATGGGAGCACCGGTAGCCTGCCAGTACCATGTAGGCCTTTCGGGCCACCAGGAGGTGCTACCATTTTTGTGGAATGTCTTGATCCGTTTACACGGACTCACCCCCACGTGTTTCACAGCCGACCCTGATGGGTCATTAGCAACACACTCGGTTGCCAGGGGAGTATCGGTTAGTACCCACTCCTGGGGTCTACGGTGGGTGCTGGTAGTTATGTTCCACTTGAATAGGTCTGCTGCTTCCCCGGTAGAACCTCTCCAGGGCCATCTTTCACTCATAAGGGCCCCCCCACAGACCCAACAGTTAGTAACCTTCAGTGTCTGAGTAATCCTCAGGGCCAGGTCAACAAATAAATTTCCCCAGCCTTGGGTAGCTGGATCTCATGTTGGATCTCCTCATAAAAGGAGGGGTATACCTGGGGAGCAGTTGGTTTAGGGGTAGCCTTGGCCTTCTTCTTTTCCTTCACCATTATTTCCCTTTCTCTATCCTGTAATACTCGTTCACCCGTCCCCCATTGCCCCCATGACCATAAACATAGCCATTGTCCTTGGGGGCATTGGTAACCAACTGAATTCTGTAGCATATAATATCGCTTCCCCCCTTCCTCACATTCTATAAGCGTCTTATAACAGGATGAGGAGATGGAGGTGTGATATGTAAATGCCTCATGTGTCCCAGTTTTGGTCCTTACCTTAGTATAACATTTATCACATTTCTATAAGCCTTCAATCACAAAGACTAGACATGTCACTATGACAATTTTAAACAGCATTTTTATCTGAGTCCTTTGAGAATATTAAAGTCAGTGGTTGTTCGCCCTCTTTCACCGTCCACTGATCAGTGTTGTCTTCCGGAGGCGCAATTGGCCCTTTTGTTCTAGCGGCGTGTGTCCACCCTTTTTCTTTTGTTCGGACTGAAGTTTCAGTGGTGAGGAGGATCTGGAAAGGTCCTTCCCAAATGGGCCGTAGTTTTTCTTCTCTCCACGATTTTATCAACACCCACTCGCCTGGGTGTAGCTTATGTATATAAAAGTCCAATGAGGGTGTTTGAGACAGGAGTCCCTTTGCTTTTAGTTCTGTAAGCGAACAAGATACTGCCAGTAAATAGTTCCTCATAAACACATCGTTACTTTCTACCATTGGGACTCCCTCATCCTTCCCTAGTAAAATAGTCCGAACAACATTTCATAGGGTGATACCCCTATATCTTTTCGGGGCTCGGTTCGAATTCTTAATAGTGCCAGAGGTAGGCATTTGGTCCATGGGAGGTGTGTTTCCAACATTAGCTTGGTTAGCTGCGTCTTTAGGGTGCTATTCATTCTTTCCACCATCCCTGAGCTTTGGGGGTGCCACGGTGTATGGAGATCCCATTGTATTCCCAAGGTTTCACAAATTAATTGATGCACCTTGGATGTAAAATGAGTCCCTCTGTCGGAGTCAATGGACTCAATGACCCCATATCGTGGAATAATTTGTTCTCGCAGTATCTTTCCCACTTCCTGGGCCGTGGCAGTGGGGAAGGCCTCCACCCATCGGGTGTAGTAGTCCACTATTACCAAGACGTATCTCCATTTCTGCACCAAAGGAAGTTCTGTAAACTCTATCTGTATTCTTTGGAAGAGGCGGATGGCCAATTTCCGACCACCGTTTACGGTCTTTCGCATATTCTTTTTGTTTATCTTCTGGCATATTATGCATCGATCGCCTACCTGCTTAGCTAGTGTGTGGATTCCAGTACAAGCATATACCCGTATAAAGGCATCACAGAGAGCCTGGGTGCCCCAATGTGACTGGGAGTGTATCTGTCCCAAGAGTTCCCTGGATATTTCCTTGTTTAATACTTGTCGCCCGTCTGATAGTCTCCATTCCCCTTTTCATTTTTAGTTGCTCCTAACTCCTTCATTTGTTGTTGCTTCACAAGTGTGAAGATGGGTTCTTTGGTAATCTCTAATGACGTGGGGATGAGACTCATTATTTTAATGGTGTCTCCCATGGCAGCCTGCCTGGCCTCTTCATCAGCCAGTCTATTTCCTCGGGCCTCCAGGGAGTTCCCTCCCTGATATCCGGGAACATGGACCACTGCTATTTCCTCCGGTAACTGGAGCGCGCTTAACGTTTGCTCTATCAATTTTTCGTGGGCCAATCCTTTTCCTCTGGTGGTTATCATTCCCCTTTCCTTCCATATTTTTCCAAACGTATGTACTACCCCAAAGGCATATTTGGAGTCAGTATATACCGTTCCATGCTCTCCCTTCAGTAACTCCAAAGCCCTTAATAATGCATATAACTCACAAGTCTGTGCTGACCAATCGTTAGGCAATCTCCCTGTCTCAACTCTGTTCAGTGCTTTCCCATCCACTATTGCGTATCCACTGTGTCTCTTCCCGTTTATGCATCGAGATGATCCGTCAATAAACCATCTATTCCCCTCGGGCAGTGATTCCTCTCCCAAGTCCTCCCTACTTTTTGTTTGGTATTCAATTAAATCTAGGCAGTTATGTTCTGGGTCTCCTTCCTCCTCCGGCCCACTAAATAGGAATTGTGAGAGGTTTACACTCCTATCTGTTATCATTTTTAAATCATCCCTTTCCATTAAGATTGCCTCGTATTTTAGAATTCGGGAGTCGGTGAGCCATCTGTGGGATCTCTGTGTCAGGATTGTATGTACCGTATGCGGGGTTGCTACGATTAATTCGCTGCCGAAAGTGAGTTTACGGCTTTCTTCCACAAGAGCCGCTGTTGCGGCCACTGCTTGGACGCACAGTGGCCATCCGCGGGACACGGTCCAATACTTTCGACAAGAATGCTACTGGCCTTTTGTTTCCTCCCCACTTTTGGGTCAGAACCCCCATTGCCGTTCCACCTTCCACATTAACATAGAGGTAAAAGGGCTTCTCCAAACATGGGAGAGAGAGCACTGGTGCCCTTATCAGGCTTTGTTTTAGTTCATCATATCTCTCTTCTTCTTCCTGTTTCCATTTCAATTCCTTTACTTTCTCTGCCATTTTGTCATATAGGAACTTAGTTTTTGATGCAAAATTCTCGATCCAAATTCTGCAGTATCCTATTAATCCTAAAAATTTCCTAATTTTCTTGATAGTGCGTGGTAAAGGGAGGGAGGTTATTCCTTCTGTGCGTTCAGGGTTTATCCTTCTTTTTCCCTCACTTACTAAATGGCCCAAATACTTGACTTCTTTTTCAACAAACTGGAGCTTGTTTTTGGACACCCTTAAACCTCTTTCTCCTAGGAAATTTAGCAACTCTATAGCCCCCCTTGTGACCGCTGTTTTGTCCAAGCCGGACAGTAGCAGGTCATCCACATATTGCAATAATTGGGTCTCCTGCTTGCTACTATATTCCTCTAGTACTTGTTCTAGCACTTGCCCGAACAAGTTAGGTGACTCGGTGAATCACTGGGGTAGAACTTTCCACCTATATTGTTGCTTCCGTCGGGTGTATGGATTCTCCCATTCAAAGGCAAAAATATCTCGGCTTTTCTCATCAAGTGGGCAGCTCCAGAATGCATCTTTTAGATCCACCACACTGAACCATTTATGGGCATGGGGAATCTGTCCCATAATGGTATATGGGTTTGGCACTACAGGATGGCGCTTTTCCACTATTTTCTTCAGCTCTCTCAGATCTTGCACCATCCAATACGTTCCGTCAGACTTCTTGACTGGTAATATGGGGGTATTATATGGGGACATGCAGGGCTCCACCACTCCTTCTACCTCCAATATTTCTATCACTGGTTGGAGTCCCTTCCGCCCTTCCATTGAGATGGAGTACTGTCTTACACGGACTGGTTCACATCCGGCTTTCAGGCTGATCTTTAGTGGGGGTATATGTAACCCTCCCCGATTGCCTTCCCCGGCCCAGACCATGGGGTTTATTTCTTTTTCGTCTTGGTCCATCAGAACGTACATTTTCACTACTACGTTTCCATTTTCCGGGGCCGTCCCTAGTTTTAATTGCACTTGCAGATCTCGTCCCATTAAATTCATCCCTGCTTGTGGAATTAATAGTAAGGTTTCAATTGCTTCTCTCGTTTGGTATTTAACGAGTACGTCCTCTATTTCTGGGGCTATTAATGCTTTTCCCCCTACTCCCGCAATTTTAATTTTTCCCTTTCCTGTGTTCATTCCTTTTGGTATATGCATAATATTTGATCTTTCTGCCCCTGAATCTACCATAAATACCACTTCCTCTCCCCGGGGTCCCACTTTCAAATTAACCAAGGGCTCCCTTCTGTATCCTTCAAACCCCAGGGAGTGGAGCCCCTGACCCCCTATTCATCCTCTTCCATCATGGCGTATACTTTCGCCTCCTTCTTTCTCTTTGGGCAATCTCTTTTAAAGTGTACTTACTCATCACAATAATAACATTTCATGGGTCCTGTCTCCCAATTTCCTGGTCCTTGTCCTCCTCTTCCTCTACCTCTGCCTCTTCCCCTCCCCCGTTGTCCTTGTTGACCCCCCCCCTGCCTCTACCTGGGGTCTCCCTCGTCCACTTCTTTTCCACAACCTGCTCTACCGCCTGCATCATTATCTTCGCCTTACCCGTCGCCTTCTCGTCTTCCCTTCTCACATATACTTTTTGTGCTTCCTTTAGTAACTCGTTCATTGATTTGTCATTCCAGTCTTCCAACTTTTCTAATTTCTTTTTAACATCTGGGCACGATTTAGTGACAAAGTTAGCTCGCAAGACTTGCCCACCAGCGTCTGATTCTGGGTCAATGCCTGAGTATTGTTGTATATTCCGCCTTAATCTTTGGAGGAATATTGCCGGAGCCTCATCTTTTTCCTGTCTATTCTCAAATGCTTTCTCGAAATTCTGTCCCTTTGGGACCGATTCTCTTATTCCTTTTACAATTAACTTTCTGTAATCTATCATATCTTGTCTCCCCGCTTGTGTTTGTTGGTCCCATGCGGGTCGGGCAATTGGAAATTTTGTTCTCCCCTGGTATTGCCGGGATGTTCCCTACAGCGGGGTTTTCTCTTTCCCAAATCCTCATTCCTGCTTGTCTTACCATTTGCCTCTCGTCTGGGGTTAAGAGATTCCCCAGAATGGCCTGCATTTCGTCCCAGGAATATATATTGGGTCCAAGGAATTGATCTAATTGTTCAGCCACTGTCAGGGGATCCTCCAGCAGGTTTTTCATTTCTTTCTTGAAACATCTTACTTCAGTACTTGTTAGGGGCACGTTCACAAATCCCAAATTACCGTCACCCATGGGTACCTCCCTCAAGGGGAACAGCTACGTTGGACGGGTGCTTTGTAGAGGGAAATTTTTGACATCGTCCTTTAACTGCTGGACTTCTGTTTTTCTTGACTTCGGGATCGTCCCCATTCCCCCTGGTTGATCATTATGGGCACCTGTTTCTGTTGAAGGAGCGTGGGGCCCTTATATTATGTCCGGAGGAGGATTTACAGGCTGAGGATGGTTTATGGGCACCGGTTGGTCTTCCCGTTGCGGTGGGGGGAGCGGAGGAGGATTTATGGGCGCCTGTTGGTCTGCCAGTTGTGGCTGATTATTCTGAGGGGGCGCATTGGGCTGCAGATAGGGCGGTGGCAGACTGTCTAAACAGTCCCACTGAGGGGGAGGGGGAGGGAGAGGTTCTTGGTCTTACTTCCCTTTAACTTTCAAGTTAAACATATTGGTGACCACCATCCAACAAGCGGCATAACTACTTTCCTCGGGTTTAACGGGTGACTTACTGTTAATGTAAATGTTTAACTGTTGGCATGCCCAATCCTCGTCTGATCCATATTTTGGCCATAAAATTGAGGGTGGTGCTATTGGTTCTTCTGGCCATCTGTAGTAACAATACCGGATCATCTTTTCCTTTGACTTCCCCTTAGTACAAGAGGTGTCACCCCAAGTTTGTAACATTCGCCCCAATGGACTATCGGGCGGGATTTCTGGATTAGTTTTTCCATCCTTTTCCTTTTTACTGGGTTTACTACCCATGTCTAATCCTTAATCCTGCGTTACTTAATTAACCTGGACCATGTTTCCTTAAGACAACAAATTCCGTCGCCTTCCCACCGTCGCCCGAGTAATACTTAATAGTCAATTTTCTTACCCGGGTCTTGTGCACAAGAATTGCTCGACAGTCTACTTTTTCCTGGTTCGTCTCCCTCTTGCTTCTAGAGTCCTCTGGTCCGGGCCGTGTCACTTCGTCAGCCCGAGAGCGGTGATTTCAGAGACTACCGAAATCGGTAGGACGCGTCGTCTCATCACTCCTCGCTCCCAGCTACTGGCAGAGTGCCGTTGGGATCCCGGATGAGCCCCTGTGAGATGTGGATGTGCTCACAATCACTGACACCGAGGACAAAGTCGTAGAAGCAAGTTCCTTTATTAGTTTCGAGTCTGCAGAGTCGGGTGCCTCCACTAGAGAAGCACACTCTACGGCAATTGTTCTATCCCTTTTATCCTAATCCCGTCGCCCCAGTCTCCTCCCCTCTTGCCTGATCGGTTCAGGTTGTCGAGGTTCACATCCTTTCCAGTACGCCTACCATCTGTTACATTACATGTTCACGTTAACGTCAGTTGCTCGCCACATCCTGTTATCTCCACATCCTATGGCCCATTATAATGATTTAATCAAACCGTATCCCTCACAATGGCCCATTATAATGATTTAATCAAACCTTATCCCTCACAATGGCCCATTTTCATGATTTAATCAAACCGTATCTCTAACAATGTTATCTCCATATCCTGTGGCCCATTATAATGATTTAATCAAACCTTATCCCTCACAATGGCCCATTTTCATGATTTAATCAAACCGTATCTCTCACAGAATCAGTTCCCATTCTATCCAAACTGATGCTGTAGTAGTCAGCTGCCCACATTCTGATCCTGTATTGCTGGCTCCTACCCTGTCCAACAGTATAGTAAGCAGCTGTTCTCTGCCTGACCTTGCAGTGTCTAAATCCTGAGAAAATTGCATCAGTTATCTTACCAGTGTACCATGTCATCATTCTCTCTTTTTAAAAACAGAATTACAACAAAAAGCTTTGGCCAGTTGATTTTTCCAAAGGCAGGAGTGGAGTTTAAAGATCTAATTCCGTTACTTGAATAGAACGGCGTTTTCCAGTGGCTTCGTCTTTCCTCAACCAACACCAAGAAAACAGAATAACTGTCATTCATCATCTCCATTCTGTTTGTGGGGTCTTAAAATAGAATCTGTACTGCGCAGAAGGAGGACATTCAGCCCATCGAGCCCGCACCGGCCCTAGGTAAAAGTACCCTACCTAGGCCCACACCTCCATCCTATCCCCATTACCCAGTAATAATGTGCCACTATCCTCCGCACGCTGTGTGCCTTGCTGTCTCTTCCCTTCCTTCCCTTGTTCCTTTGCGTACCTTCCTAGGGGGAGAGTACGTTGTTCCACCTCGCTCTTCACCCTACAGCCCCGACCCCCTGTCAATTTTCCCAACCTACACCGACACGATAAAGCCTGCATTGGGGTGAACGTGGCACCCATTGATGGCCACTTCTCCCGCAGCCCCATCATTTAGCCCCTTCTGGTTGCTAACCCGGAAACTGGGGGTTAAGTGCTATGCTCACCCCACCGTCACCATAGAGGCGTACGTTGGCGCAATGGCCGGGGTCCTCTGCCCCATGGCCATTGTGGCAGCCTCTTGTATATATGGGAAGGTCGTGTTTTTCCTGAGGGCGGTCACCTCATCCTTGAAAAAGGGCCCATGGTGGCTGGGACCTAAGTGGTGGTGGACCCAGTTGAGGCCACCGCCGAGAGGGTCATACTCTCCAATGTCCCGTCCTACCTCCCTAAGGAGCTCCTCCTCTCCAACTACTGGGGAAGTAGGTTCTGAGGTGGCGCCGCTCCCTCATGGCCTAAAGAATGCCTTCCTCGGGCTCATCTACTCCTTTCGACGTCAGGCTTGCGTGGCAAGGCCAGGGAGGAACTTTTAGAGAGGGGATTCAAAGTCTCCCATGAAGGGGTAACGTTACGTTTATTTTGGTCTGCAGTTGGCATACTGTGCCATTCCTGCAAGAATGTGGGGCATGTGCGAAATAATTGCCCTGCCTCCAAGGCCACCACGACACCAAAGTGGCCGCGGCTTGCATCGCCAGCCCCTCCCGCTCCACTGACGTTACCACCCCACCTCCACAAGGGGACACCACACTAGTGCCTACCAACCAATCGGCTGCCAGCGTGGAGGAGGGAGGGCATCTGCAAGGCCCGTAAGAAGGCAAGGCGGGGATTGGCCGCAGACACCCCCGGCCCAGTTAGCCTAGAGAACTCCACGCCCTGGAACTCCTCTCGGGGGCTGCTGATACACCTTGCCCCGCAGACATTTCATAGAATTTACAGTGCGGAAGGAGGCCATTCAGCCCATCGAGTCCGCACCGGCTCTTGGAAAGAGCACCCTACCAAGGTCAACACCTCCACCCTATCCCCATAACCCAGTAACTCCACCCAACAACAAGGGCAATTTTGGACACTACGGGCAATTTAGCATGGCCAATCCACCTAACATGCACATCTTTGGACCGTGGGAGGAAACCGGAGCACCCGGAGGAAACCCACGCACACACGGGGAGGATGTGCAGACTCCGCACAGACAGTGACCCAAGCCGGGAATCGAACCTGGGACCCTGGAGCTGTGAAGCAATTGTGCTATCCACAATGCTACCGTGCTGCCCCGATCATCCGGGGCCCATCGACGCCTCAGAGTCGAGTACTGGGGCCGATGTCGCTTCAGCGTGGGGGTCAACAAGGCAGTGATACATATGACCCCGAACCGGTGCATAGATCAAGGAAGTCATGACTACGTGGGAGAGGGAGGGGGGGGGGGAGGGGGGGGGGGGGGTAGATGCAAGGATGGAGTTTTCCTCGGCACCGTAAGCGGTGCTACTCCTGGGGGGGGGAGGGGGGGGTGGAACACAGAGTCTCGCTATACGCAGATGACCTGCTCCTATATGTTTCGGACCCACTAGAAGCGATGGAAGAAATTATGAGCATTCTGGGGGAATTTGGCCGGTTTTCGGGTTATAAACTGAATATGGGGAAAAGTGAGATGTTTGCTATCCAGGCAAGGGGGCAGGAGAGGCAATTGGGGAGCTGCTGTTTAGGGTGGTAGGGGGAAGCTTTCGGTCCCTCGGCATTCAGGTGGCGCGGGAATGGGAACGGCTACACAAGTTAAATTTGGCCGATTAGTAGACCAAATGAAGGACGATTTCCGAAGGTGGGACGCGCTCCCATTGTCACTAGCTGGGAGGGCCCAGACGGTGAAGATGACGGTCCTCCCGAGATTCCTGTTTGTGTTTCAGTGTCTCCCCATCTTTATTCTGCGGTCCTTCTTTAAACGGGTCAATAAGGTGATCACTGGCTTTGTATGGGCGGATAAGACCCCGTGAGTAAAAAAGGGGATACTGGAGCAGAGCCGGGCGGAGGGCGGGCTGGCGTTGCCGAACTTTAGTAATTATTATTGGATGGCGAATATGGCCATGATTAGGAAGTGGGTGAGGAAATGACCAGAAAGGCATGATGGGCAGCCATTAGGACCGGTTCTTTGTGCAGAGGATGCTGGGTGAAAGGGGCCCCAGGGTCAGCTTATATGGCCAGGTCAAGGAATGTGTGAGAAAGACCTATGAGAATCTTGCATTTGTTACCGTTACCCTATTTGGTCGTGTGTATGTGAAACTTGATGTTACATGAATGTATATGAGAACACATGCTTTGTCTCTCTTTGTTCACTCACTCTGGACAAGTCGGAGGCTGTGGTCTCTGATGTTTGTCAGGGTGATGAGGCTTGCAAGCGGGTTTAAATAAAATAAAGGATTACCTATAAATCCGACTCAGCCTTTGACTGAGACCAGACTGAGGGCAGAAAGAACTCAATTTCATCATTTGGTGTCGGGAGTGGGATTTCAAGAGCGAATTCCCAACTATTCGCGAAATCAGAATTAAACCAGCCTTGGACGGAGAGGGGGGAAATGGGCCCCCGGTGTGAGTAGATTATAAAGGACCACGTCGGTTTTCCCCCACCTCGTAGACCGAAGCGGGTTTGGTCACTCGCCTATGGTCGGGTAAGATCGTTCGACGAAATCAAAGGTCAGTCTGGCGGATTAGAAAAATTAATTTCAGTTGATGTAGGTACAGCTGAGGGTTAAAACGTGACTGAGGGAATACGGGATAATAATTCAGTTGGTAACTGAGGTAATATTGCCTGGTAATTCAGTTGCATGTGGGTTGAAAATTAAAATTGGTTATATTAAATTACACTTTAATTCGGTTAAGGTCTTTAACGGGTTGAGGGAATGTCACAGAGACAATTCAGTTTCATAGAATTTACAGTGCAGAAGGAGGCCATTCGGCCCATCAAATCTGCACCGGCTCTTGGAAAGAGCACCCTACCCAAGTCAACATCTCCACCCAATCCCCATAACCCAACAACCCCACCCAATACTAAGGGCAATTTTGGATACTAAGGGCAATTTATCATGGCTAATCCACCTAACCTGCACATCTTTGGACTGTGGGAGGAAACTGGAGCACCCGGAGGAAACCCACGCACACACGGGGAGGATGTGCAGACTCCACACAGACAGAGACCCAAGCCGGAATCGAACCTGGGACTCTGGAGCTGTGAATCAATTGTGCTATCCACAATGCTACCGTGCTGCCCAGTTAAGACCACTGATGGAATGTTCTGGAGACTATTCAATTCTGTACAATTATAATTGGCTAAGTTTGATTTTGTTTTTGGGAGAGATGTCTTATGAATGAAAAACAGTTGGGAGATGAATGGCCAATAGGGGGAAACCAGAGACTTGGAAAATTCAGAACCGTATCGGAACAGAGGAGGCTTCAGGATTGTTTAAATTTACTTTACAGTTTTGAAGAAGGGAAAAGGAGAAGCCCCGTCCTCTACATTGTGTTTCTGTGCCAATTCAAACTTTTATTGTCCAGTTGGTTGAGATGAATGAAAGTATAATGCTTTGAATTCCTTTCGTTTGAGTGGAGATCTCAGTGGATGAATGAGTGTGTGTGTTTAATAAGAATTTGTGAACTTCCTCTGGTATTCCTAGCTTTTAAAATGTTGTGTTTTGCAAAACGAAGTTGCACATCAATTAGGAGGTTTGCACGGCAGTTAAAGTGAGATTTAAAACGGGGTAAGTATTTGAAAGTTCTTTAGAAAATCAGTAATAATGATTAACATTGTGGAAGTTATTTAGAACACAATTCTCAGGAAGTAAACAAAAAGCAAAATCAAAATGTAAAATTGGGATTTGTAAATGATTAGTTGAACTCGGCATAGTCTTGGCTGCTTAAAAAAGAAGGGGAGAGAACAAAGGAATCTAAAATTGAAATGCGAAGACTAGGCATTCGGTGTGGGCTGGGTCCATGTGCTCCTTTGTTAGAGGCAGCCATAATGTACCTACATTAAAAAAATTTTGTTCGATGTGTTCCAAATTTGTAGAGATTTCAGTATTTTCTCTGTAAACTCACTACACATCAAATTTAAGATTCGGGGATTTTCATATAGCAAAGACTGGATTTTTAAAAAACTTTATTTTAAGAGTACACAGGGAGAAAGGAAGATCCCAGTAGAAAGGAAGGAGGCCATTTTAGAGATGCCCATTCCCCAAACCGTAAGAGGGGTTAGGCAAGTACTGGGGACTATTCGACTACTGTAGGGCCTTGGTGTATAAGTACTCAGAACTTGAGGGGACGCTGCAAGCACTAAACGCAGGGGGGTAGGCAGTCCCGAGAGCAGGTAGAATGGGGACTGTAGCAGGATACCGCTTTCAAGAAAAAATTAATTAAAACATGCCCTCGCATTATATTGGGATAGTGGAGAGGGCATTGTGGCAGTAAGGGGCTAGAAACACAGGGACCAATGAGACCAGTATTAGGAGGTAGTCGGTGGAATCGATACGGCACAGCTCCACCGGGTCCTAGTGCCCGCTCACTTGCAAGAAAGTCACTAGCAGAAGAAATGAAGTTTAGAATGTTAACTACATTGCAGACGGAGCTTTAGGGCATAAAGATATGGGACCGGAGCTTAGATTAGGAGTATTACTTGCAGTATCAGGAAATGAGAATCTGATGGCAGGGAAAGATTAATAAAAATAGATGCAGAAATAAAAAATTAAGATATTAAAACCAATTGATAACGTAAAGGAAATAAGGAAACAGAAAGAAAAGTATTTTAAGTGACAAAACTTAGAAGGAGCATTAAGGAAAGCAAACCTAGCAATAGAAAGAATGACACAGGGTTAATCAGCACACAATTCCAGCACACAATCCAGGGAGGCCGACACAGGCCGCAAAAGTAATATCCTTTGACCCGAGGTGCCAAATGCGAGCTGGAAATAATGATCAAAGAGTTAGAACAGCAAGGAATCATTCAAGAAGTCACATATGCATCGACAAATAGCCCACTTCAGGCAGTTAGCAAGCCTGATGGTACATTTAGAATGGTAACGAATTACAAAGCATTAAACAAGGTCAAAAAAAAAAGGGAAGGATAAACGGTATTTAATAAATCCTCAAACTGCATTGGAGAAGGTGGCAGGCAAAACTTATTTAACTAGTGTTCCGTTCGACCCAGACAGCAGGGAAAAGACAGCATTTACCTTTGGCACTAAACATTACGTATACTGTAAATTGCCACAAGCATATGTTAATTCCCCGAACCACTTTCAGGCAATAGTAAGGGAGCTGATTAAAAATGATTTGGCTTTAGTATATATTTATGATGTGTTAATTGGAGATGATGATCAGGGGGACACATGTTGAAAGAGTGACCAAAATTATTAAAACACTTAGTGAAGCAGGATTTAAGATAGGGTTAAAGAAATGCCAGATTGGCAGGAGCGAAGTCGACTATCTAGGGTATTCAGTGTCAAAGGCAGGTAGGGAAGCCAGTGTTGGGATGAGAGAGAAAGTTGCTAGAATCGCAGCGCCCTATTCACAAAACGGGGTTCAGCAAATCATGGGAATTTGGGGGTATTTGAGACCAGTAGTGGAAGAATTTAGTCTTTATGCTAGACCCATTTATGAAACTTTGAAAGGGGATTTTAGGTGGACCACTGAAGCACAGAGGAATTTGGACCAGTTAAAAACAGCTGTAGCAACATCCGGGTCATTAGAGTAGAGATATGAAGAGGATGATTTGAGCATTAAATTTGATCTGTACGCAAATGGATATGGTATGGTGCTTGTTAATCATAGTACTCAGACACCTATCAAACATTGACAGGGAATTGGTCAAGGGCTGAACAAAAGTTTTCGGACATCACAAAATGTCTGGCAGCCATAACAAAAAGGATAGCAGAGATTGAAAATTTATCAGCTGGGAAGGAAATTTATGTCACAACTGAATTTCTAGAGTTGACCAAGAAGACGGGGTTGCCAGCAAGGTGCGAATACAGCTCGATGGGAAAGATGGGAAACCATTCTTTTAAACCCTGCCTTAATGTTTATTCATAACATTAAAAAGGGACAGAAACTTGATAAATCAGTTAGCAGAACAGAGTTGGTAAATGCTTGGGTGGTATATACGGATGGTAGTAAAGTTAAGGAGGATGAAGAATAAGCCAGATGGGCATCCATTTTTTAAAAATTCAGGAAAGAAAATGGTGGAGAAACAGGGTGTAGCATTAAAAAACTGAGACACCAATGGAAGAATGGTCACGAGAGTATGCGGGCCCTCTTTTTCCTAGTATCAGCAATTGTAATTTGTACTTTTTAATCAAAGCTGATAGCAGCACGGGGGAAGTTGAATTAGTGGCACCTGGATCATAGGAATTGTATCAGAACTAAAACATCCGACCCAATTAAATAATAACAGAGGAATTATCATAATCCATAGGCAACCTATCGGCAGCAAACAAAGAAACGTAATCAGTGAGGAATTGAGAATATGGGACGATAGATCAAGGGCTGTTATTAATGGACCTCAGTGTAAAATGATTCATTGTGAACATAATGAAACATCGTGTCAAGGATGTGGCACGTTCTGTAGCCCAGTAGTTTGGACAGGAGAATGGCAGATATAGAGTATTCAGGTGAGTTGATATTGCATTTAGAACGACAGAAATGGGGAAATGCTTCGGCTCCCAGGGAAATTTGGGGAATTCAGTTTGTCATGATTGTTTTGTGAAACATCAGGCAACACTGATGATTGAAGTTTATGACCACAAGATAGATTTTGACCATGGGATGGTGTGATAATGACAAATTGTAATTACTGCAGAGAAAACCAAGCTGACGACAAAGTGATTGGAAAAGGATGTGCAGGATTGTGGAGAAGTGACAAACTTGTGGTACCAATTAGTGAGGGAGTACATAGTTTAAGAGATGTTGAGATGACCCTGGGACGTAAAATTAGCCTAACAGTGTTTGGAGACTGTATCACTGCAATGATGCCATGCCACGGGATAGATCATGTCCCCAAACCGCTCGGAAAAGGGAAAAGGAATGTCTGGTTGTGAGTGTCAGGGGATTACTGCACTTACTAGTATTATGTAATCAGTGGAGCGGGATGCCAGTGAATTGAAACCTGTTAGCAGCATCGATAGGACAGGTGATAAAGTGAAAATGTCATGGTTGGAAATTACTTTCATAAAAATCCGGCCGTAATCAAAATTAAAGTAAATGCAGTAGCAATATCCGAAATGTATCAGGGAAAGTTTCGACCCGCTTGGACCACTGAGTTAGCAAAAGAGGAGGAGTTTGAGATTCTTCGAGTCTCACTCGGGCGCAATGAAAGAAGGAGGAGGCCTAACAGGCCTTAATCGTGTGATGTACGAAAATGATCAGGAAAACAAATCAGTTAAAGAAAAAAAAAAAGGAATGGTGGCAACGGAAATCCAGAAGTCCTGGAGAGGGCACTTCTGGAACATGCAAACAAGAATAGAAAGATACAAATTAAGAAATAGGGCCCTCCACCTTTGACCTGTTCATTTGGGTTTCAGATGAAGCAAAAATAATACAGATGAAGAACGAGAAGTACACTCCAGAGAAGAATGTTTTAGACAGTATGGGGGGGGGGGAAACTAATGATACAATTGGCTACATATTTGAGGGAATTAAATGACAGAGCCCGGAGGAAAAGCCTTACGGGTTTGAAACAAATCAAAATATCAAATTATTACTGAATAGTGAAACCTCCGGTCAGACATCTCTAACTGGACATTAGCTGATGGATGATCTGTGGTCTCCACGGGGTATGTAATACGCGGTGGAGTTATTAAGGGTCTCGGCAGATGGCAGCGACTGACGAGGAATCCCCGCATTTTAAATGACTAGTTTAGGAATTTTGGCAGCTTGATGCCACGGCGGGAATTTGTAACCAATGCAGCAAACAATATTGCATTGGAGAGTGTAATAGTTAATACAGACGAAATGTCCTGAAAATTGTTAGGGACTGTTATGTATGGATTCAATTGGGTTGTAACCTCAAAAGTTGACTGTATTAAATGTGCAAGTGGTGTTATTGCAAAGTAAAAAACAAACCATAAGACATAGGAGCGGAAGTAAGGCCATTCAGCCCATCGAGTCCACTCCACCATTCAATCATGGCTGATTTCAACTCCATTTACCCGCTCTCTCTCTCTCCATAGCCCTTAATTCCTCGAGAAATCAAGAATTTATCAACTTCTGTCTTAAAGACACTCAACGTCCCGGCCTCCACTGCCCTCTGTGGCAATGAATTCCACAGACCCACCACTCTCTGGCTGAAGAAATTTCTCCTCATCTCTGTTCTAAAGTGACTCCCTTTTATTCTAAGGCTGTGCCCCCGCGTCCTAGTCTCCCCTGCTAATGGAAACAACTTCCCTACGTCCACCCTATCTAGGCCATTCATTATCTTGTAAGTTTCTATTAGATCTCCCCTCAACCTCCTAAACTCCAATGAATATAATCCCAGAATCCTCAGACGTTCATCGTATGTTAGGCCTACCATTCCTGGGATCATCCGTGTGAATCTCCGCTGGACAAACAAATAATGGCAAGTATACACTCCATGCTGTAAGGAAAATGATAACGGACAAAAGGGATTTGAAGAAAACTGAATTATTGTCTCATGTAAACCGGGGCTGGCAGACTACATGGTTCAGTACAATGTTAGACGTTAGTGTGAGGAAGTCAGGAATAGAAACAGGATTGATTGAAGCTTCTGCAATTAATAAAGCAAGATAATCAGTGGATAATACATGATATCATAATTTACCATTCCAATGAGAAACGGAAAGCACTTCCTAAAAAACAAAACAGTGAGGGACAAAAGACCTTTTTGGTCACTGATGGACTGAGTTGTGTGCTGTTTCTAAGGGACATGAGGAAGCTTTTACGGTGCTGCTACCCCAAGGTAGTCCGATGCCTTGGAGGTAGTGGAACACACGGATATAGCTATTGTGTTACCTTCCTGAGTAGCGACAGCTATGGTTCACGGTGATTGGACTTGAGGAAAGAACAATACAAAGAGTTTATCGACACTGGTCTGCGAGATGGATGAATTTACAATTGATTACCGTGCACAGTTTACAAATCACGACATGTACACACAAATAACAAGGATCGGGGATATCTGCTAGTCAGTACAACTAGAAGGGGGATATAAACCCTAAAGCAGGATTCAGCTCAGAGTCAGCTCTCATAGCTCGGTCATGGGGTTTTACCTGATGCATGGATTGATAATACTTGTTATTATAATTGTATATTGTATAATCATTGGATGCCTTAATATGTGTTGTAAGATGACTATGGCTCGGATGATGCCGATAGACTCGGCCCATCACCAATCACCAAGATGCCATCCCGTTACTGGCGACCATCAAGCCAGAAGGAACCCGGACGGAGAGCCAGTGGCTGTAAAAATATGATGAGGTATTTATGTACGGAATGTAATGAATTGCGGGGCGCTCGTTCAGACCAGACATTGATACAGGTTATTAACCTGGGGATGTTTATAATGGACACTGGAAGTTGTATGCCTAACCAAAATCCAAATTTGGATCGAGACAGCAACTGACTATTGTTGGTCTGGCGAATTGTTAGCACACTTTTTGACCATCAGGGGGACTACCTACCCAAACATTTCTCTACCAATAGAGACCCCCTGTGGCAGAGGTGAAAGAAAATATAACATGTCTGTTCTCCACCTGCACTGAACGGAGGTGTAGCGGAACCCAGACATCAGGCCAATGCATCTGCCACAACGCCACCGGTGTCCCGTTGTAGGCAGGTAGCGAAAGGGAATGTTGGTTAGGAGTCAGAATAGTAGTTATCATAGAATGATAAAAGGATGGAATGAGGAAATGAGCAGAAAGACATGATGGGCAGCCATTAGGACCGGTTCTTTGTGCAGAGGATGCTGCAGAGGATGCTGGGTGAAAGGGGCCCCAGGGTCAGCTTATATGGCCAGGGCAAGGAATGTGTGAGAAAGACCTATGAGAATCTTGCATTTGTTACCGTTGCCTTATTTGGTCGTGTGTATGTGAAACTTGATGCTAGATGAATGTATATGAGAACACATGCTTTGTCTCTCTTTATTCACTCACTTGGGAGCTCTTTGTTCACTCACTTTGGAGAAGTCGGAGGCTGTGGTCTCTGATCTTTGTCAGGGTGAGTGAGACTTGCAAGTGGGTTGAAATAAAATAAAGGAATACCTATAAATCCGACTCTGCCTTTGAGACCAGACTGAGGGCAGAAAGAACTCAATTTCATCAGGAGGAGGGTCGATGTGGGAGCGAGTGGAGGCGGCATCATGCAAGGGCACTAGTTTGGGGGTAACGGCGCGTCTGCTGTTCCTGCTGGCACGGTACTTCACCAACCCCGTGGTGGCGGCGGCCCTGAGAGTCTGGGGGCAATGGAGGAGACATGTGGGAGCGGCGGGAGCATCGTTCTGGTCTCAAATCTGCAATAATCACCGGTTTGCCCCAGGAAGGCTGAGTGGAGGGTTCTGGAGATGGCAGAGAGCAGGGATTGTGAGGATGGGAGATATGTTTATAGAGGGGAGCGTTTCTAACCTGAGGAGGCTGGAGACTAAATTTGGATTGACGAGAGGACATGAGTTTAGGTACCTGCAGGTGCGGGACTTCCTACACAGGCAGGTCACAACCTTCCCGCTCATACGGCCAAGGGGGATACAGGACAGGGTAGTTTCCAGAATGTGGGTGGGAGAAGGGAGGATTTCTGACATTTACAGGGCACTCATGGGTCAGAGGAAACGCAGACTGAGGAGTTGAAACGCAAGTGGGAAGAGATGTTAGGAGGAGAGATAGAGGATGGTCTGTGGGCGGACGTGTTGAGTAGAGTTAACACGTCCACACCATGTGCCAGGCTCAGCCTGATACAGTTCAAAGTCGTTCACCGGGCTTGCATTACAGTGGCTCGGATGAGCAGGTTCTTTGGGATAGAAGATAGGTGCGCAAGGTGTGCGGGAGGGCCAGCGAACCATGTCCATATGTTCTGGCATGCCCGGAGCTTAGGGGATTCTGGCAGGGGGTTGCGGATGTCATGTCCAAGGTGTTGAAAACAAGGGTGGCACCGAGTCCAGAGGTGGCGATTTTCGGAGTGTTGGAAGACCCGGGAATACAGGAGGAGAAAGGCAGACGTTCTGGCCTTTGCTTCCCTGGTAGCCCGGAGACGGATACTATTAGCTAGGAGGGACTCAAAGCCACCCGAAGTCGGAGACCTGGCTAACTGACATGGCTAGCTTTCTCTGCCTGGAGAAAATCAAGTTCGCCTTGAGAGGGTCAATGTTAGGATTCGTCTGGAGGTGGCAACCGTTCGTCGACTTCTTTGGGGAAAATTAACCGTCAGCAGAGGGCGGGTAGGGGTCGGGCTTTAGTTTAGTTTCGAGTAGGGGGTTAGTAAAGGTGGGACCTGTAAGGGAGGATGACAGCTTTTGCACTATGTTTATATTTTCATGTGCATTGTTTATTCTGTTGTTGTTATAAAACCATAAATACCTCAAGAAAATGTTTCTATAAAAAAAAGAGATGGAGAGTAGGATGCAGCAAATAAGAGGTGACATATGTCAGGTTTAAAACACAAGTGAGAACCTGTCTGAAAGTTCAGAGGGGTAGGGGAAAGGAAATGAGTGGCAAAGAGAGAGGCAATTAGAGAGACTGACAGCTAGCATGAAAGGGGATCCATGGTCCAGGTATTCACTGGACATGATTCTAGGATTACGTTCCCATTCCCATTTCCGACAATTTTTTATGAGATGGAATAAGGGTATGAGTAGCCCAACCATACACAGCACTGTCACCCTTGCCGGCTTAATTGAGGGGTGAGCAGTTCAACAGCCCTTCAATTTTTGTGGATTTGCGCCCCTTCAGTAAGTATATGTGATTCACAGCACCGCAGAACAACTTTTCTCAGGAGGGGGCATATTTGCAGATTGATTGACAGTTTTAAGAGGTTATTAAAGGATTATCTGTCCTTGCTGTAGTTTCTGAATAGATGTTTGCTTGCTTTTACAACCAAATGAAAGCTTATGGGGATTTTCATTTTTTTCATTGGGTAAGGAGTTTTATAAATACGAATGGCTGTGTTTTTAGCTCTTATTACAGGTGTACCTTTAATATTCATCTCAAAGAATTCCCATAACTATTACATGGCTTCTGAGGATTATACATTACGAATACTGGGTGAGTGACTGTAGAGGATACATGGGAGATACAAAGGGGGCAGGGGGGCTATGAGGGACATGGGGAGGGGGAGGGTTTGAGGGTCTGACATTCATCACTTCAATTGGGCTAATGTTCCAGTAAACTGAGGCGATCATTCTAATCTGCTGGCCCCACTACCTACTCAACTCTTGCTGCCTCAGGCCTGCCTCCAGAGGTGGCTGGCTGAATTCCAGCCCACCCTGCCTCTACAGATGAAAATGTGGCATGCCTTTTTAAAAAGAGACAGGTCTGCCAAAGTTTTGAAGATCTACCTTCCCGCCTCCTTCACAAAATTCGGCCCCAAAAGTCTTCTATTGGCATATAAACAGTAAAAACACAGTAAGAGGAAAGAAGTAGGGCTGATTAGGGACCGAAAAGGAGATCTATCCATGAAAACAAAGGCAGGGCTGAGATGCTAAGTGACTACTTTGCATCTGTCTCTACCAGGTAAGAAGATGCTGCTGAGGCTATAGTGAAACAATGAGGAAAGGCAATATAAAATGTGGGGTTCAATTCTAAAGTGGATACAGGAACAGAGGGACCTGGAGATATAAATGCACAGATTGTTGAAAGTGGCAGGACAGGTTGAGAAAGTGGTTATAAAGGCATAAGGGATCCTGAGATTTATAAAATACTAAACATGTGCAGCAAGACCTTGGGCTGTAAGTGGCAAGTAACATTCACCACAGAAGTGCCAGGCAATGAGCATCTCGAACAAGAGAGAATCTGACATCTCCACATGACATTCTATGGTTCTACCATTCCTGAATTCTTGACGATCAACATCCTAGGGGATTACCATTGACCAGAAGCTGAACTGGACTAGCCTTATAAATACTGTGCTACAAGAGCAGGTCAGAGACTGGGAATTCTGCAGACACTGACTCAACTCTTGACTCCTCAAAGCCTGTCCACCATCTACAAGGCACAAGTCGGGAGTGTGATGAAATACTGTCCTTTTTCGTGGATGAGTGCAGCTCCAACGACACTCGAAGCATAACACCATCCAAGACAAAGCAGTCCATTTGATTGGCACCCTATCCACCACCATCAGCACGGTAGCACAGTGGTTAGCACAGTTGCTTCACAGCTCCAGGGTCTCAGATTCGATTCCCGGCTTAGGGCACTGTGTGTGGAGTCTGCACGTTCTCCCCGTATCTGCATGGGTTTCCTCAAGGTGCTCCGGTTTCCTCCCACAATCCAAAGATGTGCAGGTTAGGTGGATTGGCCATGATAAATTACCCTTAGTGTCCAAAAAGGTTGGGTGGGATTACAGGGATGGGGTGGAGGCGTGGGCTTAAGTGGGGTGCTCTTTCCAAGGGCCGGTGCAGACATGATGGGCCGAATGGCCTCCTTCTGCACTGTAAATTCAATGATTCAACATTCATTCCCTCCACCACTGATGTAGTGGCAGCAGTATGTACCATCTACAAGATGCACGACAGCAACTTGCCAAGGATCCTTCGACAGCATCTTCCAAACCTGCGACCTCTACCACCTAGAAAGACAAGTGAAACAGAAGCATTGGAACAACACTACCTGTAAGCTGTGATGCATGTAGGAAATTGTTATATATTATATTTATATATTTTCTTGTACTATTATTAAAAACCCACAGGCAGTTTGTCTACTAAAGCTCTGATTAAGGAGTCATAAAAGTGAGGTAATCATGAATTTTAACCATTTACTTGTTTACAGAGAGTTGGCTAATGGAATATACTTTATGTTTTTGGAGGTTTCTTGGGGTGTAGATAATTAGTGAAGGATGGTGTTTAGTCCTAGCTAAGCAGGTCATGGGATATCTTAGTGGGATACAGATGATGTAATTAATGAGAGGATCCAGGGGCGTCATTCTCCGACCCCTCGCCGGGTCGGAGAATGGCCGTTGGCCGCCGTGAATCCCGCCCCCGCCGAAGTCTCCGCTCCCGGAGATTGGGCGGGGGCGGGAATCGGGCCGCGCCGGTTGGCGGGACCCCCCACTGGATTCTCCGGCCCGGATGGGCCGAAGTCCCGCCCAGAAATTGCCTGTCCCGCCGGCGTAAATCAAACCTGGTATTTACCGGCGGGACCAGGCGGCGTGGGTGGGCTCCGGGGTCCTGGGGGGGGGGGCGCGGGGCGATCTGACCCCGGGGGGTGCCCCCACGGTGGCCTGGCCCGCGATCGGGGCGCACCGATCCGCGGGCGGGCCTGTGCCGTGGGGGCACTCTTTCCCTTCCGCCTCCGCCACGGCCTCCACCATGGCGGAGGCGGAAGAGACTCTCCCCACTACGCATGCGCGGGAAACTGACAGTGGCCGCTGATGCTCCCGCGTGCGCCGCATTTCCGATCCAGCAGGTGGGGCAACAAACGCCATTTCCGCCAGCTGGCGGGGCAGAAATCCCTCCGGCGTCGGCCTAGCCCCTCAATGTTGGGGCTAGGCCGCCAAAGATGCGGAACATTCCGCACCTTCAGGCCGGCGCGATGCCCGTCTGATTGGCGCCGTCTTTGGCGCCAGTCGGCGGACATCCCGCCGTTGGGGGAGAATTTCGCCCCAGGTCTCTGTGATTTTGGAAGTTTTGCCATTGGATTTGAGTCTGACAAGACAGAAGGATTTTCAGGTTGTTCCTGAAAGAGTCTCTCTCCAAAGGTCTGCACAAAGCAAATCAAGTAACCCTGATTACTAACTGTATTTAGGAATGGATTTTGAACTGCATTGGGTTGCTTTGTTGGAATATATATAGTAAGAGGTATTAGATAGTGAGTTAAGGTTTTTCCTTTTATTTAATAGCTGTTAATTGTAAAGCAATTTCTTTGATGTTAATGTGGTTGATTCTGTGTTTAAATTAAAGTTTGTTTTAACATAAAATATACTTATTGGTCAGTGTTATCACTCCTCGGGTGAAGTATCCTTGCATCATGGTTTTACAAATTGCTAATTGTTTGGGGTTTCTCATCCGGTATCCTAACAATAATTAGGGTCTGGTCGGTATCCTAACAAAGTTCCCCTCCAAATCACACACCAACCTGGACTGGAACTATGGGCAAGATTCTCCGACCCCCCGCCGGGTCGGAGAATCGCCGGGGGCTGGCGTGAATCCCACCCCCACCGGTTGCCGAATTGTCCGGCACCGGAGATTCGGCAGGGGCGGGAATTGCGCCGCGCCGGTTGGCGGGCCACCCCCCGCGATTCTCCGGCCCGGGTGGGCCGAAATCCTGCTGCTAGAATGCCTGTCCCGCCGGCGTGGATTAAACCACCTCTCTTACCGGCAGGACAAGGCGGTGCGGGCGGGCTCCAGGGTCCTGGGGGGGGCGTGGGGCGATCTGGCCCCGGGGGGTGCCCCCACGGTGGCCTGGCCCGCGATCGGGGCCCACCGATCCACGGGCGGGCCTGTGCCGTGGGGGCACTCTTTTCCTTCCACCTTCGCCACGGTCTCCACCATGGTGGAGGCGGAAGAGACTCCCTCCACAGCGCATGCGCGGGGATGCTGTGAGCGGCCGCTGACGCTCCCGCGCATGCGCCGCCTGGCAATGTCATTTCCGCGCCAGCTGGCGGGGCACCAAAGGCCTTTCCCGCCAGCTGGTGGGGCGGAAATCAGTCCGGCGCGGGCCTAGCCCCTCAAGGTTAGGGCTCAGCCGGTCAAGATGCGGAGGATTCCGCACCTTTGGGGCGGCGCGATGCCGGGCTGATTTGTGCCGTTTTTGGCGCCGGTCGGCGGACATCGCGACGATTACGGAGAATTTCGCCCTATATTGTTGTTCCTTCACTTGTTGCTGGGTCAAAATCCTGGAATTCCCTTCCTAACATCACCGTGAGTTTACCTACACCTCACGTGGACTGCAACTGTTCAAAAAGGCAGCTCACAACCACCTTCTCAATGGTAATTAGAGTTGAGCAATAAAATTCACACATCCTGAGAATGAATTTTAAAACGTGATGGTGGCATTAAGTACAAAATCAACACAGTTTTGATTAACCTTTTACAAAATACAGTTAAGTCTCAATCGGTGTGCTGTGTCCAATTCTGGCTCCATATTTTAGGAAGAATGTGAAGGATTTAGAGGATGCAGAAAATATTTACGAAAATGGTTCGGAGAAATACAGATTTCAATTATGTGGATAGATTGAAGAAGCTGGGGCTGTTCTCCTTAAAGAAGGTTGTGAGGTATGATTTGATAGAGGTGTTCAAATTCATGAGGAAAAATCGTAAAAGAGAATTAGATACATATCTGTGGGAAATACTTGGCTGGGCTATGGGGAAAGGGCAGGACAGTGGGACCATAGCTAAATTGCTTATTGCAGAGAGCCGTCATGGGCTCAGCAGGCTGAAGGGCCTTCTGTGCTGCAACATTTTTTTGACCAGGACTTCCTACCATGCATAAATTTGCCTCATCGTATAAGAATGCACAGGAGGCATCCTAATCATCGGAAAAGGTTTGCAATGTTACGATACCCTGGGTGAGTGGGTGAGTTCCAGCCCACAGACCCTGAAGTCCCAAAATAAGTGAATTAATCATTAATTTGTGTAGTTTCCTGAGATCTTTAACCTTTGACTGCTCCAATGAGTTACAGGCACCAGATTTGTAAGTAAAACATATAAGAGTAAAAGATGGACATATAATGGAACAATGGTCTACTCTCCTAACTATTCCTCAAACACTGTCCCACTCTCCATCTACATGTACATAAGACAGACACACAAGGGGAAGGATCAAAATAATGAGGATTAAACTGGGTGTGAGATATTTGAGGATCTTCACTTCTCGGGTTGAGGTCTTTGTAGGTGATGATCACTTCAGAATGTGAGGTGTTGAACCG
The DNA here is from genome assembly GCF_047496885.1 of Scyliorhinus torazame. Lineage (NCBI taxonomy): Eukaryota > Metazoa > Chordata > Chondrichthyes > Carcharhiniformes > Scyliorhinidae > Scyliorhinus > Scyliorhinus torazame. The sequence goes on from NC_092719.1 coordinate 81,108,891, forward strand.
TCAGTTGGTTTGGATCTTCAAGCTGGGCCACTCAGGCTGGATTATCAGTCTGTGGGATCTCCTCCAGGGACACGCTTCAACTTGTGTTGAGCTGAGCCTTACCAACAGAAGATGTATTTCAGGTCTGCGCATTTTCTGATATGTGGTCAGCTTCAGCAGACCTATCAACAGCTTGTCTCAGTTAAACAGAATACCAGAGCAGCAGTTAATAATAATAATCTTTATTAGTATCACAAGTAGGCTTACATTAACACTGTAATTAAGTTACTGTGAAAAGCAATTCTCCGGTGCCTGTTCGGATACACTGAGAGAGAATTCAGAATGTCCAATTCAGCATGTCCAATTCATCTAACAAGCACAGGAGGAAACTGGAGCACCCGGAGGAAACCCATGCAGACAAGGGGAGAGCGTGCAGACTCCAACAGACAGTGACCCAAGCCGGGAATTGAACACAGGTCCCTGGTGCTGTAAAGCAACGGTGCTAACCACAGTGCTCCCGTTTCACCCTAGTTTTTGCGAGGCCTTCAAATAGTCTGGTAACTTTAATGGGAGAGGAACCTGGAAAGTTCCCCCTCCCCGGCTCTATCTTCAGGCATTGAATGCTCACTAACTGCTCTGTTTACCTGAAAGGAGTTCCAGCTAAGATTTGAGATACAATTCCACCCCTTCTGGCAGAGAGATTCAAAATGATTCTGCTCAGTTCTGCAGCTCCAAACAAACCCTGAGTTGGAGAAACAGTCTTACAGAGAATGCCTATCAGCTCAGCTGAGGAGAAAACACAGCCTCCCACTGGGGTTTTCAAAATAATTCCACCCCCTTTAGGGAGAGAGAACTTAATGCCTTCCTCAGCTCTGCCCCGAAACTGAAACCTGAGAGCCAATCTGCTTGTCTTGAAGTTTCCGAAGAGTTCCACTAATCGCAATCGACAGCAGGGGTTTGTCCTGGAATTCTAGAAGAGCCAATTGGCTACTTGCCAAGTCCATCAAAATGACATTATCAGCCATGCTACATAGCAGGAAGGGAGAGGCCTGGACCAGCACATTGGACCAGGGAGGGGTGTTTGCAGTTTGATCAAAGTGCAGTTTAAAACAAAACAAAGCTAAAAATGTTCCAATGTCAGGAATTAAAAATAGAAACAAGAAACGGACAAGGATTTAGCCAGTTCCTTACAGTAGAATGACCATTAGTGTCATAGAGTTTTACAGCAAAGAAAGAAGTCCTTTGGCCCATCATGTCTGTGCTGGCCATTAAGCACCTATCCTAATCCCATTTTACAGCACTTGGTCTCTAGCCTTGTATGCTATGGCATTTCAATTGCTCATCTAAATGCTTCTTAAATGTTGTGAGGGTTCCCACCTCGACCACTCTTTTAGGCAGTGAGTTCCAGATTCCCACCACCCTTTGAGTGAAAACGTTTTTCCTCAAACACCTTCTAAATCTCTGCCCATTGCCTTAAATCTGTGTCCCCTGGTTATTGACCCCTCAACTAAGGGGAAAAGCTTCTTCCTATCTACCCTATATATATCCTTCATATAAACCTAGTCTGTACCTTTTCACGTGCAATCACATCCCTCCTATAGTGTGGCGATCAGCTGTACAGTACTCCAGATGTGGCCTAATGAGCATTTTATCCAGCTCCATCATAACCTCCCTGCTCTTGCATTCTATCCCTCAGCTAATAAAGACAAGTATCCCATTTGCCTTAACCATCTTATCTACCTGTCCCGCTGTCTTCACGGACCTATGGACATGCACCCCAAGGTCCTGCTGCTCCTCTGTACCTTCCTAGCATCCTACCACTCATTGTGTGTTTGCCTTGTTGGTCCTCCTAAAAATGAATCACCTCACTCTTTTCAGGGTAAATTCCATTTGCCACTGTCCTGCCCAACTGACCAGCGCATCTATATCACCCTGTAATCTAAGGCTTACCTCCTCACTATTTACCACACCACCAATTTTTGTGTCATCTGTGAACTTACTGATCATACACCCACATTCCCGTCTAAATCATTAATGTACTCTACAAGCAGCAAGGGACCTAGCACTAAACCCTGTGGTATAAAAACTCAGACAGAACAGGAATTGAACCCACACTGCGGGCACCACAAACAAGCCATCCAGCCAACTGAGCTAACCAACTCCCTCCCCCACTAAGGTATAATGTACTGAAACCAGATTTGGACTTTGTTGGGCAACCTACATTTAAATTCCAGCCTTGAATATTGTTTCCATTCCAATATCGCTGAGAGCTTCCTGACCTTGGCTGCATAGTATAGAGGAAGGAATGAGGCTGGGCTTGAGGCATTCTTTTCAATTTGGCTATTTTGTCTCGTGGTAGATAAGGAAGCATTCAGACTATTTGAGTTACAATTTTCTTTTTTTTAAAATATTTTATTGGAGGTTTTTTCAAATATATACAGAACAGAAATGAACAAACAGTAAACCAAAGACAATTAACACTATTCCCTGTACCATCCCCCCACCCCTTTTTTTTACACCCAGCCCCCCATAAAACCCAAACAAAACACAAAGAACCCCCACCCCCTGCTGACGTGTTAATCCCTTAAAGAAGTGGAAAACCCCTCTTCTGCCTCTTTTATGGCGAACTTGATTTTTTTCTAGGTGGAGGAACTCTGACAAGTCGTTCACCCATGGCCCCACTTTCGGAGGCTCCAAGTCCCGTCAGCACAAGATTTGCCTCTGGGCTATCAGGGAGTCAAAGGCTACCAGGTCAGACTCTCTCCCCAGCCGACCCCTCAAATATCGCCACCCATGGGCTCACTGCCACTTCCACTCCCAAGATCTTCGATATCACATTTGCAAACTGTTTGCAGATCCCCTCCAACCTCCGACATGCCCAAAACATATGGACATGGTTTGCTTGGATCCCTGCATACTGGCCACACCTATCTTCCACCCCTAGAAAAAAACAGCTTATCCTAGGCCCCGTCATATCATAGAATCATAGAATTTACAGTGCAGAAGGAGGCCATTCGGCCAAACGAGTTTGCACCGGCGCTTGCAAAGGACACCCTACCCAATCCCACACATCCACCCCACCCAACCTTTTTGGACACTAACGGTAATTTAGCAAGTCCAATCCACCTAACCTGCACATCTTTGGACTGTGGGAGGAAACCGGAGCACCCGGAGGAAACCCACGCGCACACGGGGAGAACGTTCAGACTCCACACAGACAGTGACCCAAGCCGGGAATCGAACCTAGGACTCTGGAGCTGTGAAGCAACTATGCTAACCACTATGCTACCGTGCTGTCCATATGAGCCCTATGCATAACCTAAAACTGTATGAGACTCAATCTTGCACACGGCGAGGACGGGTTTATCATCCGCAGAGCCTCACTCCACACCCCAGCTTGCATCGCCCCTCTCAACTCCTCCCACGTGCGCCGAACCTCCTCCACCGGGGCGCCCTCCCTCTTTCATCAGCTCTCCTTATATATCTGACACCTTGCCCTCACCTATCTCATCCTCGGACGGCAGCTTGTCCTGTAGTGCTGGAGGTGGCAGCTGCAGGAATGAACCTAACTCCTTCCTCAAGAAGTCCCTCACCTGCAGGTATCTGAACCCATTCCCCTTCAGCAGCAAGTACACCTCCTCAAGCTCCTCCAACTCTGTGAACTTATCCCCACAAACAGGTCCTGAAAATACTCTATCCTCAATCTCTCCCATCTCTGAAACCTCAGATTCAGCCCTGCCGGAACAAACCTGTGGTTTGCAAAAATCAGCTCCCACGGACATTCCTTCCATCCTACAGTGCTGCCAACTTCGATTCCACACCCTCAATGCTGATACCACCCCCGGGGCTCGTGGCGTACTTGGCCGGCGAGAACGGATGAGGTGCCAATAATAGAGCCCTCAGACTGGTCCCTTTACACAAAGCTTCCTCCATCTGTCCCCACGCTGACCTCTCCTCCACCGCCCACTTCCAAACATGCTATCTCCGCTGCCCAATATTAGTTCTGCAGATTCGGCAGCGCAAAGCCCCCCGGACTGTCCCTTTCCAGAAACAGCCTCCCTACCGGGGACCCTTACCTAGCCACACGGAACCCCAGTATCATCTTATTCACCCTACTAAAAGGAGACTTGATTCTGAAACACTAACAAAACTTTCAGCAGCACCATCATCTTTACCATCTGGACCCTTCCAGCCATTGACAAAGGCAACACATCCCACCTCCTAAAGTCCTCCTTCATTCCCTGCACCAGATTGGCCAGATTCAACTTGTGCGGCTGGACCCAGCTCTGTGCCAAACGTATCTCAAGATAACAAAAGCTCGCCCCTATCAATCAGAACGGCAACCTCCTTAAACTGTCCCCTACCACACCCCTCCAAACCCCCATCTCATCTCCGTCCCTGGGCATTGATCGAGAATACCTCACTTTTCCCCATATTGAGCTTGTACCCAAGAAAAAAAGATTGAACTCCCCCAAGATTCCCATAATCCTGTCAAAACTTTCAACTGGGTTTGCAATATATAACAGGAGGTCATCAGCGTATAAAGGAACTCGGTGACCCCCCCCCCCCCCAAACTCCCCGCCACCCTCTTGAAGCCCTAAGTGCCATAGACAACGGTTCAATTGCGAGGGCAAAGAGCAAAGGGGAGAGTGGGCACCCCTGCCACGTCCCACAGTGCAATCCAAAATACTCCGAATTGACACTATTGGCCCACACACTCATCTTAGGAGCCCTATACAAGAATCTCACCCAGTCGACAAAACCCTGCCGAAACCTGAACCTACCCAGCACCTCGAATAATTACGGCCACTCCACGTGGTCCATCGTCTTCTGCACGTCCATAGACACAATCTTCTCAAACTCCCGGCCCATCGAGGGCATTATTCTCACATTCAATCGCCTCCAAACAGTGGCCGATACCTGCCGCCTCTTTACAACCCTCGGCTGGTCCTCCCCTATCACCCCTGACATTCAATTCTCTATCTGCACCTTTGGAAATAGCTTTGCATCCACATTTAACAATGATAGCGGGTGGTACGACCCACACAGCTTCGGGTCTTTGTCTTTCTTTTTAAGATGAGCGAGATGGCCGCCTGAGACAGCGTAGCGGGAAGCTCCCCACTGACTCATTGTACATCTCCACTAACGGGCCCCAGCTCTGACCCAAACCTCTTACAAAACTCCACTGGGAACCCATCTGGGCCCGGGACCTTCCTTGACTACATTGCCCCCACTCAATCCATCACCTCCCCCAGTCCAAACGGGAACTCCAGCCCATCCAGAAACCGCCTCATGCCCTCATCCCCTGCTGGGGGCTCCAAACTGTACAATTTCTGATAAAATACCTCAAACACCCCATTTACTTCCCCCGGCTCCGTTACCAACCTGCAAAGGACACCCTCTTATTAAGCAGCACTGTCATGCCCCTCATCTTCATATTCAGCCACGAATGAACACATGTCTCACCCATTCCTTCCGCAGCCTCGTCTGCTCGACCATAGATCATAGAATTTACAGTGCAGAAGGAGACCATTCAGCCCATCGAGTCTGCACCAGCCCTTGGAAAGAGCACACTACTTAAGCCCATACCCTATCCCCATAACCCAGTAACCCCACCTAACCTTTTTGGACACTTGGGGCAATTTAGCATGGCCAATCCACCTAACCTTCACATCTTTGGACTGTGGGAGGAAACCGGAGCACCCGGAGGAAACCCACGCAGACACGGGGAGAATGTGCAGACTCCGCACAGGAGTGACCCAAGCCGGGAATCGAACCTGGGATCCTGTAGCTGTGAAGCAACTGTGCTAACCAATGTGCTACCATGCTGCCCATCTTCAAATGAGTCTTTTGCAAAAACAGAACATTCGCCTTCAACCTCCTGAATGCATGGGCACGCGCAACCTCTTAACCGCCGCCGCCCCCCCCCCCCCCGGTCATCCATTTCTCACTTTAATATGTTCACCCAGGTTCATCTATGGGTTGTGAATTTGACTTTGGGCAAGTCTGAATTCCCAGCAGCTTGTCTGAAGTTTGACTGCAGTTTGATTTAAAGTGTCCAATTCTTTAATTTAAAATATCCAACCACAGTGAGTAAAAATAAAGTCGCCATTGTCCCAGATAACTATAGGTTGCTTTCCCTTTGATGGGGAGAGCTGACTGTTGGTGATTCAACCTGAGGATCACCACACCTCAGGTGAGGGGCAAGGTTGAGAAGGCAGAGCCTTCATGAATAACCTCAGCTGATACAGGAATTGAACCTGTGGTGTTGGCCTTGCTCTGCATCACAAAGCAACTGTCCAGCCAACTGAGCTAAAAACAGACCCACAGAAGGGACTCATTGGGTACAGAATGTAATCACTAGTGTAGAATTTTTATATTTTCTTACTGCTTTAATTGCATTTCCTCCCTCCCTCTCCACCCCCTGAAGGCTGGCAACACTGACCAGCATTCTGAACCTCACTCAAGTGGCTCTTTTTCAATTGTGAGCTGAGACTGCTTGTACCAGCAATCTATGTGTATGCAGTGCACTTCATGCCTCAATGCATTTTCATCATCATCTGACATCCATTTGCATGGTCCCCAGTAGGTGAAGAAATCCTGCAAGTTCCCCACTACTTTTGCCCAGCACACAGGCACCAATTGTCGCTCCCAACTATTCTCCCAATAAAATCAACTAGACCAGGGATTGAGATGATTATCTTTTTGTTCTGTATTAGTAAGTTGAACACTTTCTAACAGAAGTCTCAAAAATGTTAGTGTGCATGATTTTCTTTTAAAATATTTGGCAATGTGAGCTTACCTTAACAGTAGAAGAGCTGCATTTTAAAAAATAATTCATGCACAGGATGAATGTTGACGATGTATTATTGCCCTTGAGAAGATGGCAGTGAGCCTTTTGCAGTCCTTTGTTACAGCAGTTTAATACAACAGAGTAGCTTGACAGCATTTCGGAGCACAGTTAAGAGACAACCATTTGCCATGGGTCTGTAATTATATATAGGCCAGACCACATTAAGGTATAGGGCAGCACAATGGCGCTAATGCTCCCTCACAGCGCCAGAGACTTGGGTTTGGCTCCAACCGTGAATGACAATCTGTGTGGAGTTTGCGTGTTCTACCCCGTGTCTGTGTGGGTTTCATCCCACGATCCAAAAATGTGCAGGTTAGGTGAATTGGCCATGCTAAGTTGCCCAGAGTCCAAAAGGTTAGGTGGGGTGTGGGCGTAGGCGTGGGTGGAGTGCTGGGTGGCATGTACAAGTTGGGCCGAAGGGCCTATTTTCATGCTGTAAACCTCTATGACTCTACTCTTTCAGACGATCGGTGCAGACTCAATGGGCCGAATGACCTCCTTCTGCACTGTATGATTTCTATTAGGATGGCAGATTTCCTCCCCTATAGACATAGTGAATCAGAACTTTATGAAAACCTGGTAGTTTCATTGCATCCATTAGGGAGTCTAGCATTTTATGCCAGGTCTATTTAAATTACTGAATTTAGATGCTCCAGATGCCTTGCTGGATTTGAACGCAAGTAACTAGAATATCAATCCAAGGCTGTAATTCTCGCTGGTGGGATCCTCTGGTCCCGCTAACACTGCACCCCCGCCGCGGATTTCATGACGGCATGGGGTGGATTCAGTGGGAAATCCCATTCACAGTGGCAGGACCAGATGATCCCCATTGCGTGCTACCCACAAACACACAACGGGGAGGCCAGAGAATCCCGCCCTAAGCCTCTGGGTTACTGATTCAGTAACATAACCACTATGTTACTATTCCCAATGTGTAGCTAAAAAGGGAGAACAATTTTCTTGATTCCCACCTGATTATTCTTCCCCTGATGAGAATACATCCTCCCAAGAATCGGACAAATAGCCTGCTGTTCACTCTAAACTGACATGAAGAATCGGCGCTTGGAAGAGTGAAGTAAATGACTGAAGAGTTTTTTTTAAAAAAATTTTATTAAAGGTTTTCATAAAATATCAATAACAAAATGAGAAAGAAAAAAGAACCCAACAGGGGTAAGTACAAAACACAATCTAAAAAAGCAACCCCCCAAACACCTCCCCCCCCCCCCGTACCTAAATAATAAATTAACATTAACACCCCGACTTAAGACAACAGGTGTATACACCCCCTCAGACCCTTCCAGTGTAAATAACATAAACCAAAATAAAGTAAACCCCCCCCCCCCACCCCACCCCCCGAGCTGCTGCTGCCATTGACCAATGTCTAGCGTTCTGCCAGAAAGTCTAAGAACGGTTGCCACCGCCTAAAGAACCCTTGTACCGACCCTCTCAAGGCGAATTTCACCCTCTCCAATTTAATGAACCCTGCCATATCGCTGATCCAGGATTCCACACTTGGGGGCCTCGTATCTTTCCACTGATGGAGAATCCTCCGCCGGGCTACCAGGGACGCAAAGGCCAGAATTCCAGCCTCTTTCGCCTCCTGCACTCTCGGCTCCTCTGCCACCCCAAATATTGCGAGCCCTCAGCCCGGTTTGACCCTGGATCCTACCACCCTCGACACTGTCCTCGCTACGCCCTACCAAAATTCCTCCAGCGCTGGGCATGCCCAGAACATATGGGTGTGATTTGCTGGGCTCCCTGAGCACCTAACACACCTGTCCTCATCCCCAAAGAACCTGATCATCCTTGTCCCGGTCATGTGTGCCCTGTGCAGCACCTTAAACTGTATGAGGCTGAGCCTCGCGCATGAAGAGGAAGAGTTCACCCTCCCTAGGGCATCTGCCCACGACACCTTTTCGATCTCCTCTCCCAACTCCTCATCCCACTTACCTTTCAACTGCACCACCGAGGCCTCCTCCTCCTCCTGCATCACCTGGTAAGTTTCCGAGATCTTAAATGACTGAAGAGTTAATTAAGAAGAGTTTGAAGTTTATTCCACAGCACCAAAAGACACCCACCAAAGGCTCAGGGAGCTGTTGCCCCAGAATTTATATGATACCGACTAATTCAGCCACATCACAAAAACACAGGGTCTGCGCATCCCAACAGTGTCTGTAGGAACAAAACGTGCAGCCATGCGACAAACATCAGCACACATGTAAAATACTGCTGTAGTCCATCTCGTAGTCCCAACCATCGTGGAACAGTTTTTCAAAATCAGCGCCACACTCACAAACCCAAACGATACTCCAAAGAGGGCGGTGGCCAAAACATCTTAGGGCCCTCACTCCTTCCTGCCAGCTGCTACAGAAGCTGTCCTGTTATACTACTGCTGGGTAACTCACAGTCGTATCAGCACAAGGGAACAATCATCCCCAGCTGGATGAGCCCCATGCAGGTTATAACAGAGAGGTAATGTCGACCACTTAAAGGTACAGCATTCCAACCCTGCCGCACAAAGTATCTGTCCTTGCAAGCAATGGATTTCCTTATGGAATTCATGCAGTTTTACGTAAACATGCAAAATTGAATATAATGTATTTAAATATAGTATTTTATTGGGAATAATACCAAAGAACTGCACTAAAGAAGTAACAAATTATGGACTGAGCTGTGGGATTGCAAGTATTTTTCAGTACCTAAGACCAACCTTCTTTGGAAATTTCCCCAAGCTTCTAAAACGTAATTTGAGCCAGCGGTGGTTTCAGAATATTTGTAACCCTCCAACCAAGCTGCAGAATCAAAAGTGAAACCAAACTTGAACCTTGTGACTCTGGATGACCGGTTACTGGGCAGAGCGCAGCTTTTGAGCCAATTCATTGGCCATCATCCAAATCAATCAAACCGAGTCATTACATCCTGATTCAAATAAGGACACCAAGCTGAACACAATACTCCAGGTGTGGCCCCACCAATGCCCTATACAATTGTAGTAAAAATCCCTATTGCTGACAAGACACCTTCCATCCAACCATATATACTGTGGTTCACCAAGTATAGAGCCAAAACCCCACCCGCATCCAATCCTGTTATTTAAGCTTTGTCTAAGAATTTGTGCCACCACGTGAATGAAAATACCAGTGCCCCAGTAGAGTTAGAGCTGGCAAAGAATGGTTAGCAAGATTCAAGAGCCAGCATAGCATTTTGCAAGTCACTCTTAAGAGGAGAACAATGGTCTGCAGATGAGTTAACTGCAACACAAAGAAGATTTTCCTTGAAGGAGGATAAACTGAAGAACAAATAAACAACTATTGTGAGAATACCCTGGATTACAATATGTTACCAGCGAAGACACTGCTGACAAGAAATAGCACCAAAAGAATGTTCAGATTTAAACTGATATAGACAAGATTGACGGTCCTCCTTTGCTGCACCAAAACTGGTCACCAGGGGGACAGGGGCCAAGTTGAGAGTTACTAAGAGCAAGTTGCAAAATGTTCACACCTAAGCAAAGTTAAGAGCAGTTGGGGCTGCCTACATAGATACATAGAACATAGGAGCAGGAGGAGGCCTTTTGGCCCTTCGAGCCTGCTCCGCTGTTTATCATGATCATGGCTAACCATCCAACTCAATAGCCTAATCTGCCTGTGGGAAGACTTTCTGTCTGAGACTTTGGACAGAAGGAGAGATCTTAGAGACAAAAGACTGCAATTTCTATTGGCAGCAGAGAGATGCTGTATTTCTGTGAACTGCCAAGCAGGATGTGGGAGGGAGCCAGTCGTAAGTTGAAGAGTCGCATCCCTGACAATTTAAGGTATCCAGGAGATTTGGCCTGAGGTGGGGGAAGAATCTGTGGAGTGGGCCTCACTGCTTGTATTCAGTTTGGGACTCCTCTAAACACAGTCACCCCATGTTACGACTCAGTGAAAGGAGGAGGAGCAAACATATTGGAAGCTCGGAATGATGAAACCAGGGGCTGGTTTAGCACACTGGGCTAAATCGCTGGCTTTTAAAGCAGACCAAGGCAGCCAGCAGCACGGTTCGATTCCCGTACCAGCCTCCCCGAACAGGCGCCGGAATGTGGCGACTAGGGGCTTTTCACAGTAACTTCATTGAAGCCTACTCGTGACAATAAGCGATTTTCATTTCATTTCATTTCATTTTCATGTTGGACTGGTACATATAAAAACTGCAATTCTGCAGAGAGCAGGCAATTAAGTATAACTGTAGCGTATGGGTTTCAGTTGTGTTAAGTTAAGGGGGGCATACCTTTTCTTTAATTTAGTGTATTCGTTACCTGCTAGGTATTGCTTTCTTAATATTGCTTTTTGTTTTTTTGCTGCAGTAAATGTCTTAACACTTGAAATCTTATGTGATTCCTTTAAGTTCATCATTTTCTAAATGTTACTGATCTCTATGTCAGTAAACTATCAAAGAAGGCCATTGTGCTGTTTGACAACTGTCCTGAACACCCACCCAAAGAGAACCTGGTAACATAAAGTGAGGATCAAATGTGCCTATTCACCTAAAAACACACACAATTCAACGCCTTAACCAAGGCATCATATCAACCTTTAAACATAATTGCAGAAGAGAATGGTGAACAGTAAGGGAACATGATAACTTGCTGAAGGAACTTGCCATGAAAGCGACAGTCTACATATGCTGGCAAGAAGTGATAACTTTATTAAAATCCCTAGATGAAAGTCCTGGATGCTGCATTGCAATAACCAACAACATCGGCAAAGGAGGATTGCAAAGGCTTTGCTGAGTGGTTGCACAGTGGTTAGCACTGTTGCTTCACAGCGCCAGGGTCCCAGGTTCGATTCCTACTTGGGTCACTGTCTGTGTGGAGCCTACACGTGCTCCCTGTGTCTGCGTGGATTTCCTCCGGGTGCTCCGGTTTCCTCCCACAAGTCCTGAAAGATGCGCTTGTTAGGGAATTTGGACATTCTGAATTCTCCCTCCGTGTACCCTCATAGGTGCCGGAATATGGCGACTCGGGGCTTTTCACAGTAACTTCATTGCAGCGTTAATGTAAGTCTACTTGTGACAATAAAGATTATTATTATATTTATAAGAAGCAAAACTTGAAAGCAGGAAGAGTGTTGTGGACTTTGATGGTTATGAGCTAAACAACGTCAGGTCCGTACTTGGAGCCAAATTAGATACTGACACCATAATACATGGTTGAATGTTGACACCCAAGATGCTACCCAGAAAGCAAGATTATGACATGCTGAAATATTGATGAGTGTGACATCCAAATTGTCAAGATATTCAGCAAACTGAAGGTGATGATGCTAAGACAGAGCCACTGCCATCATCCCAGTAACTTGCTACCTAGAAGCATCACCAAGATAGTTGGAAGCCAATGGAAAATCTCTTCCAAGTGTGACAGGTACAGAATGTCTTACATCTGGCAAAGGCAGAGTCAAGGAGTAAGTGTAAACCGTTTTTAAAAAAGCCTGATTTATTCAACATTGAATGTTCATCTGTTCAATAATGACCGATTTTGTGTGTATATATATTCACATTTCTGTTACTAGAGGAAAGAAATGTAATTTATTTGAATTGATTGTTTTAATTTTGTTTATTATTCTAGCTGAGCACTTGTGAAAGGAATTTGTTATATCACAATCTCACCTATAACATGGTCTCAAGATATGAACAGCATGAACCATGTTATAGAACATAGAACATAGAAAAATACAACACAGAACAGGCCCTTCGGCCCACAATGTTGTGCCAAACCTTTGTCCTAGATTAATCATAGATTATCATTGAATTTACAGTGCAGAAGGAGGCCACTCGGCCCATTGAGTCTGCACCGGCTCTTGGAAAGAGCACCCTACCCAAAGTCAACACCTCCACCCAACACTAAGGGCAATTTTGGACACTAAGGGCAATCTACCATGGCCAATCCACCTAACCCGCACATCTTTTACCGTGGGAGGAAACTGGAGCACCCGGAGGAAACCCACGCAGACACGGGGAGGACGTGCAGACTCCACACAGACAGTGACCCAAGCAGGAATCGAACCTGGGACCCTGGAGCTGTGAAGCAATTGTGCTATCCACAATGCTACCGTGCTGCCCTTAAGAACAAATAAATCTACACTATATCATTTTACCGTAATCCATGTACCTATCCAATAGCTGCTTGAAGGTCCCTAATGTTTCCGACAATATACTTTGCAGTGGGACCACAGTAGAACTATAAATAGTTCCACTGTGTAGCGAGTGATTAGCACTCATAATCCATGAATATGTTTAGCGAAATGGACAAATTAATCAACTTTAAATATTGACTTCCTCCACCACCAACATACAATGTGTACTATATATAAGGTGCACTGCAGCAACTCACCAATTGTTGTGAAAATAATAATAGACAGAGGCTTCGAGCTTTGTTTCAGGAATTTTATTAACACAATATCATGGAGAGGCTGCAGTGGCCAATCGCCATTTCACAGCATTCTGAGATTAGACAGAAGAAAGCATATCTTTATAGTCTGAAATAAACAGCTCTAGAAGAAAACAGCATCTGGCTGGCCATGTTTATATTAAACAAACGTAGTTCTTGCTCTTGGCTAAAAACAACTTGTCAGCTAAATAAGGCCAAATGTTTCTAAGCAGTATCTTGGTACATTTACCCGACATATTAATGTATTCTCTAAGCGGGCAACTAATCCTCACATTAATTTCCCTCCTACACCAAAGGTTCCTTGAATGCACCTTCTAAACTTGTGACCTCTACCACCTAGAAGGAAAAGACAGCAAATGCAAGTTTAATTTGTAAGTTTCCCTCCAAGTCAAACACTATCTTGACTTGGAACTATATCGCTGTTCCTTCACGGTTGCTGTGTCAAAATCCTGGAATGCCCATCCCACAAAACTATGAGTGTACCTGTACCACATAGACAGCATGGTTCAAAAAGCTGCGATGGGCAACAAAGCTGGCCTTGCCAACAATATTCATACCTCATGGAAGAATAAAAAGTTTTATCTTGGGACTTCCGGGTGCGGCGATGACCAGCTGAGTCGCACGTTTCGGCAGCTCCCTGTGAAACGGACTTTTGGGCTCTTGATAGGAGCCCCAACGGCAATTTTAACGGCTGAAAACACCGTGCGGTAAACCAGAAGGGTGTTCCCCCTGGACACGGATGGAAAAAGGAGAGGAAAGTGGCCAGATTGCAGCGGATCCTTTGGAACAACGGCAAGGAAGGCAAGCAGAAACCAAGATGGCGTCGGAAGGTGGCAGTTTCATATGGGGCCCTGAACAACAAGAGTTTTTGAAACGCTGCGTGGAGGAGATAAAAAAGGAAATGAAGAAAGAGTTGTTGGCCCCGATATTACAGGCGATTGAAGGGCTGAAAGAGGAACAAAAGACCCAGGAGCAGGAGCTTCGGGTCGTGAAGGCAAAGGCAGCCGAGAATGAGGACGACATACAGGGCCTGGTGGTGAAGACGGAGACGCAGGAGGCACATCAGAAACGATGTGTGGAAAGGTTGGAGGCACTGGAAAACAACGCAAGGAGGAACAACCTGAGGATTCTTGGTCTTCCTGAAGGTGTGGAGGGAGCGGACGTCGGGGCATATGTGAGCACGATGCTGCACTCGTTAATGGGAGCGGAGGCCCCGGCGGGTCCGTTGGAGGTGGAGGGAGCATACCGAGTGATGGCGCGAGGACCGAGAGCAGGAGAAATTCCCAGAGCCATAGTGGTGAGATTCCTCCGTTTTAAGGATAGAGAAATGGTCCTTAGATGGGCGAAGAAAACTCGGAGCAGTAAATGGGAGAACGCGGTAATCCGCGTTTATCAAGACTGGAGTGCGGAGGTGGCGAGAAGGAGGGCGAGCTTTAATCGGGCCAAGGCGGTGCTTCACAAAAAAAAGATAAAGTTTGGAATGCTGCAACCGGCAAGACTGTGGGTCACATATCAAGGGAGGCACCACTACTTTGAGACGGCGGATAAAGCGTGGACTTTTATTGTAGAAGAAAAATTGGAATGATTGGACTACGAAAATGAACGTTTGGACAAAGTGGTGGGACGAGTCGGGGGGGGGGGGGGGGGGCGAAGAGGGATTGTATGATTAATCCTGCGGTATAGTAACTTTTCTTTCTCCCACAGGTGGTGATGGGGGAGGTGGGGAGGGAGAGGAGATGGGGCGTTGGCCATGGGAGGCGGGGCCGAGGGAGAGGCGCGGGCTTGGTTCCCGCGCTATGATAATTATGGCGGGAATAGAGAAGCAGGAAGGAGGGGGCGCCGCACGGGGCGAGCCGTGATCACGGGGGGAAGCCGAGGTCAGCCAGAGTTTGCTGACTTCTGGGAGCAACATGGGGGGAGTAATTACGCGAGCGGGGGGTCTAGCAGGGGGGAGTGGGTACGGGAAAGGATGGGCGGGGGGGCACCGTCTGGGAGAAATACAGCTGCGTGGGAACTGGGCGAGAAGCTGGAAAAAGATGATGGCTAACCGGCAAGGGGGGGGGGGTGGGGGGGGTGGGAAGCCCCCCACTTGGCTGATCACGTGGAACGTGAGGGGGCTTAACGGGCCGATAAAGAGGGCACGAGTACTCGCACACCTTAAGAAACTTAAAGCAGATGTGGTCATGTTACAGGAAACGCACCTGAAACTGGTAGATCAGGTTAGGTTGCGCAAAGGATGGGTAGGGCAGGTGTTCCATTCGGGGCTGGATGCGAAAAACAGGGGGGTGGCTATATTAGTGGGGAAGTGGGTAATGTTCGAGGCAAAGACTATAGTGGCGGATAACGGGGGCAGATACGTGATGGTGAGTGGCAAATTACAGGGAGAGATGGTGGTGTTGGTAAACGTGTATGCCCCGAATTGGGACGATGCCAATTTTATGAGGCGAATGCTAGGACGCATCCCAGACCTAGAGACCGGAAAGCTGATAATGGGGGGAGACTTTAACACGGTGTTGGAACCAAGGCTGGATAGGTCGAAGTCCAGGACTGGTAGGAGGCCGGCAGCAGCCAAGGTGCTTAAGGATTTTATGGAGCAGATGGGAGGGGTGGACCCGTGGAGATTCAGTAGACCTAGGAGTAAGGAGTTCTCGTTTTTCTCCTATGTCCATAAAGTCTATTCACGCATAGACTTTTTTGTGTTGGGTAGGGCATTGATCCCGAGGGTGAGGGGAACGGAATATACGGCTATAGCCATTTCGGATCATGCCCCACACTGGGTAGACTTGGAGATAGGGGAGGAAACAAGAGGGCGTCCACCCTGGAGAATGGACATGGGACTAATGGCGGATGAGGGGGTGTGCTTAAGGGTGAGGGGATGCATTGAAAAGTACTTGGAACTCAATGACAATGGGGAGGTCCAGGTGGGAGTGGTCTGGGAGGCGTTGAAGGCGGTGGTTAGGGGGGAGCTGATATCAATAAGGACACATAAAGGGAAGCAGGAGAGTAAGGAACGGGAGCGGTTGTTGCAAGAACTTTTGAGGGTGGACAGACAGTATGCGGAAGCACCGGAGGAGGGACTGTATAGGGAAAGGCAAAGGCTGCATGTGGAATTTGACTTGCTGACCACAGGCACTGCA
This sequence comes from Scyliorhinus torazame, assembly GCF_047496885.1. Classification (NCBI taxonomy): domain Eukaryota; kingdom Metazoa; phylum Chordata; class Chondrichthyes; order Carcharhiniformes; family Scyliorhinidae; genus Scyliorhinus; species Scyliorhinus torazame. The sequence goes on from NC_092719.1 coordinate 81,125,287, forward strand.
GAGGCACAATGGAGGAAGGCGCAGGGTGTACAGTATGAATATGGAGAGAAGGCGAGCAGATTGCTGGCACACCAATTGAGGAAAAGGGGAGCAGCGAGGGAAATAGGGGGGGTGAGAGACGAAGATGGAGAGACGGAGCGGGGAGCGGAGAGAGTGAATGAAGTGTTTAAGACATTTTATAAAAAATTGTATGAAGCTCAACCCCCGGATGGGAGGGAGGGAATGATGGAGTTTTTGGATCGGCTGGAAATTCCCAAGGTGGAAGAGCAGGAAAGGATGGGATTGGGAGCACAGATCACGGTAGAAGAAGTGGTGAAAGGAATTAGGAACATGCAGACGGGAAAGGCCCCGGGACCGGACGGATTCCCAGTTGAATTTTACAGAAAATATTTGGACTTGCTCGCCCCGCTACTGACGAGGACCTTTAACGAGGCAAAGGAAAGGGGACAACTGCCCCCGACTATGTCAGAAGCAACGATATCGCTTCTTTTAAAGAAGGAAAAGGATCCGCTGCAATGCGGGTCCTACAGACCAATCTCCCTCCTCAATGTAGATGCCAAGGTCTTGGCCAAGGTAATGGCAATGAGAATAGAGGAATGTGTCCCGGGGGTGGTTCATGAGGACCAAACTGGGTTTGTGAAGGGGAGACAGCTGAACACGAACATACGGAGGTTGTTAGGGGTAATGATGATGGCCCCACCAGAGGGTGAAACGGAGATAGTAGTGGCGATGGATGCCGAGAAAGCATTTGATAGAGTGGAGTGGGATTATCTGTGGGAGGTGTTGAGGAGATTTGGGTTCGGAGAGGGGTATGTTAGATGGGTGCAGCTGTTGTATAGGGCCCCAGTGGCGAGTGTGGTCACGAATGGACGGGGATCGGCATATTTTCGGCTCCATAGAGGGACAAGGCAGGGATGTCCTCTGTCCCCATTACTGTTTGCACTGGCGATTGAGCCCCTGGCGATAGCGCTGAGAGGTTCCAAGGGATGGAGGGGAATACTTAGGGGAGGAGAAGAACACCGGGTATCTTTATATGCGGATGATCTGCTACTATATGTGGCGGATCCAGCGGAGGGGATGCCAGAAATAATGCGGATACTTGGGGAGTTTGGGGATTTTTCAGGGTATAAATTGAACATGGGGAAGAGTGAGCTGTTTGTGGTGCATCCAGGGGAGCAGAGTAGAGAAATAGAAGACCTACCGTTGAGGAAGGTAACAAGAGACTTTCGTTACCTGGGGATCCAGATAGCTAAGAATTGGGGCACATTGCACAGGCTAAATTTGACGCGGTTGGTGGAACAGATGGAGGAAGATTTCAAGAGATGGGATATGGTAGCATTGTCAATGGCAGGGAGGGTGCAGGCGGTTAAGATGGTGGTCCTCCCGAGATTCCTCTTTCTGTTTCAGTGTCTCCCGGTGGTGATCACGAAGGCTTTTTTCAAAAGGATAGAAAAGAGTATCATGGGTTTTGTTTGGGCCGGGAAGACTCCGAGAGTGAGGAAGGGATTCTTACAGCGTAGTAGGGATAGGGGGGGGCTGGCACTACCGAGCCTAAGTGAGTATTATTGGGCCGCTAATATTTCAATGGTGAGTAAGTGGATGGGAGAGGAGGAAGGAGCGGCGTGGAAGAGATTAGAGAGGGCGTCCTGTAGGGGGACCAGCCTGCAGGCTATGGTGACAGCCCCATTGCCGTTCTCACCAAGGAACTATACCACGAGTCCGGTGGTGGTAGCTACACTGAAGATTTGGGGACAGTGGAGATGACATAGGGGAAAGACCGGAGCACTGGGGGGGGTCCCCGATAAGAAACAACCATAGGTTTGCCCCGGGGGGAATGGATGGGGGATATGGAATGTGGCAAAGAGCAGGTATAACGCAATTGAAAGATCTATTTGTGGATGGGAAGTTTGCGAGTCTGGGAGCGCTGACCGAGAAATATGGGTTGCCCCAAGGGAATGCATTCAGGTACATGCAATTGAGGGCTTTTGCGAGGCAACAGGTGAGGGAATTCCCGCAGCTCCCGACACAAGAGGTGCAGGACAGAGTCATCTCAAAGAAATGGGTGGGGGACGGTAAGGTGTCGGATATATATAGGGAAATGAGAGACGAAGGGGAGACTATGATGGACGAACTAAAAGGGAAATGGGAAGAAGAGCTAGGGGAGGAGATTGAGGAGGGGATGTGGGCAGATGCCCTAAACAGGGTAAACTCGTCGTCCTCGTGCGCCAGGCTAAGCCTGATTCAGTTTAAGGTATTACACAGGGCACATATGACTGGAACACGGCTCAGTAAATTTTTTGGGGTGGAGGATAGGTGTGCGAGGTGCTCGAGAAGCCCAGCGAATCATACCCATATGTTTTGGTCATGCCCGGCACTACAGGGGTTTTGGATGGGGGTGACAAAGGTGCTTTCGAAAGTAGTAGGAGTCCGGGTCGAACCAAGCTGGGGGTTGGCTATATTTGGGGTTGCACAAGAGCCAGGAGTGCAGGAGGCGAAAGAGGCCGATGTTTTGGCCTTTGCGTCCCTAGTAGCCCGGCGCAGAATATTGCTAATGTGGAAAGAAGCCAAGCCCCCGGGGGTGGAGACCTGGATAAATGATATGGCGGGGTTCATAAAGTTAGAGCGGATTAAGTTCGTCCTAAGGGGGTCGGCTCAAGGGTTTACTAGGCGGTGGCAACCGTTCGTCGAATATCTTGCGGAAAGATAGATAGGGGAGAACAAAGAAGGCAGCAGCAGCGGCCCAGGACTTGGGGGGGGGGGGGGGGGGGGGTGGCCTGAGACAAGGCAGTTGCCAATTAGGGCTAGTTTTTATTTTTTGTTATTTAATATTTATTTATTTGTTGTTGTTTTTGTTTAAATTTAAAAAGGTCATTATTATCTGTATTGTTACAATGTTGTGTAAAGGATGCACAATGTACTGTGTTGGTTGACCAAAAATTTTCAATAAAATATTATTTAAAAAAAAAAAAAGTTTTATCTTAACATAATCCATTATTTAAATAACTGACAACTATTCAGCTTCCAAACAGCTCCATACAAGGTCAGTTTCTTACACTACTGTTAATTCTACCTGTACCACGTTAGCTACAGTACTGAGGCACCACTGCAGGTAAAAGACAAAAGGTTGAACTAAAATGTAAATGAAAGATGAATATTGATTTGGTAATTTTTTTTATGGTGTTGCACTGGAGTTCCATATAGTGTTCACTCTGGCAACCATTTTGCTGTGCTTGTATTTTCTGTGTGCATGGTATCAAAGATTCCTTATCCCCTCAAAATTAATTTCATTGTTACTTCCCAGATGGGACAAAGATTTTTTGAGTAATGAAGGGGGGGCATATGATTCTGGCCTAATTAGCTAGGGGGATGTTCCATTCACAATTACAATTAGGTGTTGTTCTAATTGATCTGGAATTTGAATTTCAACGAAGGATTCAGTTGCAAAGGCCCACTGATGCCCTTATTGATGCAAGTATTGAAGCCTTTTTCCAGGGCTGCAAATGGGATATCAGAATTAGGATGATGATGCAAATAGTATGCTTCAAAAAGGCCCACCTACCCCACATTCTCAAGGCAATTAGTGATGAACAATAAATATGGCATTGTCAGTATCCCCAACACACTGAGAACAAATTTTAAGAAAAGTCCTCCGAAGGATATGCAAATACATTAACGCTCTAAATAGTATGTTAAAAACTACTAGGCAATTTAAACTCAGCAGTTTCTACAGCTGCAGTGGCAGGTGGCGATGTAACATGATTTAAGGAAACAGTTCTCTAAAAACAATCCGAATTTGCTGAATCGCCTTCAAAATTTAGTGATCGTGATTTTAATATCTAGGAGTCTAAAGTCCTAGGAGTCTAAAGTCTCCCTAGTTCTACAAAAAATGTTGTGGGTTTGATAGAGAAGAATGGAACAACACATGTGAAGCAAGAGGGCGCGATTCTCCACTCCCACGCCGGTTGGGAGAATCGCCTGGGCCGCCAAAATTTCCGGGGACGCCGGTCCATCGGGTTTCGCGGGCCGCAGGCCGGAGAATCGCCGGAGACACCCAAAATGGCGATTCTCCGGCACCCCCGCTATTCTGAGGCCCGGATGGGCCAGGCCAAAACGGCGGGTTCCCCCCGGCACCGTCCACACCTGGTCGCTGCAGTCGTGGGCGATGCGTGAATGCTGGGGGGGCGAGGGGGGATCCTGCACCGGGCTTTACCTGGAATGTGGGGTGGCCCGCGATCGGTGCCCACCGATCGTCGGACCGTCCTCTCTGAAGGAGGACCACCTTCCTTCCACGGCCCCGCAAGATCCGTCCCCCATCTTCTTGCGGGGCGGACTAGAGAGGACGGCAACCACGCATGTGCGGGTTGGCGCCGGCCAACCCGCGCATGCGCGGATGACGCTCGTTATGCGGCGCCGGCCGCGTCATCTATGTGGCGCCGCTTTTACGCGGGCGACAAGGCCTGGCGCGTGTAGATGACGCGGCCCCGATCCTGGCCCATTGTCAGGACCTGAATCGGTCGGGACCGGGGCCGTTCTGCACCGTCGTGAACCTCAACGGCGTTCACGACGGCGCGGCCACTTCGGCGTGGGAGTGGAGAATCCTGCCCAGAAAGTCAGATTTACTGGTAGTGCTTGCAGTCGAAGGGATTTATAGAAAGCTGGTTGTGATTCAGCATATGACCTGAGTAACTGCTGCTGTCTCTCAACAAAGAATTTAAATGTTACCTCAAGTATTTCCTTCTTGCTTGAAAATGATGGCTTGCCACCAATGGCTGATGGCACTTGAATTTAAATATTCATTGCGTTGTAGCATTCTGGGAATAGTAGGTACAATTGAATTGTAGTAATTAAACTTTAAGATACCAGTACTGACACTGGGATTGTAAAATCAATCCCTAGAATTCTCGGAGACCTCTGATAAAAGCTATTATCATAAAAATTTTAAACACAGAAAATGTGTACAGTTCATACTTTTCTTGTAAATTACTCTGTTAAAAACCTTATTTTCTATTATAATTTTCACAGTTTTTGAGAGTCCAAGATGGCAACCAAGATCATTGTTGAAAAATATTTTAGTTCATTTTCTCTCATTTATTTTCGTTTTATGACTCTCAGTTGGTGACTTTTATTCTTGCAAAATGTACAGTTCTATTTTGCCTAACTAGATTTGGCACTATTTTATGAATAGGAAATCTGAGCAAATTAGGTGAAGTCGTTGTGTAAAATGTGACATATTAACCCATGGCCAAAATGCACATGCACCCAATTATTTTAAAAGGCCGATGGGGTTATACTGTCAATCCCTGACAAACATGGTATCCTGGTGATTTGCTTGTCCACTGTAGAATCTTCCATCGATTCCAATGGATAGGTTGAATATTAAACTCCAATAAATGCAAAATACTGGGGATGCTGGAATAAAATACAATAAGAAATCCCTCCCAATGTTCCATAATTAATTCTGAATTTTTTGATTCCTTTTCACCATAAATACAAAACTTTGCAGCCTTGTCCCGAACATGGACAAAACAGCTGAATTCTGGAGGGGAGGAGAGAATGACTGCTCTTGACATTAAGGCAACTTGACAAAATGTGGCATTAATGAGAATCCAGGAACATTCTTCTCTGCTTGGAGTCATTTCTAACATATAGGAGGTACTATCAGACCTGGTTCTTCGGAATGAAATGGGCAAGTGGGTTGAGTGTTAGTAACAGAACATTTCCCCTCCACATTTCCACCAAATCTATCCAAAACACAGATGAAAAGGGCCAACACCTGTTTTGTTACCTGTCTGGTAGGTAACATGTGCTACTCAATCCTTGGTTAGTGATGAGGTATTCCGAATCCCGATGAAGAAGATTCAAACTCTTCCAGTAGTAACAAAAGGTTTATTGAGTAACTACAACAAAATATTTACATGAGTTTTTTACTTTAACTTTGATACTAGTGATAAGGTTAACAAGATCTAACTATGATAACTATATGTAACTCCACTGGCCATCTAAACTAGTCTGCTGTTGCTTTGATCACAGTGCACCCAAGAGAGAGAGACCCAATGTGGCTGCCTTTTATACCCCTGTTGATCTGGCCCTCTAGTGATCATGTGGTGCTACTGATTGCACATTAACCCCTTGTGTACATGCACACATAGAGATCACCACATCCCCCTTTTTATCGTGTTACATATTTTCTGTATGTTGTAAAGAAAATTGAACAAACATAATGGATGCAGTTTGCAAAGGCATTACATAAAATCAATGAGTTAGTCCGTCAAATGTTAATACATCTAGTCTCTTAAAGTTTTTTTTTGCTTGCGTGAAATAGGTAGACAAATTATGTTATGTACAAGTTGTGATGATCTTGACGAGTATACAAAGCCAATTAATATTTACGAGTCCAATCTTAATTTAAAAATTTTTTTTTTTTTTTCTGTGAATCCATACTTTATGAGTTTGTTCGGTCGAGTTGCTCTCTTCGTCTGTTGTTGAAGTGGTGATGTTGATGTCGTTATTTCTTTGTGAACGTCATCGGTATTCCAGTGTTTAAGTAACCAAGAAGTCATCAATGAGGTATGTGAATGATTGAATCACTTTGTTGTTGTCTGATTTATGCTTTTTTTTTCTCTGCTTGCGGTAGCGATTCTGTGTTACATCTTTGGTGTCTGACCTGGACTTTTTCCTGTGTTTGTGGTGTTGATTCTGTATGTCATAGATAAGTCCCCTGGGCCGGATGGGAGTTATCCTAGGATTCTCTGGGAACAAATAACAAAGAACAAAGAAATATACAGCACAGGAACAGGCCCTTCGGCCCTCCAAGCCCGTGCCGACCATGCTGCCCGACTAAACTACAATCTTCTACACTTCCTGGGTCCGTATCCCTCTATTCCCATCCTATTCATGTATTTGTCAAGATGCCCCTTAAATGTCACTATCGTCCCTGCTTCCACCACCTCCTCCGGTAGCGAGTTCCAGGCACCCACTACCCTTTGCATAAAAAACTTGCCTCGTACATCTACTCTAAACCTTGCCCCTCTCACCTTAAACCTATGCCCCCTAGTAATTGACCCCTCTACCCCGGGGAAAAGCCTCTGACTATCCACTCTGTCTATGCCCCTCATAATTTTGTAGACCTCTATCAGGTCGCCCCCTCAACCTCCTTCGTTCCAGTGAGAACAAACCGAGTTTATTCAACCGCTCCTCATAGCTAATGCCCTCCATACCAGGCAACATTCTGGTAAATCTCTTCTGCACCCTCTCTAAAGCCTCCACATCCTTCTGGTAGTGTGGCGACCAGAATTGAACACTATACTCCAAGTGTGGCCTAACTAAGGTTCTATACAGCTGCAACATGACTTGCCAATTCTTATACTCAATGCCCCGGCCAATGAAGGCAAGCATGCCGTATGCCTTCTTGACTATCTTCTCCACCAGTGTTGCCCCTTTCAGTGACCTGTGGACCTGTACACCAAGATCTCTATGACTGTCAATACTCTTGAGGGTTCTACCATTCACTGTATATTCCCTACCTGCATTAGACCTTCCAAAATGCATTACCTCACATTTGTCCAGATTGAACTCCATCTGCCATCTCTCTGCCCAAGTCTTCAATCTAAATCCTGCTGTATCCTCTGACAGTCCTCATCGCTATCCGCAATTCCACCAACCTTTGTGTCGTCTGCAAACTTACTAATCAGACCAGTTACATTTTCCTCCAAATCATTTATATATACTACAAAGAGCAAAGGTCCCAGCACTGATCCCTGTGGAACACCACTGGTCACAGCCCTCCAATTAGAAAAGCATCCTTCCATTGCTACTCTCTTCCTTCTATGACCTAGCCAGTTCTGTATCCACCTTGCCACCTTGGAAGCTAGGGAGGAGATTGTTGAGCCTTTGGCTTTGATCTTTAAGTCATCGTTGTCTACAGGAATAGTGCCAGAAGACTGGAGGATAGCAAATGTTGTCCCCTTGTTCAAGAAGGGAAGTAGAGACAACCCCGGTAACTATAGACCAGTGAGCCTTACTTCTGTTGTGGGCAAAACCTTGGAAAGGTTTATAAGAGATAGGATGTATAATCATCTGGAAAGGAATAATTTGATTAGAGATAGTCAACACGGTTTTGTGAAGGGTAGGTCGTGCCTCACAAACCTTATTGAGTTCTTTGAGAAGGTGACCAAATAGGTGGATGAGGGTAAAGCAGTTGATGTAGTGTGTATGGATTTCAGTGAAGCGTTTGATAAGGTTCCCCACGTTAGGCTACTGGAGAAAATACGGAGGCATGGGATTCAGGGCGATTTAGCAGTTTGGATCAGAAATTGGCTAGCTGGAAGACAAAGGGTGGTGGTTGATGGGAAATGTTCAGACTGGTGTCCACTTACTAGTGGTGTACCACAAGGATCTGTTTTGGGGCCACTGCTGTTTGTTATTTTTATAAATGACCTGGAGGAGGGCGTAGAAGGATGGGTGAGTAAGTTTGCAGATGACACTAAAGTCGGTGGAGTTGTGGACAATGCGGAAGGATGTTACAAGTTACAGAGGGACATAGATAAGCTGCAGCGCTGGGCTGAGGTGGCAAATGGAGTTTAATGCAGAAAAGTGTGAGGTGATTCATTTTGGAAGGAATAACAGGAAGACAGAGTACTGGGCGAATGGTAAGATTCTTGGCAATGTGGATGAGCAGAGAGATCTCGGTGTCCATGTACATAGATCCCTGAAAGTTGCCACCCAGGTTGAGAGGGTTGTTGAGAGGGTTGTTAAGAAGGCGTACGGTGTGTTAGCTTTTATTGGTAGAGGGATTGAGTTTCGGAGCCATGAGGTCATGTTGCAGCTGTACAAAACTCTGGTGCGGCCACATGTGGAGTATTGTGTCCAATTCTGGTCGCCGCATTATAGGAAGGATGTGGAAGCATTGGAAAGGGTGCAGAGGAGATTTACCAGAATGTTGCCTGGTATGGAGGGAAGATCTTATGATGAAAGGCTGAGGGACTTGAGGCTGTTTTCATTAGAGAGAAGAAGGTTAAGAGGTGACTTAATTGAGGCATACAAGATGATCAGAGGATTGGATAGAGTGGACAGTGAGAGCCTTTTTCCTTGGATGGTGATGTCTAACACGAGGGGACATAGCTTTAAATTGAGGGGAGATAGATATAGGACATATGTCAGAGGTAGGTTCTTTACTCAGAGAGTAGTAAGGGTGTGGAATGCCCTGCCTGCAGCAGTAGTGGACTCGCCAACACTAAGGGTATTCAAATGGTCATTGGATAGACATATGGATGATAACGGAATAGTGTAGATGGGCTTTAGAGTGGTTTCACAGGTCGGCGCAACATCGAAGGCCGAAGGGCCTGTACTGCGCTGTAATGTTCTATGTTCTATGTCATCTTTGTTGCCTGACCTGGACTTTTTCCATGTGTTTGTGGAATTGATTCTGCATGTCATCTTTCTTGAAAGCTTGTTTGTTGTGGAGCAAATGTGAATTTGTGAGATTTGTTGCCATGCCATGGCATGTTTTTACACTTGCCATTGTTTTGCAGTGTGCTGTGGCATTGTCCTTCATGTGCAGAGTTGTACCATGTTGTACAGGTCGTTGTTTCATTGTTGTCGTTTCTGTCTTCATCGTTTTCATTGTCGTTTTTATTGTTGTTGTTCTTGTTGTTGTTTTTGTCGTGCTTGTTGTTTCTGTTTCTGTTATGCTTATTGTTGTGTTTGTTGTTGTTCTTGTAGTTTTTGTTGTTGCGCTTGTACTTTTTGATGTTGCTGTTGTTGTTCTTGTTTCTGCTGTGCTTGTGGTTTTTGTTGTTCCTGTTGCGCTCAATGAGTGTTCCGTTTGGATGATGTGAGTCATTGTCACAGTTATTGGTGTCAGTGTCCTTTGTGGTATCTGTTACATTGAGCATTTCTTCTTGAGAATTGTGAGAATGATCTGATGGTGCATTGATGTTGGTGACATCAGTCATTTGTGGTGGATTCGATTCCTCTTCTTTGCTTCCTTGGTACTCCTCTTCTACAGTCATTTCTGGTTCACTTGAATCATCTGTGATCTCTTTGTGCTCCTCTTCTGGAGTCATTTCTGGTTCATTTGACTCACCTTTGGTTTCTTGGTTCTCCTCTTCTGGAATCAAAATCTTCAAGATTTCTACTGATGTGGTTTCTCTGGACTCTTGGTGCTCCTTTTCTGGAGTCAAAATCTTCAGGATTTCTATTGACGTGGTCTCCCTGGACTCTTGGTGCTCCTCTTTTGGAGTCAAAATCTTCACGATTTCATTTGACGTGGTCTCTCTGGACTCATGAGTAGCCCTCCTCTGATTGTTGAGTGTTTCTGTGCAGACGAGCTGAGATATGTCAGTCTCGCTGTGATCCTGCACATCCTGTATGGGAATTGTGATTTCTTTGTCACTTGTCTCACATACAGTGGGTAGACATTCAGTGTCTTCTTGTTGGTTAAATGAGCTGGGTAGACTTTCATAGTCTTCTTCTTGTGGCTCAAATAAGCTTGATAGATCTTCATGGTCTTGTTCATGCATGGCGTTCGCTATGGAGTGTTTGCTTGCTTCCATTTTTGAGTCTGTCACCAAGCTGTCTGTGGAGGCTTGCGTCGCTCTCTTTGTGGAGGCTTGTGTCGCTCTCTCTGTGGAATCTTTCATCGCTCTCTTTGTGGAGTTGTGCAGTGTTCTCGCTGTAGAGTCGATCTGTGCTCTCTCAACTGAGTCGTTCTGTGCTCTCTGTGTGGCGTCTTCTTCTTGGGTATTGCTGTCATCCAATGTATCGGCGATCTGCCATGGCACCATGGTATTGGATTCATCTACCATGAGAAGAGTAGTGTTGAGCTTTTCAACCTTGTTGCTGATGCTGTGATCAGCATATCTGAATAACTCAGCCATGTCCGAGCAGTATTGTGTGTATTGTTCGATAGACAAATCATCCCTTTTTGTTTCGGAGTTGTTATCGTTCTCGTCATGTTCAATGATCAAATCATCTTCTTTGGTTTCGGATTTTTCATTGTGCTCTTCACTTTGGGTGGTGCAGACTGCTTGTTCCAGGGTGTTGTGAAAGTTATTTTCAACTGCTGGTGTAAGTTCGGGCATTGTTCTGTCTTTTGAGGTAAGAAAATTAAGTTTTGCAGCTTTAAATTTCTTTTTGTTCATTTTCGTGCATTTCCTTTTTAAGTGGGCGTGGTCCTGGTCCTCTGACGTCATGGCGCTCGTGACGTCATGCTTAGCACTCGATTACGCATGCGCAATTCGAGTTTCCTTTACTGTGCGCTCATGGCGCAACTGCGCACGCGCGGCTGCTCGCGCATGCGCGCAAGTGTAGTTTGCCGTTTTCCTTCTTTTTGAGAAGTGCGCATGTGCGTACTGGCCGGAACGTTCTCGCTCAAGATGGCTGCCAATCAAAAAGTGCTGTTGCATCGAGTGAATCCTGCCCCTGCCTCGTGGAATGGTGCTTTTCTGATTGGAGGGCTGTGACTAGTGGTGTTCCGCAGGGATCAGTGCTGGGACCTTTCCTGTTCGTAGTATACATAAATGATTTGGAGGAAAATTTAACTGGTCTGATTAGTAAGTTTGCAGACGACACAAAGGTTGGTGGAATTGCGGATAGCGATGAGGACTGTCAGAGGATACAGCAGGATTTAGATCGTTTGGAGACTTGGGCGGAGAGATGGCAGATGGAGTTTAATCTGGACAAATGTGACGTAATGCATTTTGGAAGGTCTAATGCTGGTAGGGTATATACAGTGAATGGTAGAACCCTCAAGAGTATTGACAGTCAGAGAGATCTAGGTGTACAGGTCCACAGGTCACTGAAAGGGGCAACACAGGTGGAGAAGGTAGTCAAGAAGGCATACGGCATGCTTGCCTTCATTGGCCGGGGCATTGAATATAAGAATTGGCAAGTCATGTTGCAGCTGTATAGAACCTTAGTTGGGCCACACTTGGAGTATACATAGAACATACAGTGCAGAAGGAGGCCATCCGGCCCATCAAGTCTGCACCAACCCACTTAACCCCTCATTTCCACCCTATCCCCGTAACCCAATAAACCCTCCTTACCTTTTTTGGCCACGAAGGGCAATTTATCATGGCCAATCCACCTAACCTGCACATCTTTGGACTGTGGGAGGAAACCCACGTGGACACGGGGAGAACGTGCAGACTCCGCACAGACAGTAACCCAGCGGGGAATCGAACCTGGGACCCTGGCACTATGAAGTCACAGTGCTACCCACTTGTGCTACTGTGCTGCCCACGCAGTATAGTGTTCAATTCTATTCTGGTCGCATTATGGTGGGCATTAGCTATGAGGAGCGGTTGAATAAACTCGGTTTGTTCTCACTGGAACGACGGAGGTTGAAGGGCGACCTGATAGAGGTCTACAAAATTATGAGGGGCATAGACAGAGTGGATAGTCAGAGGCTTTTTCCCAGGGTAGAGGGGTCAATTACTGGGGGGCATAGGTTTAAGGTGCGAGGGGCAAGGTTTAGAGGAGATGTACGAGGCAAGTTTTTTTTACACAGAAGGTAGTGGGTGCCTGGAACTCGTTGCCGGAGGAGGTGGTGGAAGCAGGGACGATAGTGACATTTAAGGGGCATCTTGACAAATACATGAATAGGATGGGAATAGAGGGATACGGACCCAGGAAGTGTAGAAGATTTTAGTTTAGACGGGCAGCATGGCCGGCACAGGCTTGGAGGGCCGAAGGTCCTGTTCCTGTGCTGTACTTTTCTTTGTTCTTTGCTCCTTGTGGTAAGTTTTGGCACCGTTTTTACCGATTTTGTTTTCTAGACACTGATTCTGTGTTTGTAAAGACTCAGAGTATTGATTTTGTTTTTGTTCATAAGCAAGGCATTTTTGTATCGCATTTTCTAGAGTTAGATGCTTATTTTGTGATAGTTCTTCACTCCAATTTTTATCAGATAGTCCAGAAATTAATGATTCATTATCACAGTGTCTCTGAAATCAGCATAATCACAGCCTTGTGGTATTGACTTGAGATTTGTAATAAAATCAGCGATGGGCTTTCCGTTTCTCTGGCATTTATGACAATTGTTAAATCTTTCCAGCACCTCACCAAACGGACTGTTATAGTGTTCATCAAATTTGTTTGAGTATTACTTCTATTTTGGTGTCGTCTTCACCTTCTAAGTAATTATAGATTTCTCTATCTTCATGCCCTCCTATTGAGAGTAGTAGTGCTAATTTTGTTGTGTTAGAGACCGTGCTTAAACCATTAGCCGCGATAAATATTTGGAATATCTGTTCAAATCTTCTCCAGTCATAACTCAAATTACCGGTTGTTTCCAGCTGCCCTAGAGATCCAATGAGTCCCATAGTTAGTCGTCGAGAATCCATTTGCTGCGAAGTCTTCCACAGTCGAATGTCCAGTCTTCTCTTTTTGTCTAACCTAATCTAACTAGTTCTGTTAAAGCCACTCGACTGGTACCATGTTTTGTTACCTGTGTGGTAGGTAACGTGCTACTCAATCCTTGGTTAGTGATGAGGTATTCTGAATCCCGATGAAGAAGATTCAAACTCTTCCAGTCGTAACAAAAGGTTAATTGAGTAACTACAACAATATTTACATGAGTTCTTTACTTTAACTTTGATACTAGTGATAAGGTTAACAAGATCTAACTATGATAACTATATGTAACTCCACTGGCCATCTAAACTAGTCTGCTGTTGCTTTGATCACAGTGCACCCAAGAGAGAGAGAGAGACCCAATGTGGCTGCCTTTTATACCCCTGTTGGTCCGGCCCTCTAGTGATCATGTGGTGCTACTGATTACACATTAACCCCTTGTGTACATGCACACATAGAGATCACCACAACACCAACATATCTTCAAGCAGGAGCCACCCTGTGAGCTACCACTCACCCCATGGCTGCCACCAGAAGTCACCACACAACAGCCTTGAGAGCAAAGTTAGAGCTGATGGAATAAAAGGGACAATAGCAACATGGATATGAAATTGGTTGAGCGAAAGGAGACAGGAAAATTAATGTTTTTCGGACTGTAGGTAGGTTTGTAGATAACCTTTATTAGTGTCACAAGTAGGCTTACATTAACACTGCAATGATGTTACTGCGAAAAGCTCCTAGTCGCCGCACTCCGGCGCCTGTTCGGGTACACAGGGCGAATTCAGAATGTCCAATTCACCTAACAAGCACATCTTTCGGGACCTGTGGGAGGAAACCGGAGCACCCGGAGGCAATCCATGCAGACATGGGGAGAACATGCAGACTCCGCACAGACTATCACCCAAGCAGGAATTGAACCTGGGACACTGGCACTGTGAAACAACAGTGCTAACCACTGTGCTACTGTGTTGCCCTCAGAGGAGTTCCTCAGGGCTCAGTGTTGGGACCCTTGCTTTTCCTGATACCTAATAAGTAGCTAGACCCTGGTATACTGGGCAATATTTAAAACTTTGTAAATATTAAACTTGGAAACATCGTGAACACCCCCCGCCGCCACATCACTAAATGGACGTGTCACTAGACACCCCCAGACAAGAGAGTGACTCAGCCCCACCCATCCACATCAGCATTGGGGCAACGTCCACCCCCCTCTTTCCTCCCTCCAAGTGACCATACCCTGCTGAGGGTCCCCCACTTTAAGGCCACATCCCCTTTCAGCCTGCCCCTCACCCCTTTATACCTCCCCTTTCATCCCCCCCCCTTTCATGAACATGGCCACCCTCAGGCTCTACCCCTAGGTAGTGTCTCTTGGCTACCTAGCATTGTATCCTGCCATGCCAACTTAGCAGTGCCCTGACCCTAACCACTCCAGGGGCTCCAATGGCCTCTGAGCACTTCTCTTGGAACCTGTACTGATTGGCACCAGCCTGGCGTTGCATTACTGGGGCCTCGAACTGGCTGCACGTAAAAATGTAGATCTGGATCACACCCAGCGATGGCATGATCCAGAGCGGGTCGGAAGTATCACAATCGGGCGCCAAAATGATCTAGGGGTTCTTCCGCTATTCACCAGGAATAGCAAGATCGTCACCAGGTGCAATGTGGTCGGAAAATCACGCCCAGGATTCTGATAAAATTATTCTAGAACTAATGGCTTAGCTTTATAAATGATGTTTTAAGAAGCTGATGAATGCCACAACTTTCTCAGAGCAACTAAAATGCAAGCATTGTCAGCAACATTGTCAGAATTAGTTTTAAAGCTACACAGCTCAACAAAGAATGTGAGCATATTGCCATCATCAGTAATGAGCACAGAAATAGCCATGATGTGGAGATGCCGGCGTATTTATTTGAATACTGTTCTACTGCCAGTTTTGAGACACTCTATACCCCAATTAATTGAGAAGTGGTTTCCGTTTTCACTGCTGATGCTGACTGGGATTCCTACCTAATGCTATTGCTTTAATCCAGGAGTGGACTCTATGATGCCGGCAGGAATTGTGATCAATTTAGTGGAATTGCTATTTGCAACCTTCAGAATGGAGTACATCAACAAGGATATTTCTCGAGGCAGCAAGTCAGTGGATAGAGCATGAACTTACCAATTTGCTGCTCAGGAAGTGAGAAATCGACAGATTTACATGAGCTAAGTATTTGTGTCTACATTTCTGTTCACTAGCTGGAGCTACAGAACTTTATCAGTCTATAATCCAATCTGAGTAAAGTCAGCAGTTGTCACCATTCAGAGTCTTCATCAGTTTCTTTGAGAATATGAACCTATTTTCAATATGCCCCAGGCCCTTGCACGACCGTTTGCAATGTAGTACTCACCCTGCTCTTATAGATGTTTAAGTATGCCCACTGCTAAAATCAGGCCCCAAAGGGAGCCACGAACACATGGTTGTGGTGAACCCCTTCAGAAGGCTAAATGAGTCCTCTTGCCCTCCCATTTACACAAGAAATTCAAACTTTGATTTTTGAAACTCTTGTCCACAGAGTGCAGGAAACTTTCATTTAATGCTCAGGAGTTCAAAATCACAAATAGATGCTCAGGAGTTTAAAATCACATGCAAATGATGAGAAGGGAGAAGGATAAATGAAAGTAAACCAAAAATGGACTAAGGACCTATTCACCTTACTTTTCTTTACATATCTGCCAGTCAGCCCTTTGCTATCCTATCCAATGGCAAATAATGAAGAGTGTGGGAACAGAAATAGGCCATTCAGCCCTCTAACCTATTCTGACATTCGGTTAGATCGTGACTGATTTATAAACCATAGAAGGTAACTTAGGCAAACTAGAGGATGCATGAAGCAGGACATTTGAATCATTATCCTCACTACCAAATATATGGGGAACATCAAATATATGGGGAACGCAAATGGAAGAGAGACAAATAGATATTTTGCCTCTTGTTTTCACGGTGAAGGCTACTAGAACCATCCCAATAGTAACAGGTAATGGTGGCACAGTGGTTAGCACTGGGTTAGTCCAAGGACCCAGGTTCGATTCCTGCTCTTGGGTGACTGGAGTTTGCACGTTCTCCCCATGTCTGTGTGGGTTTCCTGCAGGTACTCTGGTTTCCTCCCACAGTCCAAAGATGTGCAGGTGAGGATATGTAGATGGGCTGTGCTAAAAATTGGATATGTGGATTGGCTAAGCTTAAAAACTGCCCCTTAAGTGTCCAAAGATGTGCAGGTTAGGTGAGGTTAGAGGGATAGGATGGGGGAGTAGGGCTGGTTGGGTGCTTTTTCAGAGGGTTGGTGCAGACCTTTCTTTAAAATAAATGTAGTGTACCCAATTCTTTTTCCAACGAAGTGGCAATTTAGCATGGTCAATCTATCTACCCTGCACATCTTGTGACTCACGCAGACATGGGAAGAATGTGCAATCTCCACACGAACAGTGATCCGGGGCCGGGTTCAAAACCTGGGTCCTCAGCGCTACAAGGCAGCAGTGCTAACCATTGTGTCGGCAGACTTGATGGGCTGAATAGTCTCTTCTGCACTGTAGGGATTTTATGGATGAATGCAAAAGTTGTTGAAAAAGAGGAACACAAATCGCCATCACTAGGAAAAAAGTACTGAGCAAACTCTTGGAATTAAAGGCAGAGAGGTCCCCAGGGCCTGATGGCCCACATCCTAGATTCTTAAAGGAAGTGGCAGCAGATATAGTGGAGGCATTGGTTATAATATTCCAAAATTCCCTGGACTCTGGAAAGATTCCAGTGGCTTGGAAAAGGCTACAAAAGGAGAACAGCAGAAAGTTGGTTAACTACAGACCCGTCCGTTTAACGTCTGTCGTAAAGATATTGCTGAAATCCATTAAGGATCAGGATATTTCAAAACACAATCCATCAGAGTCAGCATGGTTTTATGAAGAGTAAATAGTGTTGGACTAATTTGCTATAGAGTTCGTCAAAGATATAACAAGCAAAGTGGATGATGGGGGTCCTGTAGATATCGTGTATCTGGACTTCAAGAAGGCAATAGACAAGGTATCACACAAAAGGTTAATATACATGGTAATATTCTAAAAGGTTGTGGGTAATATATTAGCTTGGATAGAGGATTGGACAACCGACAGGAAGCAGACAGTGAGGGATAAATGGGTCTTTTTCTGGTTGACAAGATGTAACTAGTGATGTGCCAGGGGGTTCGGTCCTTGGGGACCCAACTACTTACAATCTTGGATGCTGGGATAGAGAATGTACCATGTACCAGAGCCAAATTTGCAGATTACACTAAAATAGATGGGAAAGCAAATTGCAATGAGGAAATAAGAACTTTACAAATGAATATGGATCGGTTAGGTGAATGGGCCACAATTTGGCAGATGGAATTTAATATGGATAAGTGTGAGGTTATCCATTTTGGTTGGAGGAATAAAAAGGCAACTTATCAAAATGGAGAGAAACTTCAAAATGCTTCAGTGTGGAGGGATCTGGGTGTCCTCGTGCATGAATCGCAGAAAGTTAGTATGCAAGTGCTGCAGGTAATAAGGAAGGCAAATGGAACTTTGACATTCTTTGCTAATGGACTAAAGTATAAAAGTAGGGAAGTGCTGTTGCAACTGTGTTGGGCATTGGTGAAACTACATCTGGAGTACTGTGAACAGTTTTGGTCCTCTTAAAGGCAGTTCAGAGAAGGTTCTGTGATTTTGATTCCAGGGCAGTTTTATGGGTAGTCTAGGCCTAAACTCGCTGGAGTTTAGAAGAATGAGGGAGTCTAATTGAGGTATACAAGATGCTAAAGGGGATTGACATGGTAGATGGGGAGTTGATGTTTCCCTTTGTAGGACATTCTAGAATGAGAGGCCATAGTTTTAGGCTAAGGGTGGCAGATTTAAAGCAAAAATGAGAGGGGTTGTGAACCTGTGTAATTCTCTATCCCAGAGTGCAGTGGCCGCGGGAACAGGAAACAAATGTGAGGAGATAGGTTTTTACAGCAGGTGGGAAGGTGGAGACGAGATCAGCCATTTTGAATGGCGAAGCAGGTTCAAGATGCTGATTTGCCTACACCTGCTCCAAGCTCTTCTGTTCTTATATCAAACATCGCAAATGAGTTTTTAAACTCTTTCATGAGATGTGGGAACTGCTGGCAAGGACAACATTTGCTGTCCATCCCGAATAGCCCTCGAGAAGGTGCTTTCTTGAAACACTGAATTCCATCTGGTGCAGGTACACCCGCAGTTCTGTTAGGTCGGGAGTTCCAGGACGTTGATCCAGCAACAGTGAAGGAACGGCCAATGTAATTCTAAGTCAGGATGGCGTGGGGCCTGGAGAGGATCCTGCAGGTGCTCATGTTTCCATTCATCTATCACCCTTATCCTTCTAGGTTGCAGAGTTTGAGTGTTTGGAAGGAGCCGATCAAGCAGCATTGGTGAGCTTTTGCAGTGCATCTTGCATATGGTACATAGTGCTGTCACTGTGCAATGGTGATGGATCAAGCAAACTGGTCTTTTGATGGTATCTAGCTTGTTCAGATTTTTTGAAGTTGCACTCAAGGTAAGCGGACATATTCCATCACACTCCTGACTTTATGCTTGTAAATAGTGGACAGGCTTTGGGGAATCCGGAGAATTACTCACTTCAGAACTGTGTTGTAATATTTCTACTAGAAATTGGTCCTCGTCTATTGAAACACTCACTTTTTTATACTCCAAATCATATTCAGAGTCACTTTTGTGAAACTTCTGCTTTTGATACAATTGTCTCTAATACACTCTACTCAATCCAGAAAAACACAGAATGAAGCCCCCGGAGTGACAAGACAGTCTAGTTTATGTCTTAAATTGACAGAATAATAATATCTTTAGTATTGTCACAAGTAGGCTTACGTTAACACTGCAATGAAGTTACTGGGAAAATCCCCTAGTCGCCACACTCCGGCGCCTGTTCGGGTACACTGAGGGAGAATTCAGAATATCTAAAATCACCTAACGAGCACGTCTTTCGGGACTTGTGGGAGGGAACAGGAGCATCTGGAGGAAATCCACGTAGACATGGGGGGAACGTTCAGACTCCGCACAAACAGTGGCCCAAGCGGGAATCCAACCTGGGACCCTGGTGCTGTGAAGCAACAGTGCTAACCACTGTGCTACCATGTGTGTCCAGTTCATCTCAATCTGCCTTCACATGGACACAACTGGTGGATTGAAAAAGTAGTTCAAAAACTGTCTCAGTTAATAATGAGATGAGAAAATCTTATTATAAGATTTTATTATGTTAACATAGTGAACTGACAACAACGAACTGCTAAACAGGCATTCCATGGCTTGGAAGGGGCTTCATTTTTGCATGCAAGACTGCTTCTTAAACAGTTCAAATATCGAAGTGTCACATGCGATTGAAACCATAGACTCCTAGAGCAAGCATCAAAGGTCTTTCCTGTCCAGTGGATGTATCAGTAGCATAGGCAATTCCAGAGCTGAAAGTGCATCATCTGTCTTTTGGGGGACTGGGTTTAATCTTCTGCCTGCGGTAACTTTAAACAAAAATGAGACATTTTAATCCCTTCATTGTGGACCAACAAAATAGGCATACACCCATATCCATAATATTTTCTGCTACTTCCATAATTGAACCTTTTCATTAATGATTCCTTAAATACTAAATCTTCCAATAACTGAAAATGATATGTGGATTAAGTGAGTGCATAAAACTTGACATAATGTGGAAATGTGAGGGGATGCACTTTGATGGATGAGTATTTTCGAAATGGCAACAAGAAGCGAGGAACTGTGTAGGAGCTAAGAGGTTTAGGAATCCAAGCAGAGATATCACAAAGTTAGTGGATAGGTACAAAACATGATTAAAAAGTTAACTGAATGTTAAGTTACTGTTTTACAGAGCTCTGGTTAAACGCCTCTAGAATGCCACATTCAGTTCTGGGCAGCATACCCAAGGAGGAATATACTGGTGTTGGTGGGGATGCAGCATGTAATCACCAGAATGATACCAAAGCATGAAACTATGACCACATTTTAAATTCCCATGAATATAAAAAAAGGGGTAGTGTTAAAAACACTTCTTCCCACAAATGGTTTTGGAAATATGGAACTTTCTCCCTGTTAGGAATTGGAATTAAATAAAAAAGAACTGGTTAAAAAAAGAAACGGATAGGGTTAGCTGCACTGAGGAGTTGTGAGATGCAGCTCAGTAGCAGGGTTTAACAGTTACTTTGTTAAGCAAAGTATAGACTAGCAGTCACGGGACCTGTATCATAGTCACCAACAGTTGCAAAACAGAACTCTCAGAGAATCAAGCTGTTGTGCAAATGGAAACTGTGAGACACCATTCATTAAGTTCAACTAGAGGAAAGGTTCCCGAAAGAAAATTAAGGTCGCTCATGGTAATTATTTGTTGGATTTGGTTCAGTGTTAAAACCTATGGGATGTTGTTTTGGGGAAGATATATTCTCAGAGTTTAGGAAAGTAGATAGATTTGGATTTGGGGGGGGGGGGGGGGGGGATTTAAATATACTGTCTGGGTAACCATTATTATAGTTAATTGTAAATGTTGTTCTTCACTGTTGCCTTTTTTGATTTTTTTTAAAGTTTAATAAACATTGTTATTTGATCATTTACAACAAGACCCCTTTCCTCACTGGGTTTCATTTATTTTCTCACTTTTTCCAAATTGCAAAAATAAATAGTTGACATTCCAATTTTCCCTTCTGGGATTTGGGATGCCTTCACATTGAACATCAGCATATTTCAGAACACTCCCCAAAAAGCTGTTGAGGCTAGGAGTGAAAATTTTAAAACTGAGATCCAACAGATTTTTGTTAGGCAAGGGTCTGAAGGATTACAGAGCAAACACAGGTAGGTAGAGTTAAAATTCAGATCAGCTATGATCGAAATTAAATGGGAGACCGAAATGATCTCCTCTTCCTCCCTATATGATTAATCAATAAAAGACCGAAAGAGTAGCACAATGTAGTTCAAATCTGTGGATTGAATACACCGACAACAATGGAAGGCAAGCCAGAGCTTCCCCTTACACCAAACTAGGAGTGGGAAGAGATGGGGTTACAAATGTGAGCTTAGTCTTTTTGTATTGGTGTGCAAAAACTGTACTCACCTTATACAGCTGCAAAGCTTGAGATGGGGGGTTGATTTTCTACAGGTGAATATAGCTTCAAAGTTTACAGTAGATGTGGTTTTATTGAACACAGCTCACAAATACGGAAACCAAACTGAACTACAAAAATAATACTCACTGCCCAATTGGATACCAACGGTGTTTTGTTGTATAGAACATTTTACTGAGTTCTTCAATTGTAGGGGCCTGTTTTTCACGCAGCACTTCTTTATCCAACCTGGCCTTTAGCACCTGGTCATGAGTCTCCTCTTTGTTCTCCACAGGGGAAGGTCTTGAAATGGGCTGCAAAACAGAACACAGCTCGAATCTGGGAAATGACCGTCAATTTAGTTTTAACATTTAGTTGATAAATGGGTAGGCTACAAACTGGTTTTAAGGACACTATTTTGTTTCTAAAAATACAAAAAAAAGTGAAGACCATTACTCAATTACTAGGGCCTCAGTTGATTGCGTGCTTTCAGCTGCCTAGCCTAGTTCTCAAATTCCCTCCCTAAATGCCAGGTTACCACTTCCATTTCTTCCTCATTGCCGTGGGCAGCACGGTAGCACAAGTGGATAGCATTGTGGCTTCACAGCACCAGGGTCCCAGGTTCGATTCCCTGCTGGGTCACTGTCTGTGCGGAGCCTGCACGTTCTCCCCGTGTCTTCGTAGGTTTCTCCGGGTGCTCAGGTTTCCTCCCACAGTCCAAAAGATGTGCAGGTTAGGTGGATTGGCCATGATAAATTGCCCTTAGTGATCAAAAAGGTTAGGAGGGGTTATTGGGTTACAGGGATAGGGTGGGAGTGAGGGCTTAAGTGGGTCGGTGCAGACTCGATGGGCCGAATAGCCTCCTTCTGCACTCTATGTTCTATGTATCCATTTGGCTCAGTGACAATATTCTTGTCTGATTATGCTTCAATAAAGCTGCGGGCCACTTTTGGGATACAAGTACAGGTTGTTTAGGACATGCACCCATACATTCCCTTTGAGAGAAAGCCTCCCCTCTCTGTTTCTTCCCAGAATAGCTGTTAGCAGAATTCATCATATGGGGAACGAAGGTACTGAGACTGGGAAGCTCTGAATCTTGAAACCATATTAAGCAATGCAGAAAAAAATACTGATTAAAAATAACATTGCACACATCATTGCAAAGAAAGTTAGAAATTTATATTTATTTTTCTCCAGACAAATTAAGCTGCAACTTCAGTCTCAGATTGTAATGTTTTGTGTTCAGTATTTTTACTCCTGATAATAGCCAACCCCACTCTGCTTTTACCAGTTTGGCTATATCCCATTACACCACAAAAGGACAACCAGGCAGACTGACCATTTTCAGATATCTTCCACAGCCTCCTTGTCTGGTCTGTTGGGAAGCGCACAATAGGATGGCACCAGTGACATGCTCAACCAGAGAACAGAATTAAAGTATAGCGATTCAATCGTGCATCTTCCCAGTCTTTAGGACAAGGTGTTAATAGTTCAGAGCACAAAATATGAGAAGGGTCTCCTCTATTTCCTGTTACATGGAACATTATAATGTGTTTGGCTCATTATGGTAAACATGAACAGTACATCATAATTCAAATTCAGCTCATTGGGATTGAGCAAAACTGCCATAAATATACATAATTGTAACATAATTGTAACATGAATTCTGCAACTCAGACTTCCACAAAACCCTCAATATAAGAATCCATCAGTTCTACCTTGGTGTGTTCATACGGGATGTCCACTTGTGGGTGGTAACAGACTATTGTCTGTCCATCTGATGTCATTGCAAGTTCAACTTTGCTGTAAAGAGATGGAAGCGGTTTCAGTAATTGAATTCAAAAGCTGCCATACGTGGATGCGACCAATCAGAAATACAGTTACTCACCAGTTGTAATCGTTGGGAAGAGCAGCATACGTAGACTTGTGACAAACACAACTCCCAACTCCACCTGCACAAGATAATACAGCTTAGATTTAGTCATTCACACCATTATGACAAAGACATGTTAATTCAGTTATCTTATTGGGAAAAATAATTTTATAAAGAAACAAAACATTGCATTTCTATAGTGCTTTTCAAAACCAAAAAACATCCCATTTGGAGACTGACGGTTCAACTTCATTTGTCTTTACGTACTTCATTGGCCATAAAGATGGCTATAATGTAATGTAGGAAACGCGGCAGCTAAGCTGTACACAGACCGCCTCCCACAAACCAATGTGATAATGAGCAGATAATCTGTTTTTGAGATATTGATCAAGGGATAAATATTGACCAGGACACCAGGAATAACTTCTCTGCTCTTCTTCAAAACAGTGAATAGTGATGTGGGATATTTGCCATTCAATGAGAGTGCAAACAGGGCTTTGGTATAATGTCTCATCCAAAAGAGGTCACTTCCAACACTGGAATGTCAGCCTTGATTTTTGTGCTCAAGCCTTGGGTCGGTATTAAACTCAGAACTTTGAGACTCAAGCAAGAATGCAACCAATTGAACAACCAAATGGGTCAGATTGACAAAACCTTTTATATGCATCAATTCCAATGATTTATTCATATTTGGATAAAACATGAAATATTGGGATATCATAATTCCAACATTTCGATCCCACCATACTTGCAGTCCAAAGAAATCACTCCCACGTTTCATTTAAAGAACTAAAACTGCAATTCAAAATTGTTGTAGTTTGAATACTAACCTGATCATACAGACAAGAGTGGTGTATGGCGGGGGTGGCATGGTGGCGCAGTAGTTAGCACTGCTGCCTCACAGCACCGAGGACCTGGGTCACTGTCCGTATGGAGTTTGCACATTCTCAGTGTGTCTGCATGGGTCTCGCCCCCACGACCCAAAGATGTGCATGGTAGGTGGATTGGCTACGCTAAAATTATTATTTTTTAAGTTGTGTATGGCTACAGTGGCGTATTGGAAATAGCAACCCAGAGGTTAGGAGTTCAAATCCCATTGCAACCAATTGTGAAATTAACCTAGTCATTTGTGGGCTAGCACTAGGGGGTTAAAATAGCCAACTGGTTCACTACTGTCCTTCAGGAGAGAGATTGATTATTAAATGCCCTCTGAAATGGCCAAGCAAGTCACTCAGTTGTTTCAAATTGCCACAAAGTCAAAGAAATATTGAAACCAAATGGAACACCTGGCATCCACCTACACACCAGAAATGGCCTGGCAGAACCAGCTGTCTATTCTGCAAAGTCTTTATGAACATCTGGGGGGGGGGGGGGGGGGGGGGGGCTTGTGCCAAAATTGGGAGTGTTGTCCCACAGACTAGATCAAGCAACAGCCTGATCTGGAGTCATACTGTACAATGTCCCAAACACCACCATCACCAACCCAGGGTATGTTCTGTCCCACAAGGAGGCGGCACAAGGGTATATAGTCGAGAGGGATCACAAGAGTATATAGCCTTGGGATCTCCAACATCAACTCTAGACCTCATGATGGCTTATGGCATCAGGTTAAACATAAACCTCCTGCTGATTACCACCTCACCCTCCTCCCTCTGATGAATCAATACTCCATGTTGAACACCACTTGGAGGAAGCACAGGATGTCAAAGATACGGAATGTACTCTGTGCAGGATATACTCTTGAGTGCAGGACATTAATTTTCATCACCAAGACTGGCTTGGAAGCACTACTACTAATGGCAGGTGGGGAGGGAACAAACATGAGGAAAATAAATATTTGACCTCGTCTTCACCAACCTACTTGTCACAGATGCATCTCCATGACAGTGTCAGTAGGTGTGGCCACCACACACGCCTTGTAGAGATGACGTTCCACATTGATACCATCCATTGTGTTGTGTATTACCAACTCCATATCAAATTGGACAGCGATTAAACATCTAGCAACTCAAAACTGGGCATTCATGATGCACTGTGGGCCATCAGCAGTATCAGGATTGTATACAAACACAATCTGTAACCTCGTGGCCCGGCATATCCTCATGCTACCAATACCATCAAGCCAGGTATGCAACCATAGTTCAATGAACATTACAGAACAGCATGCCAGGAGTAGCACCAGGCATACCTAAAAATGAGGTGTCAACCTGGTAGCACCAGGCATACCTAAAAATGAGGCAGCAACCTGGTGAAGCTATCACACTGGATAAATTCCATACTTTTTTTTTTCTTTAGGTTTTTAAAATAAATTTAGAGTACCCAATTCATTTTTTCCAATTAAGGGGCAATTTAGCGTGGCCAATCCACCTACCCTGCACATCTTTGGGTTGTGGGGGCGAAAGCCACGCAAACACGGAGAGAATGTGCAAACTCCACACAGTGACCCAGAGCCGGGATCGAACCTGGGACCTCGGCGCAGTGAGGCAGCAATGCTAACCACTGCGTCACCGTGCTGCCCGATAAATTCCATTCTGAACAACATGGAATAGAATCCCTATAATGCAGAAGGAGACCATTTGGCCCATTGCATGCTTACCTTTAGCGAATATGTACAAAGACCCCCAAGTCTCATTGCACATTCCAGTCTCTCAATCTAGAACCAGATAATAATCTGCCTTCCTGTTTTGCTACCAAAGTGGATAACCTCATATTTATCCACATTATACTGCATCTGCCATTAATTTGCCTACTCTCTCAACTTGTCCAAATCAGAGTGAAGCAACTCTGCATCCTCACAGCTCACTCTCCCACCCAGCTTTGTGTCATCTACAAATCTGGAGATATTACATTTAGTTCCCTCATCTAAATCATTAATATATATTGTGAATAGCTGGGGTCCGAGCACTGATCCCTGCGGTACTCCACTCGTCACTGCCTGCCATTTGGAAAAAGACCCATTTATTCCTACTCTTTGTTTCCTGTCTGTCAACCAGTTTTCTATCCATCTCAAAATACTACCCCCAATCCCATGTGCTTTAATTTGACAGGCTAATCTCTTAAGTGAGACTTTGTAGAAAGCCTTCTGAAAGTCCAAATAAACAACATCCACCGGTTCCCTTCGTCAATTCTACAAGTTACGGACTTCTGGTGGCGGCTATGTGGTGGCTCCCGCCAGGGTACTTTGTTTTTGGCCCTTTTGCCCGGTTTATGGGCGATTGTTTGGGGAAAATTGGTGTAGTTTGATGGAATCAGATCTGCCCGTAGGAGTAATGTCCAGTAAATATTACACAAGGCAGAATTCAGGCAAAGGATCGTCGTTAGACTAAGACGTTCCTAGAGCCTCAGCGGGGGGAACTCATGGCGGAGGCATCTGCTGTGTTGTTGTTCCCTCTGGTCGACTGAGATGTTTGTTAGCCTCTTGACCACCGAATTTAAGAAGCAGGGCAGGAAGTCGATTTCGGCGGGAGAGGAGGAGCTGGTTTGTCAATTTCAGCGGGGGCAGTGCGGAAGTGATTGCTGGGAGGTAAGTCTGTCCTTTAAAAACACTTGTCTTTGCAGGGGCAGGCCAGTCGATTTCGGCGGGAGAGGAGGAGCTGGTTTGTCAATTTCAGCGGGGGCAGTGCAGAAGTGATTGCTGGGAGGTAAGTCTGTCCTTTAAAAACACTTGTCTTTGCAGGGGCAGGCCAGTCGATTTCGGCGGGAGAGGAGGAGCTGGTTTGTCAATTTCAGCGGGGGCAGTGCGGAAGTGATTGCTGGGAGGTAAGTCTGTCCTTTAAAAACACTTGTCTTTGCAGGGGCAGGCCAGTCGATTTCGGCGGGAGAGGAGGAGCTGGTTTGTCAATTTCAGCGGGGGCAGTGCGGAAGTGATTGCTGGGAGATAAGTCTGTCCTTTAAAAACATTTGTCTTTGCAGGGGCAGGCCAGTCGATTTCGGCGGGAGAGGAGGAGCTGGTTTGTCAATTTCAGCGGGGGCAGTGCGGAAGTGATTGCTGGGAGGTAAGTCTGTCCTTTAAAAACACTTGTCTTTGCAGGGGCAGGCCAGTCGATTTCGGCGGGAGAGGAGGAGCTGGTTTGTCAATTTCAGCGGGGGCAGTGCGGAAGTGATTGCTGGGAGGTAAGTCTGTCCTTTAAAAACACTTACCTGGTCCCGTTTTCGGTCCCTCTTTTCTGTTTTTTTTTATATTTTAGTATTTAAGGCGGGAACAGGAAGTTCAACCCGCGGACTTCTGGGAAGACCCTCACCAATAAATTCTGGTGGAGAGGAAACCCGAGACACTATACGTGTAGTGTCTCCCACCCGCCCTCCTCCTCTAGAGAAGTTCCTACTCCCGAGAGGGAGCTTTCAGGTACTTGCAAGTCCACAATATTTTATGCAAGGAGCTTCCTTCATTTCCTCTGGAACCATTGCCTTCACTTATGGACAGGGTACAGTTCTTGGCCGAGTTACAATGGTGATCTAGGAGGGAGACGAATTACACTAACATGTTTTGGTTTTGCCCCAAACTTGTTAGTTTCTGGGTCTCCTTTTTTGATTCACTGTCAAGGATTTTGAGCGTTCAGCTGGAGCCGTGCCCGATGCTGGTCATTTTTGGAGTATCAGACTTGCAGGTGCTGCAGATGGGGATAGGAGCAGATGTCCTAGCCTTCACCTTGCTAATAGCCCAGAGCCAAGTTCTGCTTGGGAGGAGGTCCCCGGTGCCACCCAAGGCCTCGGCTTGGTTGAAGGGACCTGATGGCATTTTTGCACCCGAGAAGATCAAGTATACCATGAGGGGATCAGTGAAAGGTTGTACTCGAGGTTTCAGCTCTTCTTCATCTCTTTTTTCAGGGAACTGATAACCCTCAGCTTGGGAGTGGGGGTTCTTTTTATTAAGGTTCTGTTTTCTCTATGGGGGTTGGGATTTATCTTGTTTTTTGTTATAATGAAAATCTTGTTTGAATAAAAATATATTTGTATAGCTTTACGAGTTAGATTCCAGTAGATTTGACAAGTATGATTTCCCTTTCGTAAATCCATGCCGACTCTTTCCGATCCTGCCACTGCTTTCCAAGTGCTCTGCTATTAAATATTTTATCATGGTGGACTGTAGCAATTCCTCCACTACTGACGTCAGGCTGACTGGCCTATAATTCCTGTTTTCTCTCTAGCTCCCTTTTTAAAATAGTGGGACTATTTTTTAAGCTACTCTCCAATCTGTAGGAACTGTTCCCGAGTCTATAGAATCTTGGAAGATAAGCACCAATGCATCCACTATTTCTAGTACTCTGGGATGTAGATTATCAGGCCTTGGGGATTTATTGACCTTCAATACCATCAATTTCCCCAACACCCATTTTCCTACCAATACTGATTTCCTTCAGTTCCTCCCTTTCACTAAACCCTGTATTCCCCAACATTTCTGGCATGTTATTTGTGTCCTCCTTCGTGAAGTCAGAACCAAAGTATGTATTTAGTTGGTCAACCATTTCTTTGTTCCCTGATATAAATTCACCCTTTGACAAAGAGCTATCCAGAAGCGAAACATTAGCTCTGTTCTCTCTCCAGCTGTCTGACCCGCTGAAATTGTCCAGTATTGTCTGCTTTGGTTATAAATTTCCCTGAATCGGACTCTAAGACATTTGTCTTCAACAAACATTTCTCTTCACATACTTATAGAACCTTTTACAGTCAGTTTTTATATTCCCCCGCAAGCTTACTCTCATACTCCATTTCCCCCATCTTTGTCAATCCCTTTGTCCTCCTTTGCTGAATTCTAAACTGCTCCCAAACCTCAGGTCTGCTGTTTGTTCTGGCCAATTTGTATGTCTCTTCCTTGGATCTTATCTCTAACATCCCTTGTAAGCCATGGTTTGGCCACCTTTCCAGTTCTTTTTGTGCGTCAGGCAGGAATGAGAGGTGCAGTTCACCCATGCGCTGTTTGCCATTGTTTATCCACCGTCATCCCTTTAAGTAACATTCCCCAATCCATTGTAGCCAACTCGTGCCTCATACCATTGTAGTTTCCTTTATTTAGTTTCAGAATCCGAGTCTCAATCAACAACGTCACTCTCCATCGTGATGAAGAATTCTATCATGTTATGGTCGCTCATCCTCAAGGGGTCTCACAACTAGATTGCCAATTATTCCTTTCGCATACACAATAACCAGTCTTGGATGTCCTGTTCTCTAGTTGGTTCCTCAACATATTGGTCCAGAAAACCATCCCATATGCATTCTAGAAATTCCTCCTCAGGTATTGTGACTAATTTGATCCGCCCAATCTATATGCAGATTAAAGTTACCCTTGTATGCATCTCTAATTTCCTGTTTTATACCATTCCCAACATCACCACAGTTTGGGGTGTTTATATACAACCCCCTTTGGATGTTTTTTGCCATTTGGTGCTTCTCAACTCTACCCAGATTGCACACATTGGAACTAATATCCTTCCTCACTATTGTGTAAATTTCCTCTTTAACCAGCAATGCAACCCCACCGCTTTTTACTTTTTGTCTGTCCTTGCTAAATACTGAATATCCATGGATGTTCAATTCTCATCCATGCAGCGATGTCTCTATAATCCAGACTATATCATACCCATTTACATCCATTTGCATGATGAATTAATTCATTTTATTGCGAATGCTCCATGCATTAAGGCACAAAGCCTTAAGACTGGTCTCTTTAACACTCCTAGTCCTGTTTGATTCAGGTCCTTGATTTCTTTTTATTCCCCTTTTGGTCGTTTCTCCCTCCTCCGACTCCTTGCAGAGGTTCCCATTCCCCTGCCATTTTGGTTTAAACCCTCCCCAACCACTCGAGCAAATACTTCTCACGAGGACTTCTCAGAGGACATCAGTCCCAATTCTGCCCAGGTGTAACTCGACCACATTTGCACTGGTCTCACTTCCCCAGTTGTTAGACCTCAAAGACAGAGAGTTTTTAAACTCGTATTCAGTTGTTCTACCTCAGGGACAGAATTTTTGACACCCATAAGATATAGGAGCAGATTTAGGCCAATCGGCTCATCGAGTCTGCTCCACCATTCAATCATGGCTGATATTTTCTCATCCCATTCTCCTGCCTTCTCCTCATAACCCCGGATCCCCCCTCATTAATCAAGAACCTATCTATCTCTGCCTTAAAGTCACTCAGTGACTTGGCTTCCACAGCCTTCTGCGGCAATGAGTTCCACAGATTCACCACTCTCTGGCTGAAGAAATTCCTCCTCATCTGTTTTAAAGATTCATGCCCTCGGGTTCTAGATTCTCCTATTAGTGGAAACATCCTCACCACGTTCACTCTATCTAGACCTCTCGGTAATCTGTAAGTTTCAAAAGATCCCCCTCGTCCTTCTAAACTCCAGAGAGTACAGACTCAAGTCCTCAACCGCTCCTCATACGACAAGTCCTTCGTTCTAGGGATCCGGAAAACCCACATTGAGTTGTTAGACCTCAGGGACAGAGTTTTTAACCCCACATTGAGTTGTTGGACCTCAGGGGCAGTTTTTAAACCCACATTGAGTTGTTAGACCTCAGGGGCAGAGTTTTTAACCCCACATTGAGTTGTTGGACCTCAGGGGCAGTTTTTAAACCCACATTGAGTTGTTAGACCTCAGTGACAGGGAGTTTTTAACCTCCGGGTGCGCGGTGTCTGCGCTCCCCCCGGGGATCCGGCGCCCAGCAGGGTCCGGAGCGCAGCGGATTGCCGCCCAGGCGCGGTAACCTCATCAGCGGCGCTCGGTACCTCTCGCAGCCGCCGCTCCACCCCATGTAACCAACCGGCCGAGTGCAGGATTTACCAACATGCGTCCCACTGGCAGCGCCATGTTCCGCTCGCCGGAATGGGAACCGGGTGCCCCCAGAAAGTAGTCCGTTGGAAAGCTCAGCCTGGACCATGGGTTCCAGTTTGTGGTGATTGAACCTAAAAGGGGAGGGTCAGGATAACAACATTTCCCCACAGAGTGGTGGTTTTATACTGGATATTTAACTGGGTCAAAGAAAGAGGCTGATTAGGCATTATGCCATGTTTAGTGAGGATATAACTTAAAATATTGGCAAAGTCTCATTGAAAAACCAACAGAATCAGTATCAGTCTTTTGCTGAGGAAACGGTTGAGAAGGGATGGGATGTGATGGAAAGGGATGAAAGGGTAACGGCTGGTGCCATTGTTAGGTTTGGCTTTCACAGAGCGCTGGCCCTTGTTCTGCTATAAACACATTCTGCTATTTATGCCACTATTGGCACCTTAATCCTTTATTTCTCTTCTATCAACACTCCCTCTGACTTGTCTCAATTAAATCTTTGTCAAATCTCCTGAGCTCCCATCTCTCCCTGCCCCATTTTGATCCGCCCCCTCTTCAACAGTTTAAAATCCATTACATTTCTACCTCTCTTCAGCCTAGTGGAGACCGTGGAGCACATTTATGTTGTCTGGCCTAGGCTGCACTCCCTTTTTGGTTTCTTGACAGCATTCTTGTTGAGGTTTTCTTTGCACTTCAGCCCCACGCTCCTGATCTACGGACATCCGGTGCGGAGGAGGGCAGAGGACCTCCTTGTGAACCTGCTCCTGGGCCTGGCCAAACTTGCCATTTATAGGTCCAAGCAGCGGTGACCGAGGGGGTCGTCCAGCGTGACTGTCTGCCCATCTTCCGCGGCCTCGTTACGGCCGGGTGTCCACGGCATGCGGTGTCCACGGGCACACTCGAGATCTTCCGTGTTCGGTGGGCACAGCAGGGGTTGGATTGCCTTATCGACCCCGATTTTCGCACTTTAATTTGACGGGATTTTGTTTCCTTTCTCGTTTTTTTTTGGGCTGTGCTCCACTCGTTGTTTTGGGACATTCCCCTCTTTTGTTTTATCCATCAGTTACTTTATGTTCTTTTGCTGGGTTGTCACACCCAGCATCAAGCCAGAGTTACTTTATGCTCTTTTGCCAGTGTCAGTGGCGGATGCTGACTTAACTCCTGTACGTGTAAATAAACGTACAGGTCATCACTTCACGAAAAAACCCCATAAAAAACAAACAATAATAAAAAAGACAAAACACATAAACAAAAATATTTTTTCTTTTCCCCTGTTAAATTAGAGTAGTAAGACCATATAAAAGGTGTATCTCTCTTCAGCTCTGAATAAGAGTCATATGGCCTCAAAACGTTAACCTTTTCCCCTTTTCTCCACAGATGCTGCTGAGTTATACCAGCATTTTCTGTTTTAATTTAATTCTGCCATAATTTGTTTTTATTACACAAAATACATAATGGCAAGGATTCCCCATTCGTGAGACTATGTTTCCCGCTGGAGTTGAATTGGAAGGGAGCGCAAATAAGGAAGCAATTCAGAATACAAGGTATTCCTGTTATCGGGTCACCATTTTGAGCGGGCAGCCCAATAGCAAGGTCCAACATCTAGCCATCCCTTCCACACCCTACCCACATCGTAAAGCAGCCCCCAACCACCTTGCATCATGAAACAGCCCCCCACCCCTGGATTTTCTGGGATACTTTTGTGAGGGCCACAAAGAATCCAGCACAAGTTTTAAGGATACAAAGTAATAACATTTATTTACAATAACATACATACATACATACATATATATATATATATATATATATATATATAAAACAGCAGCAACTTCCCTTGCTGCACACTCCTTCCTGCTGGTTCCAAACTGGCCAGCTTTATTTATACTTGGAGTTTACTAATGGTTTCTCCGCCCCCCTCATTGGGGAAGCTCATACTCCCACAGAATTGTGGGATTGTCATTAGTCCCCAGCCAATGGTAAGCAGGCAGGTTATAACATCCCTCCCCCCCAAAGTCCAAGGAATCCACCGAAGACCCTGGCGAAGGAGGGCGTTGGACTCGTTTTGCCGCAGGCCGGACACCATTTGCACGAGGCGCTGGATCGGGCGGCGTGTAACGAGACGGAGACCGGCGCTTCCGTGATGAATGGGGTAACGGTTGTACATCCACGGCCCGTGGACCCGAGGATTCCCCCTTTGATGCGTCCTCTGTCTCCAGCTCGGAGTCAGAGTCTGCTGCCTCCGTCATGTCAGCGTCTCTATCTCCATTCGGTTCTGTAACGACCTGCGCAGGCTTTGAGTGAGGCACCAGTGGAAGGTTGTGAGGACTACCTTCCCTTGTCTCTGGTTTCTGCGGCTGTAGAAATTAGCACCGGGGGCGGGGAATCTTTGGAGGGGACAGTCTTCTGGACCGAACGTGGGCTACATGTTTGCGCTGGAGACGACCCTGGGCTTGCACCTGGTAAGATATAGGGCCTGTTTGGCGAAAGATTGTGCCAGGAACCCACAGGGCACCACCAGCAAAATTCCGAACGAACACTGGGTCACCGGGCGCAAATTGGCCGATGCCGAGAAAATCCCTGTCCCTGCCGTTCTTGTGTGCGGCGTACTTTTGCGCCAATGTCCGGGAAAACCATACTAAGTCTCCGGCCCATTAGGAGTTCTGCGGGTGCTACCCCAGTCACCGCATGGGGGGTGGTCCTATACGTAAACAAAAAGCGAGCCAGTCTCGTGTCCATTGATCCGGAAGACTGCTTCTTTAGGCCTCTTTTGAATGTCTGCACTGCGCGCTCTGCCAACCCATTTGAAGCCGGGTGGTGAGGGGCAGTGCGGATATGGCATATGCCGTTCATCTTCATGAACCTCACAAACACCTCACTCGTGAATGGAGTGCCGTTATCCATGACCAGCACCTCGGGGAGGCCATGCGTACTAAAGGACAAACGCATCTTTTCAATTGTTGCACAGGATGTTGTCCCCTGCATCTTATGCACCTCTAGCCATTTAGACTGGGCGTCGATTAATAGAAGGAACATGGATCCTTGAAAAGGGCCTGCGAAATCTGCATGCAAGCGTGCCCAAGGCTGCCCTGGCCATTCCCAGTGATGTAGGGGCGCGGCCGGCGGAAGCTTCTGATGCTCCTGGCAAATGGTGCAGTTTTGGGCCACCTTCTCAATGTCGGTGTCGAGGCCTGGCCACCAGACATAACTCCGGGCCAACATTTTGATTTTGGTCACACCTGGATGCCCATTGTGCAAGTCTCTTAGTACCAGCTCCTGGCCTTTTTCCGGGACAATCACACGCGTCCCCCACAAGAGGATGCCGTCTTCCATGCTGAATTCTGACAGCTTGGAGGAAAATGCGCGCAACTCGCCTGGGAGCTGTCTATGCTGCCCACCATACAGGACTATGTGCCGAACCTTTGACAGGACTGGATCCGTCTGGGTCCACTCACGGATCTGTGATGCCGTGACAGGCAAGGTGTCCATAAAATTTAGGGTTGCAACCACCTCACCGGTCGTGGGGGTCGACATGGGGCCGGTCGATAAAGGCAATCGGCTCAGTGCGTCGGCATTTGCTATCCGCGTTCCTGGTTTGTGCTCCAGAGAATACTCGTATGCAGCAAGCAAGAAAGCCCAGCGCTGGATCCGTGCGGAAGCAATGGGCGGTATTGGCTTATCCTCTCTGAAAAGTCCCAGCAGAGGCTTATGATCAGTCACGATAGTGAAATGGCGGCCATACACGTACTGGTGGAAGCGTTTCACCGCAAAAACCACTGCCAGGCCCTCCTTTTCGATCTGCGCGTACTTTTTCTCCACTGCAGTCAATGTGCGGGAGGCGAAAGCTATCGGTCGCTCGGTCCCGTTCTCCATCTTGTGGGACAGGACGGCCCCAATACCATACGGGGATGCATCACATGTGACGAGCAAAGGCTTTCCAGGATCATAGTGGGTTAGTAACCCAGACGACGACAATTGTTGCTTTACCCGCCGGAAAGCGGTTTCTTGCGGCTGACCCCAAACCCAGGTGTGATTTTTCTTTAGCAGAAGGTGCAAAGGGGCCTGCGTAGTTGCCAGATTGGGGAGGAACTTCCTGTAATAGTTTACGAGACCGAGAAAAGAACAAAGATGCGAAATGTCAGTCGGGGCGGGGGCCTGTTGAATCGCACACACCTTCTCTGCGACGGGGTGCAAACCTTCGCGGTCCACCCGATAACCTAGGTAGACTACTTCCTTTGCCTGAAATACGCACTTTGTGCGACGTAAACGGACTCCAGCCTCCGAAAAGCATCTAAGGACAGCCTCCAGATTTTCCAAATGTTCCTGCTCCGACGTCCCTGTAATCAAAACGTCATCTAAGTAGACAGCAACACGTGGTAAACCTCTCAAAATGCCCTCCATAACACGTTGAAAAATAGCACAGGCAGAGGATACTCCAAAGGGCAACCGTGTATATTCATACAGGCCCCGTTGTGTATTAATTGTTACATATGGTCGGGAGGCAAGGTCCAGCTCCAACTGTAGATAGGTGTGACACATATCTAATTTTGTGAAGGAGAGTTCGCCTGCAAGCTTCGCGTAGAGATCCTCTATGCGAGGCATTGGATATCGGTCAAGTCGGGAAGCTGTATTCACTTTAAGTTTATAGTCGCCACACAACGAACTGTGGCATCTGGCTTCATTACAGGTACAATTGGTGCTGCCCAGTCAGCAAAACGGACGGGCCTGATAATACCCAAACTCTCCAAACGAGTGAGCTCCCCTTCTACCTTCTCGAGCAAGGCGTAAGGCACCGGGCGCGCCCGGAAATAGAGCGGTGTGGCTCCTGGTTCGACTTGGATACGGGCTACGGCCCCTTTTATTTTCCCCAAACCAGGCTGGGATACATCTGGGTGTCGTCCTAGCACCTCAGTCAATCCTTCAGAAACTGTTTGGAGGATGTGCTGCCATTGCAACCGCAAATGGCGCAACCAGTCCCGACCCAACAGGCTGGGCCCATGGCCGTGCACCACGATAAGTGGGAAACGCCCCACCTGGCGTCCATAAACACCAGGGGTCATTATAGTTCCTGCAATGTCCAGTGGGGCAGCACGGTAGCATTGTGGATAGCACAAATGCTTCACAGCTCCAGGGTCCCAGGTTCGATTCTGGCTTGGGTCACTGTCTGTGCGGAGTCTGCACATCCTCCCTGTGTGTGCGTGGGTTTCCTCCGGGTGCTCCGGTTTCCTCCCACAGTCCAAAGATGTGCGGGTTAGGTGGATTGGCCATGTTAAATTGCCCATAGTGTCCAAAATTGCCCTTAGTGTTGGGTGGGGTTACTGGGTTATGGGGATAGGGTGGAGGTGTGGACCTTGGGTAGGGTGCTCTTTCCAAGAGCCGGTGCAGACTCGATGGGCCGAATGGCCTCCTTCTGCACTGTTGATTCTATGGTTCCCCCGTGTAGGTGGCCAACCAAGCCTGTGGGTCGGTTAATGTAAGGGTCTGTATACCCTGCTTGATGCGGTCGAATGTCCTCTGGGCAATCACGGAGACCGCTGCGCCAGTGTCCAACTCCATCTCAAGCGGGTGGCCATTGACCCGTACTGTCACCTTAATGGGGGCCACACGGGGAGCTGCCACACAATGCAGCTGCAGGCAGTCGTCCTCCGTCTCCACGTCCTCAGGGGTAGTCGCCGGGGACTGGGTAGTCGCCGCAGGTTCATCCACATGGGCTGGTCCCAGTTTCGGTCGGAACGACGGCGCCTCTGGCGCCCCCAGGACCGGCGTCCGCGACGGGGTCGGCGCCTACAAGTCTGACACGGACATGGCTCCTCATCCATTGGTTCTGGAGAAAGCTGCCTTCAGGGAGGAATGTCCGACGGCCACTGGCGTCGGTCCGGACGTCGCCTCGCCCAAGGTACCGCAGGAGTGCGGGGGGACGTTTTCGGACGGAAGGGGTTGCGCCCCAAGGCATGCACTTCCATTCCCTGTAGCTCCTGCACTCCTACACTCTTGAGGTTGGCCTTGTTGACGTCCCCAGCCACGATGAACAAGGTCACCGGGTGTTCTGTTTCATTATTGTTTATAACTGTGTACAGTTCGTCCAATGCCTCCTTCACTTCTGCCTGGGGTGGGATGTAGACCGCTGTGATAATGGCTGAAGTGAACTCACATGGAAGGTAGTATGGGCGACACTCCACGGTCAGGTATTCCAGATCCAGGGAGCAGTAAGTCGCCAGGTCACCACATCCAACTCCAGGAGGAGTTGATGAGGAGACAAACTTTTCCACCCTTTGCTTTGTCTGATGACGCGGTGCAGTCTGCCCGATGAATTGAGAA
The DNA here is from genome assembly GCF_047496885.1 of Scyliorhinus torazame. Taxonomy (NCBI): domain Eukaryota; kingdom Metazoa; phylum Chordata; class Chondrichthyes; order Carcharhiniformes; family Scyliorhinidae; genus Scyliorhinus; species Scyliorhinus torazame. The sequence continues at coordinate 81,162,748 of NC_092719.1, forward strand.
GCCTTCAGGTTGTATGGCACAGTCTGTAGATCATGTAGAACAATGTGTAATTACAGCATCCAGCCACTAGATGTAGTAAGAGCACATCTCACGTGCCAACTGTGGTCCACGTGACCTTGGAGAGTGAGTTAGAAGAGAGGGTTGGAGATCGTCATGTTTTTCACTTGCTCTGTGTATTGTACTTATTTAATCTAATACTTAGCTTTTTTGGTTAAGAATTCACAATTTATAGCGTAGTGTCAATAAATTAGCTTTGATTTAGCACAAAATCTGCATGTTATTTGTAGCAACACTACAACCTTAAGAATATTAATTTGAACAAACAAAGAACATCACATGGTACCAGGACATGGGTGTCGGAGTATTTAGATCTAGCAATTCGACAAAAAACATCGAAGAAAGAAAACTTTGTGCGAAAATCAAAAAATCCAAAGACCGACTGCAAAGAAAATAGCGTACCTCATGGCAGATGAAAGATGGAAGGCTTGAAGACTCCACAATACCTGCGCACATCGGGTAATGTAGATGCGAACTGGTGTGTTTTAAACAGCAGTTCATGCTGTGTACAGGCTCTTTGCTTACAAGATGCCTCGGACGAGAGACAAATTGCATTTTTTTAACCGTAGCAGGTCCCCAGGCAATTGAATTGTTTAACTGTTTTCAATTTGACATGGAGGAGGACAAAAAGAGCTATAAGAAAGTAATAGAGCAATTTGATCGTCATTGCAATCCTCAGACTAACGGGATCTTCAAACGGTATATTTTCCGATTGCGTGTGTAGAAAACGGGAGAAACAATAGATAGCTTTGTCACAGATCTGAAGTAAAAAGCACAGACCTGCAACTTTACAGAGCTACATGATTCCTTAGTCAGAGACCAGATCGTGTATGGCCTCCAGACCGATAAACTTCGTGAGTGTCTGTTAAGAGAATCCGAATTAAAGCTCGCTGATGCAATTAAAATTTTCAAAGCAAGCGAAGTAGCATCGAAAAGAATAATGGTGCGAAAACAGCAGCTTCCAGCGATGACATTAATGCTGTGTCGCAGTTCAACCAAAAACATGGTCCGAGTGGCCATTTTAGAAAAACTGTTGAATCCACCATTTTGTGTAGGTGTGGAAAGATTCACCCTCGTCGAAAATGTCCTGCATATGAAAAAATATGTGCCAAATGTGGCAAAAAGAACCATTTTGCACAATAATGCATGTCCAGTAAGATGCAACAAGCGACAAAGGTTAATGAAATCCAAAAATGCAGAAGATAAAAAATACATGAGTGACAGATAGATTAACTGAAAACAGGCAATATGTTGATGAAAACATGACTATAAGACTAGACAATGCATTTTTTGTGGGTATATTCCAATGAAGAATCGAAAATAGAGAAAACTTTAAATGAGATTTCAATAGTCAAAAATACGGATGATGGGGTTGTGATCCTGATCAATAAGCGGGAGTCATTTGAGACAGGGAATATAGTTGCGGACTCGGAGGGTAGTGTGGTAGTACCAGGTATTGCGTACCTGAGAGGCTGATGACCATTGGTTAGACCCAGGAGTCTACCATCGGCTGTATTATGTAGCTCCACCCTGAAGGCGGGGTATAAGAGATGGTGCCGTCCCAGCAGCCTTCACTTTCTGTATCGAAGCTGCTGGTGAAAAGGTTCTAGTAGATTAAAGCCTTCAGTTATGAAATCACTTCGTCTTGAGTGTAATTGCTTACGCATCAGGTAGGTATATCATGGTGAGCGGAAGCTGGAGGGGATGCCGGTAGTGTTCGTAAATATTTACGCACCAAACTGGGACGATGCAGAGTTTATGAGGCGGTTGCTGGGGAAGATCCTGGACCTGGACTTGCATAAGCTGATCATGTGGGGGGGGAACTTCAATACGGTCATTGATCCAAGGTTGGGCCGGTCGGGTTCAAGGACAGGGAGGGTACCAGCCGCGGCGAAGGAACTAAAGGGGTTCATGGAGCAGATTGGGGGGGGGGGGGGTAGACCCATGCAGGTTCGGACGGCCAAGAGCGAAGGAGTTTTCTTTCTTTTCCCATCAGCACAAAGTATACTCCCGTATCAATTTTTTCATCTTGAACTGGGCTTTGCTGGCGGGGGTGGTTGATACCGAGTATTCGGCGATTGCTGTGTCAGACCATGCCCCACATTGGGTGGATCTACGGGTGAGCAAGGAGGGTGGTCAGCGCCCGCAATGGAGTTTGGATGTAGGACTGTTAGCGGATGAGGTGGGGTGCAGGTGCGTGAGGGGGACCATCCAGAACTACTTGAAAATAAATGACACAGTGGAAGTCTTGGCAACAACGGTTTGGGAAGCGCTGAAGGTAGTGGTCAGGGGGAGCTAATCTCAATAGGGGCCCTAAGGAAAAGCTGGAACGAGCAGAGATAGATAGGTTGGTTGGGGAAATACTCCAGGTGAATAGGAAATATTCGGAGCCGGAGGCAGGGTTATTGAAGGAGCGGCAGAAGCTACAGATGGAGTTTGGTCTGTTATCTACAGGGAAGGCGGTGGAGCAATTGAGGAAGGTGAGGGGGGCAATATATAAGTATGGGGAGAAGGCCAGCAGGATGCTTGCACACCAGCTAAGGAAAAGGGAGGCGGCCAGGGAGATAGGAAGGGTATAGGACAGAGGAGAGAATACGGTCTTGGACCCAGCAGGGGTGAACGTGGTGTTTTACAGTTGGCTGTATGAGCCGGAACCCCCAGCTGGGGTGGAGGGGATGAGGCAGTTTTTGGAAGGGTTGGAGTTTCCAAAGGTGGAGGAAGGGTTAGTGGAGGGGTTGGGAGCCCCGATTGGGATTGAAGAAATAGTAGAGGGATTGGAGGCCATGCAGTCGGGCAAGGCCCCGGGACCGGACGGCTACCCAGTGGAATTTTACAAGATGTTTTCTGAGATGCTGGGCCCGCTGCTGGTGAGGGTATTTAATGAGACAAGGGAGCGGGAAGTTCTTCCACCAACAACTGAAGCGGGAGAAGGACCCAGAGCAATGTGGGTCATACAGACCAATCTTCCTACTGAATGTCGATGCCAAATTGTTGGCGAAAATCTTGGCCTCAAGGATAGAAGACTGTGTCCCAGAGGTGATAAGGGAAGACCAGACGGGGTTTGTTAAGGGCAGGCAGCTAACGACCAACATTAGAAGGCTCTTAAATGTGATCATGATGCCCCCAGATGGGAGGGAGATGGAAGTAGTGGTTGCAATGGACACCGAAAAATCCTTCGACCGAGTGGAATGGAATTATTTATGGAAGGTGGTGGGACGGTTCGGATTTGGGCGGGGCTTCATTGACTGGGTTCGGTTGCTGTACCAGGCACTGGTGGCAAGTGTACGAACGAATCGGCTGACGTCGGGCTACTTTAAACTGCACCGAGAGACAAGGCAAGGATGTTCCCTCTCCCCATTGCTGTTTGCTTTGGCCATAGAGCCACTGGGGATGGTGCTAAGGGCATCAAAGGACTGGAAGGGGATAGTCCGGAGGGGGGTTGAACACAGGGTCTCGCTATACGCAGGCGACCTGCTCCTGTATATTTCCGACCCATTAGGGGGAATGGCGGATATTATGTGGATCTTAGGGGAAATTGGCCGGTTTTCGGGGTACAAATTGAATATGGGTAAAAGTGAGGTGTTTGCGATCCAGGCAAAGGGGCAGGAGAGGAGACTGGGGGAGCTGCCGTTCAGAATTGTGGGAGGGAGGTTCCGCTATTTGGGTATTCAGGTGGCACGGGAATGGGACCTGCTACATAAACTAAATTATACCCGGCTAGTGGAACAAATGAAGGAGGGCTTTAGGGGATGGGACATGCTCCCGCTGTCACTGGCGGGGAGGGTACAGACCGTGAAAATGAAATGAAATGAAATGACGGTCCTCCTGAGACTTTTGTTTGTTTTCCATTGCCTCCCTATCTTTATCCCAAAGGCCTTTTTTAAACGGGTAAATAGGGTGATCTCTGGTTTTGTGTAGGTGGGTAAAACCCCACGAGTAAGAAAGTACTGCTGGAGCGTAGTCGAGGGGAGGGTGGGCTGGCGCTACCGAACTTTAGCAACTATTACTGGGCGGCAAACATAGCCGTGATTAGGAAATGGATGGTGGGGGGGGAGTTAGTAGAGGCGGCATCGTGTAAGGGGGCATTGATAACGGCATCTCTGCCGTTCTCGCCGGCCCGGTACTCCACAAGCCCAGATTTTGCAGATGTCATATCCACGGTGCTAAAAACAAGGGTGGTGCCGAGTCCAGAGGTGGCGATTTTTGGAGTGTCGGAAGATCCAGGAGTCCAGGGGGCGAGAGAGGCCGAAGTCTTGGCCTTTGCCTCCTTGGTAGCCCGGAAACGGATATTGCTAGCGTGGAGGGATTCGAAGTTCCCAAAATCAGAGATCTGGGTTAGCGACATGGCTAGGTTTCTCAGACTTGAAAAAATTAAGTTCACCTTAGGAAGGTCAACGCTAAAGTTCGTCCGGAGGTGGCAGCCATTTGTCGACTTCTTTGGGGAAAACTAAACTGTCAGCAGAGGCAATAAAGGGGGGGGGGGAAGTTAGGCTATTTTCTGTTTAGTGTAGGTGAGTTTAGCGAGGGATGGAGATGTTTTTATGCACTATCTTTACATTTGTATTTGCACTGTTTATTGTTATTATTATAAGATTATAAATACCTTAATAAAATGTTTTACAAAAAAAAACAGATGATTGGACAATTCTGATAATAATTAACAAAACTCTAATTGATATGAAACTGGATACTGGCGCTGGAACGAATCTAATAAATCAAGATGATGTAAAAAAAACTGAAATAGAAGACAGCAACTACATTTAAAAAGAGTATAACGAAAAACAAATAGCGACCTTTGGAATCTGCAAGCCAGAGATCGAAGTTAAGCGACAAAGATTTTACATTAAGTTTGCAATAGTACAAGCAAATAAAATGTCTTTATTAGGTGCTGAAGTGTGCAAGAAATTACAGTTATTACAAAGAGTAATACACTGCTGAGTGCATGAAAGACAACCAGTGCTCGATATTGGAAGCCATAACCGCCAAATTCCCAGAAGTATTTTATTTATTTCATTTAAAAAAAAACATTTAGAGTATCCAATTAATTTTTTCCAATTAAGGGGCAATTTTAGCGTGGCCAATCCACCTAGCCTGCACATTTTTGGGTTGTGGGGCGAACCCCACACAAACACGGGGAGAATGTGTAAACTCCACACGGTCAGTGACCCAGGGCCAGGATCGAACCTGGACCCCGGCGCCGTGAGGCAGCAGTGCTAACCACTGCGCCACCATGCTGCCCTAAATTCCCAGGAGTATTTACCGGAATAGGTGAATTGCCATTCGAGTATAAAATACGATTAAAGGAAAATGTGAGTCCTGTGAATCACCCGCCAAGACAGGCTCCAGCACCATTGAGGGAACGATTAAAGCTTGAGCTGGAAAGGATGCAGAGACTGGGAGTAATCAAGCGAGTCGAGGAACCAACAGAATGGGTTAGATCGTTGATCTGTGTCAATAAGAAGAATGGAGAATTGCTCATCTGCATGGATCCCAAAGATTTAAATATAAACATTGAACTGGAGCATTACCCGATACCGAAAAGAGAGGAGATCACCAGTTAGCTGGCAAATGATACAATCTTCAGCAAGCTAGATGCATCGCGAGGATTCTGGCAATTAAAACGAGACCAACGAAGCATGGGACTGTGCACATTTAATACTCCATTTGGTCGATATTGTTTCCTAAGAATGCCGTTTGGCATAATATCAGTGTCCGAAGTGTTCCACAGGTGGAGCACATTGTCGAAAACCTACCAGGAGGCAGAGTGTACGTAGATGACATTGCTCTTCATTCTTTGTTGTTCTGCTGCCACGGTAGCATAGTAGTTAGCACAGTTGCTTCACAGCTCCAGGGTCCCAGGTTCGATTCCCGGCTGGGTCACTGTCTGTGCGGAGTCTACACGTTCTCGTTCTCCCCGTATCTGCGTGGGTTTCCTCCGGGTGCTCCGGCTTCCTCCCACAGTCTAAAGATGTGCGCGTTAGGTGGATTGGCTATGCTAAATTGCCATTAGTGTCCAAAAAGGATCGGTGGGGGTTACTGGGTTACGGGAATAGGATAGATACGTGGGCTTGAGTAGGGTGCTCTTTGTAAGGGCCGGTGCAGACTCAATGGGCCGAATGGCCACCTTCTGCACTGTAAGTTCTATGATGATAGGCACCTACAATGGAAGAACACAATGGAAGGTAATGAATAGGATAAAGCGGTTTGGATTAAATCTGAACAAAGAAAAATGCCAGATAGCAATTAAAGAGACAACGTTCCTGGAAGACAGACTTTCAGCAAAGGGATTCCAAACGGATCCTGAAAAAGTTAAAGCCATTGCAAAAATGCCTCAACTCAGAGATAAGAAAGCAGTCTTATGGCTATTTGTTTTAAATTTTAGAGTACCCAATTCATTTTTTCCAAATAAGGGGCAATTTAGCATGGCCAATCGACCTACCATGCACATCCTTGGGTTGTGGGGGTGAAACCCATGCAAACACGGGGAGAATGTGCAAATTCCACACGAACAGTCTTACGGCTATTAGGCATGGTGAACTTCATAGGTAAGTTTATAAGTAACTTGGCATCCAGGACAACAATCCTAAGAAATTTAATAAAGAAGATGGTTCCATTTGAATGAGATGAGAACCATACGGGCTGCACGGTGGCATAGTGGCACAGTGGTTAGCACTGCTGCCTCAGAGTTCCAGGGTCCCGGGTTCAATTCTGACCTTGGGTGACAATCTGTGTAGAGTTTGAATTTTCTTCTCATAGCTGCATGATTTCCTCCGGGTGCTCCGGTTTCCTCCCACAGTCCAAAGATGTGCAGGTTAGGTGGATTGGCCATGCTAAATTGCCCCGTAGTGTCCAGAAGGTTAGGTGAGGTTACTGGGTTACGGGGATAGCGTGGCGGTGTGGGCTTAAGTAGGATGCTCTTTCCAAGGGTCAGTGCAGACTCAATGGGCCGAATGGCCTCCTTCTGCACTGTAAATTCTATGATTCTATACCAAAGCGTGGGAATATTTAAAAAAGGTTTTAACAACAACACCCGTGTTGTCATTTGTTCACCCAGAGAGGCAGACAAAAATATCGACTGATGCGAGCAAGAATAGCTTATGCATCGCGTACGATGACTGCAACGGAGATACAATACATCCAGATTGAGAAGGAGTGTCTTAGGTTAGTAACAGGTCTGGATAAGTTCCACAATTTTGTATATGGACTACCAATGTTCACGGTGGAAACAGACCACAGATCTTTGGTCGCAATAATTAATGAGATGTCACCCCGGATCCAGAGGACGATGATCCGTCTTCGGCGGTACGACTTCAACTTGATGTATTTACCAGGAAAACAATTAGTCGTTGCCGATGTTTTATCCAGAACAACAGAGAATGAAGAGCAATCAGACATCATAGAAGCCATACAGGAGAAAGTTGACTTGATCATGGAAACATTACCAGTTTCAGATGAGAAGTCAAGATTGATATGTTCAGAGAAGGATGCGATCTACAGAAGGTGATCCGGTACCTAAGTGAAGGATGGCCTTGAGGATTGTGTTCTAGCTACTGGAACGTAAGAGATGAGCTTAGCTCTGCTACTGGGTTCATGAGGGCCATTTAGGCATTGAAAAGTGTGCAAGTGGAGAGCTTGGGAATCGGTGTACTGGCCTGCGATCAACCAGGACATACAGGAACATGTTGAAAATTGTGCAACTTGTCAAGCATCATAGAATTTACAGTGCAGAAGGAGGCCATTCGGCCCATCGAGACTGCATCGGCCCTTGCAAAGAGCACCCCACTTAAGCCCACGCCTCCACCCTATCCCCGCAACTGCCCCACAAGGGGCGGCATGGTAGCACAGTGGTTAGCACAGTTGCTTCACAGCTCCAGGGTCCCAGGTTCGATTCCCGGCTTCGGTCACTGTCTGTGTGAAGTTTGCACTTTCTCCCCGTGTCTGTGTGGGTTTCCTCCGGGTGCTCCGGTTTCCTCCCACAGTCCAAAGATGTGCAGGTTGGGTGGATTGGCCACGCTAAATTGCCCTTGGTGTCCATGAAGGTTAGGTGGGGTTACTGGGTTACGGAGATGGAGTGGAGGTGTGGGCTTAGGTGGGGTGCTCTTTCCAAGGGCCGTTGCAGACCCGATGGGCCGAATGGCCTCCTTCTGCACTGTAAATTCTATGTCTATATCTATGTCTAACCCAGTAACCTCATCTAACCTTTTTGGACACTAAGGGCAATTTAGCATGGCCAATTGACCTAACCTGCACATCTTTGGATTTTGGAAACTGGAGCAGGAAACCCACACAGCCATGGGGAGAACGTACAGACTCCGCACAGACGGTGACCCAAGCCAGGAGTAGAACCTGGAACCCTGGAGCAGTGAAGCAACTGTGCTTACCACTGTGCTACTGTGCTGCCCCAATTTCAGAACCAAGAACAGAAACAGACAAAGACGGCAACCGAACAAATAATTCATCCTTGGAAGAAAGTAGGAATCGACTTGTTCTATTTACACAGCAAAGAATGGGCAGCACACTAGCACAGTGGGTAGCACTGTTGCTTCACGGCGCCTGGGTCCCAGGTTTGATTCCCGGCTTGGCTCACTATCTGTGCGGAGTCTGCATGTTCTCTTCGTGTCTGCATGGGTTTCCTCCGGATGCTCCGGTTTCCTCCCACAAGTCCCGAAAGACCTGCTGTTAGGTGAATTGGACATTCTGAATTCTCTCTCTGTGTACCTGAACAGGTGCCGGAAAGTGGCGACTAGGGGCTTTTCTCAGTAACTTCATTGCAGTGTTAATGTAAGCCTACTTGTGACAAAAAGATTATTATTATAAGAGTATTTGCTAGTGATAGACTACTATTCCAATGATCCAGAGGTGATCAAACTTGCAACTTCGAGTGCAGCGTGCATGATAAAGAAAACAAAGAAAATGTTCGCTAGTCACGGAATTCCTGAAACCGTGATGACAGATTTCAGTGTCCATGTTTTGATAGCTTGAATGGTCGAAGTTTGCGAGAGCAAACGATTTTCAGCACACAACCTCTAGTCCGCACTACCTGCAATCAAACAGGATGGCCGAAAAAGTTGCCCAAGAAGGGTCTACTAAGGAAAGTGATGGGATCTCGTTCAGATCCATTTTTAGCACTATTGGCATATAGAGCTGCACCACTTAATCATGGAACATCACCAGTGCAACTGTTGATGAACAGATCCTTAAGAACTGCACTTCAGAAGGCACCTGAGAAAGACAAAGCAACAAATGCAACCATATGCAACAAGATGCAACACCAGAAGGAAATGCAAAATAAATACTATGATGGGTCGAGTAAAGAACTATCTACATTGGAATCAGATGATATGGTTGATACACCAACTGGATGGTCAAGGATTGCTAAAATGATTAGACAAGCAGGTCCACAATCTTACATAATCCTGACTGAGCAAGGTACTATTCTAAGAAGAAATAGAAGAGCCTTACTCAAAGTCAAGACGACTGAACCTTTTAGATATCAACCAATTGTAAATGAGGAAGACAGTCGTCATAAAGGAACAGAAATTATAAATACGAATACGGATATACATGAAGAAACGACAACAAATCTCAATCAAGATATTCAGGCTCCAACACCGATTCAACAGCAATCTATATCAAGGCCGACTAGAGTACTGAGAAGATCACAACTAATTAGGAAGAAGTCTGATTGGCTACATCTTTGAACATTTTGAATGTAATATAAACTTCAAAATTCGCAAAGAAAGGGGGATGTAATGATATCTAGTATATCAGCTTTGTATATATGAATGATCATTTAGAATAGTGTGTAATTGCAGCATCCAGCTACTAGGTGTAGGAAGAGAACATCTCACGTGCCACAGAGTGGTGCACATGATCTTGGGGAGTGAGTTAGTAGAGAGGGTTGGAGATAGTCGTGTTTTTCAGTAGCTCTGTGTATTGTAATTATGTAATCTAATACTTAGCTTTTACAGCATACTTGAGAATTCACAATTTATCGTGTAGCGTAAATAAATTAGCTTTGATTTAGTACAAAGTCTGCATGTTCCTTGTAGCAACACTACAACTTTAACAATATTGGGGCAGCACGGTGGCACAGTGGGTTAGCCCTGCTGCCTCACGGCACCGAGGTCCCAGGTTCGATCCCAGCTCTGGGTCACTGTACATGTGGAGTTTTCACATTCTCCCCGTGTTTGCGTGGGTTTCGCCCCCACAACCCAAAGATGTGCAGGGTAGGTGGATTGGCCACACTAAATTGCCCCGTAATTGAAAAAAAATGAATTGGGTACACTAAATTTATTTTTTAAAAAATGTTTTTTAAACAATATTAATTTGAACAACCAAAGAACATCACACATCCTTCCCCCAAGTACGGGGGTGATCCGACCTGCCTGCCCCCCAAAGACCTCCTGAATAGGTGGACCCCCCTGAGATCCCCTGGATAGAGGTACATTGACCCGAGACTCCCTAAATAGGGGGACTCCCCAGAGACTCCTGAGCGAAAAGAACCCCCCTAGAGACCCTCTAACTAAAAGATCCCCCCCCCAGATATTCCTAACTAAAGGAACCCCCCCAGAAAAGAAACCCCTGTCTGGAAGCTAGAGAGGAGTCCAGACAGGGCAGTGGAAAAAGCTACAGTTGTAACACACCTGGGCATACATCTGCTGGCTCAGACAGAGGAAGCACCAGGTGTTCATTCCTGGAAAGAAAAAAGCATTGCCCTTTGTTTAAACTCATCAGATCCTTTAAAGAACAAGGAAAAGTACAGCACTGGAACAGGCCCTTCGGCCCTCCAAGCCTGCGCTAACCATGCTGCCCATTTAACCCAAAACCTTCAACATGTCTGGGGTCCGTATCCCTCTATTCCAGAGTATTTCAAACTTTTTTGCCCGGGACCCATTTTTACCAATCGGCCATCCTTCAGGACCCACGCGGGCCAACCTTCGGTACCCATGCAGGCCAACCTCCGCGACACACGCCGCTGACCTAATGACTCACACCGGCCGACATTCGTGACCCACCATTTTCTCTTACCTTTAATGCGAGAGGTGATTTTGGGCTTATATTCTATAGTCTAGAGTAGCAAAGAATGAGAAATGGCCTCATTGGAACAGGCATTATTTTCTCAGGACTCTACAGAGCAGATGCAGAATGTAAGTTTTCCTCAGATGGGTGGTTTACAGCCTGGGGGTATAATCTGTGATGCACAATCAATTACTCTCGAGACAAGGTGAGTCATAACTAATAGGCTTTAATCAGCTAGAACTGTACCCAGCAGCTTCGATACAGAAAGTGAAGGCTGCTGGGACGGCATTGGTTCTTATACCCAGCCTCTCAGGGTGGAGCTATGTACGTTAGCCAATGGTAGACTCCTAGGTCTAGCCAATGGTCATCCACCTCTCAGGTACTGCAATACCTGGTATTACCACAATCACCCCCTGTTAAAAAAAGAACCCAGTGGGGTGATGGCCAGCGTTACTGTCGCCTTTTTGCATGCTAGGACCAGGTATGGAGGTACCGTGATGTCGAGGGTAACAGAAAACGTTTTTTTGTTTTGTTCTATGGTGCAGCAATCAGACGATCGGGTGGCCTGGTCGTCCTTCTGGAGCGTCTGGGCTTCGGCGATGATCCTGGTGGGGGCCCCGGCGGTTGTGGCTCCGGGAACGTGGTGTCTTCCTCCCAGGCAGCTTCGTCACCCCTAGGCGGTGCTGGTGGGGCAAAAAGTGGGCAGGGGGAGGGGCGCTTGTAGGGGGCGTCGGTGCCTGTTCGGCGCTGGGTAGGGGCAGCGGCAGTACTGACCCTCCGGTTAGGTGCTGCGGGGAGGGTGGGGGTGGGGGCAATGGTGCGGGTGCGTGTGGGGCTCCGGCGGGCGCCAGGTCCCGAAGGGAGACCGTGTCTTGGCGGCCGTCGGGGAACGCTATGTAGGCATACTGGGGGTTGGCATGCAGCAGGTGGATCCTCTCGACCAACGGGTCCGACTTGTGTGCCCTCATATGTTTCCGCAGCAGGACGGGTCCGGGTGTCGCTAGCCAGTTTCGGAGCGAGGTCCCGGAGGAGGACTTCCTGAGGAAAACAAGGAGACGTTCGTGAGGTGTCTGGTTTGTGGTAGTACAGAGCAGCGACCGGATGGAGTGAAGGGCCACTAGGAGGACTTTTTGGCAGCGGGAGACTGGGAGATTCCTGGACCGAAGGGCCAGCAGGACGGTCTTCCAGACCGTTCCGTTCTCCCTTTCTACCTGCCCGTTTCCCCGGGGGTTGTAATTGGTCGTCCTGCTGGAGGCAATGCCTTTGCTGAGCAGGAATTGACGCAGTTCGTCGCTCATAAAGGAGGACCCCCTATCACTGTGAATGTATGCGGGGAAACCGAACAGTGTAAAAATACCCTGGAGGGCCTTGATGACGGTGGTCGTGGTCATGTCTGGGCAGGGAATGGCGAATGGGAACCGGGAGTATTCGTCAATCACGTTCAGGAAGTACGTGTTGCGGTCGGTGGAGGGGAGGGGGCCCTTGAAATCCATGCTGAGGCGTTCAAAGGGACGGGAAGCCTTTATCAGATGCGCTCTCTCTGGCCGGTAGAAGTGCGGTTTGCACTCCGCACAGATTCGGCAGTCCCTGGTGACTGTCCTGACCTCCTCGATGGAGTAGGGCAGGTTGCGGGTCTTAATGAAATGAAAGAAACGAGTGACCCCCGGGTGGCAGAAGTCCTCGTGGAGGGCTCGGAGGCGGTCCACTTGAGTGGTGGCACAAGTGCCGCGGGACAGGCATCAGGAGGCTTGTTCAGTTTCCCAGGATGGTACAAGATCTCGTAATTGTAGGTGGAGAGTTCTATCCTCCACCGCAAGATCTTGTCGTTCTTAATCTTGCCCCGCTGTGCATTGTCGAACATGAAGGCCACCGACCGTTGGTCCGTGAGGAGAGTGAATCTCCTGCCGGCCAGGTAATGCCTCCAGTGTCGCACGGCTTCTCCTATGGCCTGGGCCTCCTTTTCGACCGAGGAGTGGCAAATTTCGGAAGCATGGAGAGTGCGGGAGAAGAAAGCCACGGGCCTGCCCGCTTGGTTGAGGGTGGCCGCCAGAGCTACGTCGGACGCGCCGCTCTCGACCTGCAAGGGGAGGGACTCGTCGATGGCGCGCATCGTGGCTTTTGCGATGTCCGCTTTGATACGGCAGAAGGCCTGGCGGGCCTCCGTCGACAGGGGGAAGGTTGTGGACTGGATCAGGGGTCGAGCCTTGTCTGCGTAATTAGGGAACCATTGTGCATAATAGCTAAAGAAGCCGAGGCAGCGCTTTAGGGCCTTGGGGCAGTGAGGGAGGGGGAACTCCATGAGGGGGCGCATGCGTTCAGGGTCGGGGCCTATGACTCCATTTCGCACTACGTAGCCTAGGATGGCTAGACGGTCAGTGCTAAACACGCATTTATCCTTATTGTAGGTCAGATTAAGGATATTCGCGGTCTGGAGAAATTTTCGGAGGTTGGTGTTGTGGTCCTGTTGGTCATGGCCACAGATGGTGACATTATCGAGATACGGGAATGTTGCGCATAAGCCGTACCGGTCAACCATTCGGTCCATCTCACATTGGAAGACCGAGACCCCGTTCGTGACACCGAAGGGAACCCTTAAAAAGTGATAGAGCCGCCCATCTGCTTCGAAGGCAGTGTACTGACGGTCACCATGACGGAGGGGCAGCTGGTGGTAGGCAGACTTGAGATCCACCGTGGAGAAAACCTTGTATTGCGCGATCCTGTTTACCAGGTTGGCTATACGGGGGAGAGGGTACGCGTCCAGTTGCATAAACCTGTTGATGGTCTGGCTATAGTCGATGACCATCCTATGTTTCTCCCCAGTCTTTACCACCACTACTTGCGCCCTCCAGGGGCTGTTGCTTGCTTCGATGACCCCTTCCTTCAGCAGCCTTTGGACCTCGGACCTGATGAAAGTCCGGTCCTGGGCACTGTACCGTCTGCTCCTGGTGGCGACGGGTTTGCAATCCGGGGTGAGGTTCGCAAACAGGGAAGGCGGGTCGACCTTAAGGGTCGCGAGGCCGCAGACAGTAAGGGGGGGTATAGGGCCGCCAAATTTAAAGGTCAGGCTTTGACGAATGTGATATAAAATAGTTACTTTAGAGATATTAGTTACTGTAATGTAGAGATAGGCCAGTCTCATTCTGGTGAGTTCACAGACAAAGGATTTCAGACCGCATGGCAAAGCAAGGAGGAGGTGTGTCCACCAAAGAAGGAGAAAAGGACGCTGGGTAATAAGGGGGCCAGAGGAAGGGATGAGAAGTGAGCCAATCAGAATGTATGACCAGGTCAGGAGGAGTATAGGATGACCTATGGGAATCGTGTAGGTGAAACATGATACCATTTGAATGTATTTGCAGAAATCCCTTTGTCTCCTTGTTCATTCGCTTTTCCGGGGTGTAGGAGACTAGATGTGTCCTGTGCCTCTGTGAAATGAATCAGGCTTGCAAGTCAAATAAAATAACTAATGCTGTACCTGCAAATCCATGTCGACTTTTATTGAGGCCAGACTGACGGGTAAAGAAATTTTGTTTTGTCATTTGGTGCCGGAAACCCCCGGGATTTCTCAAGACGGTTCTGACCAACCGCAAAATCAGAATTAGACTGATTATGAACAGGGAGAGTGGGAAGAAGGGGCCCACAATGTATAGCTGGAAAATGACCGCGCATTGCTTTTTCCCCTCTTCTTATTGTCTGATTAGTCTGGTCACTCGCGGTTGGTACGGAAAGATCGTCTCAACGAAATCAAAGGTCAGTCTGGGGATTAGAAAATTAAACTGATGGAATATCATAATTGATAGTTCAGTTTTGGGTTAATTGTGTTGTTGATGGACTGATGTGACTTCAGCAGATGAAGGTTCAGTTAAGTAAGTGTTTTAAAGACTGATGTGACTTCAGCAGATGAAGGTTCAGTTAAGTAAGTGTTTTAAAGACTGATGTGACTTCAGCAGATGAAGGTTCAGTTAAGTAAGTGTTTTAATGACTGATGTGACTTCAGCAGATGAAGGTTCAGGTCAATGAGTGTTTTTAAATCTGAAGATGATTCAATTCCATGTGTGAGTGTTTTAAATCTATAGTTGATTAAGCTAAAATTGTACCCTTGGACTGTAGTGGCGAAAAACGCAGTTCTGAGGACTAGTTGAGATTATGGGGAATTGCTTGGATAAATGTCAAAACAAAGAACATCCATAGAACTGGATGCTGCATGTTAGTTAAAGCAGAAGTCTCTCAAAGGGTTAACAGCAGCAGCCAAAGTTAAAGACGACAGACAGTGCTTCTCACTCAGGCCTTGAGATAACAGCAGCAGCCTGTAGTGTAATCGGATACCTTTCCTTTGAGTCAGTGAACTCCAGCAAAGTTACGTTTTGAATTAATTAAAGGAAACCAGTGGGTTTCTCCACCTCTTTGATAAAAGTTATTATTTTCGAAAGCAATTGATTGAAATTGCCAGAATCTTAAGTTTTACTTACTTGAAATAATGTTTATCTCATTTTATTTGTGAATTAATAGAAACTGAAAGAAACTCACTGACACCATTTTAAAAAGTGTAAATCTGGAGATGACAGTTGACTTAGCTCCGGTATACATCACCGCAGTTAACTGCTCCCTCATTGATAGCAGCCAACATTTTTGAGAATGTAAGAAAAACTTGTTAAAAGAAAAATTGTTAAGATAAAGAATTAATTAAGTTGTAAATGTTATACAAGTTTGTGTTAAGCAAATCGTAAATTTAGTTCTGAGTTGAGATCAGAGCTAAGCTTGCAAGTTGCAGTAATTCAATTTGAATTTTCAAACAAGTTAAGTTTTAAAAGAACATTGTTAGAACCTTTTTAATAATTTTGCCAAGAAAAAAAATAAAAAAATTGCCAAGGTTATAAATAAGCAAATAAAAAATATATATATAATTAAAAAAAAGTAAGAGCCAAAGTATGAAAGCTAAAGAGTTAATTAGATTATGGAGACAATATTGTCAAGAGGAAAGAGATAAGATCATGTTATCAAGTTGGCAGGACAATGCCCATAAAATGGGAATTCCAATTAGTGAACAGGGTAACCAAAAAACATTACAGGTCTTGAAAAAGGAATGTGCATTCAAAAAAAAAACGCGCAAGTAAAGACAGGAAAGGCTCGGGTCAAACAAAAGATGGGCTACGTAGTTCAATGGCTGGCCTTGAATTCACAGGAAATGACCAATTCGATGATTTGAAAATGTCAGCAAAGGATTTCGACTGCACCTGTAGCATTGTCTGCACTAATTCCAGAACCACCAGAGTATAATAATTTATATCCAGTCACTGCTCCCCAGATCCCAATCATGCCAGTCACTCCAGCCCTTTTGGTTGATAGCGTGGGTCCCGATTTACCATCTTCACGATCAGTAGGGTAAGAGGAGCTCTGTTCCACAAGCCCAGTTAGCTCTAGGACCCGATCTCGGACAGCGAGAGAAGGGCCTGATCCTAACCAGAAACAATTAAGCATACCACCTAAATCCCTTCAGACCAAGGGGAAACCGCAAATTTCGAGAACAAAGGGAGATGCCAGGGATGATTCTGAAGAGAAAGAACTCCCTCTAGTGACAGGGAGGGACGTCGAAGTCTTGGAAGAAGAGCCAGAGGAATTTCTGGAACGTTTTAATGAAATCTACCGTGGGCAGTCAGGCGACTTGCCATATCAAAATGGTCAGAATTCCCCTCAATATTATGCTATGTTAATGCATTGCCTACCACCTTCCGTGGCTACTGCTGTGAAATGTAATAACATGAATTGGACAGAGAACGACCCTTCCCAGATGGCAAGGGCAGTCAGATTTTATTGGAAGGAGGGTGTAGGCCAGGAAGCAGGCTCAGTTACAAAGATTAAGACTGAGTATGTAATGAAAAAGGATGATCTGCGACCCCAACAAGCGGCAGAAATGGTAGCTTACCAGCTGGAGCCCCAATATTGTGACTTTGGATGGGTGGATCAGCGAGGGGGAGGATATCAAACCCACCCAAAGGGACCCTCAGCTCCTTTTTATGGCCCACCGTATGCACCAACAGCTTTACAACCGCCGCCCCCTCTGAGGGGCCATTGGTCTACTGGGAGAAGAGGACGGGGCAGATATAGAGGGAGCAATGCATGTTTTAATTGTGGCCGTGCAGATCACTGACAACAGGAATGCCCCTTTAAAAGTCAGGCAGCAGAAGGAGACTACCCGACCCAAAGGAGGGGGTACCCACCAAGGGGAGGACAGACGAGATACACTGACTTCTCCCAGGCAAACCCTTTCCCAACACAGGATTGACTAGCTAATTTAGTCATAAGGACTCTCCAATCGGACAGGGAACCTATTATCTCTCTGCAGATAGGAGATGAACATCACCCATTTGTAATCGACACTGGAGCAGCCATGTCTTCGGTACAATCAGAACTTCGCCTACCACTATCCGACCACACCCAGAATTTGTCAGGGTACCAAGGACAGGTGTGTGAGTATCCTATCTCTGAACCTGTGACAGTCACTTACGAGAATAAGTCTGCAGATCATCAGTTTGTAGTGACTACTGGATTGGACTGTAACTTGTTGGCCCGAGATTTACTGTCTATTTTCCAGCTACAGCTAGAGTACGGAGACGAAGGGGTAACGGTCCAATCATGGAGGATGAGACAACAGTGCTATATTTCTATCACCCCCCAGTGGTGGACGTTAGACATTGAACATTCACTGCATCACGTTACCCTGGCCTATGACAGAACTGGACAAAACAGGGAGATGGAGGACAAATACCGGCCATTAATTGGGACCGAATGGCCAGTCAAAGTTACAGCCACAGTCACGGGAAAAGAAGGTACAGCCGATTTTGTTACAATACCACCACATTTATGGCCACAGTCAGCTTCGGTAAGCCCTCATATTACACGTCAGGTCCACGACCAGTACCATGCCAGGGATCTGGGACCTATGGTAAGGAGGGCAGTGGATCATTCAGATCCAACAGAGTACGCACTTCAAATCACGCCAGACGGCACTGCCATAAAATATTTTGAGGTCCCTGAAACGATTAACACTCGACTGCAGCCCCGTCTATAGACAAATTAATCCAAGAGCTGTTGAAACAGGGTATTTTGGTCCCTTGCCAATCAGAATGTAACACCCCCATACTTGCTGTGCCTAAACCAGCCAAGCCAGACCAGTACTGATTAGTACAGGATTTACGTTCAATCAATGCCATCGCACAGCCGTTACATGCTCTCACTCTCCAATAGGATATTACGGTGTATAGCTCCCACTCGGTCATCGCACTACTGAGGCAACTGCAGACTCAGCATCTTACCGCAGCTCGTCAGAATAGGTATGAGATATACCTTTTGAACAATCCACGTCTGACATTTAAATACTGTACCACTATCAATCCAGCCTGTTTTTTTAGCGGTCCCCCTGTCCATGAGGACGCACCTGGTCACGGCTGTTTAGCCTTGATTCAGGAAACTACCACAATAAGGGACGATCTGAGTGATATTCCGTTAGAACAACCTGACATGATTATGTATGTTGATGGCAGTGCATTAGTAAGCCCCACTGGCCGGAGATTGTCCGGTTATGCAATCGTAGAACAGGATGGTCTGATTCTAGAAGCGGCAGCTTTCCAGACCCCTTATTCAGCCCAACAAGCCAAACTTTTTGCCCTCACCCGTGCATGTATACTTGGGGTAGATCGTCGGGTAAATATTTACACTGACTCCCGATACGCTTTCGGGGTAGTTCATGACTTCGGACAACTCTGGAAGAATAGGGGATTCCTTACCTCGGCAGGCACGGAAATATCCCACCGGGGTTTAGTTAATGACCTACTGCAGGCCCTACTTATGCCTGCGCAGATTTCCGTCATTAAATGCGCTGCCCACACAAATGGTAAGACCCCAGTTGACGTTGGTAATGAACAAGCAGATTGTGCAGCGCGGACAGCCGCGCAAATTCAGCAAGTGATGGTGCCTAAAATGTTAAGTCAGACTAAACGATCTACTATAAATATGTCTGCTTCTGACAAGTCAATGCCAACCATCCAAGACGTCATAAGGTTACAGGAGGACGCTCCTGAGAATGATAAACAAATGTGGAAACGGTTAGGTTGTACATATGATTCTGTTTCCTCTTTATGGACCACGCCAGCACATCAGACTTGTATGTCTGATGTACTGGCTTTATGGGTCACTGAATGTGTACACTTTGCAACTCATTGTGGGGCTCGTGGGACTAGTGATTTGTTGCTGGACACTTGGTGGCACCCTAAAATGCAGGGGTTGGCCCAGAGTATCAGTAATCGGTGTTTGATTTGTCAGCAATATAACACCGGCAAAGCTATCCCTTGTGGGATGGGGCAAACCCCGTTGCCCAGTGGTCCCTTTGAGACGCTACAAATGGATTACATTGAGTTGGAAAGGTGTCAATGTTATAAATATGTTTTGGTCATTGTGGATGTGTTCAGCAGATGGGTCGAGGCGTATCCGACTACCGATAATAAAGCTGCTACTGTGGTTAAAGTTCTGATGCGGGAAATCATTCCCCGGTACAGTATACCAGCTCAGTTGAGTTCTGATAACGGGCCTCATTTTCTTGGACAGATTAACCTGCCTCCCTTCCCCAGTGCTATTTTACAGGTGTGGAGCATGATGGGGTGGCTACGCACCGTCTGTGTGATATTCGGCCTCACCTCGCTTGGAGTGTTATTGGCGACGGACATGGAAAAGGGAAAGATTATCTACATTTGTAACCCCAACCAAACTACAAGGACATTTCATTTATGCAAAGGTAATGTTCTTCGCTGCCCCCATATACGAGGACATAGTATCGACTCATGGAAGGTCACCAAATTCAAGGAAAATGCAGGACTCATGAAGCAATTGCACCGGTCCCGGCGATGGGAAGGAAACATTATATGGACATTGCCTTGTTTTTGGAGTACATGTAAATTTGATTTTGGAGGTGTTAAGATTGGTGCGATAAAGGTAACATCAGACCGTCAGGAGAAGGTAGGAAGAGGTTGTGAGAGAGAGAGGGGGACTAGAGAGAGGCCGGAGCGTGTGAGAAGGGGAGTACAGCTAGAACGTAGGTTATCAGGAGATACACTTAATTTAGTTAAAGGCCACACTGAGGAAAACTCGGGTAGTATGAATCTCTTCGACCAGATTTACCACCGCTTGTATGGCCAGAGACGGGTTGTCTGCTACCCGAACCCCGCAGCGGTGTCTAGGTTATTTTCTGTTTCACCGCTTTGGGGCACTCCCCAAACGGTGGTTCATTGTCAGCGTTCCGAGCCACCGCCCGAGCAAGTCACTCTTCCTTACGATCCGGGTTCAGCACCACCGGCTATTTGCCTTCCCCTTCCTCGGGATAATTCCCACTCACAGTATGATAGGCTGCAACGGTGGAGGGCGTATATACCTAGCCACTTCACTCCCAATAGGGATTCCCGGTCGTACGAGAATTGTTTCAGCAGTGAAGGATACGGCTGTTTGCTGGTAGAGGCGGAAACGAATATAACATGTCTGTTCCCCACCTGTACGGACAGGAGGTGTCATATCACCCAGGCGCCTGGCCAATGCGTTTGTTACAACACCACTTGCGTTCCATTGAACGCCGGCCTCCAGCTCCTTTGTGGCTGGGCGAATGTCTCTCATATCACTGTTGGGACTAGGACTTTCCGCATTGCTAGGCGGCCCGAATGGGCGTTCCAAAGCTGGATGAACTGGGCTACTGGGGGATCCTTATGCAACCGATATACTGATTGTGATGCTCACCTGTACACGGAACAAGGATACTACTTTAAAAAAAAAATGGTACAGCAACTAATGTTTTGTCACCCCCATTTC
Organism: Scyliorhinus torazame; assembly: GCF_047496885.1. Taxonomy (NCBI): domain Eukaryota; kingdom Metazoa; phylum Chordata; class Chondrichthyes; order Carcharhiniformes; family Scyliorhinidae; genus Scyliorhinus; species Scyliorhinus torazame. The sequence continues at coordinate 81,183,673 of NC_092719.1, forward strand.
CCCGCCAAATTGCTATTGGGACTCTAGTCCCTACCACAGTCCCCTGCCCCTCGGCGTGGATGCTGCATAATCAGTTAGCACGCCGGGCAGTCTCAGCTGAATTCTGTGAGAACTGGAAAAAACCTCAGGTTCTCGCACCCAACCGGGGCCCCTCAGCCCGGTGGGGAATTCGGAGCGTCTTGACACTGGGAGGTGTGGGGGGGTTCCTTGGCTGTCAGCGATAGGAATTATTTTATTTGTGGCCTTACCATCTTGGGAAATGAAACCTTGGGAGCCCTCGGGGCAATAACCAAGGAATTGTCTCAGCTGCGGTTGTTTGCAATGCAGAACCGGTATGCTCTTGACTATCTTCTGGCCCGTGAGGGTGGGGTATGCGCCATAGTACAGGGCAAGTGTATCATGGGAGTTCAAGACTTAACCGCTAACATCACTAAATTTATGGATCGCATACGGGATCACCTGGACGGAATGCAGGATCTTGGCTCTTGGGGTAACGGGGGATTTGGAGGTTGGAAGGACTAGTTGATAAATATGGCCATGTATTTAGCAGTGGCTATTGGCTGCATCATTGTGGGCCCAGCCATCCTTAAATGTGTGATGGGTAGAATGCGGGGTGCACTGGAACAGATCAACGCCCCTAAAATCTTGGCTGTCAAAATCCATGAGGGTGCAGCGGATGAAGGGGGGGGGGGGTACTACAGGAATTGGAAATGCAGCGACGGATCTTTTTAGATGAGGGACCGTAGCTATGGATTGGATAGTTCGGTTATCATGGAATGATAAAAGGAGGGAATGACGAATGTGATATAAAATAGTTACTTTAGAGATATTAGTTACTGTAATGTAGAGATAGGCCAGTCTCATTCTGGTGAGTTCACAGACAAAGGATTTCAGACCGCATGGCAAAGCAAGGAGGAGGTGTGTCCACCAAAGGGGGAGAAAAGGATGCTGGGTAATAAGGGGGCCAGAGGAAGGGATGAGAAGTGAGCCAATCAGAATGTATGACCAGGTCAGGAGGGGTATAGGATGACCTATGGGAATCGTGTATGTGAAACGTGATACCATTTGAATGTATTTGCAGAAATCCCTTTGTCTCCTTGTTCATTCGCTTTTCCGGGGTGTAGGAGACTCGATGTGTCCTGTGCCTCTGTGAAATGAATCAGGCTTGCAAGTCAAATAAAATAACTAATGCTGTACCTGCAAATCCATCTCGACCTTTATTGAGGCCAGACTGACGGGTAAAGAAATTTTGTTTTGTCAGCTTTGTAGGTGGCACTTGAAATCCAGCCCAAGAAGGGTGGCTGCGCAGCGGTGCGGCAGAACGTACAGGCAGAAATTGCGGAATTCCCTGCCTTGGACAGTGAGGTTCGCTAGGCAGAACCCCTTTATCTCCACTGTGTCTAACCCGGAGGCCAGGGAGATCCGTTGGTTTACGGGATGGGTGACAAGAGAACAGCGCCTTACCGTGTCGGGGTGGACAAAGCTTTCCGTGCTCCCGGAGTCGATCAGGCACGACGTCACGTGGCCGTTGATGCCGATCGTTGTGGTGGCTTTCGCTAGCGTCCGGGGCCGACTCTGGTCCAGGGTAACGGAGGCCAGCTGCAGCAAGGGGAAGTTCTGGTCAGGCAGCGTGGAGTCGGCTGTGCTGGTGGCTTGAGGCAGGTCCAGGGTAACGGAGGCCAGCTGCAGCAAGGGGAAATTCTGGTCAGGCAGCGTGGAGTCGGCTGTGCTGGGGGCTTGAGGCCCCATCCACGATGGCGTCAGCCATGGGTCGCACATGGAGTCCGGGGATGCGAAGATGGCGGCGGCGAGGGACAAAATGGCGGCGCCCACCCATCCAGTGTGGTGGCCGGGGGGCAAAATGGCCGCGCCCGTGGATCGCACGCAGCCAGGGGATAGGAGGACGGCGGTGGGCTTTGGACAGCCAGGACCTGAACTAAAGGCTGCCGATAGTCGCTGGAGACTGCGGCCACGGCGCGGGCCTGACAGACCCCGACATAGTGGCCCTTCTTGCCGCACCCTTTGCAGGTGGCGGTGCGGGCCGGGCAGCGCAGGCGGGGATGATTCGCCTGCCCGCAAAAAAAGCAGCGTTGGCCGGTAGCGATAATGGGCCATCTCGTCGCACAGGTTTGTGGGGTTAGGGTATAGGTCTGGGGGGCTGCCGTTACGGGGTGCCACACAGCCCAGGGGGGCTCCGCGCATCCGGGGGCAAAAGCCAGCGCGTTTTTATATGCAACGTCCATAGACCCCGCCAGGGCCCATGCCTCAGTAAGTCCCAGTGTGTCCATTTCTAGGAGCCTTCGGCGGATATCGGGAGAAGTCATACCTGCCACGAAAGCACCCCTAATCAAAAGTTCCGTGTGCTCCTTCCCCGAAACTGGCGGGCATCCACAGTTCCGGCCCAGCACTAGCAGTGCCCGATAGAAGTCTTCCAGTGTTTCTTCAGAGCTTTGCCTTCTAGTTGCCAGCAGGTGACGGGCGTAGACCTGGTTCACAGGTCGGATATAGTGTCCTTCTAGCAGCTCGATAGCTGCAGCATAATTCTCCGCCTCCTCGATCAGAGGGTAGATTGCAGGGCTGACCCGGGAGCGTAGAAGGTGCATTTTCTGCCTCTCCGTGGGGGTGTCGGCGGCCGTGTCGACGAAGCTCTTAAAACACGCCAGCCAGTGCTTGAAGATGGCAGCGGAGTTGTCTGCGTGGGGTCTGAGCTGAAGGCACTCCAAAGCTTGATGCGGAGATCCATCCTTTCAGAAGTAATAGCTGATTAAATTGATGCACAATCAATTACTCTCGAGACAAGGTGAGTCATAACTAATCGGCTTTAATCAGCTAGAACTGTACCCAGCAGCTTCGTTACAGAAAGTGAAGGCTGCTGGGACGGCATTGGTTGTTATACCCCACCTCTCAAGGCGGAGCTATGTACATTAGCCAATGGTAGACTCCTAGGTCTAGCCAATGGTCATCCACCTCTCAGGTACTGCAATACCTGGTATTACCACATTCTGCAAATCACAATGCAACGATTTTAGACATAGATGAGGAGGAATTACTTAACTCAAAGTATTGTGAATCTTTTTAATTTCTAAAATTCACTATCAAAGAGAGTTCTGCAGGCTCAGCCATTGAGCATAGTCAAGACAGATGCAGGAAGACTGAATTGAATTTTTAAAAATCTTCTCCTGGGTCAGTGCGCTGACGTCAGGAGGAGGCAGTGTTTCTCTGGACTCCGGGCATGAGCACTGATGAACGGGCACGCATGCGCAATGCATTTTTAAAGCCGATCACGGCCAACAATTTTAAAAGCCGGCTACTGCAGCCGATGCATCTGAATTCCTGTGATCGGGAACGCCGTGATGGATGGCTCCGCGACCCTCCCGATACCCGCACGTGACCTACCCGCAGGTCGCAGCCCCCACTTTGAAAATGCCAGCTCTATTCCCATCTTATTCTTCTATTTGTCAAGACACCCTTTAAACGTCACTATCGTATCTGCTTCCACTACCTCCTCCGGCAACGAGTTCCAGGCACCCACTACCCTCTGTGTAAAAAAACGTTGCCACTCGCATCTTAAACCTATGTCCCCTTTAACTCTTTAACCCTGGGAAAAAATCTCTGACTATCCACTCTGCCACTCATCATTTTGTAGCCTTCTATCGGTTGCCCCATAACCAGTCAGAACAAACCAAGTTTATCCAACCTCTCCTCATAGCTTTTTGCCCTTCATACCAGGCAACATCCTGGAAAACCTCTTCTGTACTCTCTCCAGAGCCTACACATCCTTCTGGTAGTGTGGCGGCCAGTATCGAACACTGTATTCCAAGTGTGGCCTGACTAAGATGCGATACAGCATGACTTGCCAATTTTTATGCCCTGGTCAATGAAGGCAAGCATGTTGCATGCCTTCTTGACTATCTTCTCCACCTGCGGTACCACTTTCAGTGACCTGTGGACCTATACACCCAGATTCCTCTGCCTGTCAATACTCTTAAGGGTTCTGCCATTTACTGTATATTTTCCACCTGTATAAGACCTTGCAAAATGCATTATCTCACATTTGTCTGGATCAAATTCCATTTTGCATTCCAATTATCTCCCTTCACGCATGAGTATTTTTGAAGTGCTGATCTGTAAATGACAGCACTTACCTTTCTTTGGAGTGATTGATGTTTGTAAACATGTGGCTGATGTGTTGGGTGTTCCGGATCCGTGGAACACATACAGGTCACCAACACTTGAAATAGTGCAACACTATTTTATTGAATCATTAACTGTTTAACATACTCAGACTGTGGGTTAACATGATACTAGCTTTAACTAAAGACCTTTGCCTTGTCCTAACCAGTCGATGCGCTCAGCACATGGTGAATGTCTGTGTTCCAGGCTGTGAGCTCTGTCCTCCTAGCTAGCTGCAACTCAAATGAGCGGGAACTCTGATGCCCCCTGTCTTTATAGTGCGTGTTCTCTAACTGGTGATTGGCTGCGGTGTTGTGTGTGTTGATTGGTCCCACTGTGTGTCCATCAGTGTGTGTCTGCACCATGATATACTGGTGTATATTATGACATCCCCCTTTTATAAAAAATGTACCTGCGTGGCAATAAATAGTGTATGGTGAATGTCCCTGACTACGTGTGTGCGAAATATTTACAGGACTATGTACATGAGAACTAAGCTATTTACATGGGAAGGTGCCTGGTGCAGAAAAACAGTATGTCACAAGAATAAAGAGATGAACACTACATACAAACCATGTAAACGATTAAACGGAAGAACAGAACAAATCAGAAAGTCCATGGGCGCGATTCTCCACTCCCACGCCGAAGTGGCCGCGCCGTCGTGAACGCCGTCGAGGTTCACGACGGCGCGGAACGGCCCCGGTCCCGACCGATTCAGGCCCTGACAATGGGCCAGGATCGGGGGCGCGTCATCTACATGCGCCAGGCCTTGTCGCCCGCTTAAATGCGGCGCAGCATAGATGACGCGGCCGGCGCCGCATAACGGGCGTCATCCGCGCATACGCGGGTTGGCCGGCGCCAACCCGCGCATGCGTGGTTGCCGTTCTCTCTAAGTCCGCCCCACCAGAAGATGGGGCACGTATCTTGCGGGGCTGCGGAAGGAAGGAAGTCCTCCTTCAGAGAGGACGGCCCGACGATCGGTGGGCACCGATCGCGGGCCACCCCACATTTCAGGTAAAGCCCGGTGCAGGATCCCCCCTCGCCCCCCCGCAGGCCGCCCCCCCAGCGTTCACGCACTGCTCATGACTGCAGTGACCAGGTGTGGACGGCGCCGGGGGAACCCGCCGTTTTGGCCTGGCCGCTCGGCCCATCCGGGCCTCAGAATAGCGGGAGTGCCGGAGAATCGCCATTTTCGGTGTCTCCGGCGATTCTCCGGCCTGCGGCCCGTGAAACTCGACCGGGCCATTCCCGCCGCTTGGGAGAATTGCGGGAGGGCATCGGACCGGCGTCCCCAGAAATTTTGGCGGCCCAGGCGATTCTCCCAACCGGCGTGGGAGTGGAGAATTGCGCCCCATAAGTCCACAAAGTTCACAAATTAAGTCTCTGAGGTGGGCGACGAATTCTAGTTGACCGTCAGGGTGGCACACCACTCATCGTCTGGATCGGTGCTATATACCGACAGCGGTTGGTGTTTTTGCTTCGGGGACAGCCTGTTTTTTGTCACGACACCGACTCGAAAAGGCGCCTTCGGGTCCTCGGTGTCACTGCTGTGTGGGAGGTCCGCATCGGACTCGGTGACCGTGGGTTGAATTGCCCGGACGTTCCTGCGAGGCTGGCTGAAACTATATGAATTGGCAGGCTGAGCTGCTCGGCAGAAGGCAGCATAGTGGCCAAGTCTGCCACATCGTAGGCATTGTCGAGATTTGGCAGGGCATTGCCGTTTTAAATGGGCGGAGCCACAGTTGCCGCACGTCGTAGCGTCAGCACATTCGCTGCGCCACCGCGCATGCACGGTGCGATCGTGCATGGTGCGCGCCTGCGCATTGCGTTCTTCGACATCGCCGTCCCCTCGTTTGGTGCGCACAAACGCGAGAGTCCGCGAAAAGCGCGCAAAATGGCCACCCTCATCCAGGCTGAGGCCCTGGAGGTGCTCAATCACTTGGACCCGTTCCGCCTCGTGGGGACCTTGCCGCGCCGTTTCAGCCACTTGGATGTGGGAATACCGACTCGTGGCATTTTCATGTAAGACACAGGTCTCAATGGCGGACGCTAGGGTGAGCTGCTTTACTTTGAGGAGCTGCTGTCGTAGGGGGTCCGACTGAACACCGCAAACTATCTCGTCGCGTATCATGGAGTCGGAGGTGGGCCCGTAGCTGCAAGACTGCGCAAGGATGCGGAGATGAGTGAGAAAGGATTGGAAAGGTTCATTCTTACCCTGCAAACGCTGTTGGAACACGTAGCGCTCAAAACTTTCATTCACCTCTACGCTGCAGTGAGTGTCAAACTTGAGGAGGACCGTCTTAAACTTTGTTTTATCTTCATCATCCGCAAAGGTGAGAGAATTGAAAATGTGGGTGGCATGGTCCCCGGCAGTGGAGAGGAGAAGAGCAATTTTCCTGGTATCCGAGGCGCTCTCCCTGTCTGTGGCTTCGAGGAAGAGCTGGAAGCGCTGTTTGAAAATCTTCCAGTTGGCCCCGAGGTTGCCGGCGATGCGGAGCGGTGGCGGCAGGCTGATGTTGTCCATGTTGCAGGATGACGGAATGCTGACGGAAGGCAGATCACTTGCAGGTAGGTCTAAGAAGTGCTAATATCCCTCAACTCCTGGTATCATGTTGTGTTGGGTGTTCTGGATCCGTGGAACACATACAGGTCACCAACACTTGAAATAGTGCAACACTATTTTATTGAATCATTGACTTTTTAACATACTCAGACTGTGGGTTAACACGATACTAGCTTTAACTAAAGACCTTTGCCTTGTCCTAACCAGTCGATGCACTCAGCACATGGTGAATGTGTTACAGACTGTGAGCTCTGTCCTCCTAGCTAGCTGCAACTCGAATGAGCAGGAACTCTGATGCCCCCTGTCTTTATAGTGTGTGTGCTCTAACTGGTGATTGGCTGCGGTGTTGTGTGTGTTGATTGGTCCCACTGTGTGTCCAGCGGTGTGTGTCTGCACCATGATATACTGGTGTATATTATGACAGTGGCTACACCACTTCAGAGTTACTCAACAGTGAAGTAAGATGAATGAAGTATGGCTGACAGCTGTGTGTGTGTGTGGAAGCTATCAATCATAGTCCAGTGAGGGAAATTAATAAATGGCTTGCAGCACAAGGATCTGAGGGGTTTAAACACAGATCACATTCCTGGACTGCTCACTAGCCTCCAGACATGGGACTCTTTTCTGGGGGGGCTTCCTGACAGGTTTCTCTTTTCTGGGGTGAGGGAGGGGGGGAGCTTCATGACAGGGGTCTCTTTATTGGGACTGGAGAATCACGAGGGCCCGGAGAATATGGTTCCCGGCCCACCAAGTGGATGCAAATTGGTCTGTCTGGGGTGGCAAGGTGGTTAGCACTGCTGCCTCACAGTGCCAGGTTTGATTCTGGCCTTGGGTGACTATGTGGAGTTTGCACGTTCTGCCCGTGTCTGCGTGGGTTTCCTCCGGGTGCTCTGGTTTCCTCCCACAGTCCAAAATGTGAAGGTTAGGTGGATTAGCCATGATTAATTGCCCCTTAGCGTCCAGGATGTGCAGGTTGAGCTATGAGGTTACAGGGATAGGGCGGGGTGGACGGGTGAGTGGACATGGGTAAAGTGCTTTTTTGGAGGGTTGGTGCAGATTCGATGGGCCAAAAGGCCTCCTTCTGCACTGTAGGGATTCTATGATATTTTTTAATGTATCTTATTACAAACATGTATCAAAACAGGTGACAGCAAATAAACATTCCGGGAAAAATACTTCCCAACAATCAACTATACAGTCTGGACAGATTTTTCCTTCTCATCCTCACCCCTCCCCCACACCCCTGCGACGAATAGCTCCTCAAACACGGTCGCAAACATCGCCCACCTTTTCTTAAAACCCTGCTGAGCCCCTTAACTCTAACCGCAGGAAGTCGTACAGGTCACCCAAGCAAGTCGCTATCCCCCGTGGCGATGACGATCGCCACTCCAGCAAAATTCGCCGCCGTGCAATCAGGGAGGCAAAGACCACGACATCGGTCTTCCTCCTCTCTATGAGCTCCGGCTTGTCTGAAATCCCAAATATCACCACCAAAGGGTCCGGGTCCACCTCCTCCTCCACTATCCTGGCTAAGACCACGAACACCCCCGCCCAGAATCTTCCCAATTTTTTGCAACCCCAAAACATGTGCGCATGATTCTCTGGCCCCCGCCCACACCCCTCACACTCCTCTGCTACCCCCTGAAAGAACCCACTCATTCTCGCCTGAGTCATATGCACCCTGTGCACCACCTTGTACTGTATCAGGCTCACCTTTGCACACAAAGAGGTCCGTTTACCCTTCGCTGTGCCTCACTCCATACTCCCCAATTGATCTCCCCTCCAAACTCCGCTTCCCATTTCACCTTGATCTTCACCACCCGCTCGCCTCGCTGCTCCCCCAGCCACTTGTATATATCCCCAATTCTTCCCTCCCCTTCTACACCTGGAAGCAGCAGTCACTCCAGCAGGGTCCCAGCAACCTAGGGAACCCCCTCCAGACCTTTTGTGCAAAGTCCCTAACCTGCAGATACCTGAACTCACTACCCCTTGGCAACTCTACCCTCTCCCTTAGCTCCTCCAGACTGGCGAACCCTTCCTCCAAATATAAATCCCTCACCTTGACCAGCCCCACTTCCCTCCACCTCCTGTATACACTATCCAGCGGAAAGGGGGGCCCTCCCCGCCTCAAACCCATGATTCTTGCACAATGCCGTTAGCATCGACATCCCTTCCACCCTAAAATGCCTCCTCAACTGATTCCATATCTTCATGTTGGACTGCACCAGCGGGCTCCCTGAATACCTACTCGGAGCCATTGGCAACGCTGCCGTCACCATAGTTCTCAAACAAGACCCCTTACAAGATTCCTCCTCCTAACCCACTCTATCCCTTCTCCTTCCTACCACCGCCGCACCTTGTCCCCATTCACCGCCCAATAATAATGAAGTAAGTTCGACAACACCAAACCCCCCTGCATCCTCTGCCTCTGTAGCAAGGTCTTCCCCACCCTCGGCACCTTCCCCACCCATACAAAGTCCGAAGTGTTCACGTTCCGAAAAAAGGCTTTTGGTATAAAGATCGAGGGAGCCTGAAAGATAAATAAGAACCTCGGCGGATTCTATGATTAAGACCCATTTGCATCTTCCCGCTGGCACATGGGTGCGAACCTTGATCCCGCCGCCAGCGGGGGCCAGAACATCGGAAACGGATCGGCACGCAGCACCGATCCTGATTTTTCCCCGACGCACAATTTTCCGCCACATCAGGAACCCTGCTACTGGCGGCAGGCGGTGGAGAATTTTGCCTATTATCTTCACATCTATCTTGTCAACATACTCAGAAGTTTAATGGCTTCTATCAGGTCACCTCTAAGTCTTCTCTTTTCTAAAGAAAAATGCCCCAACCTGTTTAATATTTTCCAGGAGCTGTAATCTCTCAGTTCTGGTTAAATCTTGTATATCATTTTTACCAAGCCTCCAGTGTTTCCATGTCCATTTCTTCTAGTACAGAAATCAGAACTATGCACTATAAATGTAGCCTGACCAGGGTCCGATAGAAGTTTATAATAACTTCATCACTTTGGAATTGAATACATGCCTACTTCAGCCTATTGCAGTGAATCACATGTTATTTTCAATCCGTTGGAGTGAATCACTTGCTTATTTCAGCCAAGTGAAAAAGTGTGGTAATTTTTGTGCCAAACACTTTTGAAGTGTAACCATCACTTCAGCGCAGATGTTTAATTATACAGATAGTTTGTATCAAGCTCTTATTTTCGGTTCACCTGTGGTTAAAGGAATACTGCATGATAGATGCTATGTTTTATTCATTCTTTCATGGGATGTGGGCATCACTGGCAAGGCCAGCATATGTCTATCGCTAACTGCAGTTGAACTGAGTCTTGCTCGGCCATTTCAGATGGCAGTTAAGAGTCAACCACATTGCTGTGGGTCTGGAGTCACATGTAGGTCAGACCAGGGAAGGATGACGGATTTCCCTCCCTGTCGGGCAGTAATGAACCAGTTGGTTTTTTACAACAATCAAATATAGTTTCATGGTCGCCATTACCAAGTCTAGCTTTTAATTTGTGATTTTAGTAATTAAATTTAAACTCCACCAGCTGCTGTGGTGGGATTTGAACCTGTGTCTCCAGGCATTAGCCTCGCTTTGGGATCACTGAGCCAGTGATGCTACTGTCTCTCCAGAATATTTATTTTTTCTCAAGTATCTAGATTTTTTTCCATTATTTTCTTAACTTTTTTTATAGATTTAAAAATGTTGTTCCCGGACAACTGATCTTTCAATGAAGCCAGCATTTCTAAAACCAGGAATCCAGCATGAAACCGGGAATAAGAAACTCTTATTACATCTTTACCTATAGATACCTATTCATATTTTGACCTCTAAATTCACTTTACCATAAAGCTGTATGATAATCTATGTCAGCTTTCAGTCATCGAAGGGAGGTGTCTCTGGACTAAGATGTGAATTCCCATCTATGCTATATTCATGTGTCAATCAATAACAACAATTTATACTGACATAGTAACATTTCCCAACACACTTCATAGGGTTGACACCAGGAATTGGGGCAAGGGGCAGGAGCGGCAAGCAAGCGGGTCGGCGGACCCACGATGTGAGGGATCCCTGGTCACCCCCAAGAGGGGGAGACCAGCAACCAGGAAAGTGAGCCCCCCCCACCCCCCGCCAACCAGCACCACCACCAGGCGATGGATGGAAGACATTCCTAACCAGGGAACTAAAAGCGATGAAGGATGACATCAAGGCCAAGATAAAGGCGATAGTCCAGGTGGTGGTGGCGGAGGCGCTAGCTGCCATGCAGACAGCTCTCGATGGCATGGGAAAGAGACTGGAAACCCAGGGGAGCACAATACAGGACCAGAGCAACTGAATCGTCGCACTGGAAGCCGAGATCAAGAGGTTGGGGCGACCCAGTGGAGCCTGAAAGGGAAGGTCGAGGACTAGGAGAATTGGTCGTGGCAGCAGAACATTCGAATAGTGGGCCTGCCAGAAGAATCGAGGGCAGGGACCCAACCGACTACGTGGCCCAAATGCTGGGCAACGTGGTTGGGAGGGGCAGCTTTGCCAAGCCGCCGGTGATCGACAGGGCTCACAGGTCGCTCCGGCCAAAGCCCAGGGCTGGGGTGCAGCTGAGAGCGATAATAGCCAAGCTGCACAAGTACTGGGACCGGGAAAGGATTCTTCGCTGGGCTCGACAGACAAAGGCATGCAACTGGGAGGGACATAAAATAAGACTATATCAGGACATTGGGGCAGACCTGGCAAAGCGCAGGGCCGAATTTAATCATGCAAAATCGGCCCTGTATAAGAACATGGTCAGATTCGGTATGTTATTCCCAGTCAGGCTCTGGGTAACATATCAGGGCAAATAACATTATTTCACTGTCCCAGAGCTGCCGTTTAGAATGGTAGGAAGGAGCTTTCGTTTTCTGGGAATCCAGGTGGCACGGGAATGGGAAACATTGCACAAGTTAAACTTGTCCTGGCTTTTAGTACAAATGAAGGAGGACTTTAGGGGATGGGACATGCTCCCGCTGTCACTGGCGGGGAGGGTACAGACCGTGAAAATGAAGGTCTTCCCAGATTTCTATTTGTCTTTCAGTGTCTCCCCATCTCTATCCCGAGGGCCTTTTTTAAACGGGTGAATAAGGTTATTTTGGGCTTTGTGTGGGCGGGCTAAACCCTGCGAGTGAAGAAAGTGTTGCTGGAGTGTAGTCAGGGGGAGTGTACAAGCCCGGTGGTAGTGGCGGCTCTGAGAGTCTGGGTGCAGTGGAGGAAATATAGGAGAGCGGAGGGAGTATCGGTCTGGGCCCGATTTACAACGACCATCAGTTTGTGCCGGGAAGACTGGATGGAGGGTTTCGAAGATGGCAGAGAGTAGGAATTGAGAGGCTGGGAGATCTATCTATAGACAGGAGCTTCCCTAGCTTGGAGGATTTGGAGGAGAAATTTGAACTGCCGGCATGGAATGGGTTTAGATATTTGCAGGTACAGGATTTTCTGAGAAGGCAGGTTCCGACCTTCCTGCTCCTGCCACCAGGGGGATACAGGACAAGGTAGTTTCCAGAACATGGGTGGGAGAGGGGAAGGTATCAGATATCTACAAAGAACCTATGGAGTTGGTGGAAACTCAGATAGAGGAATTAAAGGGCAAGTGGGAAGATGAGCTAGGGGGAGAGATAGAGGCGGGTCTGTGGGTGGATGCCTTAAGCAGGGTTGACACATCCTAATCATGTGCCTGGCTCAGCCTGATTCAATTTAAGGTAGTTCACCGGGCACACATGACGGTGACCCGGATGAGCAAGTTCTTTGGGGTAGAGGACAGGTGTGCGAGGTGCGTGGGAGGTCCAGCAAACCATGTCCACATGTTTTGGGCATGCCCGAAGCTTAAGAGGGTTTTGGCAGGGTTTTGCTGAGGCAATGTCCACGGTACTAAAAACACGGGTGGTGTCGAGTCCGGAGGTAGCAATCTTTGGAGTGTCGGAAGAACCGAGAGCCCAGGGGGCGAGAGAAGCTGACGTTTTGGCCTTTGCCACCCTGGTAGCCCGGAGACAGATACTGTTAATGTGGAGGGACTCAAAACCCCCGAAATTGGAGACCTGGGTTAGTGTCATGGCTGGGTTTCTCAGTCTCGAGAAAATACAGTTCGCCCTAAGAGGGTCAATGTTCGGGTTCATCCGGAGGTGGCAGCCGTTCGTTGACTTTCTCGGAGAAAATTAAAATGTCAGCAGATGCAGAAATCTAGGGGGGGCTATTGTTTCATTGTTGGGAGTGCGAAGAACGGGATAGGGATGGAAATGTTTTATGTACCATGTTTATGTTGCTATTATCGTTATTATTATTAAAACTACAAATACCCGAATAAAACGTTTTTTGTAAAAAACATTATTTCACTGTCCCTACCAAGACGGACGAGTTTGTCCATAAGAACGGTTTGGAGAGGTAGCAAGAAAGGCAGCAGTGAGAAAGGCACAGAGGAGACGAAGGAAAGAATTGGACAATTTTGCGTAGGACTGCATTGCCTCGCAATGAACAGGAGAGCCAATTCATAGGAAGGAGGGGGCAAGGGCAGCAGGGTACAGGAGAGGTGAGGAGGGGATAGAAGGGACACCAGCAGAGCAGGCGTACGACGGGGTTGGATCAACCCAGGGAGGGGGGCCACCACACTAGCAGGAAAGCTAGTGCCAGGAGGCATGAGAAAGAGGGGGGCCACGGCATATCTCCCACCGCGAGAGAGCATCTGTGGTGGTTGGGGGGGGGGGGGGGAGGGGGGATAGCAGGGAGAGGCACAGCGGCAGAGGGGAAAGGCAGGGGATAGAAGGAAGATGGGGGTGCGTGGGGGGCAGTGAGAGGGGAGGGAACAAAACAACATGTTAAGAGTGCGAAGTATGGGATAGGGATGGAAATGTTTTATGTACCATGTTTATGTTGCTGTTATCGTTATTATTATTAAAACTACAATACCCGAATAAAATGTTTTAAAAATAAAAACATTATTTCACTGTCCCTATCAAGACGGACGAGTCAGGGGATAGAAGGAAGATGGAGGGCGGGGGGACAGTGAGAGGGGAGGGAACAAAACAACATGGGGGTAAGGGCTCTAGAGTGGTTTCAGCAAGTTAATCTCGGACACACGGAAAAAGATGGTGCCGTAAGCAGCTGCTTTAGAGGGTCCCTAAACACAGGGAAATCCCGCAGTGCAGGGGCTCACCCTTATGGCGTACACACAGTTGGCAGCCATGTTGGGTTGTGCCTGGACAAAGGGAAACCCCGGAGTGCAAGATCCCGGTTTCATGGTAACCACGGCCATTTTGGATGGCCCCCTAACAAGTGCAAGGCTGCATCCATAAGGTAAGTATTGTTGATTCTGCAGGAGGGGGAGGGGGACAAAAATCCCCCATTAGGATAGTCACCTGGAAGATCTGGGGACTCAACGGGATCCAGAGTCTTCGTCCACCTGAAAGGTATGAAAGCTGACATAGTCTTCCTTCAAGAGACACGCCTGAGGGAGAAGGCCTGACTGCGAGTAAGGAAGGGCTGGGTGGGACAAATCTACTGTTCCTGCCGTTTTGTTATGCTCTTGTCATAGCATAAGCTGCTTCCTTGATGTACACTCTGACAAAGGAAGGTTCAGACTTGGAGATAGCTTTAACACGTTTATTAAACTATTAACAATTCTCTTCCTTGGATTCGACGCTACTGTTAATCCTTCTATAGCTACTCAGACTGACGAACCAGTCTACTACAATCCACATGGTGGGAGTGATGTTCAATCAACCCTGTGTCTGTACTCACTGAGTGTCTCCACTGGAAAGAGACTGAGCATGTGTGCTGTGTCCTTTTATATGGGTTGGTGTAATGTCCCCCTGTAGTAGTGTCACCTCTGTGTGTATCGTGAATGCCCATTGGTCGTGTCCTATCTTACTGACCTATAGGTTCGCACCAGCCAGGCTTGATGCCACCTTTAAGAGTTGGAGACAGGACGGGGGTCATTGACGGTTTGGGGCTTTTTAAAAAAAAAATGTTTGTTAAGAATTTTTTAACAAAGTTTTCAACCATACAAACAACCACCCCCACCCATAACAAAAAAAGAAAGAAAGCATAGCAAGACATGAACATGGCAAGTCAATATGATACAGAACTTTGTACATTGGATTCCTCCCATACATGTCAGTTTTCCGGATCATTCATGTGTTTTCTTGCTCAAATGCCCCCCAGAAATACCCCCCTTCCCCCCCCCCCCCCATCACAAAAGATATCCCCCCCCCCTCCTCCCCTGGGTTGCTGTTGCTGCTGTTAGACCTTCATCTAACGCTCCACGAGATAGTCTAGGAACGGTTGCCACCGCCTGTAGAACCCCTGCGCAGACCCTCTCAAGGCAAACTTTATCCTCTCCAACTTGATAAATCCTGCCGTATCATTTATCCAAGCCTCCACGCTGGGGTTCCACATTAACAAGATCCTTCGCCGGGCTACTAGGGACGCAAAGGCCAGAATGCCGGCCTCTTTCGCCTCCTGCACTCTCGGCTCGTCCACTTCTCCGAATAGCGCTAGCCCCCAGCTTGGCTTGACCCGGACTTTCACCACCTTAGATACTGTCCCCGCAACTCCCCTCCAGAACCCCTCCAGTGCTGGGCATGACCAAAACATATGGACATGGTTCGCCGGACTTGCTGAGCACCCCCCACATCTGTCCTCCACCCCAAAGAACCTACTCAGCCTCGCCCCTGTCATATGCGCTCTGTGAACTACCTTAAACTGTATCAGGCTAAGCCTGGCACATGAGGAAGAGGAATTAACCCTACTTAGGGCATCAGCCCACAGCCCCTCCTCAATCTCCTCCCCCAGCTCCTCTTCCCATTTACCTTTCAGCTCCTCTACCAAAGCCTCCCCCTCTTCTTTCATCTGGTATATCGCCGCCACCTTGCCCTCCCCGACCCATACGCCCGAAATCACCCTGTCTTGAATCCCCTGTGCCGGGAGCAGCGGGAATTCCCTCACCTGCCGCCTCACAAACGCCCTCGCTTGCATGTACCTGAAGGTATTTCCCGGGGGTAGTCCAAATTTCTCCTCCAGCGCCCCTAAGCTCGCAAACGTCCCATCAATGAACAGGTCCCCCATTCTTCTAATCCCTGCCCGATGCCAGCTCTGAAACCCCCCGTCCATCCTTCCTGGGACAAACCGATGGTTATCCCTGATCGGGGACCACACCGAGGCTCCCATCGCTCCCCTGTGTCGTCTCCACTGCCCCCAGATCTTTAGCGTTGCCGCCATCACCAGGCTCATGGTGTATCCTGTCGGCAAGAGCGGCAACGGTGCCGTCATCAGCGCCCCCAGGCTCGTTCCTTTGCAGGACGCCATCTCCAACCTCTTCCACGCCGCCCCCTCTCCCTCCATCACCCACTTACGGATCATCGCCACGTTGGCTGCCCAGTAGTAGTCACCCAAATTCGGTAACGCCAACCCTCCTCTATCTCTGCTACGCTCCAGGAACCCCCTCCTTACCCTCAGGGTCTTGCTCGCCCACACAAATCCCATAATGCTCCTGCTCACCCTCTTAAAGAAGGCCTTGGTAATCACAATTGGGAGGCATTGGAATACAAAAAGAAACCTCGGGAGGACCACCATTTTAATCGACTGTAGCCTGCCCGCCAGCGAGAGTGGCAACATGTCCCACCTTTTAAAATCCTCCTCCATCTGTTCCACCAGCCGCGTCACATTTAGTTTGTGCAGTGCTCTCCAGCTCCTAGCTACCTGAATCCCCAAGTATCGAAAGCTCCTTTCCGCCCTCCTCAAAGGTAGGTCCTCTATCCCTCTTCCCTGGTCCCCCGGATGGATCACAAAGAGCTCACTCTTTCCCACATTGAGCTTATAGCCCGAGAAGTCTCCAAACTCCCTTAGGATTTGCATGACTTCAACCATCCCCTCCACTGGATCCGCCAAATACAGCAACAGGTCGTCTGCGTACAGTGACACTCGATGTTCCTCTCCCCCTCAGACTACCCCCTTCCATTTCCTCGACTCCCTTAGCACCATGGCCAAAGGTTCAATTGCTAATACATACAGCAGAGGGGACAGGGGGCACCCCTGCCTCGTCCCTCGATACAGCCGGAAATACTCCAACCTCCGCCGGTTTGTGACCACACTTGCCACCGGGGCTTTATACAGGAGCTTAACCCAACTAAGAACCCGCCCCCGAATCCAAACCTCCTCAACACTTCCCAGAGATACTCCCACTCTACTCGGTCAAAGGCCTTCTCCGCGTCCATGGCTGCCACTATCTCCGCCTCTCCCTCCACCGATGGCATCATTATCACATTTGGGAGCCTTCGCACATTGGTGTTTAGCTGCCTACCCTTTACGAATCCCTTCTGGTCCTTGTGAATCACCCCCGGGACACAGTCCTCAATCCTCGTGGACAACATTTTTTTTTTTTTATTAAATATTTTATTGAAAATTTTTGGTCAACCAACACAGTACATTGTGCATCCTTTACACAATATTATAACAACACAAATAACAACGACCTATTTTATAAACAAAAAATGAATAAATAATAAATAACAAAAATGAAAACTAGCCCTAATTGGCAACTGCCTTGTCACAAGTAACACTCTCCAAAAATATAATTTAACAGTCCAATATATAATTATCTGTAGCAACGACCTATACATACTATACAGTATATATTAACAACCCTGAGAGTCCTTCTGGTTCCTCCTGCCCCCCCCCACCCCCCCTCCCCCCCCCCCTCGATCCTGGGCTGCTGCTGCCTTCTTTTTCCCATTCCGTCTATCTTTCTGCGAGGTATTCGACGAACGGTTGCCACCGCCTGGTGAACCCTTGAGCCGACCCCCTTAGGACGAACTTAATCCGCTCTAGCTTTATAAACCCCGCCATGTCATTTATCCAGGTCTCCACCCCCGGGGGCTTGGCTTCTTTCCACATTAGCAATATCCTGCGCCGGGCGACTAGGGACGCAAAGGCCAAAACATCGGCCTCTCTCGCCTCCTGCACTCCCGGCTCTTGTGCAACCCCAAATATAGCCAACCCCCAGCTTGGTTCGACCCGGACTCCTACTACTTTTGAAAGCACCTTTGTCACCCCCATCCAAAACCCCTGTAGTGCCGGGCATGACCAAAACATATGGGTATGATTCGCTGGGCTTCTCGAGCACCTCGCACACCTATCCTCCACCCCAAAAAATTTACTGAGCCGTGCTCCAGTCATATGTGCCCTGTGTAATACCTTAAACTGAATCAGGCTTAGCCTGGCACACGAGGACGACGAGTTTACCCTGCTTAGGGCATCTGCCCACAGCCCCTCCTCGATCTCCTCCCCCAGCTCTTCTTCCCATTTCCCTTTTAGTTCATCTACCATAGTCTCCCCTTCGTCCCTCATTTCCCTATATATATCTGACACCTTACCATCCCCCACCCATGTCTTTGAGATCACTCTGTCCTGCACCTCTTGTGTCGGGAGCTGCGGGAATTCCCTCACCTGTTGCCTCGCAAAAGCCCTCAGTTGCATATACCTGAATGCATTCCCTTGGGGCAACCCATATTTCTCGGTCAGCGCTCCCAGACTCACAAACTTCCCATCCACAAACAGATCTTTCAGTTGCGTTATTCCTGCTCTTTGCCACATTCCATATCCCCCATCCATTCCCCCCGGGGCAAACCTATGGTTGTTTCTTATCGGGGACCCCCCCAAGGCTCCAGTCTTTCCCCTATGCCGTCTCCACTGTCCCCAAATCTTCAGTGTAGCCACCACCACCGGGCTTGTGGTGTAGTTCCTCGGTGAGAACGGCAATGGGGCTGTCACCATAGCCTGTAGGCTAGTCCCCCTACAGGACGCCCTCTCTAATCTCTTCCACGCCGCTCCCTCCTCCTCTCCCATCCACTTACTCACCATTGAAATATTAGCGGCCCAATAATACTCACTTAGGCTCGGTAGTGCCAGCCCCCCCCTATCCCTGCTACGCTGTAAGAATCCCTTCCTCACTCTCGGGGTCTTCCCGGCCCACACAAAACCCATGATGCTCTTTTCAATCCTTTTAAAAAAAGCCTTCGTAATCACCACCGGGAGGCACTGAAACACAAAGAGGAATCTCGGGAGGACCACCATCTTAACCGCCTGCACCCTCCCTGCCATTGACAGGGATACCATATCCCATCTCTTGAAATCCTCCTCCATCTGTTCCACCAACCGCGTTAAATTTAACCTATGCAATGTGCCCCAATTCTTAGCTATCTGGATCCCCAGGTAACGAAAGTCCCTTGTTACCTTCCTCAACGGTAGGTCCTCTATTTCTCTACTCTGCTCCCCTGGATGCATCACAAACAACTCACTTTTCCCCATGTTCAATTTATACCCTGAAAAATCCCCAAACTCCCCAAGTATCCGCATTATTTCTGGCATCCCCTCCGCCGGGTCCGCCACGTATAGTAGCAAATCGTCCGCATACAAAAATACCCGGTGCTCTTCTCCTCCCCTAAGTACTCCCCTCCACTTCTTGGAACCCCTCAACGCTATCGCCAGGGGCTCAATCGCCAGTGCAAACAATAATGGGGACAGAGGGCAACCCTGCCTTGTCCCTCTGTGGAGCCGAAAATATGCAGATCCCCGTCCATTCGTGACCACCCTCGCCACTGGGGCCCTATACAACAGCTGCACCCATCTAACATACCCCTCTCCAAAACCAAATCTCCTCAACACCTCCCACAAATAATCCCACTCCACTCTATCAAATGCTTTCTCGGCATCCATCGCCACTACTATCTCCGTTTCTCCCTCTGGTGGGGCCATCATCATTACCCCTAACAACCTCCGTATATTCGTGTTCAGCTGTCTCCCCTTCACAAACCCAGTTTGGTCCTCGTGGACCACCCCCGGGACACATTCCTCTATTCTCATTGCCATTACCTTGGCCAGGACCTTGGCATCTACATCTAGGAGGGAAATAGGTCTATAGGACCCGCATTGTAGCGGGTCCTTTTCCTTCTTTAAGAGAAGCGATATCGTTGCTTCAGACATAGTCGGGGGCAGTTGTCCCCTTTCCTTTGCCTCATTAAAGGTCCTCGTCAGTACCGGGGCGAGCAAGTCCACATATTTTCTATAGAATTCGACTGGGAATCCATCCGGTCCAGGGGCCTTTCCCGCCTGCATGCTCCTAATTCCTTTCACCACTTCTTCTACCTCGATCTGTGCTCCCAGTCCCACCCTTTCCTGCTCTTCCACCTTGGGAAATTCCAGCCGATCCAAGAAGCCCATCATTCTCTCCCTCCCATCCGGGGGTTGAGCTTCATATAATTTTTTATAAAATGTCTTGAACACTCCATTCACTCTCTCCGCTCCCCGCTCCATCTCTCCTTCCTCATCCCTCACTCCCCCTATTTCCCTCGCTGCTCCCCTTTTCCTCAATTGGTGTGCCAGCTGCTCCCCATATTCGTACTGTACACCCTGTGCCTTCCTCCATTGTGCCTCTGCAGTGCCTGTAGTCAGCAAGTCAAATTCTACATGTAGCCTTTGCCTTTCCCTGTACAGTCCCTCCTCCGGTGCTTCCGCATATTGTCTGTCCACCCTCAAAAGTTCTTGCAGCAACCGCTCCCGTTCCTTACTCTCCTGCTTCCCTTTATGTGCCCTTATTGATATCAGCTCCCCTCTAACCACCGCCTTCAACGCCTCCCAGACCACTCCCACCTGGACCTCCCCATTATCATTGAGTTCCAAGTACTTTTCAATGCACCCCCTCACCCTTAGACACACCCCCTCATCTGCCATTAGTCCCATGTCCATTCTCCAGGGTGGGCGCCCTCCTGTTTCCTCCCCTATCTCCAAGTCCACCCAGTGTGGAGCGTGATCCGAAATGGCTATAGCCGTATACTCTGTTCCCCTCACCTTCGGGATCAATGCCCTACCCAGCACAAAAAAGTCTATTCGCGAGTAGACTTTATGTACATAGGAGAAAAACGAGAACTCCTTACTCCTCGGTCTGCTAAATCTCCACGGGTCTACACCTCCCATCTGCTCCATAAAATCTTTAAGTACCTTGGCTGCTGCCGGCCTCCTTCCAGTCCTGGACTTCGACCTATCCAGCCCTGGTTCCAACACCGTATTAAAATCTCCCCCCATTATCAGCTTTCCCATCTCTAGGTCCGGAATGCGTCCTAGCATCCGCCTCATAAAATTGGCATCATCCCAGTTCGGGGCATATACGTTTACCAAAACCACCGTCTCCCCCTGTAGTTTGCCACTCACCATCACGTATCTGCCCCCGTTATCCGCCACTATAGTCTTTGCCTCGAACATTACCCGCTTCCCCACTAATATAGCCACCCCCCTGTTTTTCGCATCTAGCCCCGAATGGAACACCTGCCCCACCCATCCTTTGCGTAGCCTAACCTGGTCTATCAGTTTCAGGTGCGTTTCCTGTAACATAACCACATCTGCCTTAAGTTTCTTAAGGTGTGCGAGTACCCGTGCCCTCTTTATCGGCCCGTTCAGCCCTCTCACGTTCCACGTGATCAGCCGAGTTGGGGGGCTTCCTACCCCCCCCCTTGTCGATTAGCCATCACCTTTTTCCAGCTCCTCACCCGGTTCCCACGCAGCTGTATCTCCCCCAGGCGGTGCCCCCCCGCCCATCCTCTCCCATACCAGCTCCCCCCTCTCCCCAGCAGCAGCCACCCAGTAATTCCCCCCTCCCACCCCCCCCGCTAGATCCCCCGCTAGCGTAATTACTCCCCCCATGTTGCTCCCAGAAGTCAGCAAACTCTGGCTGACCTCGGCTTCCCCCCGTGACCTCGGCCCGCACCGTGCGACGCCCCCTCCTTCCTGCTTCTCTATTCCCGCCATGATTATCATAGCGCGGGAACCAAGCCCGCGCTTCTCCCTTGGCCCCGCCCCCAATGGCCAACGCCCCATCTCCTACACCTCCCCTCCTCCCCCCATCACCGCCTGTGGGAGAGAGAAAAGTTACCACATCGCGGGATTAGTACATAAAACCCCTCTTTGCCCCCCACATTCGCCCCACCACTTTGTTCGAACGTTCTTTTTAATAACCCGCTCATTCCAGTTTTTCTTCCACAATAAAAGTCCACGCTTCATCCGCCGTCTCAAAGTAGTGGTGCCTCTCTCGATATGTGACCCACAGTCTTGCCGGTTGCAGCATTCCAAATTTTATCTTCTTTTTATGAAGCACCGCCTTGGCCCGATTAAAGCTCGCCCTCCTTCTCGCCACCTCCGCACTCCAGTCTTGATAAACGCGGATCACCGCGTTCTCCCATTTACTACTCCGAGTTTTCTTCGCCCATCGAAGGACCATTTCTCTATCCTTAAAACGGAGGAATCTCACCACTATGGCTCTGGGAATTTCTC
This sequence comes from Scyliorhinus torazame, assembly GCF_047496885.1. Taxonomy (NCBI): domain Eukaryota; kingdom Metazoa; phylum Chordata; class Chondrichthyes; order Carcharhiniformes; family Scyliorhinidae; genus Scyliorhinus; species Scyliorhinus torazame. The sequence goes on from NC_092719.1 coordinate 81,205,769, forward strand.
CTGCTCTCGGTCCTCGCGCCATCACTCGGTATGCTCCCTCCACCTCCAACGGACCTGCCGGGGCCTCTGCTCCCATTAACGAGTGCAGCATCGTGCTCACATATGCCCCGACGTCCGCTCCCTCCACACCTTCAGGAAGACCAAGAATCCTCAGGTTGTTCCTCCTTGCGTTGTTTTCCAGTGCCTCCAACCTTTCCACACATCGTTTCTGATGTGCCTCCTGCGTCTCCGTCTTCACCACCAGGCCCTGTATATCGTCCTCATTCTCGGCTGCCTTTGCCTTCACGACCCGAAGCTCCCGCTCCTGGGTCTTTTGTTCCTCCTTTAGCCCTTCGATCGCCTGTAGTATCGGGGCCAACAGCTCTTTCTTCATTTCCTTTTTGATCTCTTCCACACAGCATTTCAAGAACTCTTTTTGTTCAGGGCCCCATGTTAAACTGCCACCTTCCGACGCCATCTTGGTTTTTGCTTGCCTTCCTTGCCGCTGTTCTAAAGGATCCACTGCAATCTGGCCACTTCCCCCTCCTTTTTCCATCCGTATCCAGGGGGGATTCCCTTCTGGTTTACCGCACAGTGTTTTTAGCCGTCAAAATTGCCGTTGGGGCTCGTATCAAGAGCCCAAAAGTCCGTTTCACAGGGAGCTGCCGAAACGTGCGACTCAGCTGGTCATCGCCGCACCCGGAAGTCTCGTGGCCAACAATTTTGCCAGCAACTTAGCATCTACGTTGAGGAGCGAGATCGGTCTATACGACCCGCATTACAATGGGTCCTTATCCCGCTTCAAGATCAAAGAGATCGTCGCCTCCGACATTGTCGGGGGAAGGGTCCCCCCCTCCCTTGCTTCATTGAAGGTCCTTACCAGCAACGGGGCTAACAGGTCTACATACTTCCTATAAAACTCCACCGGGAACCCATCCGGCCCTGGGGCCTTACCTGCCTGCATGCTCCCCAGTCCTTTAACCAGCTCCTCCACCCCAATTGGCGCCCCCAAACCAGCCACCTCCTGCTCCTCCACCCTCGGGAACCTCAGTTGGTCCAAGAATCGTCGCATCCCTTCTTTTCCCCCTGGGGACTGGGACCAATACAGCTCCTCGTAAAAGGCCTTGAATGCCTCATTCACTTTCACCGCCCTCCGCACCGTAGTTCCCCTGCCATCCTTGACTCCACCTATTTCCCTCGCTGCCATCCTCCTACGGAGCTGATGTGCCAGCATCCGACTCGCCTTCTCCCCATATTCATATATCGCCGCCTGTGCCTTCCTCCACTGTGCCTCTGCATTCCCTGTGATCAACAAGTCGAACTCCGTCTGGAGACTTTGTCTCTCCCTGAGTAGTCCCTCATCCGGAGCCTCTGCATATCTCCTGTCCACCCTTAAAATCTCCCCCACTAACCTCTCCCTTTCCCTGCCCTCTCTCTTCACCCTATGAGCCCTGATGGAGATTAACTCCCCCCTGACCACCGCCCTCAGCGCCTCCCATACTACTCCCACCTGCACCTCCCCGTTGTCGTTGGCCTCCAGGTACCTTTCGATGCACCCTAGCACCCTCACACACACTTTCTCGTCTGCCAGCAGTCCCACATCCAACCGCCACAATGGGCGTTGGTCTCTCTCCTCCCCCAGCTCTAGCTCCACCCAATGCGGGGCACGGTCTGAAATGGCTATGGCCGAATACTCCGTTCCCTCCACTTTCGGGATCAGTGCCCTGCCCAGAACAAAAAAATCTATCCGGGAGTAGGTCTTATGTACGTGGGAGAAAAAAGAAAATTCTCTGGCTAAAGGCCTGGCAAATCTCCACGGATCTACTCCCCCCATCTGATCCATAAACCCCCTGAGCACCTTGGCCGCAGCCGGCCTCTTCCCCGTCCTAGATCTGGCACGACCTAATGCCGGGTGCAACACCGTGTTAAAATCCCCACCCATTATCAAGCTCCCTACCTCCTAGTCTGGAATACACCCCAACATCCGTTTCATGAATCCAGCATCGTCCCAGTTCGGGGCGTATACATTCACCAAAACCACCTCCGTCCCCTGCAACCTACCGCTCACCATCATGTATCGGCCTCCATTGTCCGCTGCTATGTTCTTGGCCTCAAACGACACCCGCTTCCCCACCAGTATTGCCACCCCTCTATTCTTCGCATCCAGCCCCGAATGGAACACCTGTCCTACCCATCCCTTCCTTAACCTGGCCTGATCTGCCACCTTCAGATGTGTCTCCTGAAGCATGACCACGTCTGCCTTCAGTCCCTTTAGGTGCGCGAACACTCGGGCCCTCTTAACCGGCCCATTTAGGCCTCTCACATTCCACGTGATCAACCGGATTGGGGGGCTACCCCCCCCCCCCCCCCCCCCCACCCCCCCCCCCCCCTCCGGCCGACTAGCCATCTCCTATCTTAGGCCAGTCCCGTGCCCGCGCTTCCCACTCCCTCGAGTCCCCCAGACGGGGAACCCCTGCCCCGACCATCTCTTCCATTTTCAGTTCCCCCTCGGACAGTGCAGCAGCAACCCTATTGTCCCTCCCTCTCCCCCCCCCTTCCCTCCCCCCCTCCCCGCTCGATCCGCACCTAGCACTTTTGCTCCCCCCATATTACTTCCGTGAGTCAGCTGACTTCTGCTGAACCCGGCTTCCCCCGGCTTCCCGTTGATCTCCCCGTGTGGGAGTCTCTCCTCCTCCTTACCTTCCTCCACCCCCCCCCCCCACCCCCCCACTAGCGCGGGAAAAAGCCCGCGCTTTCCTGAGCCAGCTCCGCCCCCTGTGGCGCAGCTCCTGTTGCGGCCATTATCCCAGTTCCCCCATCCCCGAGACTCACCTCCCTCCAGCACCGACGCCCACATTCCCCACTATCTCGTCAACAGGGGAAAAAAATAATAATTTTAACCAGAACTCTGCCCACATCCCCATCCATCATCCCACCCATGAAGCATTCTTTACCCATATTTACAACCCCGTATACAACCAACATCCCCCCCACAACCACAGCCCCTCAGTTCGAGTCCAGTTTTTCCGTTTGGATAAAGGTCCAAGCCTCGTCTGCCGTTTCGAAATAATGGTGTTGGTCCTGATAAGTGACCCACAGTCGCGCAGGCTGCAGCATGCCGAACCTGACTCTTTTTTTGTGCAGCACCGCCTTGGCCCGGTTGAAGCCAGCTCTCCTCCTTGCCACCTCCGCGCTCCAATCCTGGTAGACTCGGATCATCGCATTCTCCCATCTACTGCTCCGCACCTTCTTGGCCCATCTCAGAACACTTTCTTTGTCCGCGAAGCGATGGAACCTTGCCACTATCACCCTTGGCGGCTCATCAACCTTGGGTCTCCTCGCCAGGACCCGATGAGCCCCTTCCAGCTCCAGGAGGCTCGGAGAGGCTTCCACCCCCATCAGCGAATGGAGCATCGTACTCACATACGCCCCGGCATCAGCTCCCTCCACTCCTTCGAGGAGACCCAGAATCCGGAGATTCTTCCTCCTCGACCTGTTCTCCAGGACCTCGAGCCTCTCAGCCCACCTCCTGTGCACCACCTCGAGCGCCTCCATCTTTACCGCCAGGCCCAGGACCTCGTCCTCGTTCTCATTCGTTTTATCCCTCACCTCGCGAAGCTCCACCGCCTGGGCCTTCTGGGTCTCCTTCAGCCCCTCGATCGCCAACAGCATTTTAAGCTCCTCCACGCAGCGCTTGAGGAACTCCTGCTGGTCTGGCCCCCATGCTGCTCGATCTCCGCCCTCCGCCATCTTGTTTTTCTCCCCTCGTTTTTGCCGCTGCTCCAGAGCCTCTTTCTCCGACGCTCCACCGCTAATCTCCGCCATGCAACGTAAGGGGGGACCTTACTTCACCTTCCCACACGGGATTTAATCAAAAAATTTCCTTTGGGGCTCCTCTGCAGAGCCCAAAAGTCTGTTATAGCGGGAGCTGCCGAAAGTCGGTTTGGGGCTTTTACACAAAAGACAGACTAGCGGCCTTTGAGGAACTGAAGGAGAAACTGAAAGTCTCAAACGGGAACAAACTCCAACATCTACAGGTCAAAAACGTTCTCCGCAAGGAGACGACAGCATATCCGCTTATCTCAGAAGCACAATGCTAGAGGAGTTATTGGATACGGAGAATCTGGGGAAGGGAAACTGTGGGGTGTATATGTGTATATAAATAAAGGGTTAATTATAACATCTGACTGTAACACTACCACTAGAGGGCATTACAAGATCCAGTATAAATATTAGCTCCTAAAGGATCTTGGTCTCTTTCTACCCATGAGTGTTTAGTAAGCAGTTGTGTATTTAGATAGCTCTCAGCATAGTTAGTATTTATAGTTGTGAATCAGTTAATTCCATCATATTTAATTACTTGATTTCTAGAGATCGTTCTGTAGTGTCGAATGCAGATATAATCACTTGTTACTAAATAAATTAGTTTGCTTTAAGTTGAGACCTGTGGTTTCTTCAAGATCACACCATCAGCATCAAGCAACTAGTAACGATACATATTACTAGACCCAGTAATATAACATGCTACCAGGACTGGCTACAGTAAACTACCTAGAATAGATTAGTTAAGTTAGAAAAGAAGAAAAAAAACTTTTGCAGCTATTCGGCAACAGATGCATCACCTTCCGAAAAAATTCAATGATTCCCAGCTCGATGGACAGAACAGAAGTTTCTTGACACCTCAGGATCATCAGTAACTTAACTGTAAACTGGTGTTCATTTAAACAACAATTTCAGCTTTACATAGAAACTTCTGACTTAAATAATGCCATAGATGCACGCAAAATAGCACTGTTACTAACTATGGCTGGCCACAAGTGATAGAGATCCTCTTATGGGCTGACCTCATTAACACTACACCCTGTATGCTTCATCCGATGCCAGTGCTTACGTAGTTACATTGATTATGTTGTGTTGCCCTAGTATGTATTTTCTTTTCTTCCCTTTTCTTCCCATGTATTTAATCTGTTGAGCTGCTCGCAGAAAAATACTTTTCACTGTACCTCGGCGCATGTGACAATAAACAAATCCAATCCAATCCAATTCATTTAATTACACAGAAGGTCAGGACAAAACAAAGTTTGAAGTAATCCTTGAAAAATTCGATAGCCACTGTAAGATTCAAACCAATGAAACTTTTGAGTGCTACATATTTAAGAAGAGATTGCAAGGAAAAGATGATTCCTTTAACAACTTTGTAACAGATCTTAGGCTACTGGTACAGTCTTGTAACTTCTCTGCACTTCATGATTCAATGATTCGTGACCAAATAGTGTTTGGCATTATTGATGAACATTTAAGAGAAAAATTACTAAGGCAAAAAGCATGACTTTAGAAATCGCAATAGAAATGACTTTGGTTCATCAACAATCAAAAAATCAGTATCAAGAGTATTTTCTCCGTGAAAAGGGGGTGAAAATTCCCCATGAGGCTGAGTGTGTAAAGGCAGTGACGTAGATGAAGAAGATGCACGTTGCGGATGGCAGCCATCTTGCGCGTGTGCATTCTAGCCCCGCACATGCGCACTTCGCTCAGAAATGTGATACGACTGAAAACCGATCTGCGCATGCGCGAAGAAGTATCGTGCGTCATGACGTCAATGCAATGATGTGTACAAGGTGTGGAACCTCTCACTTTCAGAAAAAATGCCCTGCTAGCGGAAAACAATGCTCACAATGTGGCAAATTCAATCATTATGCTGCACAGTGCAGATCGACACTCGCATTTAAAACTTCCAAACCGATTTCAAGGCAGATAAATGTTTGGAGTGTACAATCAAAAGAAGAAGAGTTAGAGCAAGATTTTTCGACAGATTCAAATAGTTACTCCCTTGAAAATACATTCTTTGTAGGGATCATTGAAAAATATGAAAACTCCATAGAAGTAACTTCGCCGACCAAACCAATTAATTCCATTACTTCAGATTGTGAATGGAACGCAGTGCTCAAAGTAAATGAATGCCCAATCAATTTTAAACTGGACACAGGCGCGTCCAAGCTCAACCTCTCAAGGCTCAAGCGACATCCAACAAGTCTTTCAGCTGTCTGTAAACTTACAGACTATAATGGCAATGTTATCTCGTCCATGGGACCGTGCTATTTACTTGTTTCCAACAAGGATATTGAAACAAAACTAAGATTTGAGATTGTCAAGTCAGATAAATCGTCACATGCCTGCAAGGAGCTACGCATAATTCAGCGGATTTATTCTGCAACTTTGCCTTATCCTGATCTACAAAAGGATATTCAAACAGCCCTTGATCAGTATCCAGATGTCTTCAAAGGCATGGGCACTTTACCATTTAAGTACAAAATTTTACTTCGATCGGACGCTAAGCCAGTAGTACACCACCAAGGAGAATTCCTGTTCCACTAAGAGAAAGGTTGAAGTGGACTTCCAGTTGCGGCTATGCCTAGGTAGGTCGCATGTTCGGCAGCTCCCGCCGGGAATGGACTTTTGGGCTCTCTAGAGGGGCCCCAATGGCAATTGTTTGACGGCTTCCAGTGTGGGAAGGTGACAGCAAGATCCCCCCCCGACATTATATGGATTGGACCAGGGGTGGAGCGGTGAAAAAAGTGATCTTGGAGCAGCAAAAAGTGAGAGGGAGAAAAAAACAAGATGGCGACGGGTGGAGACCAAGCAGCATGGGCGCACTGGTCGCAGGAGCAGCAGGGGTTTCTTAAACGCTGCTTTGAGGAGCTGAAAACCGAAATGCTGGCGCCAATGAAGGCGGCGATTGAGAAGCTAGTGGAGACCCAGAGGGCTCAAGGGGCGGCGATCCGGGAGGTGCGGCAAAAAGCCTCGTAGAACGAGGACGAGATCTTGGGCCTGGCGGTGAAGGTGGAGGCGCACGAGGCGCTGAACAAGAGGTGGGCGGAAAGATTTGAGGACCTGGAGAATAGGTCGAGGAGGAAGAATCTTCGGATTCTGGGTCTCCCCGAAGGAGTGGAGGGGCCCGATGCTGGGGCATATGTGAGCACGATGCTCAATTCGCTGATGGGCGTGGGTGCCTTCCCGAGGCCTCTGGAGCTAGATGGGGCTCATCGAGTCCTGGCAAGGAGACCCAAGGCCAACGAGCCACCAAGGGCTGTAGTGGTGAGGTTTCACCGCTTTATGGACAGAGAGTGTGTCCTGAGGTGGGCCAAGAAAGAGCGCAGCAGCAGGTGGGAGAACACGGAGATCCGAATCTACCAGGACTGGAGTGCAAAGGTGGCTAAGAAGAGAGCTGGTTTCAATCGGGTTAAGGCGGTGCTCCATCGAAAGGGGGTGAAGTTCGGTATGCTGCAGCCAGTGCGATTGTGGGTCACGTTTCAGGATCGGCACCACTATTTCAAAACGCCTGATGAGGCATGGAGCTTTATACAGACTGAAAAGTTGGGCTCAAATTGAGGGTTTGTTGTGGGGGGATGTTTACTGTGTATATGGTGTTTATTACGTTTAGGGAATGTTCCTTTGGTTTGGGTGCTGGATGGGGATGGGTGAAGGGATTTGATGGGGAGACTGTGGGAGAGTGTGGGCATCGGTGTTGGAGGGGCAGACCCCCACGAAGGAAGAGGGGGAGTGGAGGCCCGGGGATGGGGAATTGGGGTAAGGTCGCAAAAGGAGCTGCGCCAGAGGGGGCGGGGCCGGCTCAGGAAAGCGCGGGCTTTTTCCTGCGCTAGGCAAGGACGGGGGGTGGGGGCCAGGGCCGGGGCGGTGGGGGGGGGGGGGAGATGGGCGGTGCTGGAGAGGAGCGCACACTGACTGCCAGGGAGGGGGAGGGTGGTCGATGGAATGGCGGGAGAGGCCGGGGTCAGCAGGAGTCAGCTGACTTACGGGAGTGTTATGGTGGGAGCAAAAGGGCTGGATGTGGATCTAGCAGGGGGAGGGGTGGGGGGGGGGTGGAGAGGGGGGTATAGGGTTGCTGCTGCATTGGCCAAAGGGGAGCTGGAAGTAGGAGAGGTGGTCGGGGCGGGGGTTCGCCGTCTGTGGGACTGGAGGGTGCGGGAGGCGCGGGCACGTGGCTGGCCTAGAAAAGGAGATGGCTAGTCGGCGGGGGGCGGGGGGGGGGGGGGGGGGGGGGGGGGTTGTGAGTAGCCCCCCAACCCCCCAATCTGGCTGATAACTTGGAATGTGAGGGGCCTGAATGGGCCGGTCAAGAGGGCCCGGGTGTTCGCGCACTTAAAGGGACTGAAGGCAGACGTGATTATGCTCCAGGAGACACATTTGAAGATGGCAGATCAGGTTAGGCTGAGAAAGGGATGGGTAGGGCAGGTCTTTCATTCAGGGCTGGATGTGAAGAACAGAGGGGCTGCAATACTGGTGGGGAAGCGGGTGTCATTTGAGGCAATGAATATTGTAGTGGATAATGGAGGTCGATATGTGATGGTGAGTGGTAGGTTGCAGGGGGTGCGGGTGGTACTGGTAAATGTATATGCCCCGAATTGGGATGATGCCGGATTTATGAAACGCATGCTGGGTCGGATTCCGGACCTGGAGGTAGGAAGCTTGATAATGGGGGGGGGGGGATTTCAACACGGTGCTGGACCCAGCACTGGATCGCCATAGGTCCAGGACGTGTAAGAGGCCGGCTGCGGCCAAGGTGCTGAGGGGGTTTATGGACCAGATGGGGGGATTGGATCCAAGGAGGTTTATCAGGCCTCTGGCCAGGGAATTTTCATTCTTTTCCCACGTCCATAGGGCCTACTCCCGGATAGATTTTTAAATTTTGAGTAGGGCGCTAATCCCGAAAGTGGAGGGAACGGAGTATTCGGCCATAGCCATCTCAGACCACGCCCCGCATTGGGTGGAACTGGAGTTTGGAGAGGAGAGGGACCAGCGCCCGCTGTGGTGTCTAGATGTGGGATTATTGGCGGATGAGGAGGTGTGCGGGAGGGTGCGGGAGTGCATTAAGAGATACTTGGAGGCCAATGACAACGGGGAGGTGCAGGTGGGGGTAGTCTGGGAGGCGCTGAAGGCGATGGTCAGGGAGATTTAATCTCCATCAGGCCCCACAGGGAGAAGAGAGAGGGCAGGGAGAGGGAGAGGTTGGTGGGGGAGATCTTAAGGGTGGACAGGAGATATGTAGAGGCCCCCGAGGAGGGACTACTCGGGGAGCGGTGGAACCTCCAGACGGAGTTCGACCTGTTGACCACAGGGAAAGCAGAGGCACAGTGGAGGAAAGCGCAGGGGGCGACGTACGAGTATGGGGAGAAGGCGAGTCGGATGCTGGCACACCAGCTTCGTAAGAGGGAGGCAGCGAGGGAGATAGGTGGAGTTAAGGATAGCGGGGGGAATACGGTGCGGAGTGCGGTGAGAATAAACAAGGTATTTAGGGACTTCTATGGGGATCTGTACAGATCTGAGCCCCCAGCGGGGGAAGAGGGGATGCGACGATTTTTGGATCAGCTGAGGTTCCTGAGGGTGGAGGAGCAGGAGGTGGCTGGTTTAGGGGCGCCAATTGGGTTGGAGGAGCTGGTTAAAGGATTGGGGAACATGCAGGCGGGGAAGGCCCCGGGGTCAAATGGGTTCCCGGTCGAGTTTTACAGGAAATACATGGACCTGCTAGGCCCGTTGCTAGTGAGGACTTTCAAGAAGGCAAGGGAGGGGGGACCTTGCCCCCGACAATGTCCGGGGCGCTGATCTCTCTGATCCTGAAGCGGGACAAGGACCCACTGCAATGTGGGTCGTATAGACCGATCTCGCTCCTCCATGTGGATGCTAAGTTGCTGACAAAGGATTTTAAAAGATGGGATGTGCTGCCACTCTCGCTAGCGGGCAGGGTGCAATCGGTTAAAATGATGGTCCTCCCGAGGTTTCTCTTTGTGTTCCAGTGCCTTCCTATTATGATTCCCAAGGCCTTTTTCAAACGGGTAGGTAGGAGCATTATGGGTTTCATGTGGGCAAATAAGACCCCGAGGGTAAAGAGGGTGTTTCTGGAGCGTAGTAGGGACAGGGAGGGCTGGCTCTGCCGAATTTGTGCGGCTATTATTGGGCAGCCAACGTGGCGATGATCCGTAAGTGGGTAATGGAGGGAGAGGGGGTGGCGTGGAAGAGGTTGGAGATGGCGTCCTGTGTGGGCACGAGCCTGAGGGCGCTGGCGACGGCACCGCTGCCGCTCTCGCCGACAAGGTACACCACGTGTCCGGTGGTGGCGGTGACGTTGAAGATCTGGGGGCAGTGGAGACGACTCAGGGGCGAGGTGGGAGCCTCGGTTTGGTCCCAGATTCGGGAGAACCATCGGTTCGTCCCGGGAAGGATGGATGGGGGCTTTCGGAGCTGGCCTAGGGCAGGGATTAGAAGAATGGGGGACCTGTTTATAGATGGGACGTTTGCGAGCCTAGGGGTACTGGAGGAGAAGTTTGGGTTACCCCCGGGAAATGCTTTCAGGTATATGCAAGTGAGGGCGTTTGGAGGCGACAGGTGAGGGAATTCCTGCTGCTCCCGGCACAGAGGACTCAGGACAGCGTGATTTCAGGTGTATGGGTTGGAGAAGGCAGGGTCTCGGCGATCTACCAGGAGCTGAAAGAAGAGGAGGAACCTCGGTAGAGGAGTTACAGGGCAAGTGGGAGGAGGAGCTTGGGGAGGAGATAGATGAGGGTCTGTGGGCTGATGCCCTGAGTAGGGTTAATTGTTCCTCCTCTTGCGCCAGGCTCAGCCTAATACAATTCAAGGTTACTCACAGAGCGCATATGACAGGGGCGAGATTGAGTAGGGTCTTTGGGGTAGAGGATAGATGTGGGAGGTGCTCGGGAAGCCCGGCGAATCACGTCCACATGTTCTGGTCGTGCCCGGCACTGGATGGGTTTTGGAGGGGTTTCGCGAGGACTATGTCCAAGGTGGTGAAAGTCCAGGTCAAGCCGAGTTGGGGTTGGCATTATTTGGGGTACGGACGAGCCGGGAGTGCAGGAGGCGAAAGAGGCCGGTATCCTGGCCTTTGCGTCCCTGGTAGCCCGGCGGAGGATCTTGCTATTGTGGAAGGACGCAAAGCCCCCCAGTGTGGAAGCCTGGATAAATGACATGGCAGGGTTCATTAAGCTGGAGAGGATAAAGTTTGCCTTACGAGGGTCTGTGCAGGGGTTCTTCAGGCGGGGGGCAACCGTTCCTAGACTATCTCGCGGAGCGTTAGGAGGAGGTCAGCAGCAGCAGCAACCCAAGGGTATGGGGGGGGGGCTCTTTCGGGGGAGTTGGGGGGGGGGCTTCCCTACGGGTACCTTCGAATGTCATATGGGGGGGGTTACTGTATGTGGGGAAACCCAATGTATAAATTTTGTATAATTTTTGACTGTTGTGGTTGTGTTTCTTTCTTTTTGTTATGGGGGGTGGGGTTTGTTAAAAATTTTGTTGGATAATTTGAATCAACATTTTTTTTTTAAAAAGGGAAAGGTTGAAGTTGGAATTAGAAAGGCTACTGCAACAAGGTTTAATATCAAGAGTCACAGAACCGACTGATTGGGTCAGTTCGATGGTTTGTGTGAAGAAACCATCAGGTGATCTGCGGATATGTATTGATCCCAAGGATCTCAATGAGAAGATAATGAGGGAACACTATCCCATACCCAAGAGAGTGGAAATCGCCAGCAAAATGGTGAATGCTCGCATCTTCACTAAGTTAGATGCATCGCAAGGTTTCTGGCAAATTCAATTGGAAGAGTCAAGCAGAAAGCTCTCTACCTTTAATACACCGTTTGGCAGATTTTGCTACAATAGGATGCCTTTCGGAATAATCTCTGCGTCTGAAATATTCCACTGCATTAAGGAACAGATGACTGAGGGAATAGACGGTGTACGTGTCTACGTAGATGACATCATCATATGGTCATCAACACCAGAAGAGCATGTCTTGAGACTGAGACAAGTCTTTCAACGCACACATGAGTATGGCCTCAAGTTGAATCAAACCAAATGTAGTTTTGGTGCTTCTACTCTTAAGTTCCTAGGAGACCAAATTTCAGAAAAAGGTGTGCGACCTGACACTGACAAAATCACAGCCATTCAATGAATGAAAGTCCCTGAGGACAAAAAAGCAGTTCTTCTATTTTCTTGGCATTGCTAACTTCCGAGGCAAATTCGTCCCTAATTTGTCCAACTAAACAACAGTTCTGAGAAACCTGATTAAGAAATCAACGTCGTTTGAAAGGACGAAGAATCATCAACAAGAGTGGTTTGACTTGAAATCACAACTCACCACTGCACCGATCTTAGCATTCTTCGATCCAAGTAAGGAGACAAAAATTTTGACTGACGCCAGTCAGAATGGAATTGGAGCAGTTTTGTTGCAGAAGGACGACTACTCATCTTGGGCTCCTGTCGCATATGCATCGAGGGCGTTGACACCAACAGAATGTCGCTACGTTCAAATCGAAAAAGAATGTTTGGGTCTACTAACCGGAATTTTAAACGTCCATGATTACGTTTATGGACGACCCGCTTTCACTGTGGAGACCGACCACAGACCATTGGTGCACATTATAAAAAAGGATCTCAACGACATGACTCCAAGACTCCAAAGAATTCGAATGAAATTCTGCCGTTATGATTTCGACCTCATCTACACACCTGAGAAGGATTTGATAATATCAGATGCATTATCACGCTCCATTTCTTTGCAATGTTAACCACTGGAATTCATTCAACACATTGAATCTCAGGTACAGATTTGGGCAGACAACATTCCAGCATCAGATGAGAATATCAACTTAATAAGAGAGGAGACTAAAAAGGATGCATTGCTACGTGTCATTCACCACATCAATAATGGGTGGCCGAAAGGGCAATGTCCACAATTTCGCAATGTTCAAGCAGATTTAATGGTGATAAATGGTCTACTTCTGAGACTCGATAGGATAGTCATTCCACTGCATCTCAGGCCCATGATACTAAGCCAGATTCATGAGGGACACCTTGGGATTGAAAAATGTAAGAGACAGGCTAGACAAGCTGTCTACTGGCCAGGCATAAATTGGGACATCACTGACATGGTTTTGAGATGTGAGACGTGTCAAAAGTTCCAGCCTGCGCAGTGCAAGGAGGCTTTGCAGCAACACGAGTTGGAAACGTCTCCTTGGGCCAAAGTAGGCATTGACCTATTTCATTCCAATGGTCGCAACTACGTGCTCATTATCGACTATTTCTCGAACTATCCAGAGGTATTGAAGCTACCGGATCTAACCTCCAAATCTGTAATAAAAGCAAGCAAAGAAACATTTTCCCAACATGGAATTCCAACCACTGTCATGACAGACAACGGACCGTGTTTCGACAGCAATGACTGGGCTGAGTTTGCAAGACTCTACAATTTTAAACACATAACATCTAGTCCACATTACCCACAGTCGAACGGGAAAGTAGAAAAAGGAGTACATATTGTTAAACAACTGATTAATAAAGCTCTGGATTCTGCGTCAACATCCATCTTGCGCTGCTGTCCTACTGAGCAACTCCATTATCAACAGGTTTTTCACCAGCACAAATGCTCAAGAGTAGAGATCTGAGAACAACGTTACCTGAGTTACAGTTTCCAAATCCTGATCATCTTCCAGCACTACAAAAAATGCAACAGCTACGTGATCATCAAAGATTATATTATAATATGCATGTTACCACTCTGGACTCATTATCTCCAGGTGACACCGTTGGATAAAAATTCATGATGGAGGTTGGTCTACTCCTGCAAAGATCATCAGACAAGCAGCACCCAGATCATACATGCTCAAAACAACTGAAGGTAACATTCTCCATGGAAATCGTAGACAACTCAAGAAGGTTTAACCTCAGAAAATATTTCCGACTCCACATCTGAAAGAAACCATCTTTCAAGATGCACTGATCAACAGACACTCAAAGCAACACTGACATGCCAAGAACTGTCAAGAAATCAGAATCACCACCTCGTTCACTCAGAAGATCTACGAGAAGACACCTAATAGACTTTAAGGCTTCACAGTCAATTTGTGTATTCGTTACTCATTTTGCTCTGTACTACGTTATACATATCATGCTTTGATCTACTTATTGTTCTACATTTTTCCTTTGTTAAAACAAGTCAGAAATGTAAAAAAAAAGGAAAAAATGATATGTAAATATGTATGTAACTAAAGGGTTAGTTATAATATCCAACTGTAACACTACCACTAGAGGGCATTACAAGATCCAGTATAAATAGCAGCTCCTAAAGGATCTTGGTCTCTTTCTACCCAGGAATGTTTGGTAAGCAGTTGTGTATTTAGATAGCTCTCAGTATAGTTAGTATTTATAGTTGTGAATCAGTTAATTCCATCATATTTTATTACTTGATTTCTAGCGATAGTTCTGTAGAGTGTCAAAATCAGATATAATCAATCGTTACTTTAATAAATTAGTTTCCTTTGAATTGAAGACTCGTGGTTTCTTCAGAATCACACCATCAGACCATCGGCATCAACAGCAACTAGTAACGATACATATTACTAGACCCAGTAATATAACAGGGAGACCTGTACGGATGGCTCATAGAAAGGACGTGCTCCCCATTGGACGAGACAAGGTGTAAAAGGGTTTCCTTTACGCCACAGAAGACTGGTATTGGGTGTCACAGATAATTGTGGGTGTCTCTCTCTTGCAGGCATTGAAACCACAACCCGGAAGTGTCGCACTGGGACAGCTTCGCAAGAGAGAGGGAACAAGTCTCACTGTTTATGCCTAACCAGTGGGATTGTCCTTATGCCGTGCCAGTTACCTTGACTGCCACCTACTCCTGTGTGAGTCTCTCTCCTGTTGATGGTGAAATGTCACCCGGACGTGCCCCACTAGTGCAACTTCACAAGAGAGAAAGAGGGACCACTGTTTATCTCTAACCAGTAGCCTCTCTTGAGTGAGCATGTTCGAAGCACTCGTATTCCTTTTAGGTCCTCGACTACGAATTATGTTCTGGCAATTATTGTGACTCAACCAGAGCGGACAGTGAAAGAAAGGTGAGACTACAACAACGGTAAATTTACAAATAAATAATTTATTCAAGAAAATTAGGCCGTCCACAACTCAGACGATAACACACAAGCACCGGTTATAAAAATACTATGGGAAGCAAGAAACAGCGGCATATCGAAAATTCTTACTTTTACATAAGTTTACTTAAGTACACACAAACATATATATATATCCACTCACCCAACCCAACCTCAACAATCTAACCTAATTGGGAGTTTCTGTGGGCTGAGGGAGTACACTCACCTTTCCCAGGAAGAATAGTTAAACCAGCACGGATGTCGCTGCCTCTTCCTCAAAACCGTTTGGCTGCTGGCCCTTGATCCATTAGTATAGTGTGATTTTGTCTGGTTAGGGCAAAACTCATTTACATACCATTGTTTCTCCTGGAGTGAACTCAGACCGTGCAGATCTTCCCGCATAATCTTTCTGTTGGCCCTGTCGTGACTCATGGCCCTCCTTTGTTCCTGGGACCTCGGCGCCTTGAAGCAGCAGTGCTAACCACTGCACCACCGTGCTGCCCCACAAGAACCCAAATGAGCAGGTTCTCCCCGGGCGTGGAGGACAAATGTGAACGTCGCCAGGAAGGCTCGGCCAACCACATCTCCATGTCCTGAGCATGCCCAGACTTGTCGAGTTTTGGACAGCATTCTTTGAGGCAATGTCCAAGTGGAAGTCTTCGGGGTATTGGACCAGCCAGAGCTATTCATGGAGAAGAGGGCTGACGCCCTTGCCTTTGCAACTAGACTAGAGAAAAAAGACGAAGCCCGTAAACGGCTGATGCAGAGGCCGGGGGGCCTAGAACAAGGCCACAAGAAAAGGAACCCCTAAGGAAATGTTGAAAACAGGATGGGGGAGTGAAGAAGGGGGGGGGGGGGTGGAAGGCCAAATGACAAAAGGGGGGGGGGAAGGGAAGTAGAGGGCACCACTCACATGTAAATAGCAGAAAACTGTCCATTGTACAGTAAGGGACCCGGGAGAGGACCCTGAAACAAAGAAAGAATGGGGCGGGGGAAATGGGATCGGCACAGAGGAAAATGATTGTACATAGTAACCAACGCATTTATCCTTACCCAATGTACAGTAAATAAATTGTAAAAACTTAAATAAAAACATTTAAAAAAAAGAAATCGAGTGTTTAACCCTTCTAATTGTGGTTAAAGGACTGAATGGAAATGAGAATGGAAGTCACTCGGTTGTAGTTAATTATGTTTTAGTGAGGGGTGACAGTTTCTCTCAATTTCTCTATCGATGTTTCACGTCTTTTAAACGTAATAACCAATATTAAACATATCAATTAACTGATCTTGTGGGAAGATTAGTTCAGGCCGAATGTGGTGGATCTTTTTTATTCTTTGAGCAAATAAGGGGCACTTCTCTCCACGCTTCTTGTACAGTTAGAATTCGAAATGTACCAACTTTCTTTGGTGTGCTCTGTGATCTTTGACAGCTTCCACCACCAACATTAACTGATCCCAGAACTTCAATGGTTGGCTGATTGTTGTGTTTATAAGATTGATAAGTGATATTTTCGAAAGTGCAGAGACACCTCTTAAAGCAAACCCATTGTAAATCAGAATATTCCTGACGCAGTGAGGAACCGTGAGGTTTTCCTGTTAGTCTTTGCTGACAGTGCATGGCTTGTTGTGCACCACTTTGGTTGTCAAAGGTATAAGGAGTGAACCTGTGTTGCCGTTTGTGGAATATTGGCTGCATCAACCTGCCAGTCCTTTGATGCCAGTCATGGTGTGAGTTCTTTTTTGTTTAAACATGCCTTGGGGGGCAGCACGGTGATGCAGTGGTTAGCACTGCTGCCTCACGGCACCGAGGACCCGGGTTCGATCCCGGCCCGTGTGGAGTTTGCACATTCTCCCCGTGTCTGCGTGGGTCTCACCCCCAAAGATGTGCAGGGTAGGTGGATCGGTCACGCTAAATTGCCCCTTAATTGGAAAAGAAAACATGCCTTGGGAGTAATAGAATGATAATTAAAGTGCTTTGAACACTGGAACCACAAGTTCAATGAAAAAAGTGTTTACTGGTCAAAGAAACTACCTTCCATGAATTCAATTATAATCAGTCAAATTTGGCATTCCTTATATAACCATGCTGGTGAGAAATGTAAGTTATTTTCACCCCTGCAGATATGGATGATATTATAGAGGTGAAATTAAGTGGCTTTGTGATGGAGAGGATATCGGGTCGGAAGCTCAGCATCCAACAACAAATTGGATTGGAATATCTAACTCCAATTGAAAAACTATCTCCAGCACGGATTGATTCCCGTCATCTTATAAATAAGCAGTTAATATCATAGAATTATGTAGCACAGCAACAGGCAATTTGGCCCAACTTGTCCATATCCATCCCCTGCCCTACAGTAATCTAATCTTTTTCCCTTTGTTTCATTTCTTCCTCATCTGTTTTGCCAGCTCTTCCTTAAATGTATTGATGCTATTTGTAGCAAGTCCATGTTTTAACCGCATTCTGAATAAAGAGGTTTCTCTAGAATTCCTTATTAAATTGATTAGTTATTCTCTTATATTTATGGCTTTTAGTTTTGGAATTCCTCACAAGTGGAAATAACTTGTTCACATCAACACTATTCAATCTCTTCGTAATCTTTAAATGCCTCTGTCAGGTCAATTCCTCAATTTCTTCTGTGGACAATAGAGCGCCCGCTTTTTTGTTTTTCTGATGGCTATAACCTCTGATTTCTGATATCATCCTTATAAATCATTTTTGTACCTTATCAGGTTCCTCTGTATCCTTTGTATAATATAGAGCCCAGAATAATTCACAGTACTCCAAATGTGGTCTAACCAGAGTTCTATTCAGGTTTAACATAACTTGTTAACATAACTTTCTCTCTGGGTGGCACGTGGTGCAGTGTTTAGCACTGGGACTATGGTGCTGAGGACCCGGGATCAAATCCTGGCCCTGGGTCACTGTCTGTGTGGAGTTTGGACATTCTCCCTGTGTCTGCGTGGATTTTACCCCCACAACCCAAAAATGTGCTGGTTAGGTGGATTGGCCTCGCTAAGTTGCCCCTTAATTGGAAAAAAATAATTGGGTACTCAAAATGTATTTAAAAAAACATAACTTTCAATAAATTCCCAAATCCTCCAATTTCTGTTTGAGCCGCTTTTGAGTCCCCCTCAGCATCCCAACTTCAGCCACCAGCAAGGTAACCTGCTCCTCATGCTCCTTCACCGCCTCCTCCACTTTTTGGACCGCCTGGCTCTGGGTCTCCAATCTCAGCTCTACGCGATCAATCCCCGCTTTCAGTGGGCCTACCACCTTCGCCAGGTCCCCCTGAGCCTCCTCTTCTCTTAGCTGAACTTTTTGTTGGAAAAGTCCACCAAGCTGTTCCGTCGACCATTGGGCTGGTGGAGCCGATTTCTTTACCCTCCGCTATCTTCCCATGTGTCGCACAAAGAGTTTCTACCTCCTGCAGCTCCTTTTTTCTAGACCTACTTCTGGTCCGCGGATCCATCCACCGACCTCACCAGTGGAGGACAGCTTTCCTCCACCACCTCTGCACCTTTTTCCTCCAAAACATCCACACAGCAACTGGGGAAATGAGCCAAACAAAACGCCTCGAGTGGGAGCTGCCAAATGTGCGACCACTCACACCATGGCCGCCGCCGGAAGTCGGAGTATCCACAATTAACACACTTGATTTGGCAGCTCTGGACAATGAGCTCAGAGTTTTAATCCAAGTTAAACAGACCTTGGAAAGTTTAAATGAGAACACTGGGCAGGACATCGAGGAAGATTTGTCTGGGAACATGGCCAACAGCCTCAGGGTTGCTGTGCTAGAAGGGTTTGTCCAAACTATCAATCAGATTGTCAAGGGGAGGGTGAAGGATGATGCCAGGCAATAGAACCAAACTCTGTGCAGTGTCAATGGGCAGTGAATGGACAGAGAGAACCTCAACCAGGTCGGCAAGGAGAAGGTTCCGCCCTGGATCAGCGACAAGTACATCAAACACCTGTCCTGGAGGAAAAGGCACCCCCAAGTCACTGACTGCCAATTACAACAACTGACCAGGGTCTGGTTTAACGATAGTTGTAGAGGAACCTCAGGGATAGCACTAAGGATGGTGTTAGGGATCCCTTAATCTTAAATAACCAAGTTGGCTTGAAAGTCTTTGAAGCAGAAATGATAGGAGTCATGCAAGAGGGAATGTGGATGGGATATGATGGGACCCTGTCTACATGGTTGAGAAAGAAGGGACACTCATAGATACCTGTCTGAATAAATGTGAGCACACAGACAGGGCAGCTGTGAGTCCATAAACTGATATATATAAAAGAACATGCCCTGAGTGGATTCAGGGCAAGTCGTGATCTAATTGTATTCTGGAAATTCAGAACCTGGAAAGTGATGTCACATGAGTAGCATATAGGGGGGAGGAAGAATACTGTATCACAAACTCGCTAGGCCAATACCAGTATGGGAAATCGTCATGTCACATCACCAACAGCACTTTCTGCAACATCCATCCCCTCTAGGATAGGTTTGATTGAGTAGATTTACACTGGAGAGAGAAAGTGGTGAGGAACGCTAGCATGGAACCCAGGCAAACCCCCCCCTCCACCCCACCAACTCACCCCCCCACAACTGGGTATGACTCAGTGGCGGGGTATCATGTGGTCCACCCATGGGGGACACTCACAGTAGCCCCTACAGGAGAGTGCCGGACAGGGATCGTGGAGCATACCGCTGGCATGGGTAGGCCGACCGGCAGGGTCAGGTGACCGGGGCAGAGGTGCCGGGCACCGATGGGGCCAGGTGTGCGGTGCGGAGGGCAAAGTGCCAGGGGAACAGCTGGGGGCAGAGGTGGGGGTGGGGGTAGGGGCTGCAGTGGAGGCAGGGACCACCGTGTAGCCCGGTAAACCTGGTTGGGCATGGGGGTTCGCACCATGCTAATAATACCCTGCAGACAATGGACTCCAGAATTCAACCATGAATGGTGGTCTTCATCCTAGCTGCTGCAGCCCTGGAGGATGCACTGAGGCTGTGCGAGCAGGAGCTGCTCAGGGAGGACCCTGCAGCAGTGGAGCCTGCCCCAGAAGGAACAGGAGCAAGCCAGTGAGGATGGAGAGCTGGCCACCCAACAGACCGAGGAGGAGGTGGGAAGGAGGAACCGCATCAGGCCTCATGTGTACCGGCGGCACCTATTCTTCGAGGACCTGCCAGACTGGACATGCCGTCAGTCTCTGGCTGAGCAGGGGGCAATGCGATATATCTGCCGGATCATGGTGCATTTGGAACCACGGGGTATGGGAAACAACACCCGTTCCCATGGCCGTCAAGGTGATGGTCGCCCTGAACCTTTACGCCACAGGGTCCTTCCAGGCGCTGAGTGGGGACCTGTCCGGGATCTCGCGCAGCTCGGTGCACAGGTGCATCTGTGCCACCACGGTGGCCCTATATGCCCGGTCGGCACAACATACCAGCTTTAATGTGGGCCAAGCCTACAGGATACCCATGCAGCGGGGTTCACCACCACCGCCGGGATGCCTCAAGTCCAGGGGGTGATCGGCAGGATGCATGTCCCCCTACAAGCATCGGCTCATGACCGGTCTTCACAACTGAAAGGTGTTCCACTCGATGAAGATGCAGCTGGCGTGTGAAAATGAGATGCAGGTCATGCACATCTGCGCCTGATACCCAGGCAGTGTGCATGATGCCTTCATCCTGGTACACTCGACAGTTCCTGACATTGTCGAGGCACACGCCTGGGTGAGGGATTGGCTCCTGGGTGACAGGGGTTATCTGCTGTGGTCGTGGCTGATGACACCTATCCGGAGACCACAGACCAACGCAGAGACCCGCTACAACGATGCCCATGCAGCGACCAGGGGCATGATCGAGCGGTGCATCGGCGGCTCGGTAGCACAGTGTTTAGCACTGTTGTTTCACAGCGCCAGGGTCCCAGGTTCAATTCCCGGCTTGGGTCACTGTCTGAGTGGAGTCTGCATGTTCTCCCCATGTCTGCATGGGCTTCCTCCGGGTGCTCTGGTTTCTTCCCTCAAGTCCTGAAAGATGTGGCCATTACTGAAACATGGTTAAAAGATGGTCACGACTGGGAGTTAAATATCCAAGGGTATCAGACTATACGAAAGGATAGAATGGACGGTAAGGGTGGTGGTGTAGCTTTGTTGTTTAAGGATGGCATCCGGGCAATAGTAAGGGATGATATTGGTGCTATGGAGGACAAGGTTGAATCAATTTGGGTGGAAATCAGGAATAGTAAGGCGAAAAGGTCACTGATAGGAGTAGTCTACAGGCCACCAAATAGTAACAGGATGGTAGGGCAGGCAATAAGCAAAGAAATAACGGATGCATGTAGAAATGGTACAGCGGTTATCATGGGAGATTTTAATCTGCATGTCGATTGGTTTAACCAGGTTGGTAAAGGCAGCCTTGAGGAGGAGTTTATAGAATGTGTCCGGGATAATTTCATGGAACAGTATGTAATGGAACCTACAAGGGAACAAGCAGTCCTAGATCTGGTCCTGTGTAATGAGGCAGGATTGATTAATGATCTCATAGTTCGGGATCCTCTTGGAAGGAGCGACCACAATATGGTGGAATTTAAAATACAGTTGGAGGATGACAAGGTAAAATCAAACACTAGTGTTATGTGCTTAAACAAAGGCGATTACAATGGGATGAGAGCAGAACTAGCTAAGGTAGACTGGGAGCAAAGACTTCATGGTGAAGCAGTTGAGGAACAGTGGAGAACCTTCCGAGCGATCTTTCACAGTGTTCAGGAAAGGTTCATACCGCCAAAAAAGAAAGACGGTAGAAAGGGGAAAAATCGACCGTGGATATCTAAGGAGGTGAGGGAGAGTATCGAATTGAAGGAAAAAACATACAAAGTGGCAAAAATTAGTGGGAGACTAGAGGACTGGGAAGTCTTTAGGGGACAACAGAAAGCAACTAAAAAAGATATAAAGAAGAGTAAGGTAGACTATGAAAGTAAACATGCTCAGAACATAAAAGCAGATAGTAAAAGCTTCCACAAATATATAAGACAAAAAAGAGAGGCTAAGGTAAATATTGGTCCTTTGGAAGATGAGAAGGGAGATTTAATAATAGGAGGTGGGGAAATGGCTGAGGAGCTGAACAGGATTTTTGGGTCAGTCTTCACAGTGGAAGACACAAATAACATGCCAGTGACTGATGGAAATAAAGATATGATAGGTGAGGACCTTGAGATGATTGTAATCACTAAGGAGGCAGTATTGGGCAAGCTAATGGGGCTAAAGGTAGACAAGTCTCCTGGCCCTGATGGGATGCATCCCAGAGTGTTAAAAGAGATGGCTAGGGAAATTGTAAACGCACTAGTGATAATTTATCAAAATTCATAGACTCTGGGGTGGTCCCAGAGGATTGGAAAGTAGCAAACGTGACACCACTGTTTAAAAAAGGAGGTCGGCAGAAAGCGGGTAATTATAGGCCGGTAAGCTTAACTTCGGTTGTAGGGAAAATGCTGGAATCTATCATTAAGGAGGAAATAGCGGGGCACCTGGAGGGAAATTGTCCCATTGGGCAGACGCAGCATGGGTTCACAAAGGGTAGGTCGTGTCTGACTAATTTGGTAGAATTTTTTGAGGACGTTACCAGTGCAGTAGATAACGGGGAGCCAATGGATGTGGTATATCTGGATTTCCAGAAAGCTTTTGACAAGGTGCCACACAAAAGGTTGCTGCATAAACTAAAGATGCATGGCATTGAGGGTAAAGTGGTAGCATGGGTAGAGGATTGGTTAACTAACAGAAAGCAGAGAGTGGGGATAAATGGGTGTTTCTCTGGTTGGCAACCTGTAACTAGTGGGGCCCCTCAAGGATCAGTGTTGGGCCTGGAGTTGTTCACAATTTACATAGATGATTTGGAGTTGGGGACCAAGTGCAATGTGGCAAAGTTTGCAGACGACACTAAGATGAGTGGTAAAGCAAAAAGTGTAGAGGATACCGGAAGTCTGCAGAGGATTTGGATAGGTTAGGTGAATGGGCTAGGATCTGGCAGGTGGAATTCAATGTTGCCAAGTGTGAGGCTATCCATTTTGGGAGGAATAACAGCGGAATGGATTATTATTTAAACGGTAAGATGGTAAAACATGCTGCTGTGCAGAGGGACCTGGGTGTGCTGGTGCACGAGTCGCAAAAAGTTGGTGTGCAGGTGCAACAGGTGATTAAGAAGGCTAATCGAGTTTTGTCTTTCATTGCTAGAGGGATGGAGTTCAAGACTAGTGAGGTTATGCTGCAATTGTATAAGGTGTTGGTGAGGCCACATCTGGAGTATCGTGTTCAGTTTTGGTCTCCTTACCTGAGAAAGGCCATATTGGCACTGGAGGGAGTGCAGAGGAGATTCACTAGGTTGATCCCAGAGTTGAGGGGATTAGATTATGACGAGAGGTTGAGTAGACTGTGACTGTACTCATTGGAGTTTAGAAGGATGCTGGGGGATCTTTTGAAACATATAAAATTATGAAGGGAATAGATAGGATAGATGTGGGCAGGTTGTTTCCACTGGTCGGGGAAAGCAGAACTAGGGGGCATAGCCTCAAAATAAGGGGAAGTAGATTTAGGACCGAGTTTAGGAGGAACTTCTTCACCCAAAGGGTTGTGAATCTCTGGAATTCCTTGCCCAGTGAAGCAGTTGAGGCTCCTTCTTTGAACATTTTTAAGAAAAAGATAGATACCTTTCTAAAGAATAAAGGGATTCGGGGATATGGTGTACGGGCCGGAGAGTGGAGCTGAGTCCACAAAGATCAGCCATGATCTCATTGAATGGCGG
Organism: Scyliorhinus torazame; assembly: GCF_047496885.1. Lineage (NCBI taxonomy): Eukaryota > Metazoa > Chordata > Chondrichthyes > Carcharhiniformes > Scyliorhinidae > Scyliorhinus > Scyliorhinus torazame. The sequence continues at coordinate 81,229,503 of NC_092719.1, forward strand.
AGCAGGCTCGAGGGGCCAGATGGCCTACTCCTGTTCCTAGTTCTTATGTTCTTATGTGCTGTTTAGGTGAATTGGACATTCTGAATTCTCCCTCTGTGTACCTGAACAGGCGCCGGAATGTGGCGACTTGGGGCTTTTCACAGTAACTTCATTGCAGTGTTAATGTAAGCCTACTTGTGACAATAAAGATTATTATTATTATCCTGAAGATGCGGTTCAGGTGCCGCTCTGGAGGGGCCCTCCAGTATAGCTTAAGGAGAGTTTCGTAGATCATGGTGGCCTGCTGGGTTCTCCACATTGCGCAGCAGAGGGGTGATGGGCTGGAGGAGGGGCATGAATGCCAGGCCTTGTCCGATGATGAGGATCCGAGGGATGACCAGGATGAGTAGGATTGGGGCCTGGGCAGCCACATGTGTGCTGGGGCCACCGCACACAGGGTGCTCTATTCACCTCAAAGTTCACCGATTAGGGGGCCTGGCCCACAGCACGAACATATCACCACCCCCCCCCCCCCCCCATTATAGGAAGGATGTGATTTGCTTACGAAGCTCAGAGTTTCTCTCACTGAGTTCTATACCTATATATCCACCATACAGTCCCACATACCCATGTACATATCCACCATACATTCCTACATACATGGGCAGCACGGTAGCACATGGGCAGCATGGTAGCACAAGTGGATAGCACTGTGGCTTCACAGCACCAGGGTCCCAGGTTCGATTCCCCGCTGGGTCACTGTCGGTGCGGAGTTTGCACGTTCTCCCTGTGTCTGTGTGTTTTCCTCCCTGGGTGCTCCGGTTTCCTCCCACAGTCCAGGTGGATTGGCCATGATAAATTGTCCTTAGTGACCAAAAAAGGTCGGAGGAGTTATTGGGTTACGGGGATAGGGTGGACGTGAGGGCTTAAGTGGGTCGGTGCAGACTCGATGGACCAAATGGCCTCCTTCTGCACTCTATGTTCTACGTTCTATACTCATGTACATATCTGCCATACATTCCCACATATCCATGCGCATATCCACCAAACATTTTTTCCATATACTCATGTACCAATCCACCATACATACTCATGTACCAGTGTCGCCCATTTTGTACACAAAATGGGTTTTATCATTTTCTGATCACTAAATCCTTCCACTGACCAGTTGCTACTGTAAACTTAAGGGAGCCGGTTTAGACGGCTGGTTTGTGATGCAGAGCGCGGCCAACAGAACTTGCCCCGGATTCCCACTCATTCCCGTACCGGCTGAGATTATTCATGAAGGTGCCACCTTCTCAACCTTGCCCCTTGCCTGAGGGGTGGTGACCCTCAGGTTAAATGACCACCAGTCAGCTTTTCCCCTCTGGCGATTTTCACCTTACCTCCCAGTACTACTCACTCCACTCCCAGCCCCTACAGCTACAATGCCGTCAAAACTCAATTTATTTCCCGAACTCCCTTCAATAAAATCGCCTCAAAACACAGCGCTACCTGCACTGTGTGTCAGGACAGGGAAGTGTTTCTAATTTGCTCCAACTTCGTGTTGGAGACTGGGAAACTGGAATTTCCCCGCTCCAGGCGCCAACAACCAATTGGGATCTAATCTCAGATTCAAAAAAATGTTGGTTTGTCTGAATTGTAAAAAGCCCAACTCGCACAAGCCTCAAATCCAACTTCACTATAGTTTTCCACAGATACTCTGTGTGGTTGGCAATCTCCAAACCGACAACCTGGTTGTACTGCGGCAGATGTTAATGCCAGGAGTGTGAGCACACACAATCCTGTCCTATGGATTTTCAAACACTCCCCCATGTTACACCCTATCAGGACGAGAGAGACTTTGATACACACGCAATGTTGTTAAAGGTTGAAGGTCAGTGGAGGTGGTTGAATTTGGTTATTGATGCTTTGGCAATTTGGTAAACTTCCACCTTCCTCAAGCTACTGCTGGGAAGCTTTTACTGGCAGACATTTCTTACAGTCCCTGACACGCCAGCAATTGTGTTCACCGCCTGGGTGTGTTTACACATACAGATATATCAATATATCTGGCGTATTTATATACATACAAAATATATATATTCTATATAAACCGGCCATGAACTGAGAACTTGCCCCGGATTCCCACTAAGTCTATTTATAGACGGTTCTGCCCGAGCTGAGCCAGGCATTTGCACAAGCCGAAACTGAACAGGAACATTATTTTCCACTGCTTACTGAGGGGATGTCACCTCCCGCCGTTAACACCTCTCCCTTCATTTTGTTTTCGTCTATCTATGGCAAGGGCCGCAGTACAAATTTGTTTAATTATCGTCGACAAACTATCTCTAGGGATTCTTGGAAAGACCTCGCAATGGTGAAAGTGCATCTTAAAGCGGAGACTCGCCAGCGGGACTCAGGGCTGGAAATGTTACTCTGGGTCTGGGCTCCCTCCCTGCCGGGGCGGTGTGGAAGCCGGTCAGGTGTCCCGGAGGGGCATCCTTTCCCAGGCTGCAGGAGGCAGGGTGGGTTCAGGCAGCAGAGGGGCCGAGAACCCAACCAGCTCGGCTTTAAGAGCTGGCAGACTGCCAGGGGGTTCACGTGACACAATTCTTGGAAAGTTCCTGGAAAGTCGCTTTCGTCTGAGTGTGTGTGTGAGAGAGAGAGAGAGAGAGGCTGGGAGAGAGAGACTAGGAGCGAGAGAGAGACTATGAGAAAGAGAGAGAGAGACTGGGAGTGAGAGAGAGACTGGGAGAGAGAGAGTGAGAGACTGGGAGAGAGAGAGTGAGAGAGGGCAGGGACCCCCGCTGTCTCTCTCTCTCCCAGCCTCCTTCTCTCTCTGTCTCCCAGTCTCTCTCTCTCTATCCCAGCCTCTCTCTCTCCCAGTCTCTCTCTCTCTCTCTCTGTCTCCCAGTCTCTCTCTCTCTATCCCAGCGTCTCTCTCTCTATCCCAGCCTCTCTCTCTCCCAGTCTCTCTCTCCCTCCCAGCCCTGCTCCTTCCCTCTCTCTCCCAGCCCTGCCCTCTCTCCCAGCCCAGACCCCTCTCCCAGCCCAGCCCCTGCTCTCTCTCTCCCAGCTCTGCCCTCTCTCTCTCTCTCCCAACCTCTGCCCTCTCTCTCAACCTCTGCCCCCTCTCCCAGCCCTGCCCTCTCTCTCCCAGCCTCTGCCCGCCCTCTCTCTCCCAGCCTCTGCCCGCCCTCTCTCTCCCAGCCTCTGCCCGCCCTCTTTCTCCCAGCCTCTGCCCTCTCTCTCTCTCCCAGCCTCTGCCCCCTCTCTCTAGCAGCCACTGTTATGTCAGTCTCTGCCCTGCCCTCTATGCCACCCGCTGCTCTTTTTCCGCCCTTACAGAACACTGTACTGGTTGGGTCCCAGAACACTGTACTGGTTGGGTCCTAGAACACTGTACTGGTTGGGTCCTAGAACACTGTACTGGTTGGGTCCTAGAACACTGTACTGGTTGGGTCCTAGAACACTGTACTGGTTGGGTCCTAGAACACTGTACTGGTTGGGTCCTAGAACACTGTACTGGTTGGGTCCAAGAACACTGTACTGATTGGGTCCTAGAACGCTACTGGTTGGGTCCCAGAACACTGCACTGGTTGGGGCCTAGAACACTGTACTGGTTGGGTCCTAGAACACTACTGGTTGGGTCCTAGAACACTGCACTGGTTGGGGCCTAGAACACTGTACTGGTTGGGCCCTAGTGTAAAACAGAAGCGCCCATTCCGATTGAGTTCGCGACCCTGGTCACAGTAACAAGAAGCTTCACGTCATCTCTCCTAACAGCAGACGTGCATTTAAAGGTGGATGCAGCACAGGTATATGATTGGACATGCCCATTAACACCACGGCCTTATTTATATGTCTTGTTTGATTTAGATATTGTATTTTAGCATGAGTCAATAAATGCACAGGAATGCGATTGTTTTCTATTCGAATTGTGGGGAGGGAATAGAGGAAAGAACATTATAAAATGGCCTTCAGAAATCAATCTCAAGCTTTTGCACTCAATGTCACTCACATACACTCACCGACTCACACTCACCAACACACCCTAACACTCACTCTAACCCACTATCACACTCACTAACTCTTACTAACTCACTCACCAACTCACTCTCACCAACTCGCATAACTTCACACTCACTCTCACTAACTCACTTTCACCAACTCACTCACTAATTCACTTTCACCAACTCAAACAATCTCACACACACTTTCACTAAAACACTTACAATCTCACTCATCTCACAATTTCATACTCAATCTTAGGCTGTCACCCAGTCTCACTCACACTTAATCTCACTCAGTCACTCTCACACAGTCGCTGTCACACTCACAATCACTTTATTCACAATCACACCTGGCCACTGAGTCACTCGCATTTAGGCAAATTCCCTCACTCCGCCTCCATTTGTAAAGATCCTGTCATTTCTCCAGCAGGATCGTGACGATCCGGGACGAATTCCTCATTTTGTGAAACTGACGAGTTGGAGGAATGTCGGGCGGTGGCACCCGGCAAGTTGTGGTCCCCCCCTCCCCCCTGGAATGAACATCAACATTGCCCCGAATGTGATCACAGATCAGGAGATCCACTCTCAGACTCTCTCTCTCTCCTTTTTGTAGATCTGGAAGGGCATGTTTAACTCGCTCAATGTCTCCTAACAGAATAATTGTGGCTCCCAGCGGGACATTGCTGGTCATGTAGGGAAGGGAGAGTGGGGTCAGTGGAGGTTTTGTCGATCGGTGTCCCTTTACAGTGACTGTGGGGAAACCGCTCCTCTGGAATCTCGACCCAAATGACTTACCAGGAGGCAACAGATAATGTGGACTCAATGCAGGCTGAGCAGGGAGCCGGCGCACACTCGGGGACTGTGGATGAAGAGCAGGACCGCATTTCCAATGCTATGGCGGATCTTCGGAGTACAGGTAATGTGCAGCTCTCTCTCTCTCGTCTATATCTGGAGTTTGGGTCTCTAACGCCAATTTAGCCTCAGCCATTTTAATGTAGGATCCACCCCATCGCCTTCTTTTAAGAAAAGACATACAACAATAGTTGGCACTTTTAATTCGCCTGTGAATAAATTATGTAACAATTTTTTGTGGAGTTTTACTGAACAGATATTTATTTTCACCGTCGATTACTGCTGGCCACAACAAGGTGCGCCATTCAAATGTGACCTGTGCTACAAACTAAAAAAAAACACATGTTCGTGAAATCCCCCAAATTTTACCGGGGAGGAATGCTGAAAAGTGGCTTGTGTTGGAAAGTCTCTTTCACATTTTACCATCTAAGACCTTCCCACTTGGGTTTAGTCAAATGTGTGGTTTTAAACGTTGCTTTGATATTTTCCCATATAACATTAAACAAGATGTTGAAAAGTTGCAGACTGCTTAAACAACGAGGCCCCGTGCCTGGTCTATGAAGGAATTTGGGTCAATCGTTTTCCCGTCAAAATCATTTTGAATCCACTTAAAAATACATACGATGGACATTAAATAGTCCCGAAGGCAACAGTGCCTGCGATTACCCTTTTTAAAACAATAAATAAAAGTTCCCTGGAAGTGGTTGGAAACAGCTTCTGAAGAAACTTGGATAAATACTGGGCAGGAAAACATTGAGAAGAGGAGACTGGGCGCCTAGGTAGCTCAGGGAGCAGCTGCAGATGCGAATTACTCCCCTGTGTTGTCAGTTTCTATTATTCTCGTTATGAATAAGTAGATATTTTGCTTTAGGGAGATCCATCTGATAGGGGGAAAGCAGAGCTGGACGGAATATTTTATTTTCCCCAGTTGTGATAGCAGCCAAGAACTTCAAACTGTGTATGCAGCAGATATATTCCTCACCACTGACTTCAGATGCGTCAATATTTCCTTTTTAAAAAAAGAATGGACCTCTTTTAACCATTTCCTTGGAAGAATCCCTTTGTTAGGGAAGTACAGTACGCGGACACAATTCAGGGATATGTCAGTTTCTGTGGCTTGTAAAGTCAGTCTGTTGGTTTTCTTAATGCAGCCACAAAGTTGCATCAGAAATCCCCTCACCTCTTCACCACGTTAAACATAGAGGTGAAACCCAAGGTTTGTTTCTGGAACCGGCTGTTTTATTGTTACAACAGTATAAAAGCAAAATACTGCAGATGCTGGAAATCTGAAATACAAGCAGAGTGTGCCAGGCGTCTGCAGAGAAACAGTTAACCTTCGACTCCAGCTTTTGAAGTTGCTAAAAGAGCGAGATGAAAAGCAGAGAGAAGGCGGGAGATGGAGCTGGACATTGGAATGAATGGACAAAACTGTAGCAAATCACTTCAATGTAGACGAGTCGACGTTGGACCTGAAAATGATGGAACAATAATACTGGACTTCAGGGGTCTAGTTATGAGGAGAGATTATAGAAATGAGGCCTGTTTTCTCTAGAATTTAGATGGTTAAGGGATGATCTGATTAAAGCCTTCAAGGTATTAACAGGGAAAGACAGGGTAGATAAAGATGAACTGTTTCTACTGGTTGGAGATTCTAGAACTCGGGGGATATAGTCTAAAAATTAAGACCAGAGCATTCAGGAGAGATGTTAGGAACAATTTCTACACACAAAGGGTGGTCGAAGTTTGGAATTCTCTCCCACAAACTGCAATTGATGCTAGGTCAGTTGTTAAATTTAAATCTGAGATATATAAATTTTGTCAAGCAATGGTATTAAGGGATATGGCCAAAGACAGGTATATGAAGCTAGGTCACAGGCCAGCCATGATCTCATTGAATGGCGGGAATAGGCTCGAGGGGCTGAATGGTCTACTCCTGTTCCCATGTGCCCACATGTTCAAAAGCCTGAGGCAGTGGAGATCAAATGACCCTTGGGTGTCCAAGTACATAGCTCATTAAAAGGCTATTATGAGATGGGCAGCAAATGCTGGCCTTGCTTGTGACATCCACATCCCAGGAAAGAATAAAAATAAATCTGATGAACTGGAGCAGGAAATAATCAGAAAGGCTGTAGAAATTCTTTATTTCGACAGGACTGGAATGCAAGGGAATAGCAGTTGTGCTTCAGCAATACAAAACCCTGGTTAGATCACAACTGGAGTATTGTGAGCGGTTCTGGGCACCACACCTTAGAAAGGATAGACTGGCTTTGAAGAGAGTGTCGCATAGATTTATAAGAATGATATCTGGACCCCAAGGATCAATGTATGGATTATGCAGCGCAGTGTGAGACCGACCATGGGGGAACCAGCAACAAGATATCACTGGGCGATGATCTTCATCAGACTGACTCCCCCACTGTGGAGCAACAAGGAGCTGGTCTGATGTCCCGACAGGACTGTGGCATGGATATCTGTGAAATGTGTCAATGACCCCATCCCTGACTGGCATGTGGTCAAAATGTCTGGGCCAATCTTCCTATCTGCTCCTTCCTCTCTCTCTTACTCACTTGTTGATGTCAGCAATTAAAATGTTTACATTTTCTAGCTCTCAATCAAACACAAGGTAATAAATCTTTCCTGCTTGCTTCAGAATTCAATGTGTTCTACATTTTGTTGAACATGAATTAAGATTAATAGCCTAGCAGTGCACCGCACCCCGTTCCTGTCAGTGGATTGGGGTAAGCAATGGTGGTATGCCCTTATAGGCATGATATGCCCCTGCTGAACATGCTGATGCCCTCGAGTCCTGGGAAGATGTAGGTATACATGGATACCAATGGCCAGCAATCCCATTCTGCCGATCTACTCATGGATGGAACAGGACCTGGGGAATTTCTCATGCATTGTTAAGATACTAAACTGGTCAAACATAGCTCCCAATCTTTCCCTTTGCCCCATTACAATGGTCAGCACTGGTACAGAGTCTCATATTGGCATTTTCAAAAGACTCCTGGAAAGTCACAGCAGCAGCACCAAGCTACCAACTGTCCAGTTATCATCCCAACATTGCCCTGAATCTAAAGACACCACCTGTAGTTCTAATTAATGGTCACAGAACACCATTGCCTCGGCCTGCAGGGCAGCCATGCAGCTGCAAGCGCCGCTGAATGCCCACTCTGAACTTAGGGCCACAGGTCATATGGGTGCCCCCTTAGGCCACCCCACTAGGTGCCCTCTGGCCCCAGCTGACCCATCAGTGGATGGGCACACTCCAGCACAGCCAGTGCCATGTTGTTAGCTGGGTTGGTGGGTGTGGCGAGTGAAGTGTGTGCATGCGGCCGCAGCTTGTCAGCCTCCCAAGTGTCAATCACGGACCCGGCGAATCCCGCACTGTTTGTCATTGGAATCGATTGTGTCCCAGGTGGCGCTGGTGCTAGCCCCTTACCTGTCGCTGAATCGGTCCAGTTTTGCTGTCGTGGAAGTCCACAAATCCTGCTCGGCATCAACACTTAGTCTCAGGAATGGAGAAACCCGCTGACAGTCTTTGCATGTCCTTTCACAGGGAGACCTCGATGTTGACTTGCACAGCGGACTATGTTTTGGAATCTCATGTGCTCTAACTCTCTGTTCTGATTAGTTAGTGTGGTCATATGATAAGCTAAAATAAGGTCCGTTAATGTGGAGTTACCAGCTGGAATTTCAGCCTATCATGGGCATCAATTTAATGCAGGGTTACCCAACCTTTTCTAGCACAGTACGGGAGGAAACCCTGTGAAACACTCTTGTTGCGCTGAAGCACCAAACCACAAAAAAATGATTGTTTTTGCACAATAGATACCAACATACAAACTTAAGTTTGTATTAGTTCTTTCTATTTCTTATATTTATACATTTATTACAATTAAAAAGTACTCATTAAAAAACCTAATTAGTTCTTACCGTTTGTCATTATTAATGCTGCTCCTGTGGTTCAAATGGGAGGAGTTCTGCTGGATTCTCATATCGGACACAGACACACAAATTCATCTCTCTCACACACTCGTTCATGTTCATCTCAAACACACTCACTCATATCACACACTCTCACCTCTCTCACACACACTCACCCTCATCTCTCACACTCACTCATATCTCTCTCTCTCATGTCTCACATTCATTCATCTCTCTCACATTCACTCATCTCACACATTCACTCTCACCTCTCACACTCACTCATTCTCAGCTCTCTCACTCTCACACTCACTCATTCTCATCTCTCTCACTCTCATCTCTCACACTCAACTCTCACCTCACTCACTCTCACTCTCACTCATATCTCACTCACTCTCATCTCTCTCACTAACTCACATCTCTCAAATTCACACTCATCCCTCTCACCTCTCACACTCACTGTCATCTCTCTTACACTCACCGAGAGGCCTAGATACAGTGGACATGGATAGAATGTTTCCACTAATAGGAGAAAGTAGAACCCGGGGGCACATCCTCAGACTGATGGGACGATCCTTTAAAACAGAGATGAGGAGGAATTTCTTCAGCCAGAGGGTGGTGAATCTGTGGAACTCTTTGCTACAGAAGGCTGTGGAGACCAAATCACTGAGTTTCTTTAAGACAGAGATAGATAGGTTCTTGCTTAGTAAAGGGATCAGGGGTTATGGGGAGAAGGCAGGAGAATGGGGATGAGAAAAATATCAGCCATGATTGAATGGCGGAGCAGACTCGATGGGCCAAATGGTCTAATTCTGCCCCTATGTCTTATATTTCTCACATTCACTCACACACTCTCATCTCTCTCTCACACTCATTCACGCTCACCTCTCTCTCACACTCACTCACTCACATCGCTCTCACAGTCACTCATTGGAGAAGCCAGCCTCTGATTGGGCAAATGGAATCATCCTGCCCTGCCACGGAACATTGGGAAGCTTTGGCTTCCACAGAGCCCAGTTTGGGAATCCCTATCCTATGAGATTTGCAATTTTGCCAGCAGGATTGGTTGACAACTTTGTTAGACTGGAATTTAGTGTCATCCGCGTTTGACTCATTGCGATTTCACTATACAGAGATAAACAGTTACCGCAATCTTGAACCATCTGAATTATATACAAAAGGTTTTCTAAAGAGACCAGGACAATGGTTCAACCCACAACAGATGAACATCAAAATCATGAAAAACATTCCTTCAAAAGTGCACCAAGACAAAGAATAATAGGAAAAAAATGTTTTATTTCGTCCTTGAACACAGGAGAAAAAAGTTGAGTTAAATGTTTTCGCAAATAGTTGTTTGTCAAATGTACCGCAGACAATAAAAATACAGCATTATTATTGTGTGCATTCTTTCTTTTCCCAAACAAAATGCTTGTGAACTCAAAAGACCTCATTAGTCCAACAAGAAGATGAAAATATCTATTCATTTGTTTTCTATTCAAGATTTTGTAACAGCCAATAGTTCTAATATATTGGGAATATTTTAGCAAAGGCTGCATTTTGCCAGCATTGCAGCTCAGATTTTTATTTATCAGTCTACTTCACTTATGTGTTTTTTTAAATCTAGGGATAGCATCAGAGTTCCTCCTCCTCATTTGTCACAAGGTCACTATGGTTGACAATAACATTTCTGTGCTGTACCCGAGAACAGTCATTTGCAAAGTCGGGGTCACCCGCGGGTGACGGGAGGGTCGTGGAGCCATCCAACAAGGCGTTCCCGATTGCAGGAATTAATGCTCAATGGCCGCAGCAGCCGGCTTTTAAAAATGATGGCCGCGACCGGCTTTCAGAATGCAGGCGCGCTGCGCCTGCGTGCCCACTTATCAGTGCGTAGGCCCGGAGCCCAGAGAGAAACACTGCCCCCTCCTGATGTCAGCGCGCTGACGCAGGAGATTAAAAAAAAAATTAAATTCAGTCTTCTTGCCTGAAGCGAGGCAGAGAGTAGGTGACACACCTCGAACACTGACATCACGTGCTCTGGGTGCGATTGGCATTCCTCCATTTTGTCAGCAGCAAACAAGCAACATGAGGGCAAAATTTAAAATGGACCGTTGTATAATAAGAAAGAGAGGGCAGAGACACAAACAGGCCAGGATCTCACAACTAAACCTGCTGGAGAGTGAGACTCAGGAGAATCCACAGCAGGGCAAAGCAGTGGTGGTGCGAGCTCCAGGACCTCTGATGAACAACCCATACTGAAATGTAACATTGAGTAACAAAGCAAGTGAGATCGTGAGGACTAAGCAGGCTCACCTGTCGCATTAAAGGCAAGTGAAAATGGTGGGTCACGAAATTTGGGCGGCGTAGGTCACGAAAGTTGGCTGGCATGGATTTTGAAGGTCGGCTGGCATGGGTCATGACAGTCAGCTGGTTGGTAAAAATGGGTCCTTGGGGAATAAAGTTTGAAAAACACTGTCCTAGAACAGTATACAATTAGGGATGGCACAGTGGTTAGCACTGCTGCCTATGGCGTTGAGGACCCAGGTTCGATCCCGGCCCCGGGTCACTGACTGCGTGGCGTTTGCACATCCTCCCCGTGTCTGTGTGGGTTTCACTCCCCCAACCCAAAGATGTGCAGGTTAGGTGGATTGGCCATGCTAAATTGCCCCTTAATTGGGAAATAAAAATGGGTACTCTGGTAAATTTATTTGAAAAAGTGCACAACAAACTCATTGAAAAAGTGGCAAATAAGTGAGGAGCAGGCTTTCAAGTCAGTGGATTACCTTTGTGTTCATTAATCTTGTAGACTCATTAAATGCTGCGCATACATTTCAGTCCTTAAGTGTTGCACGTTGAATCAAATTGCATCACAGAAAATAATTTGGAGTCACAGAAACGTATAGCCCATGAAGAAGCTCTGTGGCTCATTTAGTTGACTTTTTGAGAGTGCTATCCCAAGAGTTCCTGCTCCCGGTGGCACTGCTGGGACTGAAGATCTGCTGTTTCTCTGATTGACTGACAGCTCTCGGGGGGGCCGTAGCCCCAACTTCAGGCAAGTATTTGGCTGACAGCCATAAAATCCAGCCATGGCTTTCAGTGCTGGGGTTGTCCTCCTTTTCATCACCTCTGCTCAATCTCCCTGTACGAAGTCTTACAACACCAGGTTAAAGTCCAACAGGTTTGTTTCGATGTCACTAGCTTTCGGAGCGCTGCTCCTTCCTCAGGTGAATCTCCTTGTCACACTGCAGGCTAAAGGGGGATGGTAACTACAGCATTCATGATGGACAGTAAGCGGTCTGAGCAGAATCCTTGAAGTCAGAACTAAGGCATTCGCCATGTGCAACTCCTCTAGCTGAAAACTTCAGTAACTTTAAATAACAGTACAAAGCTCCCAAAACTTCAACAACTCAAGTAATAGTCTGTAAAAATCAATCAGCAACTAACCCAAAAGTAATTAATGATACCTTTAATAATAATCTTTATTGTCACAAATAGGCTTACATTAACACTGCAATGAAGTTACTGTGAAAAGCCCCTAGTCGCCACATTCCGACGCCTGTTTGGGTGCACAGAGGGAGAATTCAGAATGTCCAATTCACCTAATAGCACGTCTTTCGGGACATGTGGGAGGAAACCGGAGAACCTGGGGGAAACCCACGCAGACACAGGGAGAACGTGCAAACTCTGCACAGATAGACAGTGACCCAAGCCGGGAATCGAACATGGTATCCTGGCGCTGTGAAGCAAAAGTGCTACCCACTGTGCTACCATGCTGCCCTTTACAAAGCGCCACTGTAAATAGGAATAATCCCTGTGGCTGATGCATGTTCAGCTGTGTGAGTAGTGAGGATACTAATAGGACTGCAGAGTTTGGAAATGGTGCCGCTCATTTGAAATCAGCATCACATGACTGACGCATGATTTGCCTACCCTCCATGTTTTGGGATCATGGGCAAAATTCTCCGGTATTGGCGCGATGTCCGCCGACCGGCGCCAAAAACGGCGCAAATCAGTCGGGCATCGCGCCGCCCCAAAGGTGCGGAATCCTCCGCATCTGGTGGGGCCGGGCCCTAACGTTGAGGGGCTAGGCCCGCGCCGGACTGATTTCCGCCCCGCCAGCTGGCAGAAAAGGCCTTTGGTGCCCCGCCAGCTGGCGCGGAAATGACATTGCCGGGCGGCGCATGTGCGGGAGCGTTAGCAGCCGCTCACGGCATCCCCGCGCATCCGCAGTGGAGGGAGTCTCTTCCGCCTCCGCCATGGTGGAGACCATGGCGAAGGCGGAAGGAAAAGAGTGCCCCCACGGCACAGGCCCGCCCGCAGATCGGTGGGCCCTGATCGCGGGCCAGGCCACCGTGGGGCCACCCCCCGGGGCCAGATCGCCCCGTGCCCCCCCCCAGGACCCCGGAGCCCGCCCGCACCGCCTTGTCCCGCCGGTAAGAGAGGTGGTTTAATCCACGCCGGCGGAACAGGCATCCTAGCAGCGGGACTTCGGCCTATCCGGGGGGAGGGGGGTCCCGCCAACCGGCGCGGCGCGATTCCCGGCCCCGCCGAATCTCCGGTGCCGGAGAATTCGGCAACCGGCGGGGGCGGGATTCACGCCAGGCCCCGGCGTGCCGGGTCGGAGAATCTCGGGCCATGCATCCATTGTGCATCTTAAGCACCTTATCAAAATAGTGTCCAGCATGGCATGGACATCATTTTGACCCAAAACAGCCACTGAAGCGTGGAATAGATGAATGCTAAGCAACATACATTGTAAAATACTGAGGTTCATCTGTCCGTAAAATTAAAAATTGGAATGTGATTGTATTCCCAGCAGAGAGTTAATAGCCATCCAGTTCATAGGTGGAATGTTACCTCATATGTTGGGTCAGAAATTAAATCTTGTCTCCTTTGTTAGGCATAAAATTGATGGAATGAGAATAAATCAGGTCATCTACCTGAAGCTGTGATTTGCCCCATTATTACAATCCCAGATCAGACCCCAACAGTGACTAGGATACTGGACAGAAAACCCAATATTTTATTTTAATTTTGTAAGACTGTGAGGAAAGGTTACCTTGCTCCAGGCCTGATTTCACAAAAAGCAGTGATCTGGGACGGGATTCTCTGCGAACTGGTGGGGCGGGCAAATCCGGCGTCGGGCTGCCCGAGGTGCAGAATCCTCCGCACCTTCAGGGGCGAGGCTGGCGCCGGAGTGGTTTGCGCCCACTGGCCGGCACGGAAGGGCCTCCGCCGGCCGGCGCGAGTTGGCGCATGTGCGGGAGCGCCAGCGTGTGCTGGCGTCATCCCAGTGCATGCGCAGGGGGGGGGGTTCATCTCCGCGCCGGCCATCGCGGACTTTTACACCAGCCGACGCGGAGGAATAGAGTGCCCCCACGGCACAGGCCTGCCCGCGGATCGGTGGGCCCCGATCACGGGCCAGGCCACCGTGGGGGCACCTCCTGGGGCCAGATCTCCCTCCCTGAAGGCCGCCCGCGCAGCCAGGTCCCGCCGGTAAGTACCTACTCTAATAGCCGGCCGAAAACGGGTGGCCACTCGGCCCATTGCGGGGGAGGGTGGGGGAGGGACGCTGCCAGCGGCCGCCGACCAGCACGGCGCGATTCCTGCCCCCGCCAAATACCTGCCACCGAAGAATTCGGCAGCCAGCGGGGACGGGATTCACGCCGCCCCCTGGCGATTCTCCGACCCAGCGGGGGGTCGGAGAATTCCGCCCCCGGTATATTAAAACAAACTTTATTACTAACTCAATATCAAAATATATTTAACGTAACACAAGAAAATAGGTTACAATTACCCCTTAAACAATATCCCAATCCACTTTCAAATACAGTTAGCACTCAGCAAAATCTGCTGAACAAAGATGTCTTGATAATCTACTTTGAGATCTTTTCACTGCATTAAAGGAAAGACCATAATCCTGTCGGAACCATGCAGAAACACTGGCTGGACAGCATGGTGGCGCAGTGGTTAGTGTTGCTGCCTCACAGCACCGAGGTCCCTGGTTCGATCCCGGCTCTTGGTCACTGTCCCAGAGTTTGCACATTCTCCCCGTGTTTGCGAGGGTTTCGCCCCCACAACCCAAAAGATGTGCAGGGTAGGTGGATTGGCCCCGCTAAATTGCCCCTTAATTGGAAAAAATGAATTGGGTACTCTAAATTTATTTTAAAAAAGAAACACTGGCTGTATTTCTTCAGAAGTTATTTCTCAGCTTCTTTCAGTTCACCTTCCAATCACACAATTAGAATCATGGAATCCTGGGGCAGCAAAGTTGTGCAGTGGTTAGCACTGCTTCCTCACAGCGACGAGGTCCCAGGTTCAATCCCGGCTCTGGGTTACTGTCCGTGTGGAGTTTGCACATTCTGCCTGTGTTTGTGTGGGTTTCGCCCCCACATTGGCAGGGTAGGTGGATTGGCCATGGTAAATTGCCCCTTAATTGGAAATAATGAATTGGGTACTCTAAATTTATTTGAAAAAAAAAAAGAATCATAGAATCCCTACAGTGCAGGAGGCCATTTGGCCCATCGAATCTGCACCGGTCCTCCGAAAGAGCACCCCACCTGAGCCAGCACCCTGCCCTATCCCTGTAACCCCATAACCCCACCTAACTGTTGAACTCTAAGGGGAAATTTATCATGGCCAATCCATTTAACTTGCACATCTTTGGACTGTGGGAGGAAACTGGAGCACAGAATCACAGAATAATACAGCGCAGAAGAGGCCCGTCGGCCCATCGAGTCTGCATCAATGCATGAAAAACACCTGACCTGCCTAGCTAATCCCATTTACTAGCACTTGGCCAATAGTCAAAGCACCCGGAGGAAACCCACGCAGACATGGGGAGAATGCACAAACTCCACACAGTCACCCGAGGTTGGAATTGAACCTGGGTCCCTTGCACTGTGAGGCAGCAGTGCTAACCGCAGGTTGTGCCACCATCAATTCTGTTCTGCTTTGAAAGAAACTGCTAAGCTGTCTACAAACATATCTTTAACTGAACTGCAGTGACAGTGGATGCTCGATTCCTACTCACATCTCAATCCAAAACTCAACTAAAACTGCTTTTTTGCAAAATGCCTAGCACCTTAGCTTCTCCATTAATTACATCATCTTACCAAGTTGAAATCTAATTAACTCCACAGGGAACCCCCTTAATTCAAACAAAACTCCATTAGCCAAAACTTTTTACGATGCCCTCAATGCACCCCTGGTTTCCAAAACATTCAAACCCGGATTATTTTAAAAACACTACTGCAGCAGTCATTGTAAGGGTCCTTCCTGTCTCTCTGTGTTTCCCTTATATCCACTTTTGTTGCTTTTGCCGTTACATTTTTGATCCATGGATGATTTATGGCTGTGTGTCTTTAAGGCTGCCTGTTTCTTTCATTCAAGCA
The DNA here is from genome assembly GCF_047496885.1 of Scyliorhinus torazame. Classification (NCBI taxonomy): domain Eukaryota; kingdom Metazoa; phylum Chordata; class Chondrichthyes; order Carcharhiniformes; family Scyliorhinidae; genus Scyliorhinus; species Scyliorhinus torazame. The sequence goes on from NC_092719.1 coordinate 81,245,650, forward strand.
GAAGGAAGCAATGGTTTGTGCCTTTAATTCAAGCAGAAACCTGTGCTCATTTAGACTCGTGATTGTAGAGTGTCTGGCATCATCGATGACTCAGTTTGGTTGACTTGGCTGATGGCTAATGAACTGGCCCAAAAAATTGTGCTCTGCCTGGTAACTGGTGGTGATTGGATCTGATCCCACTGGAATGTGTTCAGAGTCCCCAGGTTCCAGTTTGGTTTCAGTATTGGTTCTAGCAGCCTGGTGAAGAGATGTAACACTCTCCAAAAAGATCCAATTCTCTTAGAAGGCCACTGTGAGGGCTGCCTCTCTCCAACAAGTCTGTGTGCCATTCGTTTGAGACTGCAGAGACCTGGGGCGGAATTCTCCCCCCCCCCCCACGCCGGGTGGGAGAATCGCCCGGGCGCCGCGCAAGTCCCGCCACAATGTCCCGACGCCCGCACGCGATTCTCCCACCCCCCCAAACTGGCGCGGCGCGAATCACGGCTGGCCGCTGGGAGAAACGCCGCTTGCTGTTGGTATTGGGCGAGTGGCGATTCTCCGGCCCAGATGGGCCGAGCGGCCTGCCCAACACGACAGGTTCCCGCCGGCGCCATCCACACCTGGTCGCTGCCGGCGGGAACAGCGCGGGAATGCTGGGGGGGGGGGGGGGGGGCGGCCTGTGGGGGGGGGTGAGGGGGGGTTCCTGCACCGTGGGGGACTCAAAAGGGGTCTGGCCCGCGATCGGTGCCCACCGATCGGCGGGCCGGCCTCTCTGAAGGAGGAACTCCTTTCCTCTGCTGCCCCGCAAAATCGATCCGCCATCCCGGATGGGCCAAGTGCGGGCAACTGGGACTAGCTTAATGGTAAAAACTGGGCGGCATGGACTGGTTGGGCCGAAGGACCTATTTCCATGCTGTAAACTTCTATGATTCTATGATTCTATCTTCTTGCGGTGCGGCCGCGGGGAGGACGGCAACCGCGCATGCGTGGGTGATGTCATTTACGCGGCACCGACTTTACGCGGCGCGAAGGCCCGGCGCGCGTAAATGACGCGGCGCCGCTTGTAGCCCACCGGGGATGGGAGAATAGGGGGCTGGGAACGGCCTCCGATGCCGGAGTGAAACACTCCAGTTTTCACTCCGGCGTTGGGACTTAGTCTCCCGATGGGAGAATTGCGCCCCTGGCGTGGGAGTCTCCGACACCCCGCCGGGTCGGAGAATCGCTGGGGGCTGGCGTGAATCCCGCCCCTGCTGGTTGCCGAATTCTCCGGCACCGGACATTCGGCGGGGGCGGGAATCGCGCCGCGCAGGTCGACGAGCCCCCCTGGCGATTCTCCGGCCTGCGATGGGCCGAAGTACCGCTGCTGGAATGCCAGTCCCGCCGGCGAGAATCAAACCACCTCTCTTACCGGCGGGACCAGGCGGCGTGGGCGCGCTCCGGGCACGATCGGGGCCCACCGATCCACGGGCGGGCCTGTGCCGTGGGGGCACTCTTTTCCCTCTGCCTCGGCCACAGCCTTCACGAAGGCCGACACGGAAGGGACCCCCTCCCCCTGCGCATGCGCGGGGATGACGTCAGCAGCCGTGACGCTCCTGCGCATGCGCGCACTTCCGCCGGCCGGCGAAGTCCTTTCGGACCCGGCTGGCGTGGCGCCAAAGGTCATTCCCACCGGCCGGCGGCGCGCCAACCACTCCAGCGCTGGCCTAGTCCCTCAAGGTGAGGGCTTGGCCCCTAAAGGTGCGGAGAAATCCGCACCTTTGGGGCGGTCCGACACCAGAGTGGTTCCCGCCACTCCATCCCGCCGGGACCCCCCACCCCACTGGGTAGGGGCGAATCCCGGCCCCGAAGTCAAACCACAAGCTGAAAGTAAGGTTTGATGTGAAATAAAGTGTCTCAATAGAAAGGTATAGCCCTGAATGCGAACCTCGAGCTGAAGGCCCAGTTTGATGAGAAATAAGGGGCTGGATTCTCCGCCCGCCACATTTTTGTTTCACCACGCCGGCGGGATGCTCTGTTACGCCGGCTGATTAATGGGGTTTCCCATTGTGAGGCAGCCCCACGCCATCGGGAAACCGAGGCTGCCGGCAAAATGGAGCATACCGTCGATGGAGAATCCAGCCCAAGGTGTTTCTCCAGAAAGCCTGCTGCCTGAGTACTGTATTTTCTAACCTTCGGGGACCCTGAATGAGTGACTCTACAAAGAAGACCATTACCGACTGTAAACAAGTGCCTTTAACCAGAAAACGTGCTAAAGAACCACCATCTGAAGCAAAAACTCTTCTCTTTTGACCTTCATCCTTATTATTTTCCCCCCTTTCCCCCCTCTGTGCCTGTCTGCCTTGTGTGTGCGGGTAGAGGATGGGGAAGTTAAAGTGGGAGTCAGGGAGTTAGGTGATAGTTAACCAGTTGTATTTACCACATTTTTCCATGATAGTTCTTGTTATAAATAAACAGTAATTTTGTTTAAACTTACAACCTTGTTGTGACTCTGAGACAAGCCGGGTTGGAATTGACTGCGCAGTTGCCCAGGGTGTCGTAACATCATACACACATTAACCCAGGCTTTTAACCCTTACTGCACCAAATACATATAACACAATAGATGAGAAATTTCTGCATTCATCACACCATCTCTTTGCATTCAGCTGTGGTTCAGCTGATATCTCTCTTGCCTCTGGGTCACATGGTTCTGGTACAAGTCCCACTCCAGATCTTGAGCACAAAACTCAAAGCTAACAGTGCAGTACTGAGGGAGTGCTGCACTGTTGGAGGTACTATCTTTCGGATGAGACTTTAAACTCAGACCTCTATCTGTCTGCTGAGGTAGAAGTCCAATAAAAGATCCAGTGGCACTATTTAGAAGAATAGAAGCGTTCTCGGTGTCCAGGCCTATATTTATCACTCAATAGGGACAGCATGGTGGCACAGTGGTTAGCATTGCTGCCTACGGCACTGAGGATACGGGTTCGAATCCCGGCCCTGGGTCACTGTCCATGTGGAGTTTGCAAGTTCCTCCCGTGTTTGCGTGGGTTTCACCCCCAGAACCCAAAAGATGTGCAGGATTGGCCACGCTAAATTGCCCCTTAGTTGGAAAAAATATAACAGATTATCTGGTCATTGTCAAATTGCTCTTTGTGGGAACTTACTTTGGAAAAATTAGCTGCTGAAATTCCTACACTGCAACAGTAACTACTCATAAAAACATACCTCACTGGCTGTAAAACACTTTGGGACGTCTGGTCATCATGAAAGTTACTCTCTGCAGAATTCCAAATCTCGTGCCTGCTCTTATAGCCACAGTATTGATATGGCTAGGTCCAGTGCTGGAAGGGCGGGGCGGGGGGGGGGGGGGGGGGGGGGTCACTGCTAAAACATCAGGCTTGTCTGTGATGTCCTCTGAGATCACAATGCTTGCTAACACTTGCAGTTATATGGCAGTGGAAGGGAAATTTGAGTGATGTGTGAAATGGGGTCCATGCTGCCAGTGCCAGTTTACTGCTTGTATCTAAAGTGGCTTTTACCCCCAATATTGACACACATATATAGACAATGGCGACACAATGTCAGAGAGTAATTGGTGTTTGTGGAACCTATACCTAGTAAAGAGTGAAGGCCTTCATGGAATGAAGGAAATAAACTGCCACGGGAGGAAAATAAATGGAAAATTGTGTATTGATTTCATTTCAGGAATTTAGAATGTTTTAGCTTCTTACAGAATAACCACACCAATGATAGACAAAAAGAAAACCTTTAGCAATAATTTGTTGGGATTTAATGAATCATAATCGCACCCAAGATTTTGCCTTTCCCCAAAGTATAGAAATCTGCACAGAATTCCCTGAAGCAACACACATCTGTCAGAAAGTGTGAGCAATATTTAGCTGTGCCTCACACACCATTTAACATCCCCTTATGGCCAACTGGGAACTTGTGTATTAACCATGTCACATATCAAAGGAGACCTTATAATCAAGAATCAATAGAGTAAAGAGTTGATTATTATCCGCTTGTGACACATAGCTAATGGCAGAATAAACAGGTGGAAGCTTGCCTCGAGCCTCATTTTAATAATCTGCTGTTTGCCTTTTGCCAACAGCCCCTCGGGTCCGTTCCAAGATTGAGAGTGGGGGAGGGGCAGGAGTTGGGAAGTTGCACATTGGTTGGCAGAGTCGTTCAGGAGTGTTGCGGAGCTGAGTTGGAACCTGCAACCTTCCAACTCAGAGGTTACCTGAGTGATGCACTATCAATTACGATGAGGCGAGAGTAGTGAGTAATCGAGGCTTTATTACGCAGAGATGTGTTGCCTTCTACAGCTGCTGCCGAAATGGCTGCAGCTCGGTAAGCACACACATTTATACTCCGCCAACTGGGCGGAGCCAGCAGGCAGGGATCTACCCCCGTACCTGTAATACAGGAGCTGTACCGTATTACATCTCGTATGTGTACTATATACAAACAGTGGTGACTACCACATTCACCCGTTAAAAAAGAGTCCAGCGGGGGGGGGGTGGAAAACTATTTACATGTATGTGAGCATTTTTAAAGTGTACAGTTCTGGAAAAGTTCACAAATTCAGCCGTTCGGGTGCCTTGATCCTCCGTTGTGAGCGCCGCAGTCCCGGTGGCGATGCAGGTTCCGGCTTGGTCGCCGGTGACTCCGGGAACGTGTCGTCCTCATCTTCATCCCCGGGTGGACCAATGGGAGGACGGATCGTCCTGGAGCGGGGGCTGTGGTGAGGTGCGCTGGGGGGAGGATGGTGGCACCGGGGCAGATGGGGGGGGGGGGGACCCAGCTGGTGCCAGATCCCTGAGGGAGACTGTGTCCTGGCGGCCGTCGGGATATGTCACGTAGGCGTACTGCATGGAGTAGCTGTACCCTCTCAACCAACGGGTCCGCCTTGTGGAGCCGCACGTGTTTGAGGAGAACGGGTCCTGGGGCTGCCAGCCACGTTGGGAGCGATAAACCCCGGAGGGGGACTTCCTAGGGAAGGCAAGGAGATGTTCATGGGGGGTTTCATTAGTCGCAGTGCAGAGTAGTGATCGGGTCGAGTGGAGGGCGTCGGGGAGGACCTCCTGCCAGCGGGAGACCTAGAGATGTTTAGACCGTAGGGCCAACAGGACAGCCTTCCAGACCGTCCCGTTCTCCCTCTCCACCTGCCTGTTTCCCCGGGGGTTGTAGCTGATCGTCCTGCTAGAGGCGATGCCCTTGCTGAGCAGGAATTGACGCAGCTCATCACTCATAAAGGAGGATCCCCGGTCGCTGTGGACGTAAGCGGCGAAACCGAACAGCGTGAAGATGCTATTGAGGGCCTTGATGACTGTGGCAGACGTCATATCAGGGCATGGAATGGCGAAGGGGAATCTGGAGTATTCGTCGACCACGTTAAGGAAGTACGTGTTTCGGTCGGACGAGGTGTAGCCACCTGAGTTAGTCACTTCCCGACTTAAAATGGAGAACCGCAAAGGCTGAAGGGAAAATCAGCCAACACAGGCAAAAACTAGCAGGTGCAAAGTTACTGTGTATTAGACTCTGCAGAAACCCAGACAGCATCGATACAAGCAGCCATCTGCATAGTAATGTAGCAGCCATCTACATAGTAATGAGCGATTCCCGGGAACAATCAAAACATTTTGAGGTAAACAAAGCCAAGCCAGACTCCTCAGCGCCAGCAGGAGCCAACACAAAAGAGGTTAACGGACACTTAAAGACCGCCCAACGATCAGGGAACAGCTCCAGTATTGGAGAAATCGAACCAAAGTCCAATTACTTGAAACCAGGTGCAGGCTCCGCCCCGAAGGGCGGGAAGCCCCTGGGGATTATAAAGTAAAGCCCCCAAATTCAAATCATCCTTCTTTGGCAGGATCACTCAGCAACTTGAACCAACACTTGACAGTGACCTGTCTTGCTGCCTCCAAGAAAGTAAGTCTCAAGTCAACGCTCGCTACGGGATTGGCGCTCCTAGCTACTAGTCCATACCAGCTTTTGAATCCCGCAGACTCAGAACCCGAACGAAAGGCCATTTGTTCCCCTGACCTGGTGGGCCAGTCCGAAGCTAAGTATAGGACTGTTAGTTATAGAAATAGCCTAGAAAGTAGGGTTTATGCATGAGTAGTGATTTACTGTGTATAATAAACGTGTATTGATTTGAATCTTACTAATTGGTGTGTTGAGTTATTGATCAGCACTTGAACTTGAACCTCGTGGCGGTATCATGAAGATACCTGGCGACTCTAGAGCAAAGGTTATAAAACAGAGCAAATTGAACCAACCAAAAGTTAGCAACAGAGGGGAGGACCCTTTGAAGTCCATGATGAGGCGTTCAAAGGGACAGGAGGCCTTCACCAGGTGCGCCCGGTCTGGCTGATAGAAGTGCGGTTTGCACTCCGCGCAGACCTGGCAGTCTTTGGTGACCGCCCTGACTTCCGCAATGGAGTAGGGTAGGTTGCGGGCCTTTATGACGTGAAAGAACTGGGTGACCCATGGGTGACAGAGACCATCGTGTCGGGCCCGGAGTCGGTCCACTTGTGCGCTGGCACATGTACCTCGGGATAGGGCATCGGGGGGCTCGTTGAGCTTACCGGGGCGATACAAAATCTCGTAATTGTAGGTGGAGAGCTCGATACTCCACCTCAAGATTTTATCGTCTTTTGATCTTGCCCCGCTGTGTGTTATTGAACATGAAGGCAACCGACCGTTGGTCAGTGAGGAGAGTGAATCTCCTGTCGGCCAGGTAATGCCTCCAATGCCGCACAGCTTCAATGATGGCTTGGGCCTCCTTTTCGATGGAGGAGTGCTGAATTTCAGGGGCGTGGAGGGTGCGGGAAAAGAATGCCACGGGTCTGCCTGCCTGGTTGAGGATGGCGGCTAGAGCGACGTCTGATGCATCGCTCTCAACTTGAAAGGGGAGGGTCTCATCGACCGCGTGCATCGCGGCCTTGACGATGTCGGCCTTGATACGGTTGAAGGCCTGGTGAGCCTCGGCTGTCAGGGGAAAAACTGTGGCGTGAATGAGTGGGCGGGCCTTGTCCGCATAGTTAGGGACCCACTGGGCATAGTATGAGAAGAACCACAGGCATCGTTTGAGGGCCTTGGGGCAGAGGGAGAGGGGGAGTTCCATGAGGGGACGCATGCGATCGGAGGCGGGCCCTAGAACTCCATTTTGCACAACATAGCCAAGGATGGCTAAGCGGTTGGTGCTGGACACGCACTTCTCCTTGTTATACGTTAGATTCAGGAGTTTGGCGGTGTGGAAAAATTTGAAAAGGTTAGCGTCGTGGTCCTGCTGGTCGTGGCCGCAGATGGTGATGTTATCCAGGTACGGGAAGGTGGCCCGCAGTCCGTACCGGTCAACGATTCGGTCCATCTCCCGTTGGAAGACCGAGACCCCATTAGTGACGCCGAAGGGAACCCTAAGGAAGTGGTAAAGGCGGCCGTCTGCTTCGAACACCGTGTATTGGCGGTCCACCCTACGGATGGGGAGCTGGTGGTAGGCAGATTTCAGGTCCACTGTAGAGAAGGCCCGGTACTGTGCAATCCGATTGACCATATCAGATATGCGTGGGAGGGGGTATGCGTCGAGCAGCGTGTACCGATTGATGGTCTGGCTGTAGTCAATGACCATCATGTGTTTCTCCCCAGTCTTTACAACTACCACTTGGGCTCTCCAGGGGCTGTTGCTGGCCTCGATGATGCCTTCCCGCAGTATCCGCTGGACCTCCGACCTGATGAAGGTCCTGTCCTGAGCACTGTACCATCTGCTCCTGGTGGCGACGGGTTTGCAATCCGGGTGAGGTTCGCAAACAGGGAAGGTGGGTCGACCTTAAGGGTCGCGAGGCCGCATACAGTAAAGGCTGGTAAGGGCCCGCCGAATTTCAGAGTTAGACTTTGGAGGTTGCACTGGAAGTCCAGGCCAAGTAGCAAGACAGCGCAGGGGTTGGGGAGGACGTAGAGCCGGAAGTTGCTGAACTCTACCCACTAGACAGTGAGGGTGGCGGTGCAGTACCCCCGGATCTCCACAGAGTGGGATCTGGAGGCCAGGGAGATTTGTTGGGTAATGGGGTGTACCGCGAGGGAGCAGCGTCTTACCGTATCGGGGTGGATGAAGCTCTCCGTGCTCCCGGAGGCGAGAAGGTAAGGTGTCTTGTGGCCATCGACTTTCACCGTCGATGTCGCAGTTGCGAGGTTGTGTGGCCGGGACTGGTCACGCGTGATGGAGGTGAGCTGCGGCTGGTGTTGGTGGGCCCCGGGCTGGTCGGTGGCGGTTGCGGGCGATGAGTGGCCTGACGAGCAGGGGTCCTGAGGCGCCGTCCAAAATGGCGCCGAAGATGGCAGCGTCCACGGGGCGCACATGGTAGGCTGCGTAAAAGATGGCGGTGCCCACGGGCCGCACGTAGTCTGATGGGGGGGAAGATGGCGGCGCCCAAGGGCCGCACGCAGGTTGCGGGGGCAAAAATGGCGGCGCCCACGGGTCTCACATGGGGGTGCAGGAACAATGGGGCTGGTTACAGCAGCGATCGACCGGGCCTGGCACACCGCAGGGAAATGTCCTTTCCTCCCACAGACCTTGCAGAGTGCGCTCCGCGCCGCGCAGCGCTGGCGGGGGTGCTTTGTCTGCCCGCAGAAATAGCGCTTGGGCCCCCTTGGGTTGGCTGGCTGCCGCGCGGCGCAGGCTTGGGGTTTTCTGGGGGCGGTCGCTGGTGGGGTCCACGATGTCCAGGATGGAGTCGCCGTGCGGTTGGGGGCGTCCGCTTGTACAATACGGGAAGCTACCGTTAGCGAGGTCGCGAGTTTCTTGATCGCCGCGAGGTCGAGCGTACCCCCTTCTAAGAGGCGCTGGCGGATATCCGCTGACCCTATGCCCGTAACGAAAGCGTCCCTGATTAGGAGTTTGGAATGTTCAACGGCCGAAACTGCCTGGCAATCGTAGTTCCTCGCCAGGGCGTGCAGGGCACGCCCATAATCATCCAATGACTCACCGGGGAGTTGTTGCCGCGTGGACAGGAGGTGCCTGGCGTAGAGTTTGTTGATCAGCCGTGTGTAGTTCTCTTTCAGAAGCGCCATGGCCTCAGTGTAGTTGGGCGCGTCCCGGATAAGAGGAAATTTATCGGAGCTCAACCATGTGTAAAGGATCTGTAGTTTCTGTGCCTCTGAGGGTGGTTCTGTGGCTGATCCGATGTAGGCTTCAAAGCAAGCTAGCCAGTGGTCGAAGGCCAACATGGCGTTGTCTGCTTGAGGGTGCAGCTGTAGGCGATCTGGCTTGATGTGAAGGTCCATCGCTGTAAATTCTCTGCGTAATAAATTGATCCATTATCAATTACGATGAGGCGAGAGTAGTGAGTAATCGAGGCTTTATTACGCAGAGATGTTTTGCCTCCTACAGCTGCTGCCGAAATGGCTGCAGCTCGGTGAGCACGCACATTTATACTCCACCTACTGGGCGGAGCCAGCAGGCAGGGATCTACCCCTGTACCTGTAGTACAGGAGCCTTACCATATTACATCTCGTATGTGTACTATATACAAACAGCGGTGACTACCACACTGAGCTACAGCTGACACACGACTGGAGCTGCAGAATACCAACATACCACTTACACTTTCTATCTCTTGTTGCAGGATGGTATTGGGGAGCTCTTCAGGCAAATGAAGCAAATGAGAAGTTAAAAGAAGCCTCGGAAGGTACGTTTCTGGTAAGAGACAGTTCACACCGGGACTACTTTCTCACCATATCTGTAAAAACTGTTCTGGGACCAACCAACCTGCGAATTGAATACCGAGATGGCAAGTTCAGACTGGATTCGATAATCCTCATAAAATCCAAACTTCAGCAGTTCGAGAGTGTGGTGCATCTGGTAGAATATTATGTGGTCTTATGTCGGACGCTAAAGAACATCCAATGTCCGTCTCTTCAAAACAGAGGCATCCAGCTGTGGTTGACCAAACCATTGTACACTGAAACTCCTTCTCTGCAACACTTCTGTCGTATCGCCATCCATAAAGCAACCAGAGAGATACAAGAACTGCCGTTGCCAACTAAACTGAAAAAGTACTTGTCGGAATATAAGTATCAGATTTAAAACTCTCTTGAAATGAAAGTCCAGGAGGGAACTAATTTCAAAATGGTTTCCCTTTGCCCAAGCATTTATTTGCTTATTTTTCTTGTCAAACCTGCTGCCAGTTAAGGGAGGAGATATACATGTCTTTCAGTGATGAAACTGATTTGATGGGAATACCATTTGGACGAGATTAGGAGCCAATCTGAAGCAACCTATTTAGGGAACGATCTCCAGCGATGGAGTGTTCAGCAACGCTACCCCTGGAGTTGACTTCTTTGGATGTCGTGGCTTCAGAACATTTAAGTTAATAAATGTTAAACAATTAAAAAATCTCACAATTACATTTCTTAATTTTGGTTAAACTTGGTTTTAATTTACATATCCAGTCGATGACCATCACAAAATTTGCATCAACCTTTTATGTTGTCGATATTTGATGTCTTTGCCAATATCTCAGCCTGTAGTTTGCGATTAACAGGGGAGATTTGTCATTTTTAAAATTTGTCCATGGGATGCGGGCACACTGGCTAGTCCATCCCATATGAAGGAGGTAGTGAGCTGCCTTCTTGAACCGCTGCGGTCCATGTGGTGTAGGTACACCCACCGTGCTGTTGGGGGAATGGGGGGCGGGGGGGTTCCAGGATTTTAACCCAGCAACAGTGAAGGAATGGTCGATATATTTCCAATTCAGGATGGCCGATGCTTTAGAGGTGATGGTGTTCCCATGTGTCTGCTGCCCTTATACTTCCAGATGGTGGTGGTTGTGGGTTTGGAAAGTGCTGCTTGAGGAGCCTTGGTGAGTTCCTGCAGTGCTTCTTGTAGATGGCACACACGGCTGTCACTCTGCATTGGTGGTGGACGGATTGAATGTTTATGGATGGGATGCCAATCAGGCTGGTTGCTTTGTCCTGGATGTTGTCAAGCTTCTTTAGTGTGTTGGCACTCCACTTATCCAGGCGATTCCATCACACTCCTGACTTGTGCCTTGTAGGTGGCAGATAGGCTTTGAGGAGTCAGGAAGTGAGTCAGTCTCTGACCTGCTCTTGCAGCCACAGTATTTATAGAGCTAGACCATATATCTGTTGACACAATGGGCACAATTCAACCCAAAAACTTCTCAGTGTAACTTTGGGTGGGTTTGGCAGGTTGTTTCCCCTCGGTCTTTTGGGTGAGATCCAGACCAGTGTTCACCCACACTTAGTCATTTTTGGGGCCTCGGAGAGTCCCCCTCCCCGGTCTAGCCCACATGTAGAAATGTTTTCAGCAATTGGAAGCCAAAATCACCGAGACTGGCTCCTCAGAGATCAACGCGCTATTTGAAAGGGTGCCCCGATCTCTAAATGAGCTTGAGGGCCCCCTACACCCCTCCCCCCCCAAACACGGGCAATGGCACCCCCCACTGACATAGTCAACCTCCCCCTCCCCTCCCCCCCAAGCCAAGTGAGGACACCCCACTATGGGGTCGCTGAGGGCCCCACCCACTTTCCGGCCCCCCCATCCTCCTTTTCTGCCCCCCCCCCCCCCTTTCAGGACTTCCTTTCACCCCCACAAATCTTTGAGGCCCCTTCACCACCCCACCCTTTAAACCCCCCTCTCATGGGCATGGCCTCCCCTTGGCAGTGCCAACCGAGCACATGGGCACCTTGGCACTGCCAACCTGGCACCCCAGGCAGTGACCCAGGCACCCTGGCAGTGCTCTGGAAAATTCACCTGAAGGAAATGGCAATGGGTTTACTGCAAGAGGCTGTAACAGATTACTTTGAGAAAAGGCCAATTCACTTTCTTCTTCCAATTCGCCGTCTTCTTTACTAGCTTTGGAAGAATTACCTGCCATTTGTCCAAGATCAGTTCGTGAAGGTCTATTCGGTAACAACTGTTTATCAGTAATTCATAATCAGAACTGAAATCAAAGTCAAAACTCTCGTCTGACTCTTCATCCCTGTCACGCTTAAATTCGTGGTCACCTTCTTATGGTCGCCTTCAGTCTGAGAATTCTCAGAATTTGATTCACTACCACTGTCATTTGCTATGTGATCAACATCTTGCAACAATTCTTTCTGTGAGTCATTTACTGTCTAATTATTTGTCCTAACTCACACATGCTTTACCGTTGGCATCACACGTGCTACTTGCAGTACTTCCCGTGTACTCTCTGTAATCATGGGTGAAGCTACAACCTTCACTCCTGCAGAATCATTCCCCAAAAGTAAGCCTACTCCTTTCTCTGGTAATTCCTTAACAACTCTGACAACTACTGGACCTGACATTAAATCATGCTCCAATTGTACTTCATACAATGGAACTGGATACAACTTCCACCTATTCCATTCACTAATACCTCGACTTTCATTGAGCGCTGTGAAGGAAAAACCAAATCCTTCTCCAATACAAGAGTCTGAGTAACCCTCATGTCCCTCAAAATTATTCTGGGTTTGGCTACATCAGTTGAGGAAAATGGGGTGACTTCCCCTGAAACAAAAAACTGGCATATATCTCATCTACCATAGTCCTCACACCTGCTCCCACAGCAGTGTTTGCCTCAGGTCTCCTAAGTCCAGTGAACGCTACAGTCTGCCCTTCAGTGTTTTCCACTCTTATTTTTTTCCAGAATCCTCCTTATGAACTCCCACAAGTCCCATGGGCTTTCCTTGCAACTTCCAACATGCTGAACATACATGTCCCACCTTACTACAATGGTAATACCTTGGATTTCAAGTCTCACCTCCACCCGCAGTACCTTCCTTCCTGGTCTGAGGAGGAGATCTTGGAGCACTTCCTTGGCTACTTGCCTTCCTTACACTCTCCCACTTCCTATCCTTTTCAAAATGGTAGGGGTGATGGAACAAAGGTTTAAATATAGGGATTAGTTTATAATCGTCAGCCATAATTGCTGCTTGTCGATCAGTTTTTATCCTCTGGTCTTCAAACTGGGTTCTTATTATAAATGCTAGGGAATTCTTAAATTCCTCTAAGAGAATATCCTCAGAGCTTCACAGGTAGTTTCAACTCCCAATGCTCGTACCCACCTATTAAAAATTGTTCTGCTTAACCCTTTCAACGTCTGCATAAGTATTTCCCGGCTGTCTCTTTAAATTCCAAAACTTTTGCCTATATACTTCAGGAACCAATTCATAAGCATCCAGAATAGCCTTATTTACCACCTCATAATTCTCTGATAGAACATAAGAACATAAGAACTAGAAGCAGGAGTAGGCCATCTGGCCCCTCGAGCCTACTCCACCATTCAATGAGATCATGGCTGATCTTTTGGGGACTCAGCTCCACTTTCCGGCCCGAACAACATCACCCTTAATCCCTTTATTCTTCAAAAAACGATCTATCTTTATCTTACAAACATTAAATGAAGGAGCCTCTACTGCTTCACTGGGCAAGAGATCCATAGATTCACAACCCTTTGGGTGAAGAAGTTCCTCCTAAGCTCAGTCCTAAATCAACTTCCCCATATTTTGAGGCTATGCCCCCTAGTTCTGCTTTCACCCGCCATTGGAAACAACCTGCCCGCATCTATCCTATCTATTCCCTTCATAATCTTATATGTTTCTATAAGATCCCCCCTCATCCTTCTAAATTCCAACGAGTACAGTCCCAGTCTACTCAACCTCTCCTCGTAATCCAACCCCTTCAGCTCTGGGATTAACCTAGTGAATCTCCTCTGCACACCCTCCAATGCCAGTACGTCCTTTCTCAAGTAAGGAGACCAAAACTGAACACAATACTCCAGGTGTGGCCTCACTAACACCTTATACAATTGTAGCAGAACCGCCCTAGTCTTAAACTCCATCCCTCTAGCAATGAAGGACAAAATTCCATTTGCCTTCTTAATCACCTGTTGCACCTGCAAACCAACCTTTTGCGACTCATGCACTAGCACACCCAGGTCTCTCTGCACAACAGCATGTTTTAATATTTTATCATTTAAATAATAATCCCTTTTGCTGTTATTCCTACCAAAATGGATAACCTCACATTTGTCAACATTGTATTCCATCTGCCAGACCCTAGCCCATTCACTTAGCCTATCTAAATCCCTCAGCAGACTTCCAGTATCCTCTGCACTTTTTGCTTTACCACTTATCTTAGTGTCGCCTGCAAACTTGGACACATTGCCCTTGGTCCCCAACTCCAAATCATCTATGTAAATTGTGAACAGTTGTGGGCCCAACACTGATCCCTGAGGGACACCATTAGCTACTGATTGCCAACCAGAGAAACACCCATTAATCCCCACTCTTTGCTTTCTTTAATTAACCAATCCTCTATCCATGCTACTACTTTCCCCTTAATGCCATGCATCTTTATCTTATGCAGCAACCTTTTGTGTGGCACCTTGTCAAAGGCTTTCTGGAAATCCAGATGTACCACATCCATTGGCTCCCCATTATCTACCGCACTGGTAATGTCCTCAAAATTTTTTTTCCACTAAATTAGTTAGGCACGACCTGCCCTTTATGAACCCATGCTGCGTCTGCCCAATGGGACAATTTCCATCCAGATGCCTCGCTATTTCTTCCTTGATGATAGATTCCAGCATCTACCCTACTACCGAAGTTAAGCTCACTGACCTATAATTACCCACTTTCTGCCTACGTCCTTTTTTAAACAGTGGTGTCACGTTTGCTAATTTCCAATCCACCGGGACCACCCCAGAGTCTAGTGAATTTTGGTAAATTATCACTTGTGCATTTGCAATTTCCCCAGCCATCTCTTTTAGCACTCTGGGATGCATTCCATCAGGGTCAGCAGACGTGTCTACCTTTAGCCCCATTAGCTTGCCCATCACTACCTCCTTGGTGATAACAATCCTCTCAAGGTCCTCACCTGTCATAGCCTCGTTTCCATCAGTCACTGCCACGGTAGCATTGTGGATAGCACAATTGCTTCACAGATCCATGGTCCCAGGTTCGATTCCAGCTTGGGTCATTGTCTGTGCGGAGTCTGCACGTCCTCCCCGTGTCTGCGTGGGTTTCCTCCGGGTGCTCCGGTTTCCTCCCACAGTCCAAAGATGTGCGGGTTAGGTGAATTGGCCAATGATAAATTGCCCTTAATGTCCAAATTGCCCTTGGTGTTGGGTGGAGGTGTTGAGTTTGGGTAGGGTGCTCTTTCCAAGAGCTGGTGCAGACTCAAGGGGCCGAATGGCCTCCTTCTGCACTGTAAATTCAATGATAATCTATGATTAATCTAGGACAAAGGTTCGGCACAACATCGTGGGCCGAAGGGCCTGTTCTGTGCTGTATTTTCTATGTTCTATGTTCTATGTTATTTGTGTCTTCCACTGTGAAGACCGACCCAAAAAACCTGTTCAGTTCCTCAGCCATTTCCTCATCTCCCATTATTAAATCTCCCTTCTCATCCTCTAAAGGACCAATATTTACCTTCGCCACTCTTTTTTGTTTTATATATTTGTAGAAACTTTTACTATCTGTCTTTATATTCTGAGCAAGTTTACTCTCATAATCTATCTTATTATTAAAAATTATTTCCTTAGATATCCACGGTCGATTTTCCCTCTTTCTACTGTCCTTCCTTTTTGTTGGTATAAACCTTTGCTGAGCACTGTGAAAAATCGCTTGGAAGGTTCACCAATGTTCCTCAACTGTTTCACCATAAAGTCTTTGCTCCAAGTCTACCTTAGCGAGTTCTTCTCTCATCCCATTGTAATCTCCTTTGTTTAAGCACAAAACACTAGTGCTTGATTTTACCTTCTCACCCTCCATCTGTATTTTAAATTCCACCATATTGTGATCGCTCCTTCCAAGAGGATCCCTAACTATGAGATCCTGAATCAATCCTATCTCTTTACACAGGACCAGATCTAGAACCGCTTGTTCCCTCGTAGGTTCCATTACATACTGTTCTAGGAAACTAGCGCGGATACATTCTATAAACTCCTCCTCAAGGCTGCCTTGACGACCTGGTTAAACCAATAGACATGTAGATTAAAATCCCCCATGATAACTGCTGTACCATTTCTACATGCATCAGTTATTTTTTTGTTTATTGCCTGCGCCACCATAATGTTACTATTTGGTGGCCTATAGACTACTCCTATCAGTGACTTTTTCGCCTTACTATTCCTGATTTCCACCCAAATGGATTCAACCTTATCCTTCATAGCACCGATGTCATCCCTTACTGTTGCCCGGATGTCATCCTTAAATAACAGAGCTACAACACCTCCTTTACCATCCACTCTGTCCTTCCGAATAGTTTGATACCCTCGGATATTTAACTCCCAGTCGTGACCATCCTTTAACCATGTTTCAGTAATGGCCACTAAATCATAGTCATTCACGATGATTTGTGCCATCAACTGAAAGGGCAGCACGGTAGCATTGTGGATAGCACAATTGCTTCACAGCTCCAGGGTCCCAGGTTCGATTCCGGCTTGGGTCACTGTCTGTCCGGAGTCTGCACATCCTCCCCGTGTGTGCGTGGGTTTCCTCCGGGTGCTCCGGTTTCCTCCCACAGTCCAAAGATGTGCAGGTTAGGTGGATTGGCCATGATAAATTGCCCTTAGTGTCCAAAATTGCCCTTAGTGTTGGGTGGGGTTGCAGGGTTGTGGGGCTAGGGTGGAGGTGTTGACCTTGGGTAGGGTGCTCTTTCCAGGAGCCGGTGCAGACTCGATGGGCCGGGTGGCCTCCTTCTGCACTGTAAATTCTATGAAAAACTCATTTACCTTATTCCGAATACTACGAGCATTCAGGTAAAGTACACTTATGTTGGCTTTTATACCTCTGTTTTGAATCTTAACACCTTGATCAGTAACCTCTCCTAAATTATTTTTCCTCTTAACGTTTCTCCTAATGTTCCTTGTCGTTGAACCGATATCTTCATGTAACAACCTGCCACGTCGCTTTCCATTTATGTTTTTACTTCCTGTTTTATTCCTTTTAGTATTACTGGGCCTATTCACTGAGCTCCCCTCAGTCACTGTACCTTGTACTGTCGCCCTTTTTGATTATTGACTATGGCTTCTCTGCCTTACACTTTCCCCCTTACTGCCTTTTGTTTCTGCCCTTGTTTTACTACCTTCCGATGTCCTGCATCGTTTCCCATCCCCCTGCCACATTAGTTTAATCACTCCCTAACCACTCTGGCAAATAGCCCCCCAGGGCATCAGTTCCAGTCCTGCCCAGGTGTAACCCATCCAGTTTGTACAGGTCCCACCTCCCCCAGAACCGGTCCCAATGCCCCAGGAATCTGAAACCCTCCCCCTGACACCATCCCTTCAGCCACGTATTCATCCTATATATATCCTGTCATTTCTACTCTGACTAGCACGTGGCACCGGTAGTAATTCTGAGATCACTACCTTCGAGGTCTGATCTCTTAACTTCCTTCCTAGCTCCCTGTATTCTGCTTTTAGGACCTCCTCATCCCTTTTTTTACCTATGTCGTTTGTACCGATGTGTACCACGACCACTGGCTGTTCACCCTCCCCCTCCAGAATGTCCTGTACCCACTTCGAGACATCCTTGACCCTAGCACCAGGGAGGCAACATACCATCCTGGAGTCTCATTTGCGGCCACAGAACCGCCTACCTATTCCCCTTACAATTGAATCCCCTATAACTATTGCACTGTCACACTTATCACCCCTCCCCTCTGCAGCAGAACCAATCGCGGTGCCACAAGTTTGGCTGTTGCTGTTTTCCCCCCGAGAGGCTATTCCCCTCAACAGTTTCCAAAGCGGTATATCTGTTCTGCAGGGGAATGACCACAGGAGATTCCTGCACTACCTGCCTCGCTCTCTTGCTCTGTCTGGTGGTCACCCATTCCCTTCCTGCCTGCGGAGTCTGAGCCTGTGGTGTGCCCACCTCTCTATACGTGCTATCCACGATGCTCTCCGACTCGCAGGTGCTCCACAGTGTCTCCAGCCGCCGCTCCAGCTCTGGAACCCGAGCTTCCAGGAGCTGTAACTGGAGACACTTCCTGCACACATGCTGATCCTGGGGACTGTAACTGTCCCCAGCCTGCCACATGGAGCAAGAGGAGCAGACCACGCCTTGGAGCTGTCCTGCCATGAATCTTTCCTTTAAATTAAACCTTTAAAATTAAACTTAAGATGTTTTTGTGTCAGATTAAATCCAATCCCCGAGTACTATTTAATTAGCTTTATCCCTGAGTATTTATCTTGCTTGATCTTACAACAAATTAAATAGTTATTTAATTGAAATTTAAAAAGTTATTTAATTAAAATTTAAAAAGTTATTTAAATCAACTTAAAAATAGTAATTTAAATCAACCCAAAATAGTTATTTCAGTGAGATTTAAAATTTAAGAAATAGTAATTCAAATCAACTTAAAAATAGTAATTTGAATCAAATTAAAACTAGGAACTCCACAAATATTCAGATTTAGCCCAGTCTGCCTTTCAGCCAATCAGATCACAGTCTCCTGAGACGCCACTTTACCGGGTTTTTTTTAAAATTTTGCAGCTGTCCTACCTGCAGCACAGTGTCCCGCGCAGGTCTGCTCCTCGCTGCTCCGAAGGTAAGTGAAGGCCTCGTGCCTGGCGCCGCCTTTATCCTCTCCCCTGCAGCAGTGTCCCGCGCAGGTCCACTCCTCTCTGCTCCTGGAAGGAGTGAAGGCCTCGTGCCTGGCGCCGCCTTTATCCTCTCCCCTGCAGCAGTGTCCCGCGCAGGTCCACTCCTCTCTGCTCCTGGAAGGAGTGAAGGCCTCAAGCCTGGCGCTGCCTTTATCCTCTCCCCTGCAGCAGTGTCCCGCGCAGGTCCACTCCTCTCTGCTCCTGGAAGGAGTGAAGGCCTCGAGCCTGGCGCTGCCTTTTCCTCTCCCCTGCAGCAGTGTCCCGCGCAGGTCCGCTCCTCTCTGCTCCCGGAAGGAGTGAAGGCCTCGAGCCTGGCGCTGCCTTTATCCTCTCCCCTGCAGCAGTGTCCCGCGCAGGTCTGCTCCTCTCTGCTCCCGGAAGGAGTGAAGGCCTCGAGCCTGGCGTTGCCTTCATCCTCTCCCCTGCAGCAGTGTCCCGCGCAGGTCCGCACCTCTCTGCTCCCGGAAGGAGTGAAGGCCTCGAGCCTGGCGCTGCCTTCATCCTCTCCCCTGCAGCAGTGTCCCGCGCAGGTCTGCTCCTCTCTGCTCCCGGAAGGAGTGAAGGCCTCAAGCCTGGCGTTGCCTTCATCCTCTCCCCTGCAGCAGTGTCCCACGCAGGTCCGCACCTCTCTGCTCCCGGAAGGAGTGAAGGCCTCGAGCCTGGCGCTGCCTTTATCCTCTCCCCTGCAGCAGTGTCCCGCGCAGGTCTGCTCCTCTCTGCTCCCGGAAGGAGTGAAGGCCTCGAGCCTGGCGTTGCCTTCATCCTCTCCCCTGCAGCAGTGTCCCGCGCAGGTCCGCTCCTCTCTTCTCCCGGAAGGTAAGTGAAAGCCTCCAGCCTGGCGCTGCCTTTATCCTCTCCCCTGCAGCAGTGAACCGCGCAGGTCCGCTCTTCTCTGCTCCCGGAAGGTAAGTGAAGGCCTCGAGCCTGGCGCTGCCTTTATCCTCTCCCCTGCAGCAGTGACCCGCGCAGGTCCGCTCTTCTCTGCTCCCGGAAGGTAAGTGAAGGCCTCGAGCCTGGCGCTGCCTTTATCCTCTCCCCTGCAGCAGTGTCCCATGCAGGTCCGCTCCTCTCTGCTCCCGGAAGGTAAGTGAAGGCCTCAAGCTGGCGCTGCCTTTATCCTCTCCCCTGCAGCAGTGTCCCGCGCAGGTACGCTCCTCTCTGCTCCCGGAAGGTAAGTGAAAGCCTCAAGCCTGGCGCTGCCTTTATCCTCTACCCTGCAGCAGTGTCCCATGCAGGTCCGCTCCTCCCTGCTCCAGGAAGGTAAGTGAAGGCCTCGAGCCTGGCGGTGCCTTTATCCGCTGCCCTGCAGCAGTGTCCTGCTGTGGTGATCCACTGTAATTGGAGATGTAAGGTAGGACCTGCACTACAGGTTCGCCGGTAGCTCCTGCCGGCTGGCTCCGCCCAGGGAGAACTGTATAAATATGCATGACCTCCAGTGCCCTGCCATTTCGCCAGCTGCAGCAGGAGGCCTCGCATCTGACTGTAATAAAGCCACAGTTGTACCCAACTTTAGTGTTTGTGCTATTGATCGTGCATCAATTTATTACAGTCAGATTTACCACAGAATGGTTATCCGAATTAAGCCCGATCGCCTGCAGCTGGATCCTCACTCGCCCGAAGCCAGGAAAGACTTTACTCACTGGCTAGCATGTTTCGAGGCCTACATCAACGCGGCGGACCCCACGCCAACGGAGGCTCAGAAGATAAACGTCCTGTACTCCAGACTGAGCTCCAGCGTGTTCCCGTTGATCCAAGACGCCACGACTTACACAAAAACGATGGAACTCCTCAAAGAACACTACGCGCAGAAGGCGAACAAGCTCTTCGCCAGGCATGTACTTGCCACCCGCTCGCAATTACCTGGTGAGTCCATCGAAGACTTCTGGCGGGCCCTAATTCCACTTGTCCGGAACTGTGACTGTCAGGCCGTCACGGCTGCCGAACACGTGAATCTCCTCATGTGCGATACGTTCATGACGGGGATTGCGTCGGACTGCATCCGAGAACGATTGCTGGAAGGGGCCACGCTCGAACTGGTGGAGACGAAAACCTTGGCGCTTTCCAGGATAGTCGCATCCCGTAACGTACAATCGTACCTCTCCCGCCGTGCTGCCCATCCTTCTACCCCTTCCTACCCCTCCTGGACCCCGCTGCCGACCTCCTCAGCCGGGGCCCTGCCTTTGCAATACGCCTGGGCCGCACACCGATCCGCGCACCACGAGGGTCCCCGCTGCTACTTCTGCGGTCAGCAGAGGCACTCCCGCCAACACTGCCCGGGCCGCACTGCAGTTTGTAAAGCCTGCAGTAAAAAGGGCCACTTCGCGGCTGTGTGCCAGGCCCGCTCAGTCGCTGCGATCGCGCCCGCTATCGCCTCCTCCCCCATGCTAGACGCACAATGGGAGCTGCCATCTTCTCCTCCCGGGTCCATGTGCGCCCCCATGGGCGCCGCCATCTTGTTCCCCACAGGGTCCCCGGACATCCCGACATCGCAACTGCACATGCTCGCCACCCGAAGCATCCGATGGCTACCCGCAGCTCGCTTCGATGACGCTGGACCAATATCGCCCGCACAACCTGGCCACCGCGTCGACGACGGTTAAAATCAACGGCCACGCGACCTCGTGCCTGCTGGACTCAGGGAGCACCGAAAGCTTCGTTCACCCAGATACGGTAAGGTGCTGCTCCCTCGCGGTCCACCCTGCCAATCAAAGGATCTCCCTAGCCTCTGGATCCCACTCCGTCCCGATCCGAGGCTTTTGTACAGTCACCCTCAAGGTCCAGGGCGTAGAATTTAGTAACTTCCGCCTCTATGTCCTTCCTAATCTCTGCGCTGCACTCCTGTTGGGCCCTTACCCCCCCCCCCCTACCATTTGCGGCCTCGCGACCCTCAAGGTCGATCCCCCCTCCCTTTTTGCAAACCTAACTGCGGATTGCAAGCCCGTTGCCACGAGGAGCAGACAGTACAGCACCCAGGACAAGACCTTAATCAGGACCGAAGTCCAGCGGCTGCTTAAGGAGGGCATTATCGAGGCCAGCAACAGCCCCTGGAGAGCCCAAGTGGTAGTGGTTAAAACTGGGGAGAAACACAGGATAGTCGTGGACTACAGCCAGACCATCAATCGGTACACGCAGCTCGACGCGTACCCCCTCCCACGCATATCTGATGTGGTCAATCAGATTGCGCAGTACCGGGTCTTCTCAACAATTGACCTGAAATTCGCCTACCACCAGCTCCCCATCCGGAAGTCGGACCATCCATACACGGCCTTCGAGGCGGACGGTCGCCTCTACCACTTCCTTAGGGTCCCTTTCGGTGTCACAAATGGGGTCTCGGTCTTCCAAAGACAGATGGACCGAATGGTCGACCAGTACGGTTTGCAGGCCACCTTTCCGTACTTAGATAATGTCACCATCTGCGGCCATGACCAGCAGGACCACGATGCCAACCTCGATAAATTCCTCCGCACTGCCACCCTTCTCAACCTGACCTACAACAAAGAGAAGTGTGTGTTCAGCACGACCTGGTTAGCCATCCTCGGCTATGTAGTCCAAAATGGCCTTCTCGGGCCCGACCCCGACCGCATGCGCCCCCTCATGGAACTTCCCCTTCCCCACTGCCCCAAAGCCGTCAAACGCTGCCTGGGGTTCTTTTTATACTACGCCCAGTGGGTCCCAAACTATGCGGACAAGGCCCGCCCACTCATTCAGTCCACCCAATTCCCACTTGCGGCCAAGGCACAACATGCTTTCGCCCGCATCAGAGCAGACATCGCCAAGGCCGGGATGCGCGCAGTGGACGAGTCACTGCCTTTCCAAGTAGAAAGCGACGCTTCAGACGTCACCCTTGCCGCCACTCTAAACCAGGCAGGCAGACCCGTGGCATTCTTTTCCCGCACCTTTCATGCCTCTGAAATTCGACACTCATCCGTCGAGAAGGAGGCTCACGCTATCGTTGAAGCTGTGCGGCATTGGAGGCATTACCTGGCCGGTAAGAGATTCACTCTCCTTACGGACCAACGGTCGGTAGCCTTCATGTTCAATAACACACAGCGGGGCAAGATCAAAAGTGATAAAATCTTGCGGTGGAGAATCGAGCTCTCCACCTAGAATTACGAGATCTTGTATCGCCCCGGTAAACTCAATGAGCCCCCAGACGCCCTCTCCCGAGGTACATGTGCCAGCGCATAAGTGGACCAACTCCGGGCCCCACACGACAGCCTTTGTCTCCCGGGGGTCACTCGATTGTACCATCTGGTCAAAGCTCGCAATCTGCCCTACTCCGTCGAGGAAGTAAGGACAGTCACCAGGGACTGCCAGGTCTGTGCAGAGTGCAAGCCGCACTTCTACTGGCCACACCGTGCGCGGCAGGTGAAGGCTTCCAACCCTTTTGAACGCCTCAGCGTGGATTTCAAAGGGCCCCTCCCCTCCACCGACCGTAACACGTACATTCTCAGTGTGATCGATGAGTACTCCAGATTCCCCTCCGTCATCCCATGCCCCGATATGACGTCTGCCACCGTCATCAAGGCCCTCAGCACCATCTTCCGTCTGTTCGGTTTCCCCGCCTACATCCACAGTGACAGGGGATCCTCATTCATGAGCGATGAGCTGCATCAGTTCCTGCTCAGCAGGGGTATAGCCTCCAGCAGGATGACAGCAGCTACAACCCCCGGGGAAACGGGCAAGTAGAACGGGAGAATGGGACGGTTTGTAGGGCCGTCCAGCTGGCCCTACGGTCCAGGAACCTCCCAGCCTCTCGCTGGCAGGAGGTCCTCCCTGACGTTCTGCACTCCATCCGGTCACTATTGTGCACCGCCACTAATAATACGCCCCATGAACGTGTTTTTACCTTCCCCAGGAAGTCCGCATCCGGTGTGTCGCTCCCGACTTGGCTCGCTGCTCCAGGACCGGCCCTTCTCCGTAGGCACGTCCGACTCCACAATGCGGACCCCACGCCAACCCTCAATATGCCTACGTTGAGTTCCCCGACGGCCGCCAAGATACTGTCTCACTCAGGGACCTGGCACCGTCAGGTTCCACCCCAACACCCCCCACCAATGCGCCACCTCCCACCGCGCCGCCAATATTGACCCCAACAGAGTTAGGGTTAACCCTAACCCTACCCCCCCCCCCCCCCTCCCTCCCCTTTTCCGCACAAGAGGACTTCTGCACGCTCCCGGAGTTCCCCGATGACTGGCCAGCATCAGAACCGCCACCACCGCCATCGGGCCACCTCCACCACCGCCAGCACCAACTTTGCCGCCACCGTTACGCCGATCCCAACGAAGCACCAAAGTACCGGACCGGCTGAACCTTTGACGGACTCCGGACCGTCAACATGGACTTTTCTTTCCCTACCATTGTACATAATTCCACTAATTGTATATAGTTTCACGTCACCCCTGCCGGACTCATTTTTCTAAAGAATAAAGGGATTCGGGGATATGGTGTACGGGCTGGAGCGTGGAGCTGAGTCCACAAAGATCAGCCATGATCTCATTAAATGGCGGAGCAGACCCGAGGGGCCAGATGGCCTACTCCTGTTCCTAGTTCTTATGTTATGATGTTCTTAACAGGGGGTGAATGTGGTGATTCACTGTAATTGGAGATGTAAGGTTGGACCTGCACTACATGTTTGCCGGTAGCTCCTTCCGGCTGGCTCCACCCAGGGAGAACTGTTTAAATATGCATGACCTCCAGTGCCCTGCCATTTCGCCAGCTGCAGCAGGAGGCCTCGCATCTGACTGTAATAAAGTCACAGTTGTACCCAACTTTAGTGTTTGTGCTATTGATCGTGCATCACCTGCGCAGGTCCGCTCCACTCTGCTCCCGGAAGGTAAGTGACGGCCTCGAGCCTGGCGCTGCCTTTAGCCTCTCCCCTGCAGCAGTGTCCCGTGCAGGTCCGCTCCTCTCTGCTCCCGGAAGGTAAGTGAAGGCCTCGAGCCTGGCGCTGCCTTTAGCCTCTCCCCTGCAGCAGTGTCCCGTGCAGGTCCGCTCCTCTCTGTTCCTGGAAGGTAAGTTTCACATAGAGCTACTTAAATTTTTACAATCCAGCACCACAAATCGCTGCCACAGAACTTCTCCAAAGCTTAAGTTTCTTTTAATTCGCCTCCAGCTTCCTTTCTTTAATAAAGGTCCGGCGTCTGGCGTTTCAAAGTAGAAGTCCCGTTCCTCATGTGTGACCCACAGGCGGGCTGGGTACAGCATCCCAAACTTCACCCGCTTCCTGAAGAGGGTCGTTTTTGCCGACTGAACCCAGCTTGCCTCTTGGCCAAATCCGCTCCCAAGTCCTGATAAATGCGCAACTCACAGTTCTCCCACTTGCTGCTCCGTTCTTTCTTGGCCCACCGTAAAACGTGTTCCTTGTCCATGAAACGGTGAAAACGTACCACCATGGCCCTCGGCGGTTCGTTCGCTCTGGGCTTCCTCACGAGGGCTCTGTGCGCTCTGTCCAATTCCAGGGGCTGAGGGAACGCCCCAGCCCCATCAACGTCTGCAACATAGTCCGTCACATAGGCCCTCACATCCGATCCCTCACTGCCTTCAGGGAGGCCAACAATTCTGAGATTCTGCCTCCTGGACCTATTCTCCAGGTCCTCCAGCTTCTCCTGCATTCTTTTCTGGCGGTCGTTCATCATCCCCACCTTGCTTTCCAGCACGGTTATATACGCCTCTTGCTCGGACAACTTTTGCTCCACCTCCTGGATCGCTCTCCCGTGGGTTTCCTGATTCTGAACCACTTGATCAATCGCAACCTTAATCGGGTCCAGCGTGTCCTTCTTCAGCTTGGCAAAGCAATTCTCGAAAAACTTCACCAGGTACTAAATCGTCAACTGTGTCGTCTCCCTGTGGCCCTTGCCCTTCGCCATGCTGTACTGTGTTACCAGCTCTGCTTGCGTCGCCCTTATAGGCATTTGTCGTCTCACACGGCCACTTCTGGTCCAATTCTCCATACACCGGAGGGGGATTTCTCCTCACTGTCTCACTCTTCACTGCTTTATCCCATAAAATCCGAACAAAAAGGGGGGAAAAGGTCCAACAGTCCGTTACAGGCGGGAGCTATCAAATGTGCAACCTACCCCTCCATGGCCGCCACTGGAAGTCGACAATCACTCGCTCAATCAGTAACTCACTCCCTCACTCTGACAATCACTCGCTCAATCAGTAACTCACTCCCTCACTCTGACAATCACTTGCTCAATCAGTAACTCACTCCCTCACTCTGACAATCACTCGCTCAATCAGTAACTCACTCCCTCACTCTGACAATCACTCTCTTAATCAGTAACTCACTCCCTCACTCTGACAATCACTCGCTCAATCAGTAACTCACTCCCTCACTCTGACAATCACTCTCTCAATCAGTAACTCACTCCCTCACTCTGACAATCACTCTCTCAATCAGTAACTCACTCCCTCACTCTGACAATCACTCTCTCAATCAGTAACTCACTCCCTCACTCTGACAATCACTCGCTCAATCAGTAACTCACTCCCTCACTCTGACAATCACTCGCTCAATCAGTAACTCACTCCCTCACTCTGACAATCACTCTCTTAATCAGTAACTCACTCCCTCACTCTGACAATCACTCGCTCAATCAGTAACTCACTCCCTCACTCTGACAATCACTCGCTCAATCAGTAACTCACTCCCTCACTCTGACAATCACTCTCTCAATCAGTAACTCACTCCCTCACTCTGACAATCACTCGCTCAATCAGTAACTCACTCCCTCACTCTGACAATCACTCGCTCAATCAGTAACTCACTCCCTCACTCTGACAATCACTCTCTCAATCAGTAACTCACTCCCTCACTCTGACAATCACTCTCTCAATCAGTAACTCACTCCCTCACTCTGACAATCACTGGCTCAATCAGTAA
Source organism: Scyliorhinus torazame (assembly GCF_047496885.1). Lineage (NCBI taxonomy): Eukaryota > Metazoa > Chordata > Chondrichthyes > Carcharhiniformes > Scyliorhinidae > Scyliorhinus > Scyliorhinus torazame. The sequence continues at coordinate 81,272,140 of NC_092719.1, forward strand.
CTCACTCCCTCACTCTGACAATCACTCGCTCAATCAGTAACTCACTCCCTCACTCTGACAATCACTCTCTTAATCAGTAACTCACTCCCTCACTCTGACAATCACTCTCTCAATCAGTAACTCACTCCCTCACTCTGACAATCACTCGCTCAATCAGTAACTCACTCCCTCACTCTGACAATCACTCTCTCAATCAGTAACTCACTCCCTCACTCTGACAATCACTCGCTCAATCAGTAACTCACTCCCTCACTCTGACAATCACTCTCTCAATCAGTAACTCACTCCCTCACTCTGACAATCACTCTCTCAATCAGTAACTCACTCCCTCACTCTGACAATCATTCGCTCAATCAGTAACTCACTCCCTCACTCTGACAATCACTCTCAATCAGTAACTCACTCCCTCACTCTGACAATCACTCTCTCAATCAGTAACTCACTCCCTCACTCTGACAATCACTCGCTCAATCAGTAACTCACTCCCTAACTGACAATCACTCGCTCAATCAGTAACTCACTCCCTCACTCTGACAATCACTCGCTCAATCAGTAACTCACTCCCTCACTCTGACAATCACTCTCTCAATCAGTAACTCACTCCCTCACTCTGACAATCACTCTCTCAATCAGTAACTCACTCCCTCACTCTGACAATCACTCGCTCAATCAGTAACTCACTCCCTCACTCTGACAATCACTCGCTCAATCAGTAACTCACTCCCTCACTCTGACAATCACTCTCTCAATTAGTAACTCACTCCCTCACTCTGACAATCACTCTCTCAATCAGTAACTCACTCCCTCACTCTGACAATCACTCTCTCAATCAGCAACTCACTCCCTCACTCTGACAATCACTCGCTCAATCAGTAACTCACTCCCTCACTCTGACAATCACTCTCAATCAGTAACTCACTCCCTCACTCTGACAATCACTCGCTCAATCAGTAACTCACTCCCTCACTCTGACAATCACTCTCAATCAGTAACTCACTCCCTCACTCTGACAATCACTCTCTCAATCAGTAACTCACTCCCTCACTCTGACAATCACTCTCAATCAGTAACTCACTCCCTCACTCTGACAATCACTCTCAATCAGTAACTCACTCCCTCACTCTGACAATCACTCGCTCAATCAGTAACTCACTCCCTCACTCTGACAATCACTCTCAATCAGTAACTCACTCCCTCACTCTGACAATCACTCTCTCAATCAGTAACTCACTCCCTCACTCTGACAATCACTCTCAATCAGTAACTCACTCCCTCACTCTGACAATCACTCTCAATCAGTAACTCACTCCCTCACCTGACAATCACTCGCTCAATCAGTAACTCACTCCCTCACTCTGACAATCACTCTCTCAATCAGTAACTCACTCCCTCACTCTGACAATCACTCTCTCAATCAGTAACTCACTCCCTCACTCTAACAATCACTCGCTCAATCAGTAACTCACTCCCTCACTCTGACAATCACTCTCAATCAGTAACTCACTCCCTCACTCTGACAATCACTCGCTCAATCAGTAACTCACTCCCTCACTCTGACAATCACTCGCTCAATCAGTAACTCACTCCCTCACTCTGACAATCACTCTCTCAATCAGTAACTCACTCCCTCACTCTGACAATCACTCGCTCAATCAGTAACTCACTCCCTCACTCTGACAATCACTCTCTCAATCAGTAACTCACTCCCTCACTCTGACAATCGCTCTCTCAATCAGTAACTCACTCCCTCACTCTGACAATCACTCGCTCAATCAGTAACTCACTACCTCACTCTGACAGTCACTCGCTCAATCAGTAACTCACTCCCTCACTCTGACAATCACTCGCTCAATCAGTAACTCACTCCCTCACTCTGACAATCACTCTCTCAATCAGTAACTCACTCCCTCACTCTGACAATCACTCGCTCAATCAGTAACTCACTCCCTCACTCTGACAATCACTCGCTCAATCAGTAACTCACTCCCTCACTCTGACAATCACTCTCTCAATCAGTAACTCACACCCTCACTCTGACAATCACTCTCTCAATCAGTAACTCACTCCCTCACTCTGACAATCACTCGCTCAATCAGTAACTCACTCCCTCTCTCTGACAATCCCTCGCTCAATCAGTAACTCACTCCCTCACTCTGACAATCACTCTCTCAATCAGTAACTCACTCCCTCACTCTGACAATCACTCGCTCAATCAGTAACTCACTCCCTCTCTCTGACAATCACTCTCTCAATCAGTAACTCACTCCCTCACTCTGACAATCACTCTCTTAATCAGTAACTCACTTCCTCACTCTGACAATCACTCGCTCAATCAGTAACTCACTCCCTCACTCTGACAATCACTCGCTCAATCAGTAACTCACTCCCTCACTCTGACAATCACTCTCTCAATCAGTAACTCACTCCCTCACTCTGACAATCACTCTCTTAATCAGTAACTCACTCCCTCACTCTGACAATCACTCGCTCAATCAGTAACTCACTCCCTCACTCTGACAATCACTCTCTCAATCAGTAACTCACTCCCTCACTCTGACAATCACTCTCTCAATCAGTAACTCACTCCCTCACTCTGACAATCACTCGCTCAATCAGTAACTCACTCCCTCACTCTGACAATCACTCTCAATCAGTAACTCACTCCCTCACTCTGACAATCACTTGCTCAATCAGTAACTCACTCCCTCACTCTGACAATCACTCTCTCAATCAGTAACTCACTCCCTCACTCTGACAATCACTCGCTCAATCAGTAACTCACTCCCTCACTCTGACAATCACTCTCTCAATCAGTAACTCACTCCCTCACTCTGACAATCACTTTCTCAATCAGTAACTCACTCCCTCACTCTGACAGTCACTCGCTCAATCAGTAACTCACTCCCTCACTCTGACAATCACTCTCAATCAGTAACTCACTCCCTCACTCTGACAATCACTCGCTCAATCAGTAACTCACTCCCTCACTCTGACAATCACTCTCTCAATCAGTAACTCACTCCCTCACTCTGACAATCACTCGCTCAATCAGTAACTCACTCCCTCACTCTGACAATCACTCTCTCAATCAGTAACTCACTCCCTCACTCTGACAATCTCTCTCTCAATCAGTAACTCACTCCCTCACTCTGACAATCACTCTCTCAATCAGTAACTCACTCCCTCACTCTGACAATCACTCGCTCAATCAGTAACTCACTCCCTCACTCTGACAATCACTCTCTCAATCAGTAACTCACTCCCTCACTCTGACAATCGCTCTCTCAATCAGTAACTCACTCCCTCACTCTGACAATCACTCGCTCAATCAGTAACTCACTCCCTCACTCTGACAATCACTCTCTCAATCAGTAACTCACTCCCTCACTCTGACAATCACTCGCTCAATCAGTAACTCACTCCCTCACTCTGACAATCACTCTCTCAATCAGTAACTCACTCCCTCACTCTGACAATCACTCTCAATCAGTAACTCACTCCCTCACTCTGACAATCGCTCTCTCAATCAGTAACTCACTCTCTCATTCTGACAATCACTCTCTCTTTTAAAAAAAAATATTTATTAAAGTTTTTTAACACAATTTTTCTCCCTTACAAACAATAACCCCGCCCCCCTCGTAACAAAAAAAAAACGAGAAATCGCACAGAGCAAGATATATACATGGCAAAATGATACATTTACACAGCTTTGTACACTGGCCCTCACCCGTACGTGCCAGTTTCCCCAACCCTTCATGTTATCTCTTGCTCATCCACCCTCCCAGACAGTCCCCCCTCCACCCCCCCTCCCAGGACGTCCCCACCAGCCCTCCACCCCCCCCCCCCCCCCCAAGGTTGCTGCGGCTGCTGACCGACCTTCCTCTAACGCTCCGCGAGATAGTCGAGGAACGGTTGCCACCGCCTGTAGAACCCCTGCGCAGACGCTCTCAAGGCGAACTTAATCCTCTCCAACTTTATGAACCCAGCCATATCATTTATCCAGGCCTCCAGGCTGGGGGGCTTCGCCTCCTTCCACATTAGCAAGATCCTTCGCCGGGCTACTAGGGACGCAAAGGCCAGAATGCCGGCCTCTTTCGCCTCCTGCACTCCCGGTTCGTCCACTACTCCAAATAATGCTAGCCCCCAGCTTGGCTTGACCCGTACTTTCACCACCTGAGATATTGCTCCCGCCACTCCTCTCCAGAACCCCTCCAGTGCCGGGCATGACCAAAACATATGGACATGGTTTGCCGGGCTCCCTGAGCACCTTCCACATCTGTCCTCCACCCCAAAGAACCTACTCAACCTCGCCCCCGTCAAGTGCGCTCTGTGGACCACCTTAAATTGTATCAGGCTGAGCCTGGCACACGAGAAGGAGGAATTAACCCTACCTAGGGCATCAGCCCACAAACCTTCCTCGATCTCCTCCCCCAGCTCCTCCTCCCATTTACCCTTCAACTCTTCTACCAGCGCTTCCCCCTCTTCTTTCAACTCCTGGTGTATTTCCGACACCTTGCATTCCCCGACCCATACACCCGAGATCACCCTATCTTGAACTTCTTGTGCCAGGAGCAACGGGAATTCCCTCACCTGTCGCCTCACAAAAGCCCTCACCTGCATATATCTAAAGGCATTTCCCGGGGTTAACTTGAACCTCTCCTCCAGTGCCCCTAGGCTCGCAAACGTCCCGTCGATGAACAGGTCCCCATTCTTCCAATCCCCGCCCGATGCCAGCTCTGGAACCCCCGTCCATCTTCCCCGGGACAAACCGGTGGTTACCCCTGATCGGGGACCACACCGATGCTCCCATTGCACCCCGGTGCCGTCTCCACTGGCCCCAGATCCTTAGCGTTGCCGCCACCACCGGGCTCGTGGTTTACCTTGTCGGCGAGAGCGGCAGCGGTGCCGTCACCAACGCCCCCAGGCTCGTTCCTTTACAGGACGCCATCTCCATCCTCTTCCATGCCGCCCCCTCTCCCTCCATAACCCACTTGTGGATCATCGCCACATTTGCTGCCTAGTAGTAGCTCCCCAGGTTTGGCAGCGCCAACCCTCCTCGGTCCTTACTGCGTTCCAGGAACCCTCTCCTTACTCTCGGGGTCTTATTCGCCCACACAAACCCCATAATACTCCTGCCCACTCTCCTAAAAAAGGCCTTAGTGATCACGATGGGAAGGCACTGAAACACAAACAGAAACCTCGGAAGGACCACCATTTTGACCGACTGCACTCTACCCGCCAGCGAGAGCGGTAACATGTCCCATCTTTTGAAATCCTCCTCCATTTGCTCCACCAACCTCGTCAGATTCAGTTTATGTAGGGTCCCCCAACTCCTGGCTATCTGGATCCCCAGATACCGAAAGCTCCCCTCCGCCTTCCTCAGCGGTATGTCCCCTATCCCTCTTTCTTGGTCCCCCGCCTGTAATACAAAGAGCTCACTCTTCCCTACATTGAGCTTATAGCCCGAAAACTCCCCAAACTCCCTTAGAGTCTGCATGACCTCCACCATCCCCTCCATTGGATCCGCCACGTACAGCAACAGGTCATCCGCATATAGCGACACCCGATGCTCTTCTCCCCCTCGGCCCACCCCCCTCCATTTATTAGACTCCCTCAATGACATGGCCAATGGTTTGATCGCCAATGCGAACAACAGGGGGGACAGGGGGCACCCCTGCCTCGTCCCTCAGTACAGTCGAAAGTACTCCGACCTCCGCCGGTTCGTCACTACACTCGCCATCGGGGCTCTGTAAAGGAGCTTAACCCAACTGATAAACCCTCCCCCGAACCCAAACCTACGCAGCACCTCCCAGAGGTACTCCCACTCTACTCGGTCAAAGGCCTTCTCCGCGTCCATAGCTGCCACTATCTCCGCCTCTCCCTCCTCCAATGGCATCATTATCACGTTTAAGAGCCACCGCACATTGGTGTTTCGTTGCCTGCCCTTTACAAATCCCGTCTGGTCCTCGTGGATTACCCCGGGACACAGTCCTCGATCCTCGTGGCCAGCCCTTTTGCCAGCAACTTTGCATCCACATTGAGGAGCGAGATCGGCCTGTACGATCCACATTGCAGTGGGTCCTTGTCCCGCTTTAGGATCAAAGAAATTGTCGCTTCCGACATTGTCGGGGGCAGGGTCCCCTCCTCTCTTGCCTCATTAAAGGTCCTCACCAGTAGCGGGGCCAACAGGTCTGCGTACTTCCTGTAGAACTCCACCAGGAATCCGTCTGGTCCCGGGGCCTTCCCCGCCTGCATGCTCCCCAAACCCTTGCTCAGCTCTTCCAACCCAATTGGTGCCCCCAAACCAGCCACCTCTTGCTTCTCCACCCTCGGGAATCTCAGCTGATCTAGGAATCGTCTCATCCACTCTTCCCCCGCTGGGGGCTGGGATCTGTACAACTCTTCATAAAAGGGCTTAAATAACTCGTTTATTTTCGTCGCACTCCGAACCGTGGATCCCCTTCCATCTTTGACTCCCCCTATTTCCCTCGCTGCCATCCTCTTACGGAGCTGGTGTGCTAGCATCCGACTAGCCTTTTCCCCATACTCGTAGGTCGCCCCCTGCGCTTTCCTCCACTGTGCCTCCACCTTCCCTGTGGTCAACAGGTCAAACTCCGCCTGGAGCCGTCGTCGTTCCCCAAGTAATATTTCCTCTGGGGCCTCTGCGTATCTCCTGTCCACTCTCAAAATCTCCCCCACTAACCTCTCCCTTTCCATCCCCTCTGTCTTCTCCCTATCAGCCCTAATGGAGATTAGCTCTCCCCTGATCACCGCCTTCAACGCCTCCCATACCACCCCCACCCACACCTCCCCATTGTCGTTGGCCTCCAAGTACCTTTCGATACACCCTCTCACCTTCCCACACACCACCTCATCCGCCAGCAGTCCCACATCCAGCCGCCACAACGGGCGTTGGTCCCTCTCCTCTCCCAGCTCCAGTTCCACCCAGTGCGAGGCATGGTCCGAAACGGCTATGGCCGAATACTCCGTCCCCACCACCCTCGGGATGAGCTCCCTGCCCAGAACGAAAAAATCTATCCGGGAGTAGGCTTTGTGTACATGGGAGAAGAAAGAAAATTCCCTGGCCTGCGGCCTTGCAAACCGCCATGGGTCCACTCCCCCATAAACCTGATCCATAAACCCCCTAAGTACCTTGGCCGCCGCCGGCCTCTTTCCAGTCCTTGATTTGGAGCGGTCCAGTGCTGGATCCAACACTGTATTGAAGTCCCCTCCCATTATCAGGCCTCCTATCTCCAGGTCCGGAATGCGCCCCAACATGCGCTTCATGAATCCTGCATCATCCCAGTTCGGGGCGCATACGTTTACCAACACCACCCACGTCCTTTGCAGCCTACCGCTCACCATTACACATCGCCCTCCATTGTCCGCTACAATAGTCCTGGCCTCAAATGACACCCGCTTTCCCACCAATATTGCCACCCCTCTATTCTTCGCGTCCAGTCCCGAGTGGAATACCTGTCCTACCCATCCCTTTCTTAGCCTGACCTGGTCCGCCACCTTCAGGTGTGTCTCTTGGAGCATGGCCACGTCCGCCTTCAGTCCCTTTAAGTGCGCGAACACTCGAGCCCTCTTCACCGGCCCATTCAGGCCCCTCACATTCCACGTTATCAGCCGGATTGGAGGGCTCTCACCCCCCCACGCCCCGCCGACTAGCCATCTCCTTTTCTGGGCCAGTCCCGTGTCCACGCCTCCCTCACCCTCCAGTCCCCCAGAGGGGGGACCCCCGTCCCGACCACCTCTTCTGTGTCCCATTCACTTTCGGCCAGTGCAGCAGCAACCCTCCCCTCTCCCACTAGACCCCTGTCTAGCTTTTTTGCTCCCCTATGTCACTCCCGTAAGTCAGATGACGCCTGCTGACCCCGGCTTCCCCCGCCGTCCCATTGACCTCCCCGCGTGGGAGTCTCCCAATCCATATGCATTCCTTCGTTCCCCTTCCCGCCTTTCTTCCCGCGCGTGGGAAAACACCCCGCGCTTTCCAAAGCCCGCTCCGCCCCCTCTGGCGCAGCTCCTGTCGCGGCCTTGTCTCTCTACCCCAGCCCATGTAACATTTCCTGCGCGTGATTGACCCCCTATATACAGACCTAACCAGCACATCTTTGGGTTGTGGGGGTGAAACCCATGCAGACATGAGAATGTGCAAACTCCACACGGACAGTGACCCAGGGCCGGGATTGGAACCCGGGTCCTCAGCGCCCCAGTCCTAGTGCTAACCACTGCATCACATCGCCCTTACAGAGCATTGGTGAGATCACATCTGGAGTATTTGGTACAGCATTGGTCTTATTTAAGGAAAGATGTAAATGGATTAGAGAGTTCAGAGAAGGTTTACTAGAATAATATCAGGAATGGGTGGGTTATCTTATGAGGAAAGGTTGGAGAGATTAGGTTTGTATCCACTTGAGTTTAGAAGAGTAAGAGGTGACTTGATCAAAACCTTTAAGCCCCTGAGGGGTATTGACAGGGTGATGTGGAATGGATGTTTCCTCTTGTGGGAGAATCTAGAACACAGGGTCACTGTTTAAAAATATGAGGTCACATATTTAAGACAGAAATTAGGAGAATTTTTCGCTCTCTGAGGGTCATAAATCTCTTTCTCTAAAGGCAGTTGAAGAAGAATCTTTGAATATTTTTAAGGCAGAGATAGATAGGTTGTTGATTAACAAGGGGATGGAAGGTTGTTGGAGGTGGGCAGGAATGTGGGTTTGAGGTTACAATCATCTCAGCCATGATCTTATTGAATGGTGCAGGCTCAAGGGACCAAGGTGCCTACTCCTACTCGTTTGTTATGTTCGTATCCATCCTGTCAAGACCCCTCAGAATCTTAAAGGTTTTAATCAAGTCACCTCTCATTCTTCTAAACTCCAGTGGATTCAAGCCTAACCTGCCCAACCGTTCCCCATAAAACAACCCACCCATTCAAGGTATTGGTCTGGTAAACTTTCTCTGAACTGCTTCCAACAGATTTATATCCTTTTGTTTCAGGTTTACAGTCTATGTTGTATTTGCCTTATTAGGTTTCACTCTTTACCTGTAACCAAACTGGTGAGATAGATCTATACATAGAATAATATAGTTCAGAATGAGGCCATTCAGCCCATTGTTTGTGTGGGCTCTTTGAAAGTACTTTCCAATCAGTCCTACTTCCCTAGTCTATCTCCATAGCTCTATAAATATTTCCATTTCAGGACTTGTGAAGCCCCAGCTGTTTGTAATGCGGTGACCAGTGGTTAACCAAGTAAAACTGGCACAAACAAGCTTCCCTGTGCTAACCAACCTATTTCTTCTCAGGACTTGGGCATTGCTGTCAAACACAATTTATTATCTGCTCCTAGTTGCCCAGAGAAGGCAATGGCGAACCTTCCAGTAGTTATTCAGTTTACAATTGACTGGCTTGCTCGGCCACTTCAGAGGACATTAAGAGACAATCATGTAGTGTGGACAGTAGTCACATGCATGCTAGACAGATAAAGGTCTCCTTTCCTGAGGTACTGTAGTGACCTAGTTACATTTCTCTTTTGTGTTGCGAACACACATATTATCAGATTTTAAAAAGTTACACAGCTGTTCATGGGGGATGTTAATCATGATAGAATAGAACCACAGAATTCCTACAATTCAGGGGGCCATTCAGTCTAGCCAAGATTGTTAAGAAATTGCTTGCATTCATATAGCATCTTTCATGACCTCTGGAACACCCCAAAGCGCGGTGGAGCACTTTTGAAGTGTAGACACCTGTTGTAATATAGGAAACTTGGCAGCCAATCTGCACGCAGCAAGATCCCATAAAGTGGAATCACAGCCAGGATTAATTTGTTTTAGTGATGTTGGTCATGGGGCAAGTTTGAGAGAGAATTCCCTTACTCCACTTTGAATAGTGTTGGGGGATCCTTTATGCCCACCTGAGAGGGCTAAGGGGGCTCTGGTTTAACTTCCGATCGTAAGGATAATTCCTTCAGCAGTGCAGCATTTCCTGGTTGATGGATGTATTAAGTTGGAGCCTGAATCGAGCTCACTCAAAGGGGAGTGTTTCCCATTGAGCCACAATTGTTAATGTAACTGGGACCACTCTATGCCAGGGCTTCAGTTTGCAGGGTTGTCTGGAGATGAGCAATGGAATTCTAGCCATGATTCCCATCCCATTTCCCCCTCCCCTCAGCCAGCTCCACCCCTCAAGGAAGAGTCATTGCTAGACTTTCCTAAACCCTTAAGCAAGGGTTTGAGATCTTGTTAAGAGAACAGCATGATACACCACAACATGTGCATGTTTATTATCATCATCACCCCTGCCATGGCATGGGCACACACTATACTCACTACACCATGGCTCCAATAGCTTGCGATCCAGTAAGTCCACAGCTGATGCTTACATAGCATTTGCAGCACAGAAAAAGGCCAGTCGGCCCATCTGCTCCATGTCAGTGTTTATATTCCCGATATATCTCCTCCCAATCTCATCACCTGTTCCCACCTTACTCCTGAATGCCTTGATTCCCTTATCCATGGATACATTAAATTTCCTCTTAAACGCATCAATACCCACTGCTTCATCCACTCCAAGTGACAGTGAGTTCCATTTTGTGTAAGAAAATTCCTCCCAAATTCTTTACTTGCTCTATTTGGGACTAATTTATATGTTATGCCCCCTTGTTCTGGACTCACCCAATACCTCTCTGTGCCTACTCTACCCAACCCTTTCATCAACTTGAAGACTTGTCTCATGACTCCTCTCAGCCTTACCTTATTGTAGTCTGTTCAGACTTTCCTGACACTGATAACCTCTCAATTCAACTAACCCGCTTGTAAATTATTTCTGTATTTTCTTCAGTGCTTCAATATTTTTTTGTAATATGGAGAGCAGAACTGCACACAGTGCTCCAAGCGTGGTCAACCCGAAGTATATATATTAAACATGACCTCGCTGTTTTCTTATTCTGTTCCTCTCAAAATGAACCTCAGTACTTTCGAAGTAATTCAATAGGCCAGTGGCAAACAAGCAAATCTACAGGCAGCCTCCAGAATCCTAACCACACACCCTGCACCGGTCAAAGCCACCAGGTGAAGTGGAGGGCACTGATTCATTTAACGGGAAGCTTGATGTACACATGAGGAAAGGGAATGGAGAGATGGGGATGGCAGGGTTCATAGCGGGAATTAGAGTGGGAAGAAGCTTCTGCAGGATGCAAACACAGTCAGAGTCAACTTGGATCTGTTTCTGTGCCTGATGCTGTATTTGCACACTAATTTACACATCATAAGGGTGGTTGAATGTCTCAAAATGTCACAGGTTCTGTGAGTATCTTCTTTTAGCTGTTATTATTACTGATTTTGAGAATTATCCACATGACTTCAGGAGATAAATATCACCTAGAGTTATCGAGACATGGAGCAATTTCACATAAAATTTTACCTCTTAATCAAGCTTTCAGTTACCTCTCTTAATATCCCCTTCTTTAGCTCAGTGTCTGATTGTGCCTGTGAGAAGCACCTTGGGATGTTTTCCTGCATTGAAGGTGTTATTATATCAGTGGCAAATCCCCTTGAGTACATTATTGAGGCTGACACTCCCAATGCAGTACTGAGGGAGTGCTGCACTGTCGGAGCTGCCATCATTTAGCTGAGATGTAAAATCGTATGCCCATCTAACAATTATCTGTCAACCAACATCACTGAAAATGTATTTAAATTACTAATTGTGGGATCTCGGCATGTGCAAATCAGCTGCCTCCTCTTTCATTACAACAGTGTCATTTCAAAACTTACTTAATTAGATTGTAAATTGCTAAGAGACACCCTGAAGTTGTGAACAACGCTATATACATGAAAATTATTAAACTGCCTTTATGAATTGATCGCATTTTCTGCAGCCTGTTACCTGATTGGTGCTTTTGGCCATCACAGAAAGTAAATATACTTGTGCAAGTCGACCTCATGATTTTTGGTCGAAGTAATACATAATTTTTCGTATGCCTCAGGTAAACGCCAACCCGTTTTTTAGGGAATCCAAGCCCACAAATGTCAGAACCAAAGCATACTCCTGGAGACGTTACAATGATTCAATTTCATTGTAACTATATTAATAAAAAGTAGTGCAAGTAAATGCTTAAAACATTTATACATTAAAGTCTTGTTTTTATTTATTCAAATGATTAAGGTGAGCAGATTATGAAGGACAAACTATGTTGTGCTAAATAATTACTTACAATAATTCTTGCAAATCTTCAGTATTGTCGGTTTTTACTTTATTCCATCTTTTTGGGATTTCACTTAGGCCCAAATCAAGTTAATGTGTCAACCGTTGGAAAACAGCTCAAGTGTAAAAGTCAACCCTGTGACTTTTAGCCTAAAAACTGGTCTCCAAAATTCAACTTTTACACATGTGTATGCAGTAAGTATGATGAAAAAAACAAACCATTGGCTGCCTTGCAATCTATCAGGGCAAGGACTATGTATAAAGTAGTCAAGCTTGTCAATAACTATTTCTCAAATATATGTAACAACATAACTAGCCAGAATTCTACAGAGGAATACTTGACAGACTGGCTGATGCCTGTAACATTACTATTGCACTCACTGTTGCAGCTGTCTGCTTATAGCCTGCCTCCTTTGGCCCTCTCCACTTCCTGTCTCACATGTGCAGCTTTTAAATAAATCCTGAGATGAAAATGTTCTAGAGTAAATAGGTTCCTCCTGGCATGAACAGACTGATGCAATCACTGGATATAGCTCCTCGGTGTAGAGATAATTAAAATAATCAATAACTGTGGATTTCCCCCCCATTGTAATAGGAAGTAGCACAATAGTACCAGTTTCTTCTTATTGTTAAACTCCCTCAGTCAGAATCAACACCATGTATATTACAAGTTATTTAAAATTTGTACAGTCTGCCCCACATTCTTCAACAATATCCTGCACCTGTCAGTGAAATAACCTTTTCCATGTAAACAGGAATATTTGCAGTCTAGTCCTGAGGCATTTACAGTTGACTGGGGACTTCTGTACTGAAGTTATTCACGCACATGAGAAGTGATGTAAGTGAACTTGGCAGCCAATTTTCATACAGCAAACTCCCACAATGAGATAATGACCAGATAATCAGTGTTAATGTATGAAGGATGGTTGAAGGTGGAGATCATAGAAACCCTACAGTGCAGAAGGAGGCCATTCGACCCATCTAGTCTGCACCGACCCTTGGGAAGAGCAACCTATTTAGGTCCAATCCCCTGCCCTAACCCCGTAACCCAGTAACTGCACCTAACCTTTGGACACGAAGGGGCAATTTAGCATGGTCAATCCACCTAAACTGCATATCTTTGGACCAAAGCACCTGGAGGAAGCCCATGCAGACAGGGGGAGAAAGTGCAAACTCCACACAGTCACCAGAGGCTAGAATTGAACCTGAGTCCCTTGCCCTGTGAGGCAGCAATGCTAACCAGTGTACTACCCACCAAACCACATGCATTCTAGCCCAGGAGTGAGCAAAATGGGCTGACGTGGGTGGGAGGTAATAAGGTCTCCAATCGATTGGTGGGCTTTACTGCAACTGTGAAAGAGGCCAGACCAGAGTGAAACTGGAAGTGGGCAGGAAACTCACAGTTGCATAATAGGAACAGGAGGAGGCCATTCAGTCCCTCGAGCGCATTCTGTCATCCAATCTAATCATGGCTGATCTGTACCTCAACTTCACTTATCAGCACTGGTTCTATAACTCCAAATGCTTTGTCCCAATAAAAACCTCAGGGCTGGATTCTCCTGCCGCGTCCGCCCGGCAAATTCCGCCCTGAGGTCAATGTACTTTTCCAATGTCCGCGGCTCGCCCGTGGCGTTCTTGCGGCCGGCGGGGCGGAAGAATCCAGCTCTCAATGTTAACATTTTTTAAAATTTAGAGGACCCAATTCATTTTTTCCAAATAAAGGTCAATTCAGCATGTTCAGTCCACCTATCTTGCACATCTTTGTGTTGTGGGGGCGAAACCCACGCAAACACGGGGAGAATGTGCAAACTCCACACGGACAGTGACCCAGAGCCGTGATCGAACCTGGGACCTCGGCGCCGTGAGACCGCCGTGCTAACCACTGCATTACCACCAGTGTTAACATTTTTAATAGACCCCCTCAGCATAATTGCTTCTGGAAGGTGGGGTCCAGATTTCTACCACACTTAATGTGGGATTCTGATTTCTCCTCCCTCTAATTTAAAAGTTCGGTCCCCTTGTTCTGAACACCCTCACCATAGGGAATAGATTCTATCCCAGAGAATCCTTTTATCATTTATAACACCTTCGTTAAGAGTATTCATCTCTCTGCAGTGTGTCCACCAGCACTGATTATTTACAATGTGTTGCAGGAAGTGGAGGCAGAGAGATTAAAACAATTGTTAGTCCCTTCCTTTGTGTGTTGGCATCAGAGACAAGGAGAGGGAAATGTGATAATCGTTTCCAAAAATGAAAAATGCCAAAAGCTGGTGAGAGAATTAAACCCCCAGGAGTTTGGTTGGAAGGCGAAGTATTTGTGTTGGGATGACTGGGACTCATTTCACTGTTGCTCAGATCAGGGCAACTTTCCGCATGCAGGATCCGCCGCGCAAGGAGCGGCGCAATGGAGGAGAAGCATCGGCGGATCTGGATCTTGCGCAGGTTGCGCTTGGAGCTGGCCAGCCAGCTCAGGGTGGATATGGTGGTTGAGTATTTGTACCAGGAGCGGCTCCTGGGTCAGAGTTTCCTGGAGGAGGTCCGGGCAGAGCCGGCCAGTGTCCGCAAGGCCCTCAAGCTCCTGGATTACCTGCCGAGCCGCGGAGCCCGGGCTTTCCCCGCTTTCGCCGACTCTCTCCGGGACGAATTTCCCTGGCTGCGCCGGCGGCTGGAGGAGGAAGAGCGAGCGGAGGAGGAGGAGGAGGAGGAGCCCAGAGAGCCGGCAGGTCAGAACCTCCACCCCCCCCAAACCCCCCAACCTCCCCCCCCCCCTCCCAAACCCCCCCCCCCCCCAAACCCCCCCCCCAAACCCCCCAACCTCCCCCCCCCAACCTCCCCCCCCCAACCTCCCCCCCCCCAAACCCCCCAACCTCCCCCCCCCAACCTCCCCCCCCCAAACCCCCAAACCCCCCAACCTCCCACCCCCCCAACCTCCCCCCCCCCAAACCCCCCAACCTCCCCCCCAAACCCCCCAACCTTCCCCCCCCCAAACCCCCCAACCTCCCCCCCCCCAAACCCCCCAACCTCCCCCCCCCCAAACCCCCCAACCTCCCCCCCCCAAACCCCCCAACCTCCCCCCCCCAACCTTCCCCACCCCAAACCCCCCAACCTCCCCCCCCAAACCCCCCAACCTCCCCCCCCCCAAACCCCCAACCTCCCCCCCCCCAAACCCCCCAAACTCCCCCAAACCCCCCAACCTCCCCCCCCCAAACCCCCCAACCTCCCTCCCCCCAAACCCCCCAACCTCCCTCCCCCCAAACCCCCCAACCTCCCTCCCCCCAAACCCCCCAACCTCCCTCCCCCCAAACCCCCCAAACTCCCCCCAAACCCCCCAACCTCCCCCCCCCAAACCCCCCAACCTCCCCCCCCCAAACCCCCCAACCTCCCCCCCCCCAAACCCCCCAACCTCCCCCCCCCAAACCCCCCAACCTCCCCCCCAAACCCCCCAACCTCCCCCCCAACCTTCCCCACCCCAAACCCCCCAACCTCCCCCCCAAACCCCCCAACCTCCCCCCAAACCCCCCAACCTCCCCCCCCCAAACCCCCCAACCTCCCCCCCCCCAAACCCCCCAACCTCCCCCCCAAACCCCCCAACCTCCCCCCCCCAAACCCCCCAACCTCCCCCCCCCCAAACCCCCCAACCTCCCCCCAACCTCCCCCCAAACCCCCACCAAACCCCCCACCCACCAAACCCCCCCAACCTCCCCCCCCCAAACCCCCCACCAAACCCCCCCAACCTCCCCCCCACAAACCCCCCAACCTCCCCCCAAACCCCCCAACCTCCCCCAAACCCCCCAACCTCCCCCCAAACCCCCCAACCTCCCCCCCAACCTCCCCCCCCTCCAACCTCCCCCCCCAAACCCCCCAAACCCCCCAACCTCCCCCCCAAACCCCCCAACCTCTTCCCCCCCCAACCCCCCAACCTCTCCCCCCAAAACCCCCCCAACCTCCCCCCCAAACCCCCCAACCTCCCCCCAAAACCCCCCAACCTCCCCCCCAAAACCCCCCAACCTCCCCCCCCAAAACCCCCCAACCTCCCCCCCAAAACCCCCCAACCTCCCCCCAAAACCCCCCAACCTCCCCCCAAAACCCCCCAACCTCCCCCCCCCAAAACCCCCCAACCTCCCCCCCCCAAAACCCCCCAACCTCCCCCCCCCCCAAAACCCCCCAACCTCCCCCCCCCCAAAACCCCCCAACCTCCCCCCCCCAAAACCCCCCAACCTCCCCCCCCCCAAAACCCCCCAACCTCCCCCCCCCAAAACCCCCCAACCTCCCCCCCCCCAAACCCCCCAACCTCCCCCCCCAAACCCCCCAACCTCCCCCCCAAACCCCCCAACCTCCCCCCCCAAACCCTCCAACCTCCCCCCCCCAAACCCTCCAACCTCCCCCCAACACCTCCCCCAAACCCCCCCCAACACCTCCCCCCCAAACCCCCCAACCCCTACCCCCCCCAACACCTCCCCCCAACCCCCTCCCCTCCAAACCCCCCAACCTCCCCCCCCAAACCCCCCAACCTCCCCCCCAAACCCCCCAACCTCCCCCCCCCAACCTCCCCCCCCAACCCCCCCCCCAACCTCCCCCAAACCCCCCAACCTCCCCACCAAACCCCCCAACCTCCCCACCAAACCCCCCAACCTCCCCACCAAACCCCCCAACCTCCCCCCCAAACCCCCCAACCTCCCCCCCCCCAAACCCCCCAACCTCCCCCCCCAAACCCCCCAACCTCCCCCCCAAACCCCCCAACCTCCCCCCCCCAACCTCCCCCCCCAACCTCCCCCCCCAACCTCCCCCCCAAACTCCCCCCCCAAACCCCCCAACCTCCCCCAAACCCCCCAACCTCCCCCCCCAAACCCCCCAACCTCCCCCCCAAACCCCCCAACCTCCCCCCCAAACCCCCAACCTCCCCCCCAAACCCCCCAACCTCCCCCCCCAACCTCCCCCCAAACCCCCCAACCTCCCCCCCCAAACCCCCCAACCTCCCCCCCCAAACCCCCCAACCTCCCCCCAACACCTCCCCCTCCAAACCCCCCAACCCCTACATCCCAACCCCTCCCCCCAAACCCCCAACCCATGCCCTCCCATCCCCCCAACCCATGCCCTCCCATCCCCCCCAACCCATGCCCTCCCATCCCCCCCAACCCATGCCCTCCCATCCCCCCCAACCCATGCCCTCCCATCCCCCCCAACCCATGCCCTCCCATCCCCCCCAACCCATGCCCTCCCATCCCCCCCAACCCATGCCCTCCCATCCCCCCCAACCCATGCCCTCCCATCCCCCCCAACCCATGCCCTCCCATCCCCCCCAACCCATGCCCTCCCATCCCCCCCAACCCATGCCCTCCCATCCCCCCCAACCCATGCCCTCCCATCCCCCCCAACCCATGCCCTCCCATCCCCCCCAACCCATGCCCTCCCATCCCCCCCAACCCATGCCCTCCCATCCCCCCCAACCCATGACCTCCCATCCCCCCCAACCCATGCCTTCCCATCCCCCCAACCCATGCCTTCCCATCCCCCCAACCCATGTCCACCCATCCCCCCCAACCCATGCCCTCCCATCCCCCCAACCCATGCCCTCCCACCCCCCAACCCATGCCCTCCCACCCCCCAACCCATGCCCTCCCACCCCCCAACCCATGCCCTCCCACCCCCCCAACCCATGCCCTCCCACCCCCCCAACCCATGCCCTCCCACCCCCCAACCCATGCCCTCCCACCCCCCAACCCATGCCCTCCCACCCCCCCAACCCATGCCCTCCCACCCCCCCAACCCATGCCCTCCCACCCCCCCAACCCATGCCCTCCCACCCCCCCAACCCATGCCCTCCCACCCCCCCAACCCATGCCCTCCCACCCCCCCAACCCATGCCCTCCCACCCCCCCAACCCATGCCCTCCCACCCCCCCAACCCATGCCCTCCCACCCCCCCAACCCATGCCCTCCCACCCCCCCAACCCATGCCCTCCCACCCCCCCAACCCATGCCCTCCCACCCCCCCAACCCATGCCCTCCCACCCCCCCAACCCATGCCCTCCCACCCCCCCAACCCATGCCCTCCCACCCCCCCAACCCATGCTCTCCCACCCCCCCAACCCATGCTCTCCCACCCCCCCAACCCATGCTCTCCCACCCCCCCAACCCATGCCCTCCCACCCCCCAACCCATGCCCTCCCACCCCCCAACCCATGCCCTCCCACCCCCCCAACCCATGCCCTCCCACCCCCCCAACCCATGCCCTCCCACCCCCCCAACCCATGCCCTCCCACCCCCCCAACCCATGCCCTCCCACCCCCCCAACCCATGCCCTCCCACCCCCCCAACCCATGCCCTCCCACCCCCCCAACCCATGCCCTCCCACCCCCCCAACCCATGCCCTCCCACCCCCCCAACCCATGCCTTCCCACCCCCCCAACCCATGCCTTCCCACCCCCCCAACCCATGCCCTCCCACCCCCCCAACCCATGCCCTCCCACCCCCCCAACCCATGCCCTCCCACCCCCCCAACCCATGCCCTCCCACCCCCCCAACCCATGCCCTCCCACCCCCCAACCCATGCCCTCCCACCCCCCCAACCCATGCCCTCCCACCCCCCCCAACCCATGCCCTCCCACCCCCCCAACCCATGCCCTCCCACCCCCCCAACCCATGCCCTCCCACCCCCCCAACCCATGCCCTCCCACCCCCCCAACCCATGCCCTCCCACCCCCCCAACCCATGCCCTCCCACCCCCCCAACCCATGCCCTCCCACCCCCCCAACCCATGCCCTCCCACCCCCCCAACCCATGCCCTCCCATTCCCCCCCAACCCATGCCCTCCCATTCCCCCCCAACCCATGCCCTCCCACCCCCCCCAACCCATGCCCTCCCACCCCCCCCCAACCCATGCCCTCCCACCCCCCCAACCCATGCCCTCCCACCCCCCCAACCCATGCCCTCCCACCCCCCCCAACCCATGCCCTCCCATCCCCCCCCAACCCATGCCCTCCCATCCCCCCCAACCCATGCCCTCCCAGCCCCCCCAACCCATGCCCTCCCAGCCCCCCCAACCCATACCCTCCCATCCCCCAACCCATGCCCCCCCACCCCCCCCAACCCATGCCCTCCCATCCCCCCCAACCCATGCCCTCCCATCCCCCCCAACCCATGCCCTCCCATCCCCCCCAACTCATGCCCTCCCATCCCCCAACCCATGCCCTCCCATCCCCCCCAACCCATGCCCTCCCATCCCCCCCAACACATGCCCTCCCATCCCCCCCAACCCATGCCCTCCCATCCCCCCAACCCATGCCCTCCCATCCCCCCCAACCCATGCCCTCCCATCCCCCCCAACCCATGCCCTCCCTTCCCCCCAACCCATGCCCTCCCACCCCCCCCAACCCATGCCCTCCCATCCCCCCCAACCCATGCCCTCCCATCCCCCCCAACCCATGCCCTCCCATCCCCCCCAACCCATGCCCTCCCATCCCCCCCAACCCATGCCCTCCCATCCCCCCCAACCCATGCCCTCCCATCCTCCCCAACCCATGACCTCCCATCCCCCCAACCCATGCCCTCCCACCCCCCCAACCCATGCCCTCCATCCCCCCAACCCATGCCCTCCATCCCCCCAACCCATGCCCTCCATCCCCCCAACCCATGCCCTCCATCCCCCCAACCCATGCCCTCCATCCCCCCAACCCATGCCCTCCATCCCCCCAACCCATGCCCTCCATCCCCCCAACCCATGCCCTCCATCCCCCCAACCCATGCCCTCCATCCCCCCAACCCATGCCCTCCATCCCCCCAACCCATGCCCTCCATCCCCCCAACCCATGCCCTCCATCCCCCCCAACCCATGCCCTCCCATCCCCCCCAACCCATGCCCTCCCATCCCCCCAACCCATGCCCTCCCATCCCCCCCAACCCATGCCCTCCCATCCCCCCCAACCCTTGCCCTCCCATCCCCCCCAACCCATGCCCTCCCATCCCCCCCAACCCATGCCCTCCCATCCCCCCCAACCCATGCCCTCCCATCCCCCCCAACCCATGCCCTCCCATCCCCCCCAACCCATCCCCCCCAACCCATGCCCTCCCATCCCCCCCACCCCATGCCCTCCCATCCCCCCCACCCCATGCCCTCCCATCCCCCCCACCCCATGCCCTCCCATCCCCCCCACCCCATGCCCTCCCATCCCCCCCACCCCATGCCCTCCCATCCCCCCAACCCATGCCCTCCCATTGCCCCCCAACCCATGCCCTCCCATTCCCCCCCAACCCATGCCCTCTCATCCCCCCCCAACCCATGCCCTCTCATCCCCCCCCAACCCATGCCCTCTCATCCCCCCCCCAACCCATGCCCTCCCATTGCCCCCCAACCCATGCCCTCCCATTCCCCCCCAACCCATGCCCTCTCATCCCCCCCCCCAACCCATGCCCTCTCACCCCCCCCCCCCCAACCCATGCCCTCCCATCCCATCACCCCCAACCCATGCCCTCCTATCCTCCCCCAACACATGCCCCCAATCCCCCTTCAACACTCAAGTCCTACTTTGTACCCCTCACGTCATCCTGAAACCCTTCAATACACCCCAATCACACCCTGGACCTGACAACATCCAATCCCATGCACCAAACCTCAACCTCAGTCTGAACGCTGACTCAACCCACATCTCAAATCCCAATCTTGAACCACAAATTAGTGCCCGATCAACCGCCTCAAATCTCCCGAAACCCCAACTTCAATTAAGCTGCAGCTTCGCCCAGGCCCCCCACACCTTAGCCCCTTAACTCCCAACAATCCCCACAGAAAACCTACTTTAATCCCCTGAATAACAAACTCATCATAAGATCATGTGAAGTAAGAGGGGGAGTAGGCCACTCGGCCCCTCAAGCCTCCTCTGCCTTTTAATATGATTGTGGCTGATCTGATTGTGGCCATAACTTTACTTTCCTGTATGTCCCCCAGAACCATTGACTCCATTGCCAATCAACAATCTGTCTGAATTCGATGATCCAGCTTCCGCTGCTCATTGTGGGAGAGAATTCCAAATATTAATGACGTTCAGAGGAGAAATTCCTTCTCGTCTGTCTTAAATGGAAAACCCCTTATTTTTAAACAATGCCCCCTTGTTCTAGATTCCTTCACAAGAGGAAACATCCTCTTGGTATCTACCCACAGAATCCTATATGTTTCAATAAGATCATATCATATTCTAAACTCCAATGAGTGTAATAATAATAATCTTCATTGTCACAAGTAGGCTTACATTAACACTGCAATGAAATTACTGTGAAAAGCTCCGAGTCACCACATTCCGGCGCCTGTTCGGATACACGGAGGGAGAATTCAAAATGTCCAAATTACCTAACAGCACATCTTTCGGGAGTTGTGGAAGGAAATGGACGTATTAGTGAGAGGCAGCACGGTTTTGTGAAGGGGAGGTCGTGTCTCACTAACTTGATAGAGTTTTTCGAGGAGGTCACTAAGATGATTGATGCAGGTAGGGCAGTAGATGTTGTCTATATGGACTTCAGTAAGGCCTTTGACAAGGTCCCTCATGGTAGACTAGTACAAAAGGTGAAGTCACACGGGATCAGGGGTGAACTGGCAAGGTGGATACAGAACTGGCTAGGCCATAGAAGGCAGAGGGTAGCAATGGAGGGATGCTTTTCTAATTGGAGGGCTGTGACCAGTGGTGTTCCACAGGGATCAGTGTTGGGACCTTTGCTGTTTGTAGTATATATAAATGATTTGGAGGAAAATGTAACTGGTCTGATTAGTAAGTTTGCAGACGACACAAAGGTTGGTGGAATTGCGGATAGCGATGAGGACTGTCTGAGGATACAGCAGGATTTAGATTGTCTGGAGACTTGGGCGGAGAGATGGCAGATGGAGTTTAATCCGGACAAATGTGAGGTAATGCATTTTGGAAGGGCTAATGCAGGTAGGGAATATACAGTGAATGGTAGAACCCTCAAGAGTATTGAAAGTCAAAGAGATCTAGGAGTACAGGTCCACAGGTCATTGAAAGGGGCAACACAGGTGGAGAAGGTAGTCAAGAAGGCATACGGCATGCTTGCCTTCATTGGCCGGGGCATTGAGTATAAGAATTGGCAAGTCATGTTGCAGCTGTATAGAACCTTAGTTAGGCCACACTTGGAGTATAGTGTTCAATTCTGGTCGCCACACTACCAGAAGGATGTGGAGGCTTTAGAGAGGGTGCAGAAGAGATTTACCAGAATGTTGCCTGGTATGGAGGGCATAAGCTATGAGGAGCGATTGAATAAACTCGGTTTGTTCTCACTGGAACGAAGGAGGTTGAGGGGCGACCTGATAGAGGTATACAAAATTATGAGGGGCATAGACAGAGTGGATAGTCAGAGGCTTTTCCCCAGGGTAGAGGGGTCAATTACTAGGGGGCATAGGTTTAAGGTGAGAGGGGCAAGGTTTAGAGTAGATGTACGAGGCAAGTTTTTTACGCAGAGGGTAGTGGGTGCCTGGAACTCGCTACCGGAGGAGGTAGTGGAAGCAGGGACGATAGGGACATTTAAGGGGCATCTTGACAAATATATGAATAGGATGGGAATAGAAGGATACGGACCCAGGAAGTGTAGAAGATTGTAGTTTAGTCGGGCAGTATGGTCGGCACGGGCTTGGAGGGCCGAAGGGCCTGTTCCTGTGCTGTACATTTCTTTGTTCTTTGTTCTTTTGAAACCGGAGCACCCGGAGGAAACTCACGCAGACACTGGGAGAACGTGCAGACTTTGCACAGACAGTGACCAAAGCCGCGAATCGAACCGGGGACCCTGGCGCTGTGAAGCAACAGTGCTAACCATTGTGCTACTGTGCCGCCCAAGGCCTAACTTACCCAATCCTTCCTCATAAGTCAAAACCCCTTCATCCCAAGAATCAGTCTAGTGAATTTTCTCTTGAACTGCTACCAATTAAAGTATCTCTCTCCTTAAATAAGGAAACTAAGCCTGTACACAGTACTCCAGGTATGGTCTCACCAATGCCCTGTACAACCGTAGCAATAATTCCCTACTTTTATACTCCACACCCTTGAAATAAAGGCCAACGTTCCGTTTGTTTTCCTAATGACTTGCTGTGCCTGCTGCTAATCTTTGTGATTCATATGTGAGGACGCACAGATCTCTGAACATTCAGCATTTTGCAACGTTGCTCCATTTAAGTAATATTCTGGTTTTCTATTCTTCCTGCCTAAGTGAGCAACCTTTAATTTTCCCACATAACACTCCATCTGTCAATTTTGTGGCCACTCACCTAACCTATCTCTATTCCTTTGTGGACTATTTGTTTCCTGATATCCTTGTATACCTTGTGTTGCCCTTTTGTGTATTTTCTTTTATTTCCATTTTCTTTTCATGTATTTAATGATCTGTTGAGCTGCTTGCAGAAAAATCCTTGTCACTGTACCTCGGTACACGTGACAATAAACAAATCCAAATCAGCAAATTTGGATACAATATTGTTGAGCAATAATTTGGCAATCTAAATAGTTGAAGCCCTAGCTCTGAACCCTGTGACACTAGTTAGTTTACCAACCTAAAAATTATCCTTTTATCCTCACCGTTTCCTGTTTAGTTAGTCAGTCTTTCATCCATGCTGATATATCACCAGCAACACCATGAGCATTTTATCTTCTGCAGTAGCGTTTTACATTATACCTTATCGACTGGCCTTTGGAATTCCAAATATGCTACATCTACTGGTTCCCATTTATCTACCTTGTTTGTTATATCCTTGAAAAAACAGTAATCATAGGGCAGAACGGTGGCGCAGTGGGTAGCACTGAGGTCTCCAGTTCGATCACGGCTCTGGGTCACTGTCCATGTGGAGTTTGCACATTCTCCCCGTGTTTGCGTGGGTTTCACCCCCACAACCCAAAAGATGTGCAGGGTAATGCATGGAATAACTCTCTGTTCATCAACAGTTGAGCAGGAGATAAACCCGTTGCAAAAGGAGTTGCTCAATAGTTGAGTAAAGCGAGGTTCATATCAGCATGAGAATCAAAGGATTTATGTAAACATTGCTTCATTATGCGAATCCCTTTCTCTACTTTTCCATTCGATTGTGGATAGAGAGGACTTGAAGTGTGAGCAAAATTATATGCTTTGGCAAATTCTGTCCATTCATAACTATCAAAACACGGTCCATTATCAGTCATGACTGTGCACGGAATACCATGTGTAGCAAAACTTCTTTTGTAGCCTTGATGTTGGATTTGGCAGTCAAGTCAGACAACTTGATAACTTCAGGGTAATTTAAAAAGTAGTCTATGATTAACACGTAATCACGACCATCGAAATGAAACAAGTCGATTCCTACTTTTGACCATGGAGTCTTCTCCAATGCATGCGGTAGAAGTTTTTCTTTGCATTGAGCAGGTTGGTGTTTTTGACATGTTTCAAACTCACGAATAAGATTGGTGATGTCCTTGTTGATGCTGACCAATATACTGCTTGGCTCGCTCTTTTGCATTTCTCTATGCCTAGATCTCCTTCATGTATCTGTCATAGAATCATGGGTCTAAGTGACATAGGAATCACAATGAGATCGAGACAGATTAATAATCCATCAACAACTGTGAGTTCAGCTTGTATGTTTCTGTATTTGGAACAGCGTCCTGTAGGCCAACCATTGTCTATGACACGTTGCAACATTGGATCTTTGGTGGTCTCATCTTTGATGAGTTTCAGTTTGTCGTCTGAGGCAGGTAAGGATTCAGCTCAAAGCTGCACTTGAGCTTCAATGTGTTGAATGAACTCTGGTGGTCTTTCTTCTGAGTTGACAGAACGAGATAACGCATCAGCAATTATCAAATCCTTGCCTGGAGTATAGATAAGTCGAAAGTCGTATCGTCGTAACTTAATAAGGATACACTGTAATCTCGGTGTCATGTCATTCAAATCCTTGTGAATGATGTGAACAAGTGGTCGGTGATCAGTCTTGACCGTGAATGTAAGTAGGCCATATGCATAGTCGTGGAACTTGAGAATTCTAATTAGTAAGCCTAAACATTCCTTTTCTATCTGGGCAAACCTTGGTCAGTAGGTGTCATTGATCTTGAAGCATAAGCAACTGGTGTCCACAAAAAATTGTCACCTCTTTGTAGAAGAACTGCTCCAATTCCACTTTGACTTGCATCCATTGAGATTTTAGTTTTTCTGTTGGGGTCAAAGAAGGAAAGAACAGGTGCAGTAGTCAATTGTGACTTCAGATCCATCCATTCAGTTTGATGAGCATCAGTCCATGAAAATGTAGTAGACTTTTTGATGAGATGTCACAAAGCTGTAGTTCTGGAAGAAAGGTTTGGAATGAACTTTCCACGAAAGTTTATAACCCCTAGGAATCTCAACACTGCTTTCTTGTCCTCTGGGACTGTCATTTTCTGTATGGCAGCAATCTTGTCATTATCAGGTCACACACCACGCTCCGAAATTTGATCTCCCAGGAACTTTAAAGTTGAGATATCAAAATTGCATTTGGCTCTGTTTAGTTTTAAACCAAATCTGTGTATCTGTTGGAAGACTTGTAACAGCCTTACATTGTGCTTACACAGACAATGATATCATCCACGTAAACCTGTACTCCCATCAATACCTTCAGTCATTTGTTCCATCACATGATGAAATATCTCCGAAGCTGAAATAATACCAAATGGTATCGACCAAACGGTCTGTTGAACGTACACAATTTATTGCTTGTGTCATCTAACTGCATTTGCCAAAATCCTCTGGAGGCATCCAGTTTGGAAAAAAGTTTAGCATTCGCCATTTCGCTGGTGATTTCTTCACGCTTGGGTTTTGGATAGTGTTCACGCTTTATATTTTTATTGAGATCTTTTGGATCTATGCAAATCTTTAATTCCCCAGAAGGTTTCTTTAAGCACACCATTGAACAGACCCAGTCAGTCGGTGCTGTTATCTTGGATATTATGTCAAGTTTTTGCATAAGTGCAGGTTCTTGTTTTAATTTTTTATGAAAGGAAGTCTTTGTCACTTTCTTCTGCAATGCATCACCACGTGCAGGTGATGGGTGTGAGCGAGCACTCAGCAGACAGGCAGGAGTCAGACTATGGCATAGATTGAGGAGCACCAGCGCCCAGCTCTCTGCGGGTTATCATAACCCCCCTGCCCTCGACAGTGATCCGCTGACGGGGCCGCCACAATCCCAGCACCCTGGATTGATGTGGCACAGACCCTGGGAGGGTAGGAAATGGGGGAGATGGGTGGGTAAGGATGTGACGTTGGACCAGGCCACGTTCTAGGTGAATCAAGCCAGTATGAGGGTCTGTCTGGCCCTCCAGGCTTGCTGGACCCTCACCACCGCCCCTGACCTGCAGCCTCGGACACCCCCGGAAACCTGCTCACAACATCCGCCAGACCGGGTCCCCGGAACTGTCTCATCCCCTAGGCATTCAGATGTTGGCAGTGTTCAGGTATACTGTACAGGCATCATGATCTGATTGGGATGCTCGGCTTTGACTCCCACATGCTACATGGCCCACCCACCCACGGGAATACACTTGTGAACTGCTCACTTAACCACGATTGCCAATTCCCTATTAGCAATAGCCTTCAGCTGCACGGCCAGAGCCTTGGAGTCGGTGGGGGTTATGGGTGGTCCAGGGGCAGATGGGCAGGGACAAGGGATACTCCCAGAACGGGTACACAATCCAGGGATTGGCATGATGGTGCAGCGGGCGGTTACCCCCAAGCACTCGCCCACCCTCCCATGGCAGCCCACCCCTGCGGAGGGTCTCCCCAACCCCAACCGAGGGTCTCCCATCCCCTAACGAGGGGCAGCAAGCCCAGCGTCCCCAGGCTCTTTGCCTGTGCGCAAAGATGGCTACTCACCACCTCCTCGTCTCCCCAAAGAAGCCCTTCCGTCAGGTTCACGTTTTTCAAAAGGAGTACTAATCGGCGCCAGTGTGAGCACTTGCTGGGGAGGCAGCTAAATGACAGGACGCCATTGGATGACGGGTGACTATCATTCATTGTATGGAAATTGGGCTTAAGTGATGATAATTGGTTTCTCGTCACGGTACGGCGAGATCCCGATTTCACCTCTGGGAGCGGGCCAGTTGCATCTGGCGGGGTTCCCGTTTTTGGCCTATCCCGTTATTCACCGGTCCCGTTACGCTTGAGCGCGAGTGTAATGAAGCCAGAAGATCGCGCCCCATGTCTTTGTTAACTCCAGACTCTGATTCTAATGCTCTTCTGTCCGACCTCCCGTTCTCCTCCCCCTCTCACTTGGGCTCATCCAAACCTCAATCGCCAGCATCTAATCACACATCCAAGTTGAACTGACACATCATACCATGGTGAGGGTTTGAGTAGATGAGCTGAGGGTGGGGCAGGGATAGGTGATGTATAGGTGCACTTCGGCAATGAAGAATTTAGAAACTTAAGGCGCAATTTAATGGTCGAGTTGCGTTTAAGCGAGAGCGCGACAAGACCATTACATCACGGGAGAGGCCAAAAACGAGAACCGTGCCGGGCGTCGATCTGTTTGTGATCTAACCAGCCCGCTCCCATTGGTGAAATCAGGATCCCGCTGTAGTGTGGGGAGAAACCAATAATCACCACTTAAGCCCATTCTCCATACAATTAACAGGAGCCACCCCCTATCTAATGGCCTCCCCGCCACCCTGGCGCCGACTAATACTCCTTTTTAAAAGCGGGAAGCTGGCGGGAGGGCAACTGCGGAGACCTGAGGAGGTGAATAGTCATCTCCCCTCACAGGTAACGAGCCCGGGGCACGGGGGTTGCTGTCCCAGTGTTTGGAGGGGGGGGAATGGGAGAGCCACCTTGGTCGGGTTGGGCTGCCATTGAGGGAGGGAGGACCATAAGACATAGGAGCGGAAGTAAGGCCATTCGGCCCATCGAGTCCACTCCACCATTCAATCATGGCTGATTTCAACTCCATTTACCCGCTCTCTCTCCATAGCCCTTAATTCCTCGAGAAATCAAGAATTTATCAACTTCTGTCTTAAAGACACTCAACGTCCCGCCCTCTGTGGCAATGAATTCCACAGACCCACCACTCTCTGGCTAAAGAAATTTCTCCTCAACTCTGTTCTAAAGTGACTCCCTTTTATTCTAAGTTTGTGCCCCTGGGTCCTAGTCTCCCCTGCTAACGGAAACAACTTCCCTACATCCACCCTATCTAAGCCATTCATGATCTTGTAAATTTCTATTCGATCTCCCCTCAACCTCCTAAACTCCAATGAATATAATCCCAGGATCCTCAGACGTTCATCGTATGTTAGACCTACCATTCCTGGGATCATCCGTGTGAATCTCCGCCGGACCCGCTCCAGTGCCAGTATGTCCTTCCTGAGGTGTGGGGCCCAAAATTGCTCACAGTATTCTCAATGGGGCCTAACTAGTGCTTTATAAAGCTTAAGAAGTGCATCCCTGCTTTTATATTCCAAGCCTCTTGAGATAAATGACAACATTGCATTTGCTTTCTTAATTACGGACTCAACCTGCAAGTTTATCTTTAGAGAATCCTGGACTAGGACTCCCAAGTCCCTTTGCACTTCAACATTATGAATTTTGTCACCGTTTAGAAAATAGTCCATGCCTCTATTCTTTTTTCCAAAGTGCAAGACCTCGCACTTGCCCACGTTGAATTTCATCAGCCATTTCTTGGACCACTCTCCTAAACTGTCTAAATCTTTCTGCAGGCTCCCCACCTCCTCAATACTACCTGCCCCTCCACCTACCTTTTGTATCATTGGCAAACTTAGCCAGAATGCCCCCAGTCCCGTCATCTAGATCATTAATATATAAAGAGAACAGCTGTGGCCCCAACACTGAACCCTGGGGGACACCACTCAACGGTCCAAGGTCTAAGGCGTTGCTGGTCTTTCGAACAGATGACGGGCAGCAGGAGGCCCTATTTCAACAAGGGGAGAGTGTGGCACCTGTGCCATGTCCTCACGGATTTGGACCACGCGGAGGAGGGGAATACCCGTGCCCGGTGGCCATCAAGGTCACCGCAGCCCTGAAATTCCACAGCTCTGGATCATTCCAGGGCTCGAGTGAGAACTTGTATAGCATCTCACAAGCTACAACTGTTTTGTATCGTTATATGTTCTATGTTCTATGTTTGCCCAGGCAGAAAACTATATGGGGCTGGATTCTCCGGTTGCCGACACCGAAACAGCGTTCGGCGAACGGCCGGAGAATCCAAGTCCCCGATCCGATTGGGGGCAGTGCCACTATCGCGATGCTCCGCCCCTTCCAAAGCAGCATACTCCGTGTACGACGTGCCACGTATCGATGGCTTCAGGACATTGGCTGAGGCCCACCCTCCCGAAGCTCTGCCTCCGACCAGCCGAGTTCCCAACGGCGTCGGTTGCATGCGGTCTCGCCCATCAGGAACTCGGCGTGGCAGCTGTGGACTCGGTTCAGCTGCGCCACAGTCGGGGGAGGCCGATCTGCGGGCAGGGGGGGCATTATTCGCGGCTGTGGGCACTATGGGGCGGTCCAGGCACGCGAGCCAGCCGAAGGGGGGGGGGACTATTTCGCGGGCCAGGTCCGCGAGCGGCTGCTACCATGTTGCACGGCACGGCTGCTGTAGGTCGCCGCCGTGCACATCCGGACCCGGCAATTTTCCGGGGCGTATAAGCAGCTAGAGCTGGGTGTTCTATGCTGCCGGCATGCTCGCCCCCAGCAAAACAGGGAATTGGTGGCCGTTTTGCGTCAGTTTTCCTGGTGTAAAACGCCACTTTTCCCATGTCGGCGTGGGGGCATGGCCCCAGAATCGGAGAATCCAGCCCATGAACTTTGACATGGGCTAGGCCCAACAAGGTGCCCGGGCTGCAAGATTCTCCACCATTACTGGGATGGTCCAGTGTTTTATAGATGGCACGCATGTTGCCTTGCGCTCACCGGGCCGTCGGGGAGTGCCCTACATCAACAGGAAAGGGTTCCACTCGCTGACCATCCAACTCGTGTGCCACCACCACCTAACGATCATGCATGTGTGCGCACGCTTTCCAGGGAGTGTCCACGACAGCTACACCTTGGGGCAGTCAGACATCCCCGGCTTCTTTGAGGACCACCCCAAGATGGCCGGTTAGCTCCTCGGGGATAAGGAGTACCCGCTGAGGACTTGGCTAATGATGGCAGTATGGAGGCCGGTGGCCGATGCGGAAAACCGATACAATGAGGCCACCCGGTCTGTCATCGAGCGGTGCATCGGACTCCTCAAAATGCGGTTCCGATGCCTCGACCGCTCTGGTGGATATACTGCAGTGCACCCCCAGAGGGTTGCCTGTTTGGTGGTCTGTTGTATCCTTCACAACCTGGCACAGCAGCAGGGCGACATACTGGAGGTGAGAGGGATGAATCTGTGGCCACCTCCCAAGGATGAGGAGGGCCAGACCAGGAAGGGCTGGAGCACCAGCTGGAAGATGGAGGATCGGCGGCAGCGGTGAAGGTCCGGCAAGCCCCGAGGGCCAGGGATGCCTTCACCCTCACCGCTACACATAGGACGTGGCCTCGTCCGCCATTGCCCCTCACCTCTTCCCCAGATTCCCACCTTCCCATGATCTGTGAACATCACTCTATGTTGACGGGACTGTGTCAGCACAGTCAACGGATCAAGGGCAGGGGGCGTGATCGTAACCCGCAGAGAGCTGAGCGTTGGAGCTCCTCATTGAATGCCAGTCTGACCCCTGCCTGTCTGCTGAGTGCTTGCTTGCACCCACCACCTGCACGTGGTGTGCCGAGGGGAGGGGGGGGGGTTTGTGAAAAGCCAGGACCTCCATGACCGGGAAGATGGGGCATGCGATTGGTGATCGGCCTGCATTGTGGAAGAAAGTGCGAGAGGCATCATATTGGTCACATTCACCAGATTTTAATGATGTACATAAGTGTCATCAACTACCCCCCCCCCCCCCAACCACACACCTTTCCGTGCTCGTCTGCTGTGTCTAGGTGTGTCCCCAGGATGCACATCAGAGGTGGAGGTAGCGTGTTGCTTACCGTGTCCCGTGGCCTTCGATGCCCCGGTGAACATCCTCTGGGGCTGGAGGGCCCCGGTGCACTTGCCGGCGGCACATGAACTGCACCGGGTAGTGACTGCGAGACGTGCCGTTGTCAGGGTTTGGAAGTCGGAGGGGCTGGTGGCCACCGTCGCCACTCCGTAGGATGGCTCCAGGTTGACTTCCAGCATCCCGCTCATCCTGGTGGGTGCCCATAGGGCCCAGGGATTCATCTAGGGACGGAGGGGCTGCTGGATCGAGCCCTGGCTGCCCCTGCATAATCTGCTCCCCAATGTCTGCAGCATTGTGTCAATGCCCTCGGCGATTCTCATCAGTGACTGGACAGCTTCAGGAGCGGCCTGGCAATGCGCACCTGTGACTGGGACACGTCTGCCAGCGACGTCATGCTCTGCAGCACCTCGGCTATGCCTACCTAGGATTGGGACATGCTTTGCAGTGCCTCAGCAACGCCCACCTGGGACTGGGACATGCTCTGCAGCGCCTCATCAAGGTCCACCTGGTACTGGGTGACATCTCTCAGTGACTGGGACATGCTGCTGAGACCCTCCACTCATGCTGCCGTAATCGGGCACCAGGCTCCCCACTGCAGTTGGCACCCTAGCAGTGTTGGCCATGGTGTTACGCATTGCCGAAGCCACTGGGACTCCTCGAATCATCTATGGACCTGCTCAAATGTCGCTGACATCCCCCTCTAAATCACACGCCGCACCCTATCATCTGTAACAGCTGCAGGTAAACCTGTTCCAGAGGCTCGGCATCTGACTGGGACCTGGGATGCCGCAGACCTCCAGCTGCTGTCTAGCCTGGGTGTTCCTGCCTCCACCTGATGTGCATCTGCAACTGTGTGGTGCTTACCAGAATGTACCCCAGAAGTCTGTCCGCTACCGTCGGCCACTGAGGTGTGTGTCTCTGAGCTGGTGGAGAGCCGAGATGATAACTGTGTCGCGACTATTATGGTGGCATACAAAGAACAAAGAAAAGTACAGCACAGGAACAGGCCCTTCGGCCCTCCAAGCCTGCGCCAACCATGTTGCCCGTCTAAACTAAAATCTTCTACACTTCCGGGATCCGTATCCCTCTTCCCATCCTATTCATGTATTTGTCAAGATGCCCCTTAAATGTCACTATCGTCCCTGATTCCACCACCTCTTCCGGCAGCGAGTTCCAGGCACCCATTACCCTCTGTGTAAAAAAGAAAAAAAACTTGGTTTGTACATTTCCTCTAAATCTTGCCCCACACACTTTAAACCTATGCCCCCTAGTAACTGACCCCTCTACTCTGGGGAAAAAGTCTCTGACTATCCACTCTGTCTATGCCCCTCATAATTTTGTAGACCTCTATCAGGTTGCCCCTCAACCTCTGTCGTTCCAGTGAGAACAAACCAAGTTTATTCAAACTCTCATCATAGCTAATGCCCTCCATACCAGGCAACATCCTGGTAAATCTCTTCTGCATCCTCTCTAAAGCCTCCACATCCTTCTGGTAGTGTGGCGACCAGAATTGAGCACTAAACTAAGGTTCTATACGACTGCAACATGATTGCCAATTCTTATACTCAATGCCCCGGCCAATGAAGGCAAGCATGCCGTATGCCTTCTTGACTACCTTCTCCACCTGTGTTGCCCCTTTCAGTGACCTGTGGACCTGTACACCTAGATCTCTCTGACTGTCAATACTCTTGAGGGTTCTACCATTCACTGTATATTCCCTACCTGTATTAGACCTTCCAAAATGCATTACCTCACATTTGTCCGGATTAAACTCCATTTACCATCTCTCCACCCATGTCTCCAAACAATCTAAATCCTGCTGTATCCTCTGACAGTCCTCATCGCTATCCGCAATTCCACCAACCTTGGTGTCGTCCGCAAACTTACTAATCAGACCAGTTACATTTTCCTCCAAATCATTTATATATACTACGAACAACAACTGTCCCAGCACTGATCCCTGTGGAACACCACTAGTCACAGCCCTCCAATCAGAAAAGCACCCTTCCATTGCTACTCTCTGCCTTCTATGACCTAGCCAGTTCTGTATCCATCTTGCCAGCTCACCCCTGATCCCGTGTGACTTCAACTTTTGTACCAGTCTGCCATGAGGCACCATGAGGCAGCACGGTAGCATTGTGGATAGCACAATTGCTTCACAGCTCCAGAGTCCCAGGTTTGATTCCGGCTTGGGTCACTGTCTGTGTGGAGTCTGCACATCCTCCCCGTGTGTGCGTGGGTTTCCTCCGGGTGCTGCGGTTTCCTCCCACAGACCAAAGATGTGCAGGTTAGGTGGGTTGGCCATGATAAATTGCCCGTAGTGTCCAAAATTTCCCTTAGTGTTGGGTTGGGTTACTGGGTTATGGGGATAGGGTGGAGGTATTGACCTTGGGTAGGGTGCTCTTTCCAAGAGCCAGTGCAGACTCGATGGGCCGAATGGCCTCCTTCTGCACCATAAGTTCTATGATAATCTATGATTGTCAAAGGCCTTACTGACGTCCATATAGACAATATCCACTGCCCTACCTGCGTCAATCATCTTTGTGACCTCCTCGAAAAACTATCAAGTTAGTGAGACATGACCTCCCCTTCACAAACTCGTGCTGCTTCTGGCTAATACGTCCACTTGCTTCCAAATGGGAGTAGATCCTGTCTCGAAGAATTCTCTCCAGTAATTTCCCTAACACTGACGTAAGGCTCACCGGCCGGTAGTTCCCTGGATTATCCTTGCTACCCTTCTTTAACAAAGGAACAATATTGGCTATTCTCCAGTCCTCCGGGACATCACCTGAAGACAGTGAGGATCCAAAGATTTCTGTCATGGCGTCAGCAATTTCCTCTCCTGCCTCCTTCAGTATTCTGGGGTAGATCCCATCAGGCCCTGGGGAGTTATCCACCTTAATATTTTACAAGACGCCCAACACCTTTTTGGATCTCAATGGACCCAAGCTATCTACACATCCTTCTCCAGACTCAACATCCACCAATTCCTTCCCTTTGGTGAATACTGATGTCAAGTATTCAGTTAGTACCTCGCCCATTTCCTCTGGCTCCATACATAGATTCCCTCCCCTGTCCTTCAGTGGGCCAACCCTTTCCCTGGCTACCCTCTTGCTTTTTATGTACGTGTAAAAAGCATTTGGGATTTTCCTTAACCCTATTTGCCAATGACTTTTTGTGACCCCTTTTAGCCCTCCTGACTCCTTGCTTAAGTTCCTTCCTACTTTCCTTATATTCCACACAGGCCTCGTCTGTTCCCAGCCTTCTAGCCCTGACAAATGCCTCCTTTTTCTTTTTGACGAGGCTTACAATATCTCTCATTATCCAAGGTTCCTGAAATTTGCCATATTTCCTTCTTCTGCACAGGAACATGCCGGTCCTGAATTCCTTTCAACTGACATTTGAAAGCCTCCCAGTTCTCTTCAGTTCCCGCCTAATATTGTTATAATTAGCCTTCCCCCCATTTAGCACATTCACCCTAGGACTTTGGTGCAAACTCATCCAAGTGACCTGGTGGAGATCGTTTACCTTCTTGCGGCACTAGATGCCGTTCCTCCAGGTCTCGCTCCCCCAGCTGACTGCCGCTGCCACTTCCCCAGCTGACTGCCGCTGCCACTTCCCCAACTGACTGCCGCTGCCACTTCCTCCCAGGCGGCACTGGCTGCCCTGTGTCTGACTCTCTGTGACCCTCGGAGGTCTCTCATCCTCCCCCAAATACTCCATCCTCCCATGAGAATACCACGGGAGAGCTCAAAAAAAAATTGAGGGAGAACTAGGGAATAGGGCCAGTATGGCTCTGAAGAAGAGCAGACAGAGAGATGTTGCTGAAAACAGCGGGACTGGTGGCCTGAAGGATGATTTAAGTGCTGCTCTCCCTTGCTAGCAGGGGGCTGACAAGCGTATTCCCGGTGATATCAGTCAGCGGGAACATGATTTGCGGCGACAAGCCTGTGGGGCCTCGTTAAGTGGACCAATTAACGTTTTATAGCGGTAGCGGCCTCGCCGGGCCAAACAATTCCCGCTCGCTACCACACTCCGAAACGTTTCCGTAATTCGAGTTCACAACCTTAGATTAAATAGCACATAAGACACACAAAGCATCTTGGGCTGTTTGTTTTCCTGGACACGAACAGTGCAGTATTAACATACTTTATTGTTAAATAGGAATTTAGACTTTGAGATTTGCAAACTCCACTTAACAACTGGCACCAATATATTTTTTCTGTGCTTAAACATGAGTGTTTTATTATTATGGCACAATGCATACTGCTGTTTGGTTGGACGTTTTCAATGACAAAGTAAAGTCAAGTCTGAAGTATAAATGATTTCAGTAGCTTGGCTATCTCACTAAAAACAAAAAAGAAATAAAACTGGACGGACCACCCAGGCCCCAGCCCTGCCTAACAGCACAGAGGGTGTACCTACATCTCCGGGACTGCAGTGGTTCAAGTAAGCAACTCATCACCACCTTCTGAGGGGCAACTAGGGATGGACAATAAATGCTGGCCCAACCAGTGACACCTACATCCCGTAAATATATTTTAAAAACTGTATATTGTACCATAAGGTTCTACACTGCACAGTAGCACAGGGGTTAGCACTATTGCTTCACCGCACCAGGGTCCCAGGTTCGTTTCCCGGCTTGGGTCACTGTCTGTGCGGCGTCTGCACGTTCTTCCTGTGTCTCCGTGGGTTTCCTCCGGGTGCTCCGGTTTCCACCCACAAGTCTCAAAAGACACGCTGTTAGTTAAATTGGACATTCTGAATTCTCCCTCTGTGTACCCAAACAGGAGCTGGAATGTGGCGACTAGGGGCTTTTAACAGTAACTTCATTGCGGTGTTAATGTAAGCTTACTTGTGACAATAAAGATTATATTTTTTAAAAGTACATTTCCTCAGTGGGCCTAGTGAAAGAATACAACCACTTGTCTTCTGGTGCTAAGTCACATTTTTCTGATAATGCCTTTTTCCAACATACAACCGACAGTGGCTTAAGGCTTATCAGAAGCTAACTCGGGCGGGTTGAGGTAAATGTCCTTACCCTGAAATTCAGTATTACGTTCCCACAGTTTTATCAATGATTATAAAAGATTAATAAACAAAACTGCATTACAGAAGTTTCTGTTGAAATTACTGACCCTGCTGATAGATAAAATGTCAGTATACATCACTGAGTACCTTCCTGGTCGTCTTGACTGGTACTTTTGGCTTCTGCTTGCCCTGTTTAGGGTTGTTACCCCTCTGGGACTGCCCAGCACACTCTCCAGGAATTGAATATTAATTTCCAGGACACGGCTGAGAGTAAACCTTGGAGAAATGTCAGAAAGGCATTAAAACAAACAGTGTATTTTCTTTGGAAAGTTTAGTTTCTCAGTTCGAAGAATATCAGAGATGGGAATGGAGGGAGGGGTAAGGCTATTTGACTGTCTGAGGCAATTGGAGATATGTGACAAAAATGTGCTAGTTTTCATGTGTACATTGTCAATACCCAGCTGTACCTCACCATCCGCTCTCTTGACTCCACTGTTTTTAAATTGTCATGCTGTTTGTCTGATACCCAGTACAGGATGAGCAGAAATTTCTAACACTTGCAAAGACCAAAGCTATTGTCTTCAGCCCGCGCTACAAGTTCCATTCATTTACCACTGACTCCATCCCTCTCCATGGCAACTGTGAGGCTGAACCAGCATATTTGCATTGTTGGTGTCATATTTGACCCCAAGGTCAGCATCCGTGCCATCACTAAAACAACCTGCCTGCATCTCTGTAACATTACCCGACTCCTCCCTTACCTTAGCTGACCTGCTGCGGAAGTGCCTTGCTTACCTCTGGACTTGACAATTCCAACATTCTCACGGTCAGCCATCCATCTTCCACCTTAGATAAACTTTAGCTTGTGCAAAACACTTGCCCGCATCCTAACACGTCCTAAATTTCATTCCCTCTTCGCCTCTGCACTTGCTGATGTATCCACCAATGCCTCAATGTTAAAATTCTCATCCATATTTTACGATCTCCTCCTCCCCCCTCCCTGGATTTGTCCCCTCCCAATTTCTCCTCCAGTTCTACAAACCCCTGCGACATCAACACTCATCCATAGAATCATTTAATCCCTACAGTGCAGAAGGAGGCCATTCGGCCCATCCTGTCTTCACCAACCCCCTGAAAGGGCATCCCACTCCCCTGGCCCACCCCCTTAACCCCACATAACCTGCACATCTTTGGACTGTAAGAAGTCTTACAACAACCAGGTTAAAGTCCAACAGGTTTGTTTCAAATCACTAGCTTTCGGAGCACTGCTCCTTCCTCGGGTGAATGAAGAGGTATGTTCCAGAAACATATATATAGACAAAGTCAAAGATGCAACTCAATGCTTTGAATGTGAGCATTTGCAGGTAATTGAGTCTTTACAGATCCAGAGAGAGGGGGTAATCCCAGGTTAAAGAGGTGTGAATTGTCTCAAGTCAGGACAGTTGGTAGGATTTTGCAAGCCCAGGCCAGATGGTGGGGGGTGAATATAATGCGACATGAATCCAAGGTCCGGGCTGAGGCCGTACTCATGTGTGCGGATTTGCTAGTGATTTGAAATAATCCTGTTGGACTTTAACCTGGTGTTGTCAGACGTCTTACTGTGCTCACCCCAGTCCAACGCCAGCATCTCCACATCATTTTTGGACTGTGGAAGGAAACCAGAGCACCCAGAGGAAACTCACGCAGACACAGGGTGAACATGCAAACTCCACAGTCACCCAAGGCTGGAATCGAACCCAGGTCCTTGGTGCTGTGAGACAGCATGGCTAACTACTCTACCACCGTGGCATCCAATTCTGGCCTCTTGCGTATCTCATATTTTAATCGCCCCACGATTGAGGCTGTACTTTCATCTATCTGGGCTTTAAGCTCTAGAATTCTTTCCTTAAATCTCTCTGCCTCTCTATCTTCCAGTTTAAGATGCTCCCTAAAACGTTTCTCCTTGACCACCTGCCCTAATATCTCCTCAATAAAAGCAAATTCCTGCAGATGCTGGGATCTGAAACCAAAAGAGAAAATGCTGGAAAATCTCAGTAAGTCTGGCAGCATCTGTAGGGAGAGAAAAGAGCTAATGTTTTGAGTCCAAATGACCCTTTGTCAAAGCCCAGCCTTGACAAAGGGTCACCTGGACTCGAAACGTTAGCGTTTTTCTCTCCCTACAGATGCTACCAAACCTGCTGAGATTTTCCAGCATTTTCTCTTCTAATATCTTCTTCTGTGGCTCAGTGTCAGCTTTTGTTTAATAATTGCTCCTGTGCTATATAAATACAAGTTGTTGTTGAAATCAGATGATGAAGCCTCCAGGACCGTGTTCAACCTAGACTCATCATATTATCATTGATTGCTTTTAATTTATTCTTTCATGGCGCTGCCAAGGCCCAGCATTTGTTGTCCATCCCTAATTGCCTCTGAACTGAGTGGCTATTTCTGAGGGAAGTTTTAAGAGTCAACCACATTGTTGTGGGTCACATGAGTGAACCAGATGGGTTTTTATGACAATCAACAATGTTTTCATGGTCACCATCCCTGAAATTGATTTAAATTCCACCCGCTGCCATGTTGGGATTTTAACCCAAGTACCCAGAACATTTGTCGAGGCACCTGGATTATTAGCTCAGTGACATTACTGTGTCACCACTATCCCACCTGTCATTATTTTAAGATGTTCTGCATGTAAATTAATTTTGTGTGTTCCAGTGTTTATTTTGATGCTTTTGATCATGTGTTCTGGTGCCTTTGAAGGATCTAACAGGCATAGATCAGCTTGAATAAGCATTCGTGCCGCTGGGAAAACAATTTCAATTTGGAAAATAGCAGGAGTTAATCAGCAAGGAGTCCAGGCCTTGTAGGTGCTAGTGAGATTAATCAACAGCTCTTCTAACCATTCTGTCAAGGAATGAGTTAGGATTTACAAAAAACCTTCCATCTCAAGAGGTCTTGACAACAAAAAAGACTTGCATGATTAAAAGTTCAGACAAAAGCATTAAGAAATGGTTGAGGCCCAAGCCAGAAATTAAGTAAGAACCAGTCAGTGGGTGTGAAAGGCATTGACTGCATTAATGATTGTATTAAATGGCGGAGCAGGCTTGATGGGTTAAATGGCCTACTCCTGTTCCTATAGTGATGGACTGGCTACACAGAGGATTTAATAAGACGGTCTACATTCACTGTCTTGTTTCGTACAATATGACTTCTGTTATAAAGGAAGTTAATAATCAACTCTGGAATAACCACCTTGTACCTGTGTGTGTGTTAATTCTACTGTTCACCAATATGTTGAATAGTTCCATCCAGAGGACCACATTAGATCCATGCCGTCGGAACTTCGGCCGGTCGGGGGCGGAGAATGGTGGGGCGGGCCTCCAGCAATGGCCCCAGGTAGGTGTTATGCAGTGCGGAGTACACTGCTTTTTGGGGCCCGCAGAATCAAGGAACCGGCGCAGGTCCCGATTCGATGCGGGGAAATGGATTCTGCGCCTTGGCGCCGGCCGCGATTTCGGTGTCGGGTGCAGGGACTCCTAGTCCAAATTCATTGGTTAGCATTATACAAACCTGGGTTTCACTGATCTAATGCTAACCAATGAATTTGGACTAGGAGTTAAGCCATTTGGCCCTACAATTCTGCTCCACCATTCCATAAGATCTTGGCTGATTTGATTGTGGCCTCCGCTTTCTTGTCTACACCCTATACGTTTGACTCCCTTGTTAGTCAAAAATCGATCTAACGTGGCCTGAAAAATATTCAATGACCCTGCTTCTACTGCTTTCTCGGGAATATAATTCCACAGACTAACAATCCTCGGAGAGAAACAATTCTCCTAATCTTTGTCTTAAATGGGAGACCCCTTATTTTTAGCAGATCAAAGAATCTAATTTCCTTCTGCGCGGGGATTGATTCCATTCTCTGCTGATGGTATTATGAAGGGAAATAATTTTAAGCTTGGTTAATTCATCATCATTTAAATTCCCTGCATATAATTAAAGTTGTGGACGAAAAATAAAATTCCACAGTGTTGTAATTAGTGACAAAATAGGCTGTTTTCACCTCTGATTCCAGGGGCCCACTGTTCTCTCCTTTCCTTGGCCAACATTTCCCCCCCTCAACCAATGCTTCCAAATAGTCCTTGGTTTTGATTAAATAGATTA
The DNA here is from genome assembly GCF_047496885.1 of Scyliorhinus torazame. Lineage (NCBI taxonomy): Eukaryota > Metazoa > Chordata > Chondrichthyes > Carcharhiniformes > Scyliorhinidae > Scyliorhinus > Scyliorhinus torazame. Next base: position 81,312,537 of record NC_092719.1, read on the forward strand.
AATAAATGTCCACCATGTTTTCAACTCTGCATCACAAAGTTGTCAATTTAAATTTGTTATTGGATATGGCTGCTACTTGCATGTGTGGAGTCATCTGTTGTGTGTTCTAATGTGACAGTGGAGCGCCTGCATGCCTTTCCACAGTACAGGCAAGGATAAGTTGTCTGATTTTATTGGGTCTATTTAGTCAAACTTAACATATACAGAGACCGGAACAACAGTTCTCTTAAACTATCAGTCAGAAGAGGTTACTGTATTTAATTGCACACAATATTAATTAGTTAGGTATAACTGGCACTTTACTCTTTAGAGGGTAGACACTGGACTGTATTACATCCTTTTATGGGCCTAAAACTGAAGCAATGGGCACCAATTTTGAGGACAAAGTACACTTGAAAGATAAACATCCTGACATTTGTTTGGGCCATTTCTTGAGCAGTAGGCCCTTTACAAATGTAAGGGGGGGGGGGGGGGGGTAATTGCCTGTCAAAGCCCTCTTGCTGAAATTGAGCTAGGCGACTAGGGGCTTTTCACAATAACTTCATTGCAATGTTAATGTAAGCCTATTTGTGACAAAGATTATTATTATTATTCCTGAATGTAAATATGATGCACTGTAATGACACGCTTTTGCCAGTGGAGGTGCTGTTTCAAATGTGCTGTGTGAATGGGTGGAAGCTTGGTATGGGTGGGATGAAGCTGTGACAGTGACAGTAATTCAATTCTAGAGTTGATAGGTATAGCAGAGGTGGGATTATTAAACAATAAATTCCTGATTCATAGAGGGAGCTCCGTGAATATTTTTAAAAAATCATTGTGCTGGTGTCAGGAGGGACAGGACTATTCCTTCCATTGCACAGTAGTCCCCTCTTTGCCTCCTAGGACTTTTACTTAAGTTGCTGCCCATAAGGAAAGTAGCACAATATTAATATTAGAACATAGAACAGCACAGTACAGGCCCTTCAGCCCATGATGTTGTGCCGACCATTTATCCTAATCTTAGAACAACCTAACCGACACCCCTTCAATTTACTGCTATCCATGTGCCTGTCTACGAGTCGCTTAAATGTCCCTGACGACTCTGACTCCACCACCTCTGCTGGCAGTGCATTCCACACGCCCAGCACTCTCTTGTGCGAAGAACCTACCTCTGACATCTCCCCCTATACCTTCCTCCAATCACCTTAAAATTATGTCCCCTCGTGACAGCCATTTCCAAATATTCTTAAAGATATGCAAGCTGCTTGGGGAATAATATTAATGTGGCCCTGTGCCCAATTTTGTAGTGAATCTCAGGCCTCCCATTTCAGACCTGAAAACGGGCCGACATGATTTCCTCCCTAGATGTCCCATTCTCATTTGGCCCCAGCTGGCACTCCGAAACCTTGTCATATTGGCACCCTAAGCATAATTTAATTCCACGGTGGGACATTCTGCAACTTCTAATTCTAACTGACTCCAGAATAAAAAGCACATGGATGTTTAAGTTGATAGAAGCAGCGGAAAAAACTGAAAATAAGAGTAATTTTATTTAACGTAATGTATTCACCTGACAATAGATTTTTTTTAAATTTAGGGAGTACCCAATTATTTATTTATTTTCCAATCAAGGGGCAATTTAGCGTGGCCAATCCACCTAACCAGCACATCTTTGGGTTGTGGGGGTGAAACCCACGCAAGCACGGGGAGAATGTGCAAACTCCACACGGACAGTGACCCAGGGCCGGGATTCAAACCCGGGTCCTTAGCCCGTTGTCCCAGTGCTAACCACTGCGCCACGTGTCGCCCTTGTGCCACGTGTCGCCCTTACGTGACAATAATTAAGGGTTAGAGCTAATGAAAACAATTGATGTGAGCATTGTAGCAATTAGCTTCACTACTCATTACAATTGGCTCAGTGTAGTTTGTGAATCTTAATTACCGAGACAAAGATCTTTTAATATCAAATTTGATTGCTTTTTAGGAATGGTTACTGTGGGAGATTTCCTGCTTGGTATGTAACAACCAGCTTCAAACACTGTTCCTTATGGACCGTGGAAGTTGGGATACAGAAGGTGGAAAATGCAACACAACACAGCATTAAAATGGTCTCCTAATAGGCAGTTATTTTCATGCTCAGCTGATGCAATGAGTTTAGAGCACCGTTGAAGGACTTCATGTACTTCTTAATTGTTGCTTTCTTTTTTTAAAAATTCCAGTGGAAAATACTTGCTGGGTTGGGAAACACTCTTTTAATTTTAAACATTATATTTGTTTGAAGGTTCAGCCTGAGTATAATGGTGGCTAGCAGTTTGAGCCAAAGTAAACTAATCTTTGTGAGTTGTAACCAATTGCAAAAGGTAAGCCTGGAAAGTTCTGTTCCTTGGCATACTATTGGCGATACACAACCAGCCAAGTAAGATATGCATTGTAAAAACACCATGCAGCCCACACTCTATATCAGGTATCTTAATGTACTGAAGCCTCATGACTATAGGACTGTTAGCAACATTGGCAGTCAAATGTTTAACTCTTTCATACAAAGTTCCTCCCTTTGTTATCTTAGTGGAGATGTTGATCGTTTAGCCAGCAGGCAACTGTGACGTGAAAGCATTCCATGACTATTGTTATCAATAGTAATTATTAGTCTTAAATATTAAGTTACATTTGTGACGCCCTTTAATTGTATCATGCACACAGGATAATTGGAAAGCAAGATTTATATTTATAAACTGTCTCCCATAACCTCAATGCCCCAACTCCCTTCACAGCCAGTTTTCTTTTTTGAAATGTAGTCGTTGTTGTAATCTAGGACACGAGGAAGCTAATTTATGCATAAAACATTCCCTCATACAGCAATCAAGATGAATGACTCGATCATGAAAAAAAAATTGATGTGGCTTGATGGATAGATATTGGCCAGGGCACTGGGGCAAACACTCTTGCTCCTTTTTGTGTTTTTTTATATTTTAGAGTGCCCAATTATTTTTTACCAATTAAGGGCAATTTTTAGAGTGGCCAATGCACCTATCCTGCACATCTTTTTGGGTTGTGGGGGTGAGACCCACGCAGACACTGGGAGAATGTGCAAATTCCACACGGACTGTGACCCAGGGCCGGGATCGAACCCGGGTTCTCGGCACCATGCTGCCCTCTGCTCCTTTTTGTTAATGTTTTATGTTAACCTACAGATTGTGTGTGGTATTCGTAGAACCTTGGTGCACAAGCGGAGTTGGGATTGATTTATGCCCCATTTATTTGCCATATTACAGAGCTTTAACTCCCAGCAGCAGATGAAATGCTCATGCAATGAATCCATGTCTATGTATTGCTTGGAATGAGAGATCGTATATGATCATGTTTCGGGCTGTTTCATGAAAAGGGACATGTGACCTGCTGGTAGTTTTGTCCGGAGTTGAGGCAAATGTGACCGGTTACCATGGGAATCAGGTACCCAGGTTGCAATCAGCAGAGGGGATAAAGACTTTTATTCACTGTTAGCAATAAGACTACCTACCAGGGTGAATGTGGAGAGAATGTTTCCTCTGGTGGGAGATTCTAGAACTAAGGGTCAGTGTTTAAAGATAATGAGTCACCAACGTAAAAAGGAGATGAGGCGAAATTTATTCTCTGTGGGTTGAGCCTTCGGAATTCTCTTCCTGAAATGGCGGTGGAGACTTTTTAAAGCACAGGTGGATAGGTTCTTGTGTCATGATATTCAGATAAACATATCATGGTTGTGAAACACATACACACTGATGGACAGATCAATGGACCAATCAACACACATGCAACATCACAGCCAATCACCAGTGAGAGCACACGCACTATAAAACGGGGAACACCACAGTTCCTGATCATTCCAGTAGGAGACAGCTCAGGTCACAGAGCTCACAGCGTGCCACTCAGACATACACCATGTGCTGAGTGCCTCTCTAAGATAGTGTTAGGGCTGGGTCCACAGGTTAACGGGTAAATTACGAACCACAGTCATAAGTTTACAGATGTTGTTATCAAGAGTAATAAAACAGAGTTGTACCATCTACAACCGTGTTGGTTCGTCTGTATAGCGGAACACCCAACATGACATAGTACCAGGATTGGAACCCAGCAACTGTGAGACCTACCTGCACATCTTCAGGGATCCGCCATCCTGCGTCATGGACACCATCAGCCCACCGCAGCCGCTCCAAATCGCTGGAAACCTCGGTGTCAGCTGGAAGCTGTTTAAACAGCGCTTCCAGTTCTTCCTAGAAGCCACAGAAAGGGAGAATGCATCGGACACCAGGAAAATCGCCGCCCTCCTCTCCACGGCAGGGCAACACGCCATCCACATCTACAACTCCCTGGTGTTCGCGGAAGGTGAGGACAAGACGAAGTACAAGACGGTCCTTCTAAAACTTGAGCAACACTTCAGTGTCGAGGTGAACGAGAGCTTCGAGAGGTACCTCTTCCAGCAGCGCCTGCAGGGTAAGGATGAGCCTTTTCAATCTTTCCTGACACACCTCCGTATCCTCGAGCAGTCCTGCGGCTATCAGGCCACCTCCGATTCCATGATTCGGGACCAGATAGTTTTTGGGGTCACCTCAGGCACCCTACGCCAGCAGCTCCTCAAAATTAAGAGCCTCACCCTAGCCACCGCCATCAAAGCCTGCGTCCTCCATGAAAACGCGACCAGCCGCTACTCCCAATTGCAGGCGGCCGAATCGACATGGCAGGGGTCCTTCGAGGCCGAGCGGGTCCAGTCGATCGAGTTCCTCCTGGCCTGCGGCCCGGACGAGGGCGGCCATTTCGCGCGCTTTCTGCGGCCTCCCGCACTTGTACGCACCAAAAGAGACTTCGATGCAGAGGGACGTGACGCACGGGCGCGCTCTACGCAGGACCGAACTGCGCATGCGCGGTGGCGCAATGAAAGCCATGATGTCACGACGTGCGGCAACTGTGGATCCGCACATTTAAAGTGGCAATGTCCAGCAAAGAATCGACAATGCCTCCGCTGTGGCAAGATGGGCCACTACGCTGCCTGCTGTCAAGCAGCTCAACCTGCCAACGCTCCCCAATTCCGCCAGCCTCGCAGGGACGTGCGGGCCATTCAGCCTCCATACTCCGAGTCATACCCTGACGATTTACAGACCGGTGATACCGACGACCGGGAAGCCTTCCGCGTTGCGGTCATTGACAGGAATCGGATGTCCCCAAGTAGGACCTACCAGCCGATGCCAGTGAACAGCATTAATCCGGGTGATGAATGGTGTGCCACCCTAACGGTCAACTGATCACCAATCACATTCCGTCTAGACACTGGTGCCTCCGCCAACCTTCTTGCATGGTCAGCCTTCTACGCCTTGAAGGTCAAACCACCGATTCGGCCATCCCGCTGTCAGATGGTCGATTACAACGGGAATGTTATTCCGGCCATGGGATCCTGCCAGCTCGAGGTTACACACTATGCATACACAGCCACACTGTCCTTTGAGATAGTTGGATCATCGAAGGACTCCCTGCTAGGCGCACAGGCGTGCAAGGTTCTCCACCTCGTTCAGCGGGTACACACTCTGTCTCCAGAAGGCACGTCCGACTTCTCGGATGCAGACTTTAGGACGCAGCTCCACTCGCTCCTCGCCCACAACCAGGAGGCTTTCGAGGGCATGGGCACACTGCCCTACACTTACAGAATACGGCTCAAACCGGACGCCACCCTGGTCATTCACGCACCTCGTAGAGTCCCAGCACCACTCAAAGACCGCCTAAAGCAGCAGCTGCAGGATCTCCAGGATCAAGGAGTGCTTTCCCGGGTCACGGAGCCCACGCCATGGGTCAGCTCCATGGTGTGCGTTAAAAAGCCCTCTGGCGAACTCCGGATCTGCATCGACCCGAAAGACCTGAACAACAACATCATGAGGGAACACTACCCCATACCCAAACGGGAAGAGATCACGAGCGAAATGGCCCGGGCTAAAATTTTTACAAAGCTTGATGCCTCGAAGGGTTTTTGGCAGATTCAACTGGACCAGTCCAGCAGGAAGCTGTGCACCTTCAACACTCCCTTTGGCAGGTTCTGCTACAATAGGATGCCGTTTGGCATCATCTCGGCATCCGAGGTGTTTCACAGAATCATGGAACAGATGGTGGAGGGCATCGAAGGGGTGTGTGTCTATGTTGACGACGTCATCATCTGGTCCACCACACCACAGGAGCACATCAGTCGTCTCCAGCGTGTCTTTGCGCGGATACGGGAACAAGGCCTGCGCCTCAACCGAGCCAAGTGTTCTTTTGGCCAAACTGAGCTAAAGTTTCTGGGGGACCACCTATCCCGGTCCAGGAGTGCGTCCGGATGCAGACAAAGTGACAGCTATTTCAGCCATGCCGCAGCCGGCAGACAAGAAGGCAGTGCTACGCTTTCTCGGTATGGTTGACTTCCTGGGGAAGTTCATTCCCAACCTTGCCTCCCACACAACAGCTCTTCATTACTTAGTGAAGAGGACTACTGAGTTCCAGTGGCTGCCCACACACCAGAAGGAATGGGAGGAGCTCAAGGTTAAGCTCACCACAGCCCCGGTCTTGGCATTCTTCAACACTTCTCGAGACACAAAGATCTCGACTGATGCCAGCCAATCCGGCATTGGGGCGGTACTCCTGCAACGGGACGACATCTGCATCATGGGCCCCGGTCGCCTATGCCTCGCGGGCCATGACCCCCACAGAACAGCGCTATGTGCAGATTGAGAAGAAGTGCCTGGGTTTGTTAAGTTCCACGACTACGTGTATGGCCTCCCTCAGTTTACTGTGGAAACCAACCATCGCCCCCTGGTCAGCATCATACAAAAGGACCTGAATGAGATGACCCCTCGCCTCCAACGCATTCTGCTCAAGCTCCGGAGGTACGACTTCCAATTGGTCTACACCCCGGGAAAGGACCTCATCATCGCGGATGCCCTGTCCAGAGCAGTGAGCACACCGCCCGAATCGGGGGGGTTCGTATGTCAGGTCGAAGCGCATGTGGCCTTCACATCGGCCAATCTGCCAGCTAATGATGCAAGTCTGGCCCGTATTCGCCGGGAGACTGCGGCTGACCCCCTTCTACAACGTGTGATGCGCCACATGACGGAAGAGTGGCTCAAGGACAGTGCCCACAATTCTACAATGTCCGGGACGACTTGGCTGTCATTGACGGTGTCCTCCTAAAGTTGGACCGGATTGTGATTCCACACAGCATGCGCAGGTTGGTCCTCGAACAATTACACGAAGGCCATCTCTGGGTTGAGAAGTGCAGGCGGAAGGCCCGAGAAGCTGTATACTGGCCGGGCATCAGCGACGACATCGCCAACATGGTGCTCAACTGCCCCACCTGCCAAAGGTTTCAGCCGGCGCAACCCCCTGAGACGCTTCAGCCCCATGAGTTGGTATCATCCCCCTGGGCGAAGGTGGGTGTGGACCTTTTTCATGCGCTTGGCAGGGTCTACGTCATCGTAATTGATTATTTTTCAAATTATCCAGAGGTCGTACACCTGCACGATTTGACATCGTCAGCTGTCATCAGGGCGTGCAAGGAAACCTTCGCTCGCCATGGCATTCCGCTTACCGTCATGTCGGACAATGGGCCCTGTTTTGCGAACCAAGAATGGTCTTCTTTTGCCGCTTCGTATGGCTTCACACACGTGACGTCCAGCCCTCTGCGTTCCCAGTCAAATGGCAAGGCGGAAAAGGGCGTCCATATTGTCAAGCAGCTCTTCTGCAAGGCTGCTGGTGCCGGATCGGATTTCTGTTTAGCCCTGCTGGCCTATCGCTCGGCCCCACTGTCCACTGGCCTCTCACCAGCCCAGCTGTTGATGGGTCGCGCCCTCAGGACCACTGTACCGTCCATTCATGTTCCTAAATCCGGCCATGCTCCAGTACTGCAGAGTATGCGACAGCAGCGTGCTCAGCAAAAGGTGGCACATGACACTTGGGCAACTGATCTTCCTGACCTGGCGCCTGGAGACAACGTCCGTATCCACCAACCAGAGGGTGGCTGGTCAGCAACTGCCGAAGTTCTCCGCCGCGTGGCTCCCCGCTCGTTCCTGGTTCGCATGCCTGATGGCTCCATTCGCCGGCATAATCGCCGGGCTCTTCGGCTGCTTCCACTCTCGCTACGGGAACTTACACCGGTACCACGCCCTCATGTTGTTCCTGATGTGGACTTTGTGGAGCTTCCTGCCACCATGCCTATCCCTCTATCAGCTGTGGCCAGGCCCATTCCTCAGCCGGTGGATCCTGACCCACCCTTGATGCGGTCAACCCGAATTCGTCGCCCACCTACTAGGCTGGACTTATGAGCCTGTTTGCACATTATGGCATAACACTTTAGTGAGTCCAGTGTTAATGTGTTTCTTTTTTTGTCGTTATAGGAGTTCGTTTTCGATGTTTGATGATTGCACTTGTTTTGTTTATGGTACAACCTCGTTGTTCTGTTGCACCTGACATCTTCCTATGTATATAGTTTAGCCTCATGTACATGTTGTAGATATTGCACACACCTATTCAGCTGCACTCAGTACACACCAATATTTATTACCACATAGGCACATATTCTTGTAAAAAGGGGGGATGTCATGATATTCAGATAAACATATCCTGGTGCAAACACACATACACACTGATGGACAGACGGACCAATCAACACACACGCAACATTACATGGTAGCATTGTGGATAGCACAATTGCTTCACAGCTCCAGGGTCCCAGGTTTGATTCCGGCTTGGGTCATTGTCTGTGCGGAGTCTGCACATCCTCCCCGTGTGTGCGTGGGTTTCCTCCGGGTGCTCCGGTTTCCTCCCACAGTCCAAAGATGTGCAGGTTAGGTGGATTGGGCATGATAAATTGCCCTTAGTGTCCAAAATTGCTCTTAGTGTTGGGTGGGGTTACTGGGTTATGGGGATAGGGTGGAGGTGTCGACCTTGGGTGGGGTGCTCTTTCCAAGAGCCGGTGCAGACTTGATGGGCCGAATGGCCTCCTTCTGCACTGTAAATTCTATGAACATTACAGCCAATCACCAGTGAGAGCACACGCACTATAAAACGGGGAACACCATAGTTCCCGCTCATTCCAGCAGGAGACAGCACAGAGCTCACAGCGTGCCACTCAGACATACACCATGTGCTGAGTGCCTCTCTAAGATAGTGTTAGGGCTAGGTCCACAGGTTAACGGGTAAAGTGCGAACCACAGTCATAAGTTTACAGATGTTGTTATCAAGAGTAATAAAACAGAGTTGTACCATCTACAACCGTGTTGGTTCGTCTGTATACCGGAACACCCAATACAACAGTAAGCAAGGGGGTGATAGATGATCTGCCGATTTGAGGTTACTATCATATCAGCTATGATCTGATTAAATGGCGGGGCAGATTTGAAGGGCTGACTGGCCTACTCTTTCTTTGTATGTAAGACAGAGTGTGGGTCGGGAGGCATTCTCTGGTTGAAGTGACAGATTCCATAAACATTTAAGGACTTCAAAAGATTTGTCCTGGCATGGCTGAAGGAATAACCATCAAAGTGAGCCATGTTGCTGGGGGTCGGTTTGAGAATTCTCATAAGACTGAGGGAGACCTTAATTTGTTTAATTAATTTACGGGATGTGGACGTTGCTGGCTCGGCCAGCATTTATTGCCTATCCCTGGACATTACAACTCAGCAAAAGGGAGAAGTGAACCCATTGGAAACCAGCAGTGACTCTGGACTGTTTCTTATAAAGACTGAAATTCTGCGGAGAGCAAGCTCTGATGTACATGTGGCCAATCATTGCCCCTCTAGAGGAGGAGCAGACTGAGGGAAAGCCTGCTGTTGTAGTCCGGACCATTCAATAGTATTTCAACAATATGAGATTGGATCTAAAGTATAATAGTGCTTTATAGAATGGAATATGTTAGTCAGTCCTCTCTTTACATAGTGTGTCTTCGCCATTCCTGCTTCTAAAGCAGTGTTTTTCAAACTTTTTTGCCTGGGACCCATTTTTACCACGGCCACCCTTCGGGACCCGTGCCAGCCAACCTTCGCAACCCACCATTTTCACTTGCCTTGAATGTGACCGGTGAGCCTGCTCGGTCCTCACGATCTCACTTGCTTTGTTATTCAATGTTAGATTTCTGATAATGACTTCAGCTGATGATTTAAGATCTCACTGCATCCGTTGAAAAGAATCCAGGTTTATCCTCGAATTTGCCATGTTTAGTCTTCAAATGTCTTTGAACTTTTGAGGGTTCTAAACTTTCATTTGCTAGTGCTCGCCTGCATATAACACACATGAACTTTGAATCCTGATTTGCAATGGCACAATTAACAAAGCCCACACCTCAAGTAATCATATTTATCTTGCTTTTTTCCTGTTTTCAGCTTCTTCATGGGTTGTTCACCGGAGGCCCTGGAGTTCACACCAAAACTGGTGGCAGTTGCAAAATGGAGAAATCCCTCTCGTGCCCAGAACACGTGACGTCCGCGTAAGGGGCACATGACCTTTTCTCTGCTGCCGCTCCAGGCAATAAGACTCCAGCGATTTTAAAAAATAAAATAAAATCTGCCCCTGGGTCAGCACCCCGACATCAGGAGGCGTTCTGCCTCGCTAGGCTTCAGGCCTGTGCACTGCTGACGGGGCACGCATGCACAGAACAGCTGGCATTCTGAAAGCAGGTCGCAGCCGGCATTTTTAAAAGCCGGGCTTACCGTTGGACACTTCTTCCCGCGACCGGGAATGCCGCAACACATGGTCCCGCAACCGGGACTGCCGTGATGCATGGCCTCACAACACCCACCCAGGGGTCGTGACCCTAAGTTTGAAAATGACTATTCTAAATGGTTCAATCCCCACTACGTACTGTCCCAGTGAGTGGATACTACATTATGCTCCCTTGGTAGCATCTAGGGAGGTACTCTCATCCGGATGTGACTTGTGTTTCATGTTAAGTATTTCTGCCTCTGAATCAGAAAAAAAGGGAAGAGTTGCATTTATATTGCACTTTTTTTTTTTTTTTAAATATATTTTATTGAATTTTTTTCCCAAACAACAATTTTTCCCCTCTTACAAAGCAAACGCAACAATAACAATACAGAAATTTTTAACAATACACAAGTAACAAAACCCCATTATCTTTTGACCTAAACTAAACTAAACCCCCCCCCCTCCCCCCTGGGTTGCTGCTGCTGGTCATCTGTCTTCCCTCTAACATTCCCCTAGGTAGTCGAGAAATGGCTGCCACCGCCTGGTGAACCCTTGAGCCGATCCTCTCAGGGCAAACTTTATCTGCTCCAGTTTAATGAACCCCGCCATATCATTTACCCAGGCCTACAGTCCGGGGGGTTTCGCCTCCTTCCACATGAGTAGGATCCTGCGCCGGGCTACTAGGGACGCAAAGGCCACACGTCGGCCTCTTTCGCCTCCTGCACTCCCGGCTCTTCCGCAACTCCAAATAGAGCTAACCCCCAGCCTGGTTTGACCCGGGCCTTCACCACCTTCGAAGTCACTCCCTTCCAATACCCTTCCAGTGCCGGGCACGCCCAAAACATATGTGCGTGGTTTGCCGGGCTCCCGCCACACCTCCCACATTTGTCCTCCACTCCAAAGAACCTGCTCAATCTTGCTCCCGTTATGTGTGCTCTATGTAGCACCTTAAATTGAATCAGGCTAAGCCTGGCGCATGAGGAAGAGGAATTTACCCTGCTTAGGGCATCAGCCCACATACCCTCCTCTATCTCCTCCCCTAGTTCTTCTTCCCACTTTCCTTTTAGTTCGCCCACCGACTCCTCCCCCTCTTCCCTCATCTTTCGGTAAATCTCTGACACCTTGCCCTCTCCGACCCACACCCCTGAAAGCACCCTGTCCTGTATCCCCTGTGTCGGGAGCAACGGAAATTCCCTCACCTGTTGTCTAGTAAACGCCCTCGCCTGCATATATCTCAAGAAATTTCCCCGGGGCAACTTATACTTTTCCTCCAATGCTCCCAAGCTCGCAAAAGTCCCATCTATAAATAAATCTCCCACCCTCCTAATTCCCAACTGGTACCAGCTCTGAAATCCTCCATCCATTCTTCCTGGGGCGAACCTATGGTTGTTCCTGATTGGGGACCCCACCAGGGCTCCCCGCACCCCTCTCTGTCGCCTCCACTGTCCCCAGATATTCAATGTTGCCGCCACCACCGGGTTCGTGGTAAACGTTTTAGGTGAGAACGGTAGCGGCGCCGTCACCAGCGCCTCTAAACTCGTCCCTTTACAGGACTTTCTCTCCAGTCTTTTCCACGCCGCTCCCTCACCCTCCATCATTCATTTACGTATTATTGCCACATTGGCGGCCCAATAGTAATCGCCCAAGTTCGGTAGTGCCAATCCTCCTCTGTCCCTACTACGCTGAAGGAACCCCCTCCTTACTCTCGGAACTTTCCCTGACCACACAAAGCTCGTGATGCTCCTGTCTATTTTATTAAAAAAGGTCTTGGTGATTAGTATAGGGAGACATTGAAATACAAATAAGAACCTCGGGAGGACCATCATCTTAATTGCTTGCACCCTGCCCGCCAGCGATAGAGGCTGCATGTCCCACCTCTTGAAGTCCTCCTCCATTTGTTCTACCAGCCGTGTCAGATTAAGTCTGTGCAAGGTTCCCCAGCTCCTAGCGATCTGAATCCCCAGATATAGGAAGTTTCTTTCCACTTTCCTTAGAGGCAGGCCTTCTATCTCTCTACTCTGGTCCCCTGGATGTATCACAAATAATTCACTCTTCCCCATGTTTAGCCTATACCCCGAGAAATCCCTGAACCCCCTCAAAATTCGCATAACCTCTATCATCCCCCCCGCTGGGTCCGACACGTATAACAATAGGTCATCTGCGTATAACGAGACTCTGTGTTCTTCTCCCCTCTAATCACCCCTCTCCATTTCCTGGAGTCTCTCAACGCCATGGCCAGAGGTTCAATTGCCAACGCGAACAACAATGGAGACAGCGGGCATCCCTGTCTTGTTCCCCTATATAGTCGGAAATACTCCGATCTATGTCGACCTGTAACTACGCTTGCCGTTGGAGCCCCATAAAGAAGTCTAACCCAGCTAATAAACCCGTTCCCGAACCCAAACCTCCTTAACACTTCCCATAAATACTCCCACTCCACCCTCTCAAATGCCTTCTCTGCGTCCATTGCCGCCACTATCTCTGCCTCCCCCTCAACTGGGGGCATCATTATTACCCCTAATAGTCGTCGCACGTTAACATTCAGTTGTCTCCCTTTTACGAACCCTGTCTGGTCTTCGTGCACCACCCCCGGGACACAGTCCTCTATCCTCGATGCCAGTACCTTTGCCAACAATTTGGCGTCCACGTTCAGTAATGAAATGGGTCTATAGGACCCGCACTGCAACGGATCTTTATCCCTCTTCAAAATTAACGATATCGTCGCCTCCGACATCGTCGGGGTAGAGTTCCCCCTTCCCTGGCCTCATTGAACGTCCTCACCATCAACGGGGCCAACAAGTCCACGTATTTTCTGTAATATTCCACCGGGAACCCGTCTGGTCCCGGGGCCTTCCCTGCTTGCATGCTTCCCAGTCCCTTAATAACCTCGTCCACCCCAATCGGTGCCCCCAGGCCTACCACCTCCTGCTCCTCCACTTTCGGGAACCTCAATTGGTCCAGGAACTGCCGCATCCCCTCCTCTCCCTCTGGGGGTTGAGACCTATACAGTTCCTCATAGAAGGTCTTGAACACCTCATTTATCTTTCCTGCCCTTCGCACCGTGTCTCCCCTTTCGTCTCTAATTCCTCCTATCTCCCTCGCTGCTGCCCTCTTTCGCAATTGATGAGCCAACAGGCGACTAGCCTTTTCCCCATATTCATACCTCCTCCCCTGTGCCTTCCTCCACAGTACCTCCGCCTTTCTGGTGGTCAGAAGGTCAAACTCCGTCTGGAGTCGTCTCCTCTCCCTGTACAATTCCTCCTCCGGGGTCTCTGCAAATTCCCTATCCACCCTTAAAATCTCCCCCAGTAATCTTTCCCTTTCCTTGGCCTCTGTTTTCCTTTTGTGGGCCCCAATGGAGATCAGCTCTCCTCTGACCACCGCTTTTAGTGCTTCCCATACCACTCCCACAGGGACCTCGCCGTCGTTATTGACCTCCAGGTATCTCTCAATACACCCCCGCACTCTTGCACACACTCCCTCATCCGCCATCAGTCCCACATCTAATCGCCAGAGTGTTCTCTGCTCCCTTTCCTCTCCTAATTCCAGGTCCACCCAATGTGGGGCATGATCCGAAACCGCTATGGCTGAGTACTCCGCTTCTTCCACCCTAGAGATCAACGACCTTCCCAAAACAAAAAAATCTATCCGGGAGTACACTTTATGGACATGGGAGAAGAAGGAAAACTCCCTAGCCCTAGGTCTAAGAAATCGCCATGGATCCATTCCCCCCATTTGGTCCATAAACCCCTTAAGTACCTTGGCCGCTGCCGGCCTTCTTCCAGTCCTTGAGCTGGATCTATCTAGCCCCGGGTCCAGCACCGTATTAAAGTCCCCTCCTAAAATCAAGTTTCCTACCTCCAGGTCCGGTATACGCCCCAGCATCCGTCTCGTAAATCTCGCATCGTCCCAGTTTGGGGCATACACATTAACCAACACGACCTCCATTCCCTCCAGCCTGCCACTCACCATTACATATCTACCTCCGCTATCTGCTACGATGTTCTTTGCTTCAAATGCTACCCGTTTCCCCACCAAAATGGCCACCCCTCTATTCTTTGCGTCCAGTCCTGAGTGGAACACCTGTCCCACCCATCCTTTCCTTAACCTAACTTGGTCCGCCACCTTTAGGTGCGTCTCTTGGAGCATAACCACGTCTGCCCTTAGTCCTTTCAAATGCGCGAGCACTCGGGCCCTTTTTATCGGTCCGTTCAGGCCTCTCACGTTCCACGTGATCAGCCTCACTAGGGGGCTACCTGCCCCCCTCCCGTGTCGACTAGCCATTACCTTCTCTAGGCCAGTCCCATATCCCGCCTCCGCGCTCCCGCTCGCTCCCCCAGCGTCGCACACCATCCCCGCCCACCCACTCTTTAGCCATTTCCTTTTGGATTTCCGCAGTAGCAACCCAGTTGCCCCCCCCCCCGGCTAGATCTCTTTCTAGCATGATTGCTCCCCCCATATTACTTCCGTAAGTCAGCTGACTTCAACTGACCCCGGCTACTCCTGCTCACTCCTCGACCCCCCCGTGTGGGGAACTCCCATCCGCCTTGCGCCTGTCTTCCCGCCTTATTCTTTCTGGCGCGGGAACATCCCTTTACCTGACCCGCCTCTTATGGTGCAGCTCCCTTTCCCCTCCCCCTCCCCTTCCCCATTCTCCAACTATGTCCCGTCTTTCCCCCCTCACCGGCGCCCACATTTTCCCAATATCTCCCCCCTTCCCAATTTACTTCTCAATTAACTTCAAACATAACATTAACAATAACATTTCCTGCAGCATCAGTCCCTCAGTTCCGATCCAATTTCTCTTCTTTGATGAAGGTCCATGCTTCCTCCGCCGTCTCGAAATAATGGTGTCTCTCCTGATACGTGACCCATAGTCTTGCCGGCTGCAGCATCCCGAACTTCACCTTCCTTTTATGCAACACCTCTTTGGCTCGGTTGAAGCTCGCCCTCCTTCTCGCCACCTCCGCACTCCAATCCTGGTACACCCGTACCACAGCATTCTCCCATCTGCTACTCCGCACCTTTTTAGCCCATCTCAGGACCTCTTCTCTGTCCTTAAGGCGGTAAAATTGCACGATTATCGCCCTCGGTGGTTCTCCCGCTTTTGGTCTTCTCGACGGAATCCGATTTGCCCACTCCACCTCCATGGGGCCCGTAGGGGCCTCAGCACCCATCAGTGAGCTCAGCATCGTACTTGCGTACGCTCAACAGTCCACTCCTTCCACACCCTCAGGGAGACCCAGTATCCGAAGGTTCTTCCTTCGCGCTCCGTTTTCTAGGGCCTCGATCCTTTCAGTACACTTTTTATGAAGTGCCTCGTGCGTCTGTGTCTTAACCGCCAGGCCCAGGATCTTGTCCTCAATATCTGTCACCTTCTGCTCCACCACGCGGAGCTCTGTCTCCTGGGTCTTTAGTGTCTCCTTGAGCCCCTCAATTGCCTGTAGCATCGGGGTCAGCACCTCCCTCTTCAGCAGCTCCACGCACCATCTCACAATTTCATCCTGCTCAGGCCCCCATGTCGCCTGCGCTTTCTCCGCCGCCATCTTGTACTTCTCTCCTTCTGACCCTTTGGTCGACGATTCCTCGCGCTGCAGCCGCCGCCGCCGGTTTTTTCCTCCTTCGTTTCGGGGGGGGGACTCCCTTCTCACACACCCCACACCGGGTTGCGTCGTCAAAAAATTCCCCGTTGGGGCTCTTAAAAGAGCCCGAAGGTCCGTCGGAGCTGGAGCCGCCGAAACGTGCGGCTAGCTAGGCATCACCGCAACCGGAAGTCTATATTGCACTTTCCATTACTGCCAGCCATCTCTCGAAGTGCAGTACAGCTGATGAAATACTTTTTGAAGTAGTCACTTGCAAAGAAGAGAATGTGGCCTCCAATATGCATCCAGCAAGTGCCTAGTCAGATGATAATGAACAGATAATCTGTTTTTGTGATGTTGATTGAGGGATGAATATTGGCCAAGACACTTGGGGTGAACTCCCCTGCTCTTCTTCAAAATAGTAGCATGAAATATCTTACATCTACCCAATCGGGCATGTGGGACCTCAATTTTCAAATCTCAAATGAAAAACAGCACCTGCGACATTGTAACACTCCCTCAGTTCAAATGTCAGATCGTTTTGCTCAAGCCCTGTTGTTGGATTTGAACCTCGAACCGTGTGAAGGGTTGGGTTTGGTCACACTTGGAGTGGCAGTGAGGGTAGTTTGGCACTGGTTGATGTCCAGTGGGCGTACCTGCTTCCAGGTGACGTGTCATGCGTGGAAGGTTAGGCTCCTTTACCTTGTTTGACATTACCGAGGAGAAGGCATTCTGAAGATAAAAAACACTTAGAAGTCAACAGGAAACCACATCCAGAGCAAATGAGACTTCAGAATCTTGTGTGTGAGATCTGAGCTGTGACCTGCCTTGGAGGCAGAGCATGGTAGAGATTAATTTCACAAATCCTGTGTGTCTGCCAATCTGGTGCGATGATCAGAGTTTGTCTTCAGACTCTTCTGAGATGTATCAGATGTGGTCTCTTAGGAAGAACATTGCAAATGCTGCTTCCTGTATGACCTAATTCTTGGGAAAACAAGGACCTGGAGGGAAAAGAAAAAAAAAAGTGAAAAATTGTATAAGTTTGGAGTTTCAAAGGGTGCGAGGCATTCAGTGCTCAGTAAGTGAGGTCTCGCAGCAGTGTTGCCAAGGTTGACTACACTGTCCTTGAGACCTCCGGATCTTATCTGTAGCCATCATGTTCAAAAATGGTTACGTCTGGAAGAAAACATGATTGTGTCTGGCCTCTCAAAGAAAAGCCTAATTGGAGAGACTTGAAGCAGTTGATTGTGTTTCAATAACAATTACAAGTGGAAAAAACTAGATCTCTAACATCATAATGAAATTCATCTGGTTGTTTTATCGACACTGGCAGTGAATCAGCATTATAGTCTTGAAAAGCCTTTTACTTGGCAAGTTCTTCAGTAAACATAAAACACATTGTTAATTTGTGTAGTCCTAGACATTTACGCATGTGGGTCACTGCAGTAAGGACATTTTGGGCCACATTTCCCTCTTTCCAATAATGATAGAGAGAGAAGTACATGGAAAGTGGTTTTGTATCAAGATCAAAGACTTGCAGGGATATTAGTACATGCAAAGCTCTGGCTAGACCCCATCTGGTGTGCGATGTTCCATCTCATGCAATGTACCTCAAGAAGGATAAATTGGCCTTGAGGCACTCCAGCACAGCTTCGCCAGAATTAAAAAGATTTACTTGTGAGGACAAGTTGCATTGATATCTTGTATTCATTTGAATATTATGTTAGGGGTTATCTAATTTAGTTGTTTAAGATGATTGAATGATTTATTGGAGTAGATAAGAGGATCTCTTAAGGGGAGATGGTGGCATAGTTGTAATGTCACTGGAGTATTCATCCAGAGGCCCAGACTAATGTTCTGAGGGCAGTGCTCAAATCCCACCCTGACAGCTGGAGAATTTAAATATGAATTAATAATTCTGGAATTGAAAACTAGCCATGAAACTATCAATTGTGTCATCAGATTAATGAATGTCCTTGAGGGAAGGAAATTTGCTGACCTACCATGTCCAGCAAGCCACTCAGTTCAGGGGTAATTAGGGATGGGCAACAAGTGCTGGCCTTGCCAGCAATGCCCACATCCCATGAAAGAATTAAAATAAGATAGAGAGAGACACTATTTTCTTTGGGGGAATCCAGAACAAAGAGACATAACCTTAAAATTAGAGTTAGGCCATTCAAAGGTTGTACTCTCACCTCTGAATCAAAAGCCAGTGGGGTTGAAATCCCCGTTCCAGAGACCTTTGTACTTAATCTAGGCCGCTTTCTGAAATATCAAAGGCCTGGTCATTTGGATGAGCTGTTAAAGCAAGGTCCAGTCTGCGCTCTTTGGATGTAAAGCATCCCATGGCACTAGTCGTATAAGATCAGGGGAGTAGATCCTAATGCAGTGTTTTTCAAATTTTTTTTCTGTGGCCCTTTTGTTCCTGTGGCCCATTTTTAACAGCCGGCAGACCTTCATGACCCCATGACGGACTTTCGCGACCCATGCCGGCTGACCTTTGCGACACACCATTATTGCTTACCTTTATTGCGACAAATAAGTCTGCTTGGTCTTCATGATCTCACTTGCTTTGTGTTACATTTCTGCTAAGGACTTCAGCTGACTATTTAGGTTCTCGCTGCTTCCTCTGAAAAAGAAAATCAAGATGTTTTTCCTTGAACGAACTCACCATGTTTCGTCTTCATATGCCTTTGAAGTTTTCTTTTTCCTTTTTTTAATCTTTAAAATTTAGAGTATCCAATCAATTTTTTTTCCAATTAAGGGGCAATTTAGCATGGCCAATCCACCTACCCTACACATCTTTTGGGTTGTGGGTGTGAGGCCCACGCAGACACGGGGCGAATGTGCAAACTCCATACGGTCAGTGACCCGGGGCCAGGATCGAACCCGGGCTCTCAACACCGTGAGGCAGCAGTGCTAACCACTGCCTCACCGTGCTGTCCTAAATGCCTTTGAAGTTTTCAACTTTCATTTGCCAGTACTTCCCTGCATGTAACACACATGAGCTTTGCATTCTGATTTGCATTGACACAATTAAAGCCATACCGCAAGAAATCATCTTTAAACTGCTTTATTCCCGATTTCAGTTTCTTCTTTATGGGTTGTTCACCAGAGGACCTGGTGCTCTGTATACAGCTCACACCAGCACTGCTTTGTCCTGCTGTGGACTCTCCTCAGAAGCGCTCACCAGCAGATTCAGTTGTGAGATCCTGGCCTGTTTGTGTCTCTGGCCCTCTCTTCGTCATTAAAAATAATCCATCTTCAGTTCTTCACACAGTCCTGTTGCTCACTTGCTGGCAGCTACTAAATGGAGGAATATCTCCTCCATGATTTTGCAGCCAAAGCAGAGACACACTGACGTCACGTGCCCAGTATAAGTGCTGAGCGCGTGACCTTCTCTCTGCCGCTGCTCCAGGCAAAAAGACTCCATTGTTTTATTTAAAAGCAGGTCGCGGCAGGCATTCTTTTTTTTTTGCTTTGAAACTTTATTTCCAGTAACTGATTTTTCCAAGTTTATGACTTTTTAACCAATGAAAATTCAGGCAATTTCAGTTGAACATGGGCATCCTTACATTTACACACAAACTTTGTTTTAACTATATTCCCATTTCTTTCAAAATTTAAACAAGTATTGAAAAAGTACAATCTTGTTTTTACCTTATTGACTTTAGGTGAGATGAAGTAACTTGTCAAACACACAATGTTACAATATTTCTTAGTGGTTCCACCGCATTCCACTGTCCAAACATCCAAGTCATCTGCTTCTCCATTCTTACCATAAGCACTTACGTCCTGGTTTCCAGAGAGCGGTGATACAAAGTAATGCCTGTGTAGGTTTCATCCAATGTGTCAGCCATATTGACTGGTCTCATTTGATTGGCTTTCCTTGCTGACAAACCTGGCCTGGCTTCCCCCTTCACTATCTAGTAGCTGTTACTATTGTCAGATGCATCCATGCCAGTAACAGACTGCTGATCATTTCCCAACCCATACTTCATGTCGTGAGAGTGCAGGCGGACTGTGTGCCGGCCGTTGAGCAGCTTGACCATGGAGCCACAGGTCACATACTGCCAATCAGTGGCAGGGGGCGAGCCGAGCAGTGCGCAGAGGGCGAGTGCCAGAGCGGAGCTCCAAGCTGGGGCCACCGCCTTTAGCATTATGTGCCCACCCATCAGCCCCCCCCCCCCCCCCCCGGTGACCAGCTCACAGCCCGCCCTGCCCCCTTGAATACCACAGCCGATCAGAGAGTGCCTGTGGCCGGCATTTTTAAAAGCTAGTCATGGCCATTGGGCACTTTGTCCCTTGATCGGGAACGTCCTGACCGATCGCTCCCTGAACCACCCACATGTCGCGACTCTGAGTTTCAAAAACCCTGTTCTAGTGCCCTGGTCGATATTTATCCCTTGTCCAACATCAATAAAGCAGAATATTTGGTCAGTTTATCTTGAGGTCCTGGAGGTGCTATATAAATGCAGGTGGTTAATGCTACTTGAGGACTACATATATGGCCCTATCAATATGTTTCTTGAATACAGATAATCAAGACTGAGATCGCAGGGGCTGGTTTAGCACAGTGGGTTAAACACTGGCTTGTAAGGCTGAACAAGGCCAGCAGCATGGGTTCAGTTCCCGTACCGGCCTCCCCGAACAGGCGGCGGAATGTGGCGACTAGAGGCTTTTCACAGTAACTTCATTGAAGCCTCCTTGTGACAATAAGCGATTATTATTATTAGATTGGTACATTTTTAAAATATTAAGGGATATGGTGATAATGCAGGAAAATGATGTTGAGGTAGGTCAGCCATGATCTTATTGAATGGTGAAGTGGGCTCGAAGGGCTGAATGATCTACTCCTATTTCTCTCATTTTTATAAAAAGGGAATGGGATGGGCTTGCATTTTAACTGAATCTCAATGCTGGCGTGTCTGGGATTATGCTAATAAATTGGATCAAAATATATGTGAAGAAATGAGTTTAGAATTAATAAATGTTTCTTTTCCAGATGAATTACGATTGACTATTTCAGACCACATCTTGAAGAGGATACCTACTGACAAGCAATTAAACCATCTTTCCAGCCATCTGGGACCAGAGTGGGAGGGAATTGTGGTGGATCTTGGACTGAAGACCTCAGATCTTTATCGATGTAAAATGAACCACCAGTACAATCTACAGGCACAGATCCTGGCCGCCTTTATCCTGTGGAAACGACGACTAGGAAAGAGAGCAACCGTGTGGACTTTGTGCGACAGTCTGATTTTAGCAGAGACCGATCCCGGGGTGATAGTCAAAATATTCCAGGAAAATCATTGACAATCTAATCCTCAAATTATCAAGAACACATCACCTTGTGCAACGCAGTATTCCGTTTGAAATGCAGAGACGATGAGGAGACTTAGAATCATAGAATTCCTACAGTGCAGAAGGAGGTCATTTGGCCCATCGAGTTGCACTAACGCTTGGAAAGAGCACCCTACCTAGGCCCACACCTCCGACCTATCCTGTAACCTCACCTAACCTTTTGGACACTAAGGGGCAGTTTAGCATGGCCAACCCACCTAACCTGCACATCTTTGGACTGTGGGAGGAAACCTGTGCACTTGGAGGAAACCCATGTAGACACGGGGACAAAGTGCAAACTCCACACAGACAGTCACCCAAGACTGGAATTGAACCAGACTGATTCCAGGGATGGTGGGACTATCATATGAGAGATTGACTAGGCTGGGATTGTTCTCGCTGGAGTTCAGAAGAATGAGGGGAGATCTCATAGAGAATGATAAAATTCTAACAGGACTAGACAGGGTAGATGCAGGGAAGATGTGACCAATGATGGGTGTGTCCAGAACCACAGCCTGAGGATTCAGGGTAAACCATTTCGGACAGAGATAAGGAGACATTTCTTCACACAAAGAGTGGTGAGCCTGTGGAATTCATTACCACAGGAAGTAGTTGATGTTAAAACTTTGAATATATTCAAGAGACGGCAGGATATAGCACTTGGGGAGAATGGGATCAAAGGCTATGGGGAGAAAGCAGGAATAGGCTATTGAGTTGGATGATCAGCCATGATTGTGATGAATGGAGGGGCAGGTTCGAAGGGTCAAAAGGCCTCCACCTGCTCCTATCTTCTGTGTATCTAATGTGAGGTGGCAGTGCTAACCACTATGCCACCCCACTTTTCCTCCTCCTGTCTATCAAATGGAATGAGGGACATTATTTTGAGAAAGAACAGGTCAGGATGTATGGAAAAAGCACAATTCTTCTGTCGTGTAATTTGATGATTTTTAATGTTTTTTTAAAAACACTAATTTGAAACTAAGTGAAATAGGGATAAACAAATGTGGCCGAGTTTCAAAGAATTACATCCATTCCTCCCGTACTCCATTTCATACAATATTTCTGGTTAGGACTTTGAGCCACTTTGCATGACACGACAAATTTGCAAGCACAATTGTCGGTGAACCAGTTAAGTCAATAGTGGAAAAATGGATGGCTAATGGAACATTTTCTAAAATCACAAAGCAGGAATACCTCTAAGGGTAAGTTAGATAGGTACAGGAGGCAGCAAGGTTTAGAGGGATGTGCAGTTTCTTGCTACAATTGTACGGGTTTTTTGTGATCTCACCCCTGGAATACTGGATGAGCGAGTTGTCCTATGATGGCACACTGAGCAAATGGGTCTATGTTTTCTGGAATTTAGATGACTGAGTAGTTATCTTATTGAAGCACATAAGATTTTGAGGCATTTGACAGGAAGACACAGAGGTTATTTTCCCGGGCTGGGGAATCTCGAACACTGGGACACAGTTTCAGAATAAGGGGACAATTATTTAGGACTGAGATGAGGAGAAATGTCTTCTTCAAGAGCTTGTGAATCCTTGCAATTTTCTACATCAAAGGACTGTGGCTGTCCCTGTGTTAAATAAATTGAAAGCTTGGATAAACAGATATTTTGTCTCTCAGGGAATCAAAGGATATGGGAAGAGGGCAGGAAAGTGGAACTGAAACAGAAGATCAGCCATGATCATATTGAATGGCGGAACAGTCTCAAGGGATTGTATGGTCTACTTCTCCTGTTCTTAAAGTTCAGATAGGATTAAATGTAGAGTGGTAGGAAAAGGCTCATGTGGAACAATAACTGCATTCATTGTTTGGGACAAATGGCCAGTTTCTGTGCTGTAAATCTATGTAATTCCCTGTGAAATTATATGGGCACAGATTTGATCAAAGTGTTAAGTATTTTTAAAACTTTAATTTGCGAGTGGCTGCATGGATTTAGTAAGCAGTGGTTCGGTGCTTGTGTTTGAATCAGGGCTCGGGCATGAGTTGATTTTTTTTTTCCTTGGCAGGAATGTTCCCATATGAAATAAAGATGGGAACTCGCAATCCGACTCCTATTAGGTGCTGGTTTGACAAGGTATAATAGTGAACGTTGATCATGCAGGCATATGTTTGAAAAATATACTCCTAGCCATGACTCAAGTGACTGCCTTAGACCGTACTCTATTCAAATACTTGCATTGGAAGCAGTTCAGAGAAGGTTCACTTGACTGATTCCTGGGATGAAGGGATTTATTTTATGAGCAAAGGCTGGGCACATTGCTCACTGGAGTTATCAAGATTAAGAGGTGATCTTATTGAAACATATAGGATTCTGAGGGCGTTTATCAGGGTCGATGCTGAGGGGATGTTTCCTTTCGCGAGGGAATCTAGAACTATAGCAACAGTTTCAGAATAAGGGGCCTCTCATTTAAGATGGAAATACAGAGGAATTTCCTTTCGGGGAATTGTTAATGTTTGGAACGGAGCAGTGGAGGCTGGGTCATTGAATATATTCAGGGTTGAGTCAGACACATTTTGGATTGACAAAGGAGTCAAGGGAGGAAAGTGGAGTTAAGTCCACAATCAGATCACTCTGAATGGCCCACTCTTGCTCCTGTTTTTTATAATCGAGTAATTTCATGGATTGAGCATGAGTGCACCATCTTGGCTCATCTGAATATCGCATTTTATCCAATGTCCATTCTGTCATCATCTGCCCATCTTCCCACCATTGCCTGCAGCCTGCCTCCCCTATTGCTACTAAAATTGTGATTCATTCCCTCAAGACTAATTTCTCAAAATTTATCCTCATCTGCCTGCTACCTCCACTCTCCCCTTCCTGGGCCCCGAGGCTCAAACATTCTCTTGCCCTTCCATTGCTCTATGACTTATCCCACTCCAAGAGCTCCCTCTGCACTCGGGAATCGACCCTTCACTTTATTTTCAGAACCCTATGCACCTCCCCAATCCCTTCTTATTGTAATGATACTCCATTGCATCTTGTTAATGCATTTTCTAACTTATAACTATAATGGGGCTAAGACCTCACACTTTATGTTTTTATAATATATATATCCTCATGGTCAATTTCAAAAATTTTAAAACTGGAGACAATGACCTTTTAAAATGGGTGCTGTTATGTCTGTCTGTGATCTTTGAACAAGAGGAGCTAATTCAGCAGGGGAACCCGCACCTCGTTATCTCTGAAGAACTCCTAACAACCCTGTGAGCTTCAGAGGCTAAGTTCAAAGGGAACTATACCAAGGTCATATGCATTTCCAAATCCAGACGGGCCATCTGGAGCCCATAGGTCTGCTAAGACAAAGAGTCCTGTAACCTTCCTTTCAGAGTTCTTAATGGTTGGAACATTAACGATCTCAGGAACTGAGACCAAGGGATATATATATCCTTTGCTAAAGTGGAGAGGTGGGAGTTATTGGGGCTTTCATCCCCAAACCTCCATCTAGCTGATGGGACATGTAATTTGCTTTCTCTGTTCCAACTTCTTCCATCAGACAGGAGATACAAAAATCTGAGAACACGCGCTAACAGGTTCAAAAACAGCCTCTTCCCCGCTGTTACCAGGCTTCTGAATTATCCTCTTATGGACTGAACCAATTTCTTCATACATCTTCTCTTCACATCTCCCAAATGATTGGAATCCCATATACTCCCATATTAACTCCCTCACTACTGATACATGGTGGCAGCAGTGTCTACTATCTCAAATAAACGTACTGCAGGAACTCACCAAAGCTCCTTCAACAGCACCTTCCACACCCATGACCTCTGCCACCTGGAAGGACAAGGGCAATAGACATATGGGAAATTTCCCTCAAGTTACACACCATCCTAACTTGGAAATATATCACCTCACTGTCACTGGATCAAACTCCTGGAATTTGCTCACTTTTGTTTTATTTGTTTAGTGACTAGTATGGCATCTGATGCCTTTGTCCATGTGTATTTATCATATGCCCTATGTTTTCTCATGTATGGAACAATCTGTCTGGACTGTATACAGAACAATACTTTTCACTGTACCTCGGTACATATGACAATAAATCAAATCCAAATTCAAGCTCTGTCTGTCATCTTACCATCTACCAAGCAGCAGCATGGAAAATGGGCTCTGAACAGGTTTGAATGCCTGGCCCTATCTTCACTGTTTCTACTGGAATTTCTATGCCATTGCCTACAAGACTTGTTCATCTCATTGTGGAAGTCATCCCTACTGGAAAAGTGAATTATCCAGCATCAACTTTAAGCCTGCCAACCTCCAAAGGAATACAGCCATTAGACTTTGATTCTGGATTCATGTGAAACAGTAATTCTTTATTTTGAGGACTTTGACTTATGAATCTTTCATTCCCTCATCTTTTATTGTGTGAGTCAAAAGAAAGCTACCTGGCAACCATGTGGAGGATATTATTCTAACTCTAGTTTGCTGTGGGGCTAATAGTACAAATCAGATCATGCCAAAACAAAGAAGTTGGGAAATACACCACCATTTAAAAGGGGGAAATCAAAATATCGTTTTGTTTTTGGACAGCTGGTGAGAGGGAAAATCAGGGCGGTTTAAATTAGCCCGCCCTCCGAACTTGGAAATATATCACCTCATGTCACTGGATCAAAATCCTGGAACCTGCTCACATTTGTTTTTGTTTACAGAATATAGGCGTCACTGGCTAGGGCATCATTTATTACCCATCCCTAGTTCATAGAATTTACAGTGCAGAAGGAGGCTATTCGGCCCATCGAGTCTGCACCGACCTTTGGAAAGAGCACCCCACTTAAGCCCGTGCCTCTACCCCATCCCCGTAACCCAGCAACCCCACCTAACCTTTTTTTTGGGACACGAAGGGCAATTTATCATGGCCATCTAACCTGCACATCTTTGGACTGTGGGAGGAAACTGGAGCACCCGGGGGGAACCCACGCAGACACTGGGAGAATGTGCAGACGCCGCACAGACAGTGACCCAAGCCGGAATCGAACCTGGGACCCTGGAGCTGTGAAACAACTGTGCAAACCACTATGCTACCATGCTGCACCTTCTCAAGTTGCATTTGAGAAGGTGGGGACCTGCCTTCTTGAACTGCTGCAGTCTCTGAGGTGTAGATACACACAGTGCTGCTAGGGAGAGAATTCCATGATTTTGACCCAGTAACAGTGAAGGAATGGCAAAATATTACCAAATCAGAATGATGAGTGACTTGGAGGGGAGCCTCCAACTGGTGGGATTCCCGGTATCTGCTGCTCTTGTCTTTCTAAATGGTAGTGGTCGTGTGTTTGGCAGGTGCTGCCTAAAGAACCTTGGTGAGTTTCTGCAGTGCATCTTGTAGATGGTACACACGGTTACCCTTCT
Source organism: Scyliorhinus torazame (assembly GCF_047496885.1). NCBI lineage: Eukaryota > Metazoa > Chordata > Chondrichthyes > Carcharhiniformes > Scyliorhinidae > Scyliorhinus > Scyliorhinus torazame. The sequence continues at coordinate 81,339,486 of NC_092719.1, forward strand.
TCGTTGGTGGTGGGAGTGATTGTTTGGATGGGATAACAATCAAACCTGCTGCTTTGTCCTGGATGGCGCTGAGCTTGAATATTGGAGCTGCACTCATCCAGGCAAGTGTATTCCATTACACTCCTGACTTGTGCCTTCTAGATGGTGGATAGGATTTGGGGTTTCAGGAGGTAAGTTACTCGCCACAGGATTGCAAACTTTGACCTGGTCTGGTAGTCACAGTATTCATAAGGCTAGTTCAGCTCAGTTTCTGGTCAACGGTAACCATCAGGATGATGTAGGGATAACCCCAGCAACAGTAGATGTACACTGACTGTGATGGTTTAATAATGTGGCTCCCCACTACCTTTTCAATGGCAATTACGGATGGGTAATAAATGCTGACCTAGTCCGCATCCCATGAAATAATACTTTAAAAAAAAAATTATCACCTGTCCTTCGTGAGACTTACTCAACTATCCAAATGGTGAGAGAATGAAAAGCAGTGCTCTGATGGCTTGGAAAAGCATAGGAAGGGATGTTTGTGTATTTCAAAAGGCCAAAATGTGTAATTTTTAAGAAGGAATTAGTTATAGCTCTTAGGGCTAAAGGGATCAAGGGATATGGGGAGAAGACAGGATCAGGTTACTGAATTTGATGATCAGCCATGATCATAATGAATGGTGGAGAAGGCGGAAAGGCCCGAATAGCCTTCTGTTGCTTCTATTTTCTATGTTTCAATAGCCCTTCAGTAATAAAAATAGATAGAGAGAGATTTAAGTTGTAGACTTGGATGGGTCCAAGCATCGCAGAAGCACACATTGAGGGAAAAAGCAGATTGTAATGGGCCAGTCAGCCCAGAGAGCTAGCAATGAAAGTCTTTGACAGGAGTTTAACAAAGGCAGTTTCTCAGGGTTCCTTGAGCAGTGCTGTGAACTGCATCTCTGCTCTCACTTCCTCCAGCTCTGGTTTTGTAATCTCTTCCTTCGACACACAGCTCCTTGAACTGGCACAGGCAAGTTTTTAAATTTTACTTACAAATGGCAAATATGTTTATTGTAACTGGAACTATGACATCTGTCTCAAGTTTAGCAGCTGAAAACACTCTGGAATTGTAACTCAATTGTTAATCGGGAGACAGTGGCATTCTCCTTGTATGGAGAGAGATGGCATGCGTGACATTGGCTCTGTTTACACAACAGCTGCTGGGAAATGAATTGTGTGTGTTCAAGGTAGCGTGAAGCAAACAATCTGTTCAAGAACCGCACCCTTAGAACACCAGTTCAAATATAAAAAATAGCTTCTGCAGAAAGTGACCTATTGAATGTTTCCAGGAATAACCTTGAAAAGCTCTTCAGCTGCTTTCTTGGAAATCACTACAAGGCTGGCTGTTCTCCAGGTACCTCGAGACATGGGACTAGATTACTGCCTAAGAGCTGATTAGTGATTACACACACAAGTTGGATAACTTAATTGCCCTTTCACTTTGATAGCTGGAATGCACCAAGTTTAACTATGGGGAAGCAACACAGACTGTGGATTTTAGATTACATAGATTTTATGGCACTGAAACAGGCCATTTGACCCAACTCATTTATGCTGAAATTAAAAACAAAATGCCGGAAACACTCAGCAAGTCTGGTAGCATCTGTGGAGAGAGAAGCTGAGTTAATGTTTCAGCTCAATGACCTTTCAGCAGAGCAGTCTATATTATGGTTATGTTGGTCACAAGCCTTCTCCCACTCCAGAACATCTTGCCTATCAAAATATCCTTCTGATCCCTTCTCCCTAATGTACTTTCCTTAAGGTCAAAAGTGCAGGTGCATTTAACTGCTCCATGTGGCACTGAGTTCCACATTCTCAGCACTTTGGATAAAGACATTTTTGAAAAGTTACACATAAGTAACAGAATTGAGCATTAACCAAGCTTGGACCTGTTCTTTTGGATCTAATCATAAATCTTACTGGATAGAAAATATTAGCAAGTGATAAATACTGAAAAGCATGGGAAGAATCCCAATGAGGGATACTTACCAAGGTTCCATGATTTCCAACAATAAACGCTTTTCCAAACTGAGACTGGTAGATCTTTGTTGGGTAAGGGTATTAAGGGATGAGGACCAAGTGTGGGTAAATGGAGTTGAAACTTACAGGGTAAAGGGGCTAAATGAATATAATACTCATTTCCCAGGATGATGTCAGGGATGAGGCCAAGAATGGCGACAGCGCAGGGGGGGGGCTATTTAGCCCTTCAAGTCCACACTGGTTCTCTGCAAGAGCAATTTAGTTATTCCTGCATTTTCCCTGTAGCCCTGAATCTACCTCCATCCCAGTTTCATGAAATTCCAAGATTGTGATTATACATTGTGTAAGAAATGTTTGTTCTCATATTGCTTTATTATTCCTTTGTCTTAAATCTGTGTCTTTGGTTCTTGATCCTTCTGCAAATGGGAACAATTTCTCTTTAGATGCTCTATCTAGACCCCTCATAATTTTGAATACTTCAATCATATCTCCTCTTAACTTCTCCTAGGAAGAACAACACCAACCTCTCCAAAGTATCAATGGAACTGAAGTGTCATATCCTTGGGTTCATTCTCGTACATCTTTTCTGCATCCTGTCTAAAGTCTCCAGATCCTGTCAGAAATATGGTACCCAGATTTGGACATAATACTCCATTTGGGGCTGAACCAGTGTTTTATAAAGGTTCACCAACACTTCCTTGAATGATGAGGAAAGGCTGGAGAAGTAAAACTGTATTCTCTCTGATTGAGAAGATTGGGGGGAACCTGATAGGGTTAATCTAGGCTAACTTGTGTTACAACACCAGTGAATTAACCAATAATTCTGATAAAAATATCCTAAATCTTTGGCCCTTGGCTGTCCAATAATTACAGCTACCAGGTTTGTAAGATAAACACCAATTACTGTTTATAACAAGAACTATAATGAAACACGCAGCAAAAATAGTTGGTTAGGAAGAGGTGCTTTTTAACCCTGGTAAGTGACTGGTAAGTAGTTTTTCTTTTCATTGTCTAATTTATTTATTTTTTCTTTGTTTTTTTGGAATTGTAGTTGTATAAGTTAACCTAAGATTTAAGACATTGGCAGGAGATCCCAGACCCGTATCATGCTCCTCCACTGTGATGTGGGAGCTCAGGGACACGTCCACTGTCCCTGGCTGCTTCACGTGCAAGAAGTTGTCCAGTTGCAGCTCCTGTTAGACCACTTGACGGCTCTGGAGCTGCAGATGGACTCACTTTGGAGCATCCGCGATGCTGAGGAAGTTGTGGATAGCACATTTAGCGAGTTGGTCACACCGCAGGTGAAAGTTATTGAGGGAGATAGAGAATGGGTGACCAAAAGACAGAGCAAGTGTAGGAAGGCAGTGCAGGTGTCCCCTGCAGTCATCTCCCTGCAAAACAGATATACCGCTTTGGATTACTGTTGAGGCAGATGGCTCACCAGGGGAAGGCAGCAGCAGCCAGGTTCATGGCACCGTGGCTGGCTCTGCTGCGCAGCAGGGCAGGAAAGAGAATGGCAGGGCTATAGTGATAGGGGACTCAATCGTAAGGGGAATAGACAGGCGGTTCTGTGGACGCAATCGAGACTCCAGGATGGTATGTTGCCTCCCTTGTGCAAGGGGCAAGGATGTCTCGGAACGGCTGCAGGATATTCTGGGGGGGGGAGGGTGAACAGCCAGCTGTTGTGGTGCACATAGGCACCAACTATATAGGTAAAAAACAGGATGAAGTCCTACAAGGTGAATTCAGGGAGTTAGGAGTTAAACTAAAAAGTAGGACCTCAAAGGTAGTAATCTCCGATTGCTACCAGTGGCACAAGCTAGTCAGAGTAGGAATGTCAGGATAGATAGGATGAATGCGTGGCTTGAGAGATGGTGCAAGACGGAGGGATTTAAATTCCTGGGGCATTGGAACTGGTTCTGGGGAGGTGGGACCAGTACAAACCGGACGGTCTGCGCCTGGGCAGGACTGGAACCGATGTCCTAGTTGGGGGGGGGGGGGTTTGCTAGAGCTGTTGGGGAGGGTTTAAACTAATGTGACAGGGGGATGGGAACTGATGCAGGAAGTCGGAAAGTAGTAAAACAGGGACAGAAAAAAAAGGCAGTAAGGGGGAAAGTGTAAGGCAGAGAAGCCATAGTCAAAAAGGGCGACAGTACAAGGTACAGTGACTGAGGGGAGCTCAGTGAATAGGCCCAGTAATACTAAAAGGAATAAAACGGGAAGTAAAAACATTAATGGTAAGCGACGCGGCAGGTTGTTACATGAAGATATGGGTTCAACGACAAGGAAAATTAGGAGAAAAGTTAAGAGGAAATATAACTTGGGAGAGGATATGATAGAGTTGTTAAGATTCAAAATAGAGGTATAAAAGAGAGCATAAGTGTACTTTACCTGAATGCTCGTAGTATTCGGAATAAGGTAAATGAGTTGATGGCGCAAATCGTGAATGACTATGATTTAGTGGCCATTACTGAAACATGGTTAAAGGATGGTCACGACTGGGAGTTAAATATCCGAGGGTGTCAAACTATTCGGAAGGACAGAGTGGACGGTAAGGGAGGTGTTGTAGCTCTGTTATTTAAGGATTGCATCCGGGCAATAGTAAGGGATGACATCGGTGCTATGGAGGATAAGGTTGAATCCATTTGGGTGGAAATCAGGAATAGTAAGGCGAAAAAGTCACTGGTAGGAGTATTCTATAGGCCACCAAATAGTGACATTATGGTGGGGCAGGCAATAAACAAAGAAATAACTGATGCATGTAGAAATGGTACAGCAGTTATCATGGGGGATTTTAATCTACATGTCTATTGGTTTAACCAGGTCGTCAAGGCAGCCTTGAGGAGGAGTTTATAGAATGTATCCGCGCTAGTTTCCTAGAACAGTATGTAATGGAACCTACGAGGGAACAAGCGATCCTAGATCTGGTCCTATGTAATGAGACAGGATTGATTAATGATCTCCTAGTTAGGGATCCTCTCGGAACGAGCGACCACAATATGGTGGAATTTAAAATACAGATGGAGGGTGGGAAGGTAAAATCAAACACTAGTGTTTTGTGCTTAAACAAAGAAGATTACAATGGGATGAGAAAAGAACTAGCTAAGGTAGACTGGGAGCAAAGACTTTATGGTGAAACAGTTGAGGAACAGTGGAGAACCTTCCAAGCAACTTTTCACAGTGCTCAGCAAAGTTTTATACCAACAAAATGGAAGGACAGTAGAAGGAGGGAAAATCTTAGAATCTTAGAATTTACAGTGCAGAATCGACCGTGGATATCTAAGGAAATAAGGGAGAGTATCAAATTGAAGGAAAAAACATACAAAGTGGCATAGATTAGTGGGAGACTAGAGGACTGGGAAATCTTTAAGGGGCAACAGAACGCTACTAAAAAAGTTATAAAGCAGAGTAAGATAGATTTTGAGGGTAAACTTGCTCAGAATATAAAAACAGATAGTAAAAGTTTCTACAAATATATAAAACAAAAAAGAGTGGCTAAGGTAAATATTGGTCCTTTAGAGAATGAGAAGGGAGATTTAATAATGGGAGTTGAGGAGTGAACAGGTTTTTTGGGTCGGTCTTCACAGTGGAAGACACAAATAACATGCCAGTGACTGATAGAAATGAGGCTATGACAGGTGAGGACCTTGAGATGATTGTTATCACTAAGGAGGTAGTGATGGGCAAGCTAATGGGGCTAAAGGTAGACAGGTCTCCTGGCCCTGATGGAATGCTCCCAGAGTGCTAAAAGAGATGGCTAGGGAAATTGCAAATGCACTAGTAATAATTTACCAAAATTCACTGGACTCTGGGGTGGTCCCGGTGGATTGGAAATTAGGAAACGTGACACCACTGTTTAAAAAAGGAGGTCGGCAGAAAGCAGGTAATTATAGGCCAGTGAGCTTAACTTTGGTAGTAGGGAAGATGCTGGAATCTGTCATCAAGGAAGAAAAAGCGAGGCATCGGGATGGAAATTGTCCCATTGGGCAGACGCAGCATGGGTTCATAAAGGGCAGGTCGTGCCTAAATAATTTAGTGGAATTTTTTGAGGACATTACCAGTTCGGTAGATAACAGGGAGCCAATGGATGTGGTATATCTGGATTTCCAGAAAGCCTTTGACAAGGTGCCACACAAAAGGTTGCCGCATAAGATAAAGATGCATGGCATTAAGGGTAAAGTAGTAGCAGGGATAGAGGATTGGTTAATTAATAGAAAGCAAAGAGTGGGGATTAATGGGTGTTTCTCTGGTTGGCAGTCAGTAGCTAGTGGTGTCCCTCAGGGCTCAGTGTTGGCCCATAATTGTGCACAATTTACATAGATGATTTGGAGTTGGGGACCAGGGGAATGTGTCCAAGTTTGCAGACGACACTAAGATGAGTGGTAAAGCAAAAAGTGCAGAGGATACTGGAAGTCTGCAGAGAGATTTGGATAGGTTAAGTGAATGGGCTAGGGTCTGGCAGATGGAATACAATGTTGACAAATGTGAGGTTATCCATTTTGGTAGGAATAACAGCAAAAGGGATTATTAGACATAGACATAGAATTTACAGTGCAGAAGGAGGCCATTCGGCCCATCGAGTCTGCACCGGCTCTTGGAAAGAGCACCCTACTGAAGGTCCAAACCTCCACCCTATCCCCATAACCCAGTAACCCCACCTAATCCCCATTATTTAAATATATATTAAAACATGCTGCTGTGCAGAGAGACCTGGGTGTGCTAGTGCATGAGTCGCAAAAAGTTGGTTTACAGGTGCAAAAGGTGATTAAGAAGGCAAATGGAATGTTGTCCTTAATTGCTCGAGGGATGGAGTTTAAGACTCGGGAGGTTAGGCTGCAATTGTAAAAGGTGTTAGTGAGGCCACACCTGGAGTATTATGTTCAGTTTTGGTCTCCTTACCTGAGAAAGGACTTATGGCGCTGGAGGGTGTGCAGAGGAGATTCACCATGTTAATCCCAGAGCTGAAGGGGTTGGATTACGAGGAGCGGTTGAGTAGACTGGGACTGTACTCGTTGGAATTTAGAAGGATGAGGGGGAATCTTATAGAAACATATAAAATTATGAAGGGAATAGATAGGATAGATGCGGGCAGGTTGTTTCCACTGGCGGGTGAAAGCAGAACTAGGGGGCATAGCCTCAAAATAAGGGGAAGTCGATTTAGGACTGAGTTTAGGAGGAACGTCTTCACCCAAAGGGTTGTGAATCTATGGAATTCCTTGCCCAGTGTAGCAGTTGAGGCTCCTTCATTAAATGTTTTTAAGATAAAATTTTTTGAAGAATAAAGGGATTAAGGGTTATGGAGTTCGGGCCGGAAAGTGGAGCCGAGCCCACAAAAGATCAGCCATGATTTCATTGAATGGTGGAGCAGGCTCGAGGGGCCAGATGGCCTACTCCTGCTCCTAGTTCTTATGTTATGTTTTTTTAAAAAATTATTTTTATTAAAGCTTTTTTCAACCAGGATTTTTACATAACAAAAAAACAAAACAGTAAACGAAAAATATTTAACAAAACAAGGTGGCTGCTATCATTATACAAAACGAAAAAACACATTATATCAACATGTCGCGTCCCCCCCCCCCCCCCCCCCAAAGGATGCTGCTGCTGCTGCTGACACTTTATTGCTCCCCGAGGGTTATTGCTCCCCTAGAAAGTCAAGGAAAGGTTGCCACCGCCGGGAGAACCCCAGCAAGGACCCTCTCAGGGCAAACTTTATTCGCTCCAGGCTGAGGAACCCAGCCATATCACTAACCCAGGTCTCCACGGTCGGGGGTTTCAAGTCCCTCCACATTAACAAGATCCGTCTCCGGGTTACCAGGGAGGCAAAGGCCAACACCTCAGCCTCTTTCGCTTCCTGCACTCCCGGATACTCCCAACACCCCAAATATCGCTATTGTTCGACTCTACTTCACCCGCGTGTCCAAAATCCTGGACATGGCCCTCGCAAAGCCCTGTCAGAATTCTTTAAGCGCCGGGCATGCCCAGAACATATGGACATGGTTCGTTGGACTCCATGCACATCTCGCGCACCTGTCCTCCACCCCAAAAAACTTGCTCATTCTTGCCGTCATCATGTGAGCCCAGTGCACCACCTTAAACTGAATCAAACTGAGCCTGGCGCATGATGCAGACAAATTCACCTTGCCCAGGGCATCAGCCCACAGGCCCTCATCCCGCTCCTTCTCCCACTTGCCCTTCAGCTCCTCCACTGAGGCTTCCTCCGCCTCCTGCAGCTCCTGATATATGTCCGACACCTTCCCCTCTCCTACCCAGATGCCAGACCAGACACAACACTGTCCTGTATCCTTCAAGGGGGTAACAGCGGAAATGTCCCCACCTGTTTCTTGAGAAAGTCCCGAACCTGGAGGTATCTGAAAGCATTTCCCGGGGGCAGGGCGAACTTCTCCTCCAGCGCTTGCACGCTGGGGAAAATCCCATCTATAAACAGGTCCCCCATCCTTCTAATGCCTGCCCTATACCAGCCTTGAAACCCCCCATCTATCCTGCCCGGAGCAAATCTATGGTTGTTCCATATCAGGGTCCAAACTGAGGCCCCTTCCTCCTTCCTGTGCCTCCTCCAGTGACCCCAGACCCTCAGTGCTGCCGTCACCACCGGGCTTCTGGTGTATCGCGCCGGCGAGAATGGCAACGGTGTTGTTACTAGTGCTTATGTTATGTTAACAATTAATAAACACCTAAATCCCACTTTAACTCGCCTCCCACCCATATATATATCATATATATACACACACACACACACAAGACAAACTCAGATAGGGTGGAAAGGGATAAAAGAAAGTAAGTGAAAGGGAAAAGAGTATTTGCTTCAGATGATGGTTCTTAGCATGTTTTCGTCATAGTAAGCTTGTGGATTAAAGTCTCTGTTTTGCAGCCTGTACTGGTCTTTTCTGCAGTTTTAATGTACCATGCTACAACTTTCCTGGAGAGGCAGAGTCTCTTTCCTCAAACTTTGCTTTCAGTTTGTGGTTTGTCTCCAGGTCTCTGAAGTTCCAGGAATCCAACACCACAGGCTTTCTGGAGCGAGAGACAGTCCTTACAATAGTCTTCTGGAGAGAGTTAGCAACATCTAGCTCTGGAGAGGACTAGATGGATCTTTTCACCATGCTGCCAGAATCAAAACAGAAATCTCCTTCGGTCTCTGAACCATTTCAATGGGATAAGATCCAATCACCACCTGCTACCAGCCAGAGCACAGCGTTTTGGGCCAATTAATTAGCGACCAGCCAAATCGATCAAATCGAGTCCCAGCCCATCTCTGGTCACTGGTGCTTGACAATCTACAACTCCAGTTTAAATCAGTACAGGCTTCTGAATTCTGCTTGAATTAAAGGTACAGGCTGCTTGTCTTAAAGCCACATATCCATTAATCATCCGTGGATCAAAAATGTGATGACAAAAATAAAAGAAAGGGGAAATAAGGGAATAAACAGGAAGTACACTGTTGAGAAATTATTTGTATTGATAGATAAAACAAAGACATAATCTGATGATAAATGGCAGTTATCGGAAGAGTTAAATTAGAAGAAATATTTCAATGTAAAGCATTATTGCAATGTGGAATGCTTTTCAATGTGATCATTGCTAAATAACTGAAAGAAGAGTAATGTGTAAAAGCTTGTGGGGAGACAGCAGGAAAACAACTGTATAAAATTAATGACCAAATTACCATTAGCGAATCTGCACCATAATTGTCCTGGGAGTCATCATTGACATGAAACTGAACTAGACTAGCCAGTGGTTACAAGAGAAGACCATTGGCTTGGAATTCTGCAGCAAATAACTTCTCCTGTCTCTGCAAAGTCTGTCCACCATCTAGAAGACACAAACCAGGATTGTGACGGAATACCCTCCACTTGCCTGGATGAATGCACCTCAAGCAACATGGTTGACTCACTCCACCAATGACACACAGTGGCAGCAGTATGTACCATCTACAAGATGCACTGCAGCAACTCACTGAGATTCCTTTGACAGCACCTCCCACACCTGCAACCTCTACTGCCTAGAATGACAACGGCAGCAGATGCATGGAACATCACCACCTGCAAATTCCCCTCTAAGTGAGGCGGCACGGTAGCACAGTGGTTAACACTGTTGCTTCACAGCGCCAGGGACCCGGGTTCGATTCCCAGCTTGGGTCACTTTCTGTGCGGAGTCTCCACGTTCTCCCCGTGGGTTTCCTCCGGGTGCTCCAATTTCCTCCCACGAGTCCTGAAAGACATGGGGCGTCATTCTCCGAACCCCCGCCGGGTTGGAGAATCGCCGGGGGCTGCTGTGAATCCCGCCCCCGCCGGTTGCCGAAGTCTCCGGTACCGGATATTCGGCGGGGGCGGGAATCGGGCCGCGCCAGTTGGCGGGCCCCCCCGCTCGATTCTCCGGCCCGGATGGGCCGAAGTCCCGCCGATAAATTGCCTGTCCCGCCGGCGTGGATTAAACCACCTTTTGAACGGCGGGACAAGGCGGCATGGGCGGGCTGGGGGGGGCGTGGGGCGATCTGTCCCCGGGGGGTGCCCCCACGGTGGCCTGGCCTGCGATCGGGGCCCACCGATCCGCGGGCGGGCCTGTGCCGTGGGGGCACTCTTTCCCTTCCGCCTCCGCCACGGTCTCCACCATGAGACTCCCTCCACTGCGCACGCGTGGGAAACTGTCAGCGGCCGCTGACGCTCCCACGCATGCGCCGCCCGGGGATGTCATTTCCGCGCCAGCTGGCGGGGTAACAAAGGCCATTTCCGCCAGCTGGCGGGGCGGAAATTCCTCCGGTGTCGGCCTAGCCCCTCAATGTTGGGGCTCGGCCCCCAAAGATGCGGAGCATTCCGCACCATTGGGGCGGCGCGATGCCCGTTTGATTGGCGCCGTTTTGGGTGCCAGTCGGCGGACATCGCGCCGTTTAGGGAGAATTTCACCCATGATGTTAGGTGAATTGGACATTCTGAATTCTCACTCTTAGGAACGTCCTTCCTAATAGGTAGATCTGCACCGGATGGACGGTAGAGGTTCAAGAAGGCAGCTCACCTTCTCAAGACCAAGTAGGGATGGGCTCAAATACTAGCCTCGCCATCAATTCCCATATTCTATCAATGATTTAAAAAATGAATCTGCTGATTTATCCCTTCTAGGTTCTTGAACACATGCTGCACACCCACACCACCCAAAGCTACTCTCCTCTCCCCCCTCATTATGCTGAGATAGATGTTAACCGGGCTCAGTTTTCAGAGTTTAATTCAGAGCTAAAGATTCACAGGTAGAATAATTCAGAGCGATAATGGCCTTGGCTTCTCTGACAGCGTAACTGCTCTGGGAGATGGTGGAAGATCAACTTGTGGCACAACCCCAGCAAAGCTCATCCCGTCTGCAAATCGTTCTTTCCCATTCTGGTATGGTACTGGACAGTGTTTTCACTGCCCCGATTGGTCATTTGATCAGATTCCTGCATTTGGCTAATCAGGTATTCCAGGGACAGACTCCGTTTGAATGTACTTTTATGCTTGCATGGGGTCTAAAGAAGTGAGAGAGACAGAGTGGAAAAAGGAGAGAGTGAGAGGTGATAAGGGAATGTGAGGAGACAGGATGAATTGATCTGAAATTAGTCAGTGTAGTTTGCAATTAACTCCAGCCTACTCTCCCAACTTTCCTATTCTGTCTGTCACTCTTCTCCCCACCCCGCTGTTTCTCTGGCCGGGATCATCTGGCCCAAGATCGCCCCGCCATCGCTGCCAGTGAGAACGGAAAATTTGGCGCTCAGCCAAGACTCCATTCATTGCAGCGGGCAGGAGAATCCCGTCGGCGTGAATGGACGGAGAATTCTGGCCTCTATCTTTCTCACTCTCTCCCCTCCCACTCTGTCTGTCTCTCTCACTTTCTTCCCTTTTCCACTGTGTCTCTCTTTCCCCGTTTCTGACTTTGTATCTTTCTTCCACCTCTCTCCCTTTCTCACCCTCTCACTCCCCTATTCCATTCTGTTTCTTTCTCATCTCCTTTTTCCATTATCTGTCTGTCACTCGCTCCCTCCCCGGCTGTCTCTTTCTCGCTCCCCTATCCCACTCTATCCAGCCACATGTTTCTTGGCGATGGGATTCTCTGCTCTCGCCTGTCAATGGGACTTCCCATTGAAGCCACCAATGCTACCAGGAAGCTCGCAGGTGGCGGTGCGCTGCCGGCACGACCAGAGAATCCCACTGCCAGCGAAGGGCCGGATAATTCCAGCCGATATCTCTCCCTTTTCCCTCTTTCATTCTCTTTACCCCTTCCCAATTTCTCTCCTACTCTGTTCCACCCTGAGTCTCTCCCTCGATCTCTCAATCTCTCAACGTGTTAACTCTGATAAAAATAACCCGTCGAGAATTTCCACCACCATTACCCTGGATTCTTTCATAATATCTTGAATTCAAATCAAAGTTGCTGATTTTTTTTCGAGCTATTGCCATACAGTTCAGCAAAGGGCAAATTCCATTTAACTCCAACAGGCCTCATATATGAGAGCGCATTCAAAGTGAACACATAACTGTAGAAGCATTTTCCAAGACTAAGTATTAAGCTGGCTTTCATGTGAGGGATTTCCCTTCTTAATTATGGCTCAGCTAACACAAAGGCTCGCGGAGAAAGTAACTCTGGTTAAAGATGGTCTTTATTTCCCAAGCTTGGTCAACATACGTGGGAGAGCAATCTGGGTCAGTTCCAGATTCATGGATAGTTGGGGACTTATGCATAATTTCCTGATGCTTTCCAGACTCCCTTACCTACTGTCCTTGGTTCCTAATCTGGGGCGAAATTCTCAGGAAACGGCGCGATGTCCGCCGATTGGCACCCAAAACGGCGCCAATCAGACGGGCATCGCGCCGCCCCAAAGGTGCGGAATGCTCCGCATCTTTGGGGGCCGAGCCCCAACATTGAGGGGCTAGGCCGACGGCAGAGGAATTTCTGCCCCGCCAGCCGGCGGAAACGGCCTTTGTTGCCCCGCCAGCTGGCGCGGAAATGACATCTCGGGCCGGCGCATGCGCGGGAGCGTCAGCGGCCGCTGACAGTTTCCCACGCATGCGCAGTGGAGGGAGTCTCTTCCGCCTCCGCCATGGTGGAGACCGTGGCGGAGGCGGAAGGGAAAGAGTGCCCCCACGGCACAGGCCCGCCCGCGGATCGGTGGGCCCCGATCGCGGGCCAGGCCACCGTGGGGGCACCCCCTGGGGCCAGATCGCCCCGCGCCCCCCCCAGGACCCCGGAGCCCGCTCACGCCGCCTTGTCCCGCCGGTAAGGTAGGTGATTTAATTTACGCCGGCGGGACAGGCAATTTATTGGCGGGACTTCGGCCCAGCCGGGCCGGAGAATCGAGCGGGGGGCTCGCCAACCGGCGCGGCCAGATTCCCGCCCCCGCCAAGTCTCTGGTGCCAGAGACTTCGGCAACCGGCGGGGGCGGGATTCACGCCAGGCCCCGGCGATTCTCCAACCCGGCGGGGGGTCGGAGAATGTCGCCCCTGGTCCGTATTTATAACGGCTGTCTGGGGACTGCTGATAAGGAATGTTTCTGCTGAACAGGCTGTTTCATGTGTGAATCTGCCTTTCTAAAGAATGTGGCCAAGTTTGCTGGCTAAGCCCCATTATGCCTTGTGAACATTTCACTGTTAACAAGGATTAATATGCTTTAAGAACACACATTTAATTGTTAATAATTGCTACAGGTGCTTCTGCCCAGGGAATAAATTTTCTACTGTTTGTTTTATAGTCTTTATCCAGTAAATTAACCTAAGTATGTATCAAATTACTTAATTCTGTCATATTCATCCATACTTTTATGTCTTACTCTTTATCCTAGCTATCTTGATCTAACAGTGTTTTGCCCTGAGCCCTCTTTCAGTAACCAATCTGATCGAATCAGGGCACTGAAAGACAAACCAATCAGGGCAGCAGAAACCTGTACAATGCCAAACCAGCCTGGGAAACAAAACCCGTACCACCCTTCCCCACAAGGAGATGTGTGCAGCAAATGGGAGTCTTCAGATATTCTCCACTACATATGTGGATATGTGGGTAATGATTGTGGGAAGTCAATAACATTTGCAGGGTAAGGGCAAGGATGAGACTAGCTAAATTGGCTCTTGCAGAGAGCTGGAACAGGCTTGATGGACTGAATGGCCTTCTGTGCTATAACTATTCTAAGAATCTACCTTTAATATCAGTTAGCTCCCTACAAAAGAAGTTCGCAAAGTTAACTGCTGGCTAGTTCAGATCTTGTACAGGAAGCAAAAAGATCACTTTCAAATAGTCCTAATCCTGTATTAAAATTTAAAGGAGAACCTGCATTTATGTAGCACCTTTTTAACTTTTGAATATTGCAAAGCGTTTTTCCTGAGGGCTAAATAATTGACCGAGAAGACATCAGGAATGTTTCCCTTCTCTTCAAGTAATGGAATTTTTAAAAAAATCTCTACCTGAGAGAGTAGATGGGATCTTGGTTTAATGTGTAGCGGTATCTTTTGCTGAAGCTGTAGAAGGGAAAATCGGTAACGGTGTACAATGGTTGTTTGCCCTTTTAAGACAATTCTTGTAAACAGAATGAGTCATCTGGAACACATAGGCATGAAAATATGTACATTTTGTTGCATCACCACCACCAAACACACCCAAATCTTTGCCCTCTGATTCATAAATGCGTGTTTTTCCACATTTCACTGAGGACTGATTCACATTAGACAGAAAGAATGGGTTCCATAGCAGGGTATCGGTCAACGAAAGGTGGTGGCAATCAACCAAAGGCTTAACCTCAGACGGAAGGAATCCTCATCGTTTCCAACATATTCAGATTAAAATTCTATTAACATTATGGGAAATGGTAGAATAGAAAGTGGCCATCTGCAGTGGTGTGAGTATTCCCAATCTTGGCTACACAAGGCACAATGACTTCCAACAAAATTGCTGGCAACTATTCATTAGTACTGAGAAAGTGTTGGCTTATGTATGTAACTCAAATGTTCAAAAATGCAGAAATATCAGCCGGGATTCTCTGTTCTCTGCTGCTAAGATTGGGAATCCCAAATGGGTGGAGAATCCCGCATTGGCCCCAAAACGGATCGACACCGGGCAGCAGACTCGTCCCCAGTCCTACCCCACCAGCGGTAGAAGGCTTCCCGCCCCGCGGAAAAATGCAAACAGCTGATTTACATTCACTAGAATGAATTAACGGGCTGGAAGCCGGAATCTACCCAACCCTCCCACTATTATGCTTTAACCCCCACAGCAGGAACTCCACTAGGCAGGCTTTGGTGCAAGTATTGTCAAGTGCTTTCCTGGCACGATGGACCCCGAGAGGGATCAAGGGGTCTACCCCTTGCTAATGTGTCCCTCTGCCATTGCCAGGCTGCGGGGAGAGGGTTCCCAAGGGTCCAAGGAGTTGGGTGTGCTTGGGCTTTGGATAAGGGGTTGACCCCAGGACCGTCCCCTGGGATGGGGGTCCTATCTGGACTGCCCCTTCCAGCCCTGGGTAAGCTGTCTCAGGCAGCCCTCTGTCAAAATTATTCATCCTGGTCTGACCTGTTTAAACTCTGAAGTGACCTTCTCACTCTGAACTGCTCTGCCTGACAGCTGATGAGCAGATCAGAAAATTCATTGAAAATTCAAGCCAGGGATTTTCCCTTTCCTGACATCTGCTCCCTCAGCCCTATGCTTTTAAAACTGCTGCTTTTGAAGTGTCAGAGCCTTCTTAGAAAGCCCACAACACTGGAAAAGCCTTGAAATCCCCTCAGATCTTTTGAAATGCCTAGCATTCTTCAATTTCACAGTACAGTACCTTTAACTAGCCTTTGACAGGTTTCTGATTTTCAATCCCCTGATCAAATCTTAGCTGCATTGTCAGTCAACCACCTCAACAAACAACCTCCCAAACGTTATGGCACACACTCCTTTAGGATGGCAACGTGGCTAGCACTGCTGCCTCACAGCGACAGGGACCCAGGTTCAATTCTGGCCTTGGGTCACTGTCTATGTGGAATTTGTACATTCTCCCCCTGTCTGCATGGGATTCCTCCGAGTGTTCCAGTTTCCCCTCACAGTCCAAAGATGTGTTGATTAAGTGGATTGGCCATGCCAAATTGCCCCTTCATGTCTAGGAATGTGCAGGTTAGGTTATGGGGTTACGGGGATAGGGCAGGATGGACGGGTGAGTGGACCTGGGTAGGGTGCTCTTTGAAAGGCTTGGTGCAGACTCAATGAGCCGAATTACCTTCTTCTGTAGGGATTCTATGTAGAACGCTGTTCAGAAACATTAGGAAAAGGAGCAGTCCATTCAATACCCCTTGTTATACTCAAGGAAAACAAGTAGTGAAGGATAGAGCTGGAACCAAACATAACACACTTTTATAAGCATTTATTCAGAGGCAATGGCATGAATCTTCTCCCAGTTGGGAAGACTCAAGAGCCCTTTGAAACTGGCAGGCAGGTTCTCATTCTGGGATTCCTAACCGCAATCCTGGGATGTCCGATTTTTAGGAGTGCCTTTAAAGGGTGCGGACTGGCTACTGTCATAAGACCGCACCTGACACTCCTGATCTGGTTGGCTCCACTGTGGAGTTAGGTATGTCCTACCTTTCTGCAATTTCATGGGGTCGGGCTAGGTTTTCCAAAAAGTCATGGTTCACGGCACCTCAGAGGAGTTCTGAATCCAATCTGCATGAGAATCCTCTCCACAGGTGTCCCCTCGTGTCTCTCAATGCCAAGATAAGCCCCCCCAGCCCCTTACTGCCTATACCAAACTATGCCTCTCCATCCACATGGCCACTCATGCTAAGCTATTGCACTCCTCTGCCCATTGACCTACTATGCACTGTAAAGAACCAATGGACCTTATGGTGACAGTAGGACATGTTAAACCTTAAGAAGTAATTAATTAATTTCTTTCCGCTATATTAAATAAAGTAATTTCACAAGGCAATAAATGTCAATCACCCAGATCCTTTAAAGTATCAACAGAAACCACAAATCCTTGGAGCCACTTAACCTTGTGTAAATAAATATTGTGAAACTGACAGCAGAGATCAGAGAACCAAAGCCGGCAACCAAGCAATGTTTTCCCTGGGGCATAGGTGTGTCAACATGAATAATGGATGGTCGGGTTCTAAGCCAAGCAAACAAAATTAGGATGTTTTATGGTCACAGAGGAGTCAGATTTGAGAACATGAAGTAAAATGATTTGTTTTAAGCAACCAATAAACAGGTCTCTGCCGGGACCTCTCTAGGCCGGCTCCCATCTGGGCTGGCTTTTATGTTAGAGTCCATTACCTCTCATCGGGAAAGCTCGTATTCCACAAGGCTCACGGGGAAGCTAATCGGTCAGTCCCCGTAGGTCTTGTGCAAGTCATAACATCCCTCCGCTCCGAGGAAGGTGGAACAGGAGGGCACCTGTTCTTCATTGCCGACAGCTGCTCTTCCTGTGTCTGGAGGGCTGACTCAGAGGGCATGTATCATGTCGGGGAATGCTGTCCTTGCTTATTTCCTAGGAGGCACCATCACAGGCAACTGTTCACAGTCTGAACCTTCCGACGCCTGGGCAGAGTCGACAACTTCTGGCATCTCTGTGTTGTGCTGGCTGCTACGGAGGAGTTTGGAGTAAATGCTGGTGTCCTCTCCTTGAGGTGGTCCACATGCTTCTTCATTATTCTGTCTTGTGCTCGGACTCGGTATGACACAGAACCTGTCTGCTGTATTGTCATCCTAGGAACCAACTTGGTGCCATTGCCCAAGTTCCGAATATAAATTGCATCACCAGACTCATAGAATTTACAGTGCAGAAGTAGGCCATTCGGCCCATCGAGGCTGCACCGGCTCTTGGAAAGAGCACCCTATCCAAGGTCAACACCTCCACCCTATCCCCATAACCCAGTAACCCCACCCAACACTAAGGGTAATTTTGGACACTAAGGACAATTTATCATGGCCAATCCACCTAACCTGCACATCTTTGGACTGTGGGAGGAAACCGGAGCACCCGGAGGAAACCCACGCACACACGGGGAGGATGTGCAGACTCCGCACAGACAGTGACCCAAGCCGGAATCGAACCTGAGACCTTGGAGCTGTGAAGCAATTGTGCTATCCACAATGCTACCGTGCTACCCCACGGGCAGTCTTCTCACGCTTCCCCCGCCCCCGTTTCTCCTGATTGCACCATACGTTCCAGTCAATATGACGCTGAGGCGGGTCTGGAGCTGCATGCCCTTCAAAAGTTCTTCTGGTGCTACACCGGTCATTGCGTCTGGGTTGATGCGGTAGCAAAATAGAATCCTAGCCAGCCCCTGAGGTCTACTTATTTAGGCTGTTATGGGCCAGGGTTTAGAGAACCCCAAAGTGTATCATGGAGTTCACCTGACCCACAACTTTTAATAGATTGTGGTATGGGGAGCACACATCCCACTCTACAGGTGTGATACAGCAGAAATGGAAAAGTATTTTTGAAAGCAAAACAATGTTTATTCTATGAACTCAAGTTAACCTTTTTAAAACATACAGTGAACATCTTAGCAACCATTAATTCAAATACAACCCCCAAAGAATACAACATTAAGTAATCCTTTAAGCTTCCCTTTTAACATCCATAAGACTTAAAACACCTTTTACCAGAAGCACATCAGGTTTACATTCACTACTGAGAACATTGATAATTCTGAATTCACCAAATGATCAAGAGATAGTCTTTTGATGGCAGAGAGAACAGCAGTACCCCTGCTTGGTCTGGCTTCAGCTCCAACACGGAAAACGAAACTAAAACACACCCTGCAGCAAACAGCCTAAAACAAAAGTAAAAAGCTGACAGACAGCCCAGCTCCACCCACTCTCTGACATCACTGCAGTAATAAACACCCATTTCTTAAAGGTACTCTCACTACAGATACTTATATACACACCCTTTTATAAACACCCATTTCTTAAAGGTACTCTCACATGACAAGACCTTGTTTTAAAGTCTGTGCCGCCCTTCAGGTTGGGTGGTACGAGTGTGCGGAGATGCCACATCCCGTTGGCTTTCATACAACCCCAAACTCCTCGCAGGTAAAGGGCATGCCGATATCCATGACCAGCTCTTCTGGAATGTCATGAGTACTGAATGAGAGCCAAAGCTTCTCGATCATTTCCCTCAATGTAGTGGACGTCATCTTGTGTACCTCGAGGCACTTTGACTGAGCATTGATGATGATCAGAAACATGCATCCCAGAAAGGGGCCTGTAAAGTCGGCATGGAACTGCATCCAAATCGGCCCAGCCACTCCCATGGGTGGAGAGGCGCAGTGGGTGGAAGTTTATGTTGCTCCTGGCAGATACTGCATTGTTGAGCCAGTCTCTCTATGTCTCCATCTAGGTCTGACCACCAGATGCAACTAATGGCGAGCATTTTCATGTTCAAAACCCCTGGATGCTCATTGTGCAGATCCCGTAGTATGGGGTCCTGGTCCTGGCGAGGGACCACGACTCGAGTTCCCCACAGGAGGATGCCACCCTCAGCACTGAATTCTAATATCTTGGTCAAGAAGGCCTGTAATTCCTCAGGCAACATCCAATGCTGACCTCAGTACAGCACGAAGTGGCGAACCTTTGACAAAGGGTGTCTGTGTCTACTCACGGATTTGGGCCGCAGTAACTGGTGATATATCCAAGAAATTTAATGTTGTGACAACTTGGTCAGCCATTGGGGGAGACGGTGGGTGCGTCGGCAGAGGGAGTCAACATGTCGGCATTCACAATTTGAGTGCCTGGCTGATCTTCAAATGTATACTCATTCGCCGCCAGTAATAGGGCCCATCCGTGGATCCTGGCGGATGCTATCAGCGAGACCTCCTTGTTTTTTAAACAGGTCCAATAACAGCTTGTGGTCTGTCAGGATAGTAAAATGACACCTATATACATACTGATGGACGTTTTTGACCGCGAATACCATGGCCAGCCCTTTTTTTTCAATATGCGGGTAGTTTTGCTCCATCGCGGCCAACGTCCTGGATGTGAATGTGATTGGTCGTTCCTTCTCGTCGTCCATATGGTGTGACAATACAGTGCCAATGCCATGCGGGGTACACCACATGTGGCCACCAGCGGTTTAGCAGGATCGTAGTGTGTCAACAGGCCAGCCGACGTTAATTGCCTCTTTACCCAAGCAAACGCCACCTTCTTAGGTGCTCTCCATGCCCACTCCTGTTTTTTTTTAGCAGGGTATGCAGAGGACTGAGTATGATCGCAAGGCCTGGGATGACCTTTCCGTAATAATTCACGAACTCCAGAAAAGAGTGCACTTCCATCGTCTTTCCCGAAGTGGAGGCTTGGCCAATCGCTCACGCCTTCTTTTTCATCAGATGCAGGCCGTCCCGGTCTATGCGGTACCCTAAGTAGTCAACCTCTCTGGCTTGGAAGATACACTTTTTCCTGTTTAGGCAGATGCCTGTCTCTGAAAAATAGCGGAGGACTTCCTCTTGGTTGCTCAACTGTTCGCGCTCCGTGGCTCCCTTGACCAGAAGTTGTCCATGTAAACCGCCACCCGCCACAGTCCCCTCAGAATGTTTTCCATGACATGCTGAAAGATGGTGCAAGCTGATCATAGATTATCATAGAATTTACAGTGCAGAAGGAGGCCATTTGGCCCATCGAATCTGCACCGGCTCTTGGAAAGAGTACCCTACCCTAGGTCAACACCTCCACCCTATCCCCATAACCCAGTAACTCCACCCAACACTAAGGGCAATTTTGGACACTGAGGGCAATTTATCACGGCCAATCACCTAACCTGCACATCTTTGGACTGTGGGAGGAAACCGGAGCACCCGGAGGAAACCCACGCACACACGGGGAGGATGTGCAGACTCCGCACAGACAGTGACCAAAGCCGGAATCGAACCTGGGACCCTGGAGCTGTGAAGCAATTGTGCTATCCACAATGCTACCGTGCTGCCCGATGGCACTTCAAATGGTAATCCTGTAGGTATTTATAGTCATATATTGCTAGGACTCAGGGTCCAAAATTAGTTGGAGAAATGCGTGGCTCATGTCAAGTTTTGCAAACGAATGATCTCCAGCCAATTTTGCATACAAACCTTCGATCAGCGGCAATGGATACCTTCACTTGGTATGCCCTATTCAATGTTAATTTACAGTCATCGCAATGTTGAACAATGTTATCCGGTTTCAGTATCCGGACTACCGGTGCCGCCCAATCGGCGAATCCTACTGGCCTGATGATTCCAAGACTCTCCAGCTGGCCATGCTCCACCTCGACCTTCATCAGTAACACGTAGGGGACACACTGGGCTCGAAAATAGTGGGGCTGCACCTCAGGGTCTACTTGAATGTTAGCCAAGGCACCCTTTTTAATTTGAAAATGTTTTTTTTTAAATTTTCATCTTTTATATCCAACAATTTATGAATTACAAAACTCCACATAAACCAATACATATATTCACAAGTGAGCATCTTCACAACACCAACTTTGGCCTTGACCCCCCCTTTAACCGGCATACATATTTTACATTCCCCAATATGGCCAAACACATATTTACAGGCATTTCTATACAATTTGGCTTGGGCCTTAGCTTGCCATTGAACCAGTGCCTTGCAGATTTGTCCCTCCTGCTTTTCCCTCGCGTTTCTTGTACATGCTGTAGCCACCCCACCTTCCTCTCCCCCTGTCCTTTTCCCTTTCACCCCTTTCCTTTTTCTCTCTACCCTGTGGCATGCCCATGCCTCCCCCACCCCCCTTACTCTACAAGCTGCTGGCTACGAAAAGGTCTTGAAACAAGTTGGTGAATTTTGTCCACATCCTGTTGAAGGTTTCTTCTGACCCTGGAATGGCCTCAAAGAAGGTTGTCCAATACACGACAAGTCTGCAGCAAGCCCAGACCATGTGGGTGTGGTTGGCCAGGCCTCCCTGGAACCATTTGCATTTGCCCTCTATCTCTGTGAAGAACCAGCTCATCTGTGTTCTGGTTAGGTGCGCTCTGTGCACCACCTTTAGGTGCATTAGGCTCACATGGAGGTAAAGTTCGCCGTGCAATGCTTCGATCCAGAGTCCTCCCCCTATCTCTTTGCCTAGTTCCTCCTCCCATTTTTCTCTTGCCTCATCCGGGGGAAGCAAAACTCCTTCAACAGTCACCCGTACATGTCCGCGCAGTTCCACTCACCCAGGTCGCCCACCTCCAGCAGTTCTACTAACAAGTGTCCTGGTATCCCGGGGTACATTGTTGTTTCTTTGCGAATGACGTTTTTGACCTGACTGTATCTCAGGTCATTTCCTCTTGGTAGCTGAAACTTCTCCATGAGTTCCCCACTGATCGATGCTCTATCATCCGTGTACATGTATCTAAACACCGTCAGATACACGTTCTGTTTCCACCTTTTTAAGGTGGCATCCATTATTGCGGCAATGAGCCTACAGTTCTTGCAGATGGGGGCCATGGTGGTCATTTCGGTTAGGCCAAAGTGTTGCCTCATTTGGTACCATGTCCGCAGCTACTACCACTGGGCTCCTTGAGTATTTAGCTGCGGGGGGGGGTGTTGGGACTATGGCTCGGAGGGATGTCCCTGTGCAGGAACTCTCCTCCATCCTCACCCATTCTGCTACTGGTTCCTTGACCCATCCACGTACTCTTTCTGCAGTGGCTACCCAGTGGTAGAACTGAAGGTTCAGAAGGGTCAGGCCACCCACATTTTTCCCCCTTTGCAGCACATTCTTTTGGACCCTCAGGCTCTTCCCCCCCATACACACACACACAAATGTACCATGACTAGCCTGTCGACTGTATTGAAAAAGGCCTTAGTGATGCAGATTGGGAGGGATCTGAACAGAAAGAGGAACCTAGGCAGTACGTTCTTTTTGATCGTCTGTATTCTCCCTGCGAGGGAGAGTGGGAGTGGGCCCCACCTCGGCAGGTCCTTTTTTACTTTCTCCACCAGACTTGGCAGGTTTCATTTGTGGGCTATCCCCAGGTAGCGGAATTTGGTCTGGACCTGCTTAAATGGCAGACCCTCCAGCTCTGTCCCTCCCCCCTGCAGATTTATAGGGAAGATCTCGCTCTTGCTCAGGTTAGGCGTGTAACCTGAGGAGGTTCCAAACTCCTTTAGGGGTTTCATTATCCTTTCCATGCTGGTCTGGGGGTTCGAGATGTAGAGAAGCAGGTCATCCACATAGAGTGAGACTCTTTGCTCTCTCTTTCCCCTTTGAATATCTCTCCACCCCTTTGCCGCCCTCAGGGCGATCGCCAGTGGCTCAATAGCCAGAGTAAACAGCAGCAGGGAAAGAGGGCATCCCTGCCTTGTGCCTCTGTGAAGCCGGAAGTACCTGGAGCTGGTATGTTTGTCTTTACGCTCGCTATAGGACGCTGTACAGTAATTTCGCCCAGGCGGTGATCCCTGATCCAAGTCCAAATCGTGCCAGTACCTCTATGAGGTACTTCCATTCGACTCTGTTGAAGGCTTTTTCTGCGCCAGGGAGGTGATCACTTCTTGTGTTCTCTCCCTGGATGGGGTCATTATCACGTTCAGCAGGTGCCTGATATTTGATATTAACTGCTTGCCCTTGACAAAGCCCACCTGGTCCTCTGCGACTACCTGACACGCAGGATGCTGTGGGAGGTGAGGGAGAAGATTCCAGGGGCTCTGACCCAAATGTTTAGAGAATCATAGAATTTACAGTGCAGAAGGAGGACATTCGGCCCTTTTGAGTCTGCATCTGCCCTTGGAAAGAGCACCCTTAAACCAGGCTTCCACCGTACCCCCGTAATCCAGTAACCCAACCTAACCTAATGGGAAATTTAGCATGGCCAATCCACCCAACCTGCACATCTTTGGACTGTGGGAGGAAACTGGAACACCCGGAGGAAGGGGAGAAAGTGCAAACTCTCGACAGATAGTCACCCTAGGCCGTAATTGAACTTGGGACTTTGGAGCTGTGAGGCAGCAGTGCTAACCACTGTGCCACCTTGCTTCTCTGGCCACGGGGGAGGTTCCAGAGGACTGAAAAACAGCTAATGTGGTCCCACTATTTAAGAAAGATTGTAGAGATAAGCCAGGGAACTACAGACCAGTGAGTCTCACGTCAGTGGTAGAGAAACTATTGGAGAAAATTCGGAAGGAGAGAATCTATCTCCTCTTGGAGAAGTAAGGTTTAATCGGGAATAGTCAGCATGGCTTTGTCAGAGGGAGGTCTGCCAAACAAATTTGATTGAATTTTTTGAACATGTAACCAGGTGTGTGGATGAGGGTAGTGCAGTTGATGTAATTTACATGGATTTCAGCAAAGCCTTTGACAAGGTCCTACATGGGAAACTTGTAAAGAAGGCAACTGCACATGGGATACAGGGTAACTTGGTACGGTGGATTAAAAATTGGCCTAGCTGTAGGAGTCACAGGGTGATGACAGACAGCTGCTTTAGTGATTTGACGCCAATGTCCAGTGGCGTACCACAGGGATCTGGGCTGGGACCCCTATTGCTTGTCATTTACAGAAACAACATAGATGACTATGGGGTGGGGGTAGCATCAGTAAGCTTGTGAATGGCACAAAGATTGGCCGGGTGGTTAACAGTGAGGTTGAGTGTCTTGGGTTACAGGAAGATATAGACGGGATGGTCAAATGGGCAGGAAAGTGGCAGATGGAATTTGACCCTGAAAAGTGTAAAGTTATATACTTTGGAAGGAGTAATGGGGTGACAAGGAAGTATTCAATGAATGGCCTGGCACTGGAAAGTTCTGGGCAACAAAGGGACCTTGGAGTGTTTGTGCATAGATATGAAGGCAGAAGGGAAGGTTAATAGGGTGGTGAAAAAGGCATCTGGGACATCAATCGAGGCGTAGATTACAAATGCAGGAAGGGTCATGTTGGAGTTGTATAGACCTTTGGTGAGGCCACAGCTGGAGTACTGTGTGCAATTCTGGTTGCCACCTTATAGGAAGGATGTGACTGCACTGGAGGGAGTGCAGAGGCGATTCACCAAGATGTTGAATAGTTACATTATGAAGAGAGGTCGGATAGGCTTGGGTTGTTTTCTTTTTTAAAAAAATGTATTTTATTACAAACATGTATCAAAACATGTTACAGCGAATTAACACCCCGGGAAACATGCTTCCCAACAATCAACTATACAGTCTGTACTGACTTTCCCTCTTTTTCACCCCCCACCCCCGCGACGAACAGCCCCTCAAACACGGTCACAAACATCCCCCACCTTTCCTCAAACCCCGCTGAAGAGCCCCTTAACTCATACTTTATCTTCTCTAATCGCAGGAAGTCATACAGGTCACCCAACCAAGCCGCTACCCACGGTGGTGATGCCAACCGCCACTCCAACGAAATTCACCGCCGTACAATCAGAGAGGCGAAGGCCAAGACATCGGCCTTCCGCCTCTCCATGAGCTCCGGCTTCTCTGAAACCCAAATATCGCCACAAAAGGTCCACCTCCTCCTCCACTACCCTGGCTAAGACTGCGAACACTCCCGCCCAGAATCTTCCCAATTTTTCGCAACCCCAAAATATGTCCGCGTGATTCGCTGGCCCCCGCCCACACCTCTCACACTCATCTGTTACCCCCTGAAAGATCTGACTCATTCTCGCCCGCGTCATATGCACCCTGTGCACCACCTTAAACTGTATCAGGCTCATCCTGCACATGTGGAGGTCCCATTTACCCTACGCAGTGCCTCACTCCATGCTCCCCAATTGATCTCCTCTCCCAACTCCGCTTGGCTTGGGTTGTTTTTGTTGGAGCAGAGAAGACTGAGGGGCAACCTGATTGAGGTGTACAAGATTATGGGGGCTATGGACAGGGTGGATAGGGAGCAGCTGTTCTCTTTAGTTAAAGTGTCAGTTTCGAGGGGGCACAAGTTCAAAGTGAGGGGCAGGAGGTTTAAGGGTTATTGAAGGAACAAAGGAGAATGGTGACGGTCTGGAATGCACTGCCTGAGAGGGTGGTAGAGGCAGGTTGCCTCACATCCTTTAAAAAGCATCTGGATGAGCACTTGCCATGTCGTAACATTCAAGGCTACAGGTCAGGTGCTGGCAAGAAGGATTAGGTAGACAGGTCAGGTGTTTTACATGCATCGGTGCAGACGTGACAGGCCGAAGGGCCTCTTCTACACTGTATTATTCTGTGATTAAGTGCTGAGATAGACCTGTAGGATCCACACTCCTTCGGGTCTTTGTCCCTTTTGGGTATGAGCGATATTGAGGCTTAGGGCAGTGTTGTTGGCAGGGTGCCCCTTATTAGCGAGTCTGTGAACAACTCCCGCAGGTGCGGAGCCAGTGCTGGTGCAAATGTTTTGTCGAAGTCCGCTGGGAATTCATTTGGCCCTGGCGCTTTCCCTGCCTGCATGGTATTGATACTCTCCATGACTTCCCCCACTACTAGTGGTGCCTCCAGGACCCATCTCCTATCCCCTCCCACAACCAGCATGTCCAGTCCGCCGAGGAGCTGCTTCATCTTCAAGTCGCCCTCTGGGGGCTCGGAAGTGTATAGTCCTCGGCAGAAAGTTGCGAAGGCTTTGTTGATCTTTTTTGGTGCTGCAACTAGCCTGCCATGTCTGTCTTTAACCTGAGCTATTTCCCTCATGGCTACCTATATCCTCAGGTGGTGACCCAGCAGGCGGCCGGCTTCGTCTCCATGCTCGTGTCTAGTGGAGCTGGTGCACTGCCTTTCCGGTGGAGAGCAGGTTGAAGTGCATTTGCAATTTCTTCCTCCCGCCAGACTTCCACGTTGGGACCGTGGAGTATCGCCAATCCACCTTCAGTATGGGGTCGGCCTGCTGTTGCCTGGCTGCTCTCTCCCCTCGTCTTTCTGAGCCTTGAATGCAATAATTTCCCCCCTGATCACCGCCTTCCAGAATGTGAACGGTGAGACCTCCCCATTCTGGTTATTGGTTACATACCATCTATGGCCTGTGATACCCGATTGCAAAATGCCTTGCCGGCAAGGAGGGTCGTGTCCAGCCTCCATGGGGGGGGGCGTTGAGCCGGGCTGTCTCCAGCCTCACATCCACGTAGTGTGGAGCGTGGTCGGAGATTACAATTGCAGAGTATTCCGCTCCCAGTACCCCTGGAAGCACCGATTTCCCACTACAATGAAGCCAATCCTCGGGTTGACCCTGTGGACCTGGGAGGAGAACTTTCTCTCCCCTGGGTGCGTGAACCTCCAAGGGTCCACTGCCCCATTTGCTCCTTAAAGGTGTTCAGTTCCATTCCCATATTTATTAGTTTCCCTGATTTGGGGTTGGATCTGTCCATCCATGGGTCCTGTACGCGGTTAAAGACCTCCCCATGGTGAGTCTGTGTGTGTCTATGTTGGGGATTTCTGCCGTGGTTTTCCTTATGCCATCTGTGCCGTCCCAGTTGGGAGCCTACACAATTACCAGAACCACTGATGTTCTTTCCAAGACACCACTAACCATGAAATACTGTCCCCCTCAGTCCGTGACCGTCTTTGTCGCCGTGAAGGCTGCCCTCTTGTTCAGTAGCATGGACACCCCTCTAGTCCTTGTCCCGTAACACGATTGGTACGTCTGACCCACCCAGCTCTTCCTTACCCACAGTCATTCTTTCTTCCTCGGGTGTACCTCCTGGAGGAAGATAACATCAGCCCTCAGATTTTTCAGGTGGGCGAAAACTCTCAAACTTTTCACTGGGCCGTTAAGTCCACTGATGTTTCAGGTGACTATTCTAATGGGTGGTTTCTGCACCCGCCCTCCTGTGGGATCAACCATACTTACCACTTGGATGCGCCCTGCACTCTGGGGTTTCCCTTTGTTTGGGGGCCATCCAAGGTGGCCGTACGTTCCATGTGTCAGCGTCCCTGCGCTCCGGGGTTTCCCTTTGTCCAGGGGCTATCCAAGATGGCTATCTTTGCCATTCACTCCATGTGGCTAAGCCCCTGCAGTCCGAGGTTTCCCTTTGCTTCGGGGTCCATCAAGTTCTTGGTGTCACTGTTTTCGCTGCCACCATGTGCGACCTGTCGTAGCCAGCATTCTACCTCCCCTCCACCCTGTTCCTGGCGAGTCACCTTCCTTGCGTCCGCTCAGCACATCCCCCTCACGGAAGTCGTCTAGCCATGGCGCCCTTGATCCTTCCTAAAGCAGTTTGAAAAACTTTGGGATGTTTCCCCGACACGACACAGAGGCCTCCGGAGCTCATCTGAAAAATCCGCGATCAATCCAGGCGGAAGCGTTGTAGCCAGTCACAGCCTAGTAATCTCGGACCGAGACCTTTAACGACGATCAATAGCAGCCGAACTGACTGCTGCCCATAGGTCACCAAGGACGTCATTCCCGCTATGGTGAGTGCTTCCCCTGTGCCCGTCACCAGCCTTGCTTCCGTATCCCACAAGCTTAACCATTCCACACGATTTAATTTGAACATTTGTTTCTCGAAGACCCATGTCCAGTTCCATCTTCAGGGGATGACTTTCACTTGCACGGTAATCCGATGGGAGCAGCTCTGCGCTCTGCAGTTCAGCTGCATGCATCCTTCATCATCGGGTTGATCCAAATGAAACGTTCGGGCTCTGGGCCAGCCTCTGCCTCGGGTGGGGCGGCATACCTAGTGGTTGGGCTGCGGTTTTCGCTCCCGCCGGCTTCTGCGACCACATGTCCCGTATCAACTGGGGTCGCAGATTCAGGGGAGATATCTTGTCTGCTCAACGTGGTCCCGGAACACCGGGCCTGGCTTCGACAGTGTTTGGCCCGGGGCAGAGAATGGAGGTCTCACAGGATCTACTCATTTCCCGCAAGGCATCGGGATCAGGAACCCGCCCACAATGGTCGGGACTAAGTCATGCTCGCGTAGGTAGGCTTTAAACCCACTTATGGCCTACTTATCCGGTATCTATCGGCCTTCCAAGTTCTACCAGCCTCCTCAGGGAGACCGCAGCCGGGTGCCGTCACGACTGGTCCACACAAAGTTGGACCAGGTGGAATGGCACCCGGGAGTCTCGAAGGGCATCAGCAGCCCCTGGGTGGCCAGGGATAGTGCAGGATGGTCCCCGGGCCCTTCCCCTGGAACGCGGGCACCTTGGCACTGCCAGGCTGGCAGCTTGGCACTGCCATGCTGGCAACGCCAGGGAACCTGGGTGGCACTGCCAAGCCGGTAACAGCACTGCCAGGGTGCGAGTGCAAAGGTTCCCAGGTGCCAGGGTGGCACTGCCATGGGTGAGGGCCAAGGGGGGACCATTCCCGGTGAAAGGAGAGAGGAGGGGTGTATGAAGGGTGGGTGGGGTGCAGGGCAGGTAAGAAGGGAGCCTATGGGTTGGAGGTTTGACGGTTTGGGGTCCTGGAAGGGAGGGGCCTGTAGAGGTCTTTGACCTTCTTGGGGAACTGGGTGCCGGTCCTCCTGATGACACTCTCCGAGGCAGACGCTGGCCCAGGCGGCGGTGGCTACCCTGTGGCTGGTGTCTCTGGGAGGGGGTTTGGGTGGCTCTGAAGAGGGGGGGGCTCCCAGGGACCCTATAGTGGGGTGACCTCACTTGGGGTGATGGGGTAATGCCCATGGGTGTGGGGGGTGATATTACCCATGGGTGGGGGACCCACAAGCTGCCACTGGATTCACGCCGCAAATCATGGTTCGCTGGCTGATTTGCCCGTACTGAGTTTGCCAGCCCCCCCAGCTACACTTAAACCGTTTCTGCATAGCTAATCCCACTCTGCTCGCAGCAATGCTGCCACGGAGACCAGCCCCACGCTTTGGTGATGCCGACCTGGGATGACTGTTGGATGCGGTGGAGGCCAGAGAATATGCCCTGTTTCCCAAGGGTCCAGGACAGTCAGCCACAGGGCAGCCACCACCGCCTGGGAGGAAGTGGCAGCGGCTGTCTGTTCGGGGAGTGTGACCAGGAGGACCAGCATCCAGTTCCACAAGAAGGTCAAAGACCTCTACCGAGCTGCTCGGGTGAGTTCGCACCGGACTCCCGATACCCCCCTCCACCCCCCCCCCCCCTCCCCCCAAACGGCCCACCCCCAAGTCCCCTCCCACAACCCCTCAGCTCTTGTCCCATGTGCGGCTAACGATGCCCCCTCTTGTGACCCGAGGAGAAGTTGGCCCACAGCTAACGGGAGAGGGTCCAGATGGGCAGCTAGGTACTGGGCATTAGAGTCCTCACCTCCTATAAGGAACCCTGGAGGTCGCGGGGGTGGGTGAGGACCATCGTGGAGGTCAGTGCACGGCACAGAGATGAGACTCCACCAGCTCACCCAGAGGAACTGTCAAATGTGAGTTGTTAATGCCAGACAGACTGACCCATCCCTCCCACTGAACACATGTCCATCCTCCCACAGGACCTCCAGCCAGGGCGCCCCACCCCCCGTCCCTTCCCCCCTCCCATGAGAAATCCTCAGAAGAGAGCCTAGAGGATGCAATCACCCTATTTGCGGCCCAGCTGTCATCCCCACCCTCCACCAGCGTAGAGACAAACACCTCGGTGGGTGAAAGTAGTAGACAGGGCACTGTGAAGCTTGTCCCAGTCGCTGGTGGGCATTGGCGAGGCACTGCAGAGCATGTCTCAGTCACTGAGAAGCATCGCCGAGGGCATCGACAGCATGCTGCAGACATTGAGGAGCCGCCAGGGTTGGCAGAGCCAGGTGATGCAGGGATAGGCGGAGTTCGAACCAGCTGCCCCTCTGTCCCGAGGTGAACCGCAGGGCCCTGTGGGCACTGACTGGGGCACTGGATGCCAACCCAGACCCGTCTCATGGAGTGGCGATGGCAGACACCTGCTCCACCCCTCTGACAACGCGGCGTCTCGCAGTCAACACCCGGTACAGTGTGGCACAGTGAGGCATGTGCTGCTGGCAAGTGCGCCTGGGTCCTCTGGCCCCAGCGGACGCCTGCCAGGGATGTGGTAAGCATCTGACTGTTGGGGGTGGGAAAAGAGTGTGCATTGGGGGTAGGGGGAGGTTGTGGGAGGGGTGGGGAAGGGGGCGATACCATTGGGAGAGTGGGCAGTGGTGGACACTCTGAAACCCATTAAAATATCTCGACCTCGACCAATAAGACACCGATAGCACTTTCTTCCGCTAAGCGGGCTGAGCACTAATTCCATGCCTCACCAACCCTGACAGGGGTCCTGGACTCCTGCCACTCCCCTCCCCCACCCAGCACACCACGTGCAGGTGATGGGTGTGAGCGAGCACTCAGCAGACATGCAGGGGTCAGACTATCGCATAGATTGAGGAGCACCAGCGCTCAGCAGGTTATCATCCCCCCCGCCCCGTCCCTCGACAGTGACCCGCTGACAGCGCCAACACAGTCCCTGGAGAGATGTTACGCGGACCTTGAGAGGGAGATTGACGGGTGAGGCCATGTCCTACGTGAAGCGGGTGAGGAGGAGGGCCTCCCTGGCTTGCAGGAGCCTCGCCGCTGCAGCCTGGAGGTCCCGCAGATCCTCCCCGGGCACTTCCTCCAGCCCCTTCTGGTCCAGCCCCTCCCTGTCCTCGTCCTCCTCAGAGATGGCCACATATTCCTCCCCCTCCACCACGTCGTCCCGCTACTGTGCCAGGTTGTGGAGGGTACAGCGGACCACCACAAAGCAAGTGATCCTCTGGGAGGTGAACTGGAAAGCACCACCAGAGCGGTTAAGGCATTGGAAACACATTTTGAGCAGTCCATAAGATATCGGAGCAAAATTAGAGCATTCGGCCCATTCAATCATGGCTGATATGTTTCTCATCCCAGTCTCCTGCCTTCTCTCCATAACCCCTGATCCCCTTATTAATCAAGAACATATCTATCTCTATCTTTGAAACAGTCATTCGGTGATTTGGCCTCCACAGCCTTCTGCGGCAAAGAGTTCCATAGATTCACCACCCTCTGGCTGAAGAAATTCCTCCTCATCTCTGTTTTAAAGGATTGTACCTTCAGTCTGAGGTTGTACCCTCTGGTTCTAGTTTTTCCTACAAGTGGAAACATCCTCTCCGTGTCCACTCTATGTAGACCTCTCAGTATCCTGTAAGTTTCAATAAGATCCCCCTCATCCTTATAAACTCCAACGAGTACAGACACAGAGTCCTCAACCGCTCCTCATCTGACAAGCTCTTCATTCCAAGGAACATTCTTATGAACATTGTCTGGACCCTTTCCAAGGCCAGCACATTGGATTGGATTGGATTTGTTTATTGTCATGAGTACTGAGGTACGGTGAAAAGTATTGTTCTGCGTGCAGCTCAGACAGATCATTCCGCACATGAAAAGAAAATACATAGGGCAAACATAAAATACACCCCCTTCCTGTAGTCCGATGCACTGCTCAATGACAGACCGGGTGGACGCATTGGCCTCGTTGTTTCAGGTCGCCGCATCAGTCACTGGCCTTCATACTTGCGTCATTAACCAGGTCCGCAGGGGTACCCTTTATCCCCCAAGGGCCAACCGGCCACCTGGGGTGGTCCTCGAAGAGGCCGGGGATGTCCGACTGCCCCAGGATGTAGCTGTCCTGCACACTCCGTGGGGAGTATGCACACATGTGCATGATCCATGCGGTGGTCACACAGGGAGCTGGATATTCAGGGAGTGGAGCCCCTTCCTGTTGATGTAGGGCACTCCCAGATGCCCCAGTGAGTGCAACATGACATGCATGCCACCTATTAGCCCCTGGACCTGGGGCGTCTAGTCGATGGCGGAGAATCCTGCTGCCCGGGCATCCTGTTGATCCTGGTCCATGTCAAAGTTTATGTAGTTCGCTGCCTGGGTAAACAGGGCATTCGTGACTTCTAGATTACTATTAATATTATTATTACTTGTGTGCTGCAGCTCGAGATGCCACACAAGTCCCTGCTCAAGCACTGGAATGATCCCGAGGCAGAAATTAGCCCCAGAATTAACTAATTGTTGTTCGAGTAATGCTATCAGTAACTGATATCAAAGTTGTTTAGGAGATATTTCATACTTGTTTTGAGATGCAATAGGCTGGTACAACAATGCAAATTCGAACATCTAGCAAAGGAATCTTAGCTAACACATCAACAAAACATTACTTCCTACATACCAATGGTGACTGTACTTTCAAAAGCATTTAATTATCCATAAAGCACTTGGGGCATTCTGAAGTCATGAAAGGTGCTATAAAGATGCAGGTTTTATTTATTCAGGGAAAGTTTTACAGAGCCACAGCAATAAACTGTCAATGACATTTAATTGACACTTTCAGATTGAGAGTGAATGAACACTCATGAATATGAAAATGGGTGCAGCATGAAATACTGAGCACATTCGTGAGTAATTGACAAGGACAAAGCCCAAAGGACCTTTGAACCTTAAACATAATGCTCTGGAATGTTCGAAAGGTATATCAACCTCCATACATGTTTGTCATATCTGGGATCTGATGGTTGAGATTCAAAACCTTACTGATACCACAATAAAAGTGGGAGACGGTTTGCATAATAAATATGACCACTGAATCATAGAATGATTGGATTGGATTGAATTGGATTCGATTTGTTTATTGTCACGTGTACCGAGGTACAGTGAAAAGTATTTTTCTGCGAGCAGCTCAACAGATCATTAAGTACATGGGAAGAAAAGGGAATAAAAGAAAATACATAATAGGGCAACACAACATATACAATGTAACTACAAAAGCACTGGCATCGGTTGAAGCATACAGGGTGTAGTGTTAATGAGGTCAGTCCATAAGAGGGTCATTTAGGAGTCTGGTGACAGTGGGGAAGAAGCTGTTTTTGAGTCTGTTCGTGCGTGTTCTCAGACTTCTGTATCTCCTGCCCGATGGAAGAAGTTGGAAGAGTGAGTAAGCCGGGTGGGAGGGATCTTTGATTATACTGCCCGCTTTCCCCAGGCAGCGGGAGGTGTAGATGGAGTCAATGGATGGGAGGCAGGTTCCCATCCATGATTACATCCAATGATTACAAAGCAGAAGGAAATCTGTCACATATGCCAGCTCTCTGCAAGAACCACTCAATGGGTCCCCCTTCCTGCCTTTTTCCCATAGCCCTGCAATTCTTTTCTCTTCAGATTTTGATCCTATTCTCTTTTCAAAACCAAATTTGAATCTGCCTTCACCACACTCTCAGGCAGTGAATTCCAGATTCTAATCACTCGTTGCCTAAAATTGGTATTTCCTCATGTCACCATTGCTTCTTTTACCAATTACTTTAAATCTGTGTCCTCTGGTTCTCAACCTTTTGCTAATGGAAATAGTTCCTCTGTGTCTATTTTGTCTGGATCCCTCATGACTTTGAACACCTCTACCAAATCTCATCTCAACCTTCCTTTCTACAGAGAGAACAGCTGCAGCTTCTCCAATCTATCCGAATATCTGAAGTTCCTCATTCCTGAAACTGTTTTTGTGAGTCCCTGAAACCTTTATTTCCATCCTAAAATGTGGTGCCCAGAATTGGCCACAATACCCTAGCTAAGACTGAACCAGTGCTTTTCAGATTTCTCACAAGTTTTTTGCTTCTGTGCTCGGTACCCCCTGTATAAAACCTAGGGTCCAAATGCTTTATTAACTGTTTTCTTAACTTGCTCGGTCACCTTCAATGATTCCTGCACTTATGCCCCCATGTCCCTCTGCTCTGCAACCACTTTGCAATTGCATTCTTTCTTTTATATTGCCTTTCTTTCTTTTAAATAGTTTTATTCTCCTCCTTTTTTCACATTTTCATCAAATTTACACCCACCAACAAATAATCAACAATAACAAGTACAGTGGCAACCCTCTGGCCAACAATCCCTTTATTCCACCCACCCCCAACATTTCAAATATAAAACATCAAAGATAAAGAATCAGGGATCCACCACCACTCCACACATAGTCATCAATAACCTGTACATTCCAACCCCACCCCCGCCAATGTTCGATGTCATCCAATTCTTGAAAATGCATGATAAACAAAGCCCATGAGTTGTAGAACCCTTCCATCCTTCCCCCCATCTCGAACTTCACTTTCTCGAGTGTTAAGAACTCCAGCAGATCCATCCGCCAGGCCAAGGCACAGGGTGGAGAAGCTGACCTCCACCTCAACAGGAACCGCCTTCGGGCAATCAGCGAGGCGAAGGCTAAGACATCTGCCCACCTGCTTCCAACACCGGCTGATCTGACATGCTGAATATGGCTTCTAGGGAACCTGGTTCGAGTCTCACGTGCACCACCTTCGAGATTACATTGCCTTTCTTAACTTTATACATGTAGCTCTGAGCATCACAGATGCACCGCAGTGATGCCAGCTGCTGTTCAAACTCTGAAAACTGGAGCTTGAGCTTCTCCAGTGATGACAATTCCTGTACAAGTGGTTCTTCGGACACAACCGTTCCTGGAGTTTCCACATGGAACAGGCTGTGCATTTAACAGGTAATGAGGTGCCCTGCCATGTCTCTAGTTATTAGATTACAATTGAAATTTAAGAGAAAAAAAAGTAAGACTTAAAAGCTTAAAACTCAATTTATAAGCCCAGTTCAATTAGAATCATAGAATAGAATCCCTACAGTGCTGAAGGAGGCCAATCGGCCCATCGAGTCTGCACCGGTCCTAGGAAAGAACACCTTAGTTAAGCTCACACCTCCACCCTATCCCCGTAACTCTACCTAACCTTTTAAATACCAAGGGGCAATTTAGCACGGCCAATCCACCCAACCTGCAGATCTTTGGACTGTAGGAGAACACCGGAACATCCGGAGGAAACCCACGTACACACATGGAGAAAGTGCAAACTCCACGCAATATTATAGTTCTTCTTTCGACTTCCGGTTGCGGCTATGCCTAGGTAGGTCGCACGGTCGGCAGCTCCCGCCGAGAACGGACTTTTGGGCCCTTTTACGGAGCTCCAACGGCACTTGGACGACGATTCCCGGTGTGGGAAGGAAACAGTGAGGGTCCCCCAGTGCTGTGTGGAGTGGACCAGGAGTGGGGTGATCAAAAAAAACGGCTTTGGAGAAGAGAGGAGAACGGGCGTGAAAAAACAAGATGTCGGCCGGCGGGGATCAGGCAGCGTGGGCCCAGTGGTCACGGGAGCAGCAGGAGTTTCTCTAGAGTCTATCTGCACAAAAAATGGCAGGAGAGGCTGTAAGACCTTGAGAACAGGTCAAAGAGGCAGATTCTGGGTCTCCCTGAAGGCGTGGAGGGGTCGGATGCTGGTGCATATGTGGCCACGATGCTGAGTACGCTGATGGGCGCGGGGGCTTTCCCGCGACCCCTGGAACTGGATGGGGCGCACAGAGTCCTGGCAAGGAGGCCTAGGGCGAAATAGCCACCGAGAGCTATGGTGGTAAGATTCCACCTCTTCACCGAAGGAGTGTGTCCTGCGATGGGCGAAGAAGGAGCGAAGTAGCAGGTGGGAGAACTGTGAGATTCGTATTTACCAGGACTAGGGTGCAGAGCTGGCCAAGAGGCGTGCGGGATTCAACCGGGCCAAGGCGGTCCTCCACGGAAAGGGGGTGAAGTTCAGGCTGTTACAACCGGCGAGGCTGTGGGTTACATATCAGGACCACTATTTCGATACGCCGGATGAGGCGTGCACTTTTATAAAGAACGAGAAGCTGGACTCGAACTAATGGACTGCAGTATGTTGTTGGGCATGCTGGTGGGGGAGGGGGGCGGTGTTATGTTGGTTTTTTTTCCCATGTTCTCTTTTGTTTTTGTTGCCCCCTTGGCCCTGGGCCCTCGCGGTTCTGGGTTGGGTCGCAGTTGGGGAAGAGCTGCGTTACAGGTGATAGGGTCGGGCCAGACAGTGAGAGCAGTTTATTCGCTCAACGTTGGGGGTAGCACCTGAAGTTTGTTTGTTTGAGAGAGTTGTGTTTTTCTCTGTACACACGGGATGTAGGGGGGGGGGGACTCTCTTTACCTCACTTAGCTGAGGGAGGGGGGGTTGGTTGGAGACCTGTAGAGTAAGCCAACAAGGGGATTGGAAGTAGAGGCCGGAGCGGCCGGGGTCAGCGTGAGTCGGCTGACTTGCGGTAGTGCAATGGGGGGGTTTGAGGTGGGGGGGGGGGGGGGGGCTGGGATGCTGCTTTGCTGACTGGAGGGGAATCAATTTTTGGAGTAAAGGGGAGAGTCGGGGCAGGGAGCCTCCGGCTGGGGGGCTGGAGTGTGCGGGAGGTGCGGGCACCTGGCTGGCCTAAAAAAGGAGATGGCTAGTCGGCAGGGGGGGTGGGGGGGGGTTAGCTAACTCCCCGACCAAACTGATCACGTGGAACGTGAGGGGCCTGAATGGGCCGGTCAAGAGGGTCCGTGTGTTTTCGCACTTAAGGGGGTTAAAGGCAGTCGTAGCCATGCTACGAGAGACGCATCTGAAGGTTGCAGATCAAACCAGGCTGACGAAGGGATGGATGGGGCAGGTCTTCCACTCAGGGCTGGATGCGAAGACCAGGGGGGTCGCAATCTTGGTGAGCAAGCGGGTGGCATTTGAGGGGGGTATTGTGGCGGATAAAGGGGGTAGATATATTATGGTGAGTGGCAAGCTGCAGGGGGCCCGGATGGTGTTAATGAATGTGTATACTCTGAACTGGGACGATGCAGGGTTCATGAAGCAGATGTTGAGTAAGATTCCGGATTTGGAGTCAAGCAGTCTGGTAATGGGGGGGGACTTCAATACGGTCCTGGACCCGGCACTGTATCGGTCTAGGTCTAGATCAGGTAAGAGGCCGGCAGCGGCCAAGGTCCTGAGGGGGTTCATGGGCCAAATGGGGGGAGT
Source organism: Scyliorhinus torazame (assembly GCF_047496885.1). Lineage (NCBI taxonomy): Eukaryota > Metazoa > Chordata > Chondrichthyes > Carcharhiniformes > Scyliorhinidae > Scyliorhinus > Scyliorhinus torazame. Next base: position 81,377,146 of record NC_092719.1, read on the forward strand.
GGATCCGTGGAGATTCGCTAGGCCAAGGGCGAAGGAGTTTTCTTTCTTCTCCCATGTTCACAAGACGTACTCGCGGATTGACTTTTTCGTGGTGAGTAGGGCGCTAATCCCGAGAATGGAGGGGGTAGAGTACTCAGCCATTGCGATCTCGGACCACGCCCCACACTGGGTGGAGTTGGGGCTGGGGGAGGAGAAAGACCAACGCCCTCTGTGGAGGCTGGACGTAGGACTACTGGCGGATGAGGAGGTCTGTGGGCGGATTCGGAGGAGTATCCAAAGTTATGTGGTGACCAACGATACTGGGGAGGTTTCAGTGAGCGTGGTCTGGGAGGCGCTGAAGGCAGTTGTCAGAGGGGAGCTAATTTCAATCAGGGCCCACAGGGGGAAGAGGGACAGGATGGAGAGGGAGAGGTTGGTGGGGGAGATACGTAGAGTGGACAGGAGGTACGCGGAATCCCCCGAGGAGGGGTTGTTAAAAGAGCGCCGGAGTCTGCAGGCGGAGTTTGACTTGCTTACCACAGGGAAGGCTCAGTTGAGGAAGGTACAAGGAGCGGTGTATGAGTATGGGAGAAGGACTTCCGGTTGCGGCTACGCGGAGCTAAGCCGCACGATTCGGCAGCTCCCGCTATCATGGACTTTTGGGCTCTTTAGAGGAGCCCCAACGGGAATTTTTTTCACGACGATCCGTGGGGAAGGGAAGAGCAAGGTCCCCCTTCACCTTTTATGGACCGGACTAGAAGTGAAACAGGCAAAAAAACGGCATTGGAGCAGCGGGAGAAGCGAGGGAAAAAAACCAAAATGGCGGTGGCCGGGGACAAAGCGGAATGCGGGCCGGAGCTGCAGGAGTTCATCAAGCGCTGCTTCGAGGAGCTGCGCAAGGAAATGCTGGCGCCTCTGCTTTCGGCAATTGATGGACTAGGGATGACCCAGAAGGCCCACGAGGTAAAGATCCAGGAGGTGCAGAAAAGAGTCAGTGAGAATGAGGACGATATCTTAGGCCTGGCGGTGAGAGTGGAGGAGCATGAGGCGCTGCACAAGAGGTGGGCGGGAAGATTCGAAGACCTGGAGTACAGGTCGAGGAGAAAGAATCTGCGGATCCTGGGTCTCCCTGAAGGAGTGGAGGGAGCGATGCCGGGGCATATGCGAGCATGATGCTCGAGGCGATGATGGGCGCGGAGGCCCCTTCGAGGCCTCTGGAGCTGGATGGGGCACACCGGGTGCTGGCGAGGAGGCCCAAGGCTAATGAGCCGCCAAGGGCGATTGTGGTGAGGTTTCACCGTTTCACGGACAGAGAGAGGGTCTTGAAATGGGCCAAGAAGGAGCGGAGCAGCAGATGGGACAATGCGGAGATCCGAATATACCCGGACTGGAGCACGGAGGTTGCAAAGAGGAGAGCGGGTTTCAACCGGGCCAAGGCGGTGTTGCATCGGAAAGGAGTGAGATTTGGAATGCTGCAGCCAGCGCGATTGTGGGTCACATACAAAGATCAGCACCATTATTTTGAAACGCCTGAAGAGGCGTGGACCTTTGTACAAGCCGAAAAGTTGGACTCAAACTGAGGGTTTGTGAGGGTGGGGGGGGGGATGTTCGATGTTTGATGGTTGTTGTAGAAAGGGTGATTCGCACACGCAGGAAATGTTACATGGGCTGGGGGAGAGAGGGGGATTGCGATGGGGGAAAATCCGGCTGATAACGTGGAATGTGAGGGGCCTGAATGGGCCGGTAAAGAGGGCCCGAGTGTTCGCGCACTTAAAGGGACTGAAGGCAGACGTGGTCATGCTCCAAGAGACACATTTGAAGGTGGCGGATCAGGTCAGGTTAAGAAAGGGGTGGGTAGGACAGGTATTCCATTTGGGGCTAGACGCAAAGAATAGAGGGGTGGCAATATTGGTGGGAAAGCGGGTGTCGTTTGAGGCCAAGAATATCGTAGTGAACAACGGAGGGCGATATGTGATGGTGAGCGGTAAGTTGCAGGGGACGTGGGTGGTACTGGTAAATGTATACGCCCCGAACTGGGATGATGCTGGATTCATGAAGTGCGTGTTGGGGCGCATTCCGGACCTGGAGGTAGGAGGCCTGATAATGGGCGGGATTTCAATATGGTGTTGGACCCAGCGGTGGACCGCTCCAGATCGAGGACTGGAAAGAGGCCGGCGGCGGCCAAGGTGCTCAGGGGGTTTATGGATCAGATGGGGGGAGTGGACCCGTGGAGGTTTGCCAGGCCGCAGGCCAGGGAATTTTCTTTTTTCTCCCATGTCCACAAAGCCTACTCCCGGATAGATTGTTTTGTTCTGGGCAGGGCGCTGATCCCGAAAGTGCAGGGAACGGAGTATTCGGCCATAGCCATTTCAGACCACGCCCCGCATTGGGTGGAGCTAGAGCTGGGGGAGGAGAGGGACCAACGCCCGCTGTGGCGGTTGGATGTGGGACTGCTGGCAGATGAGGTGGTGTGTGGGAAGGTGAGGGGGTGCATCGAAAGGTACCTGGAGGTCAACGACAACGGGGAGGTGCGGGTGGGGGTGGTATGGGAGGCGCTGAAGGCGGTGGTCAGGGGAGAACTAATCTCCATTAGGGCCCATAGGGAGAAGATAGAGGGCATGGAAAGGGAGAGGTTAGTGGGGGAGATTTTAAGAGTGGACAGGAGATACGCAGAGGCCCCTGAGGAGGGATTACTTGGGGAAAGGCGACGTCTCCAGGCGGAGTTTGATCTGTTGACCACAGGGAAGGCAGAGGCACAGTGGAGGAAGGCGCAGGGGGCGACCTACGAGTATGGGGAGAAGGCGAGTCGGATGCAGGCACACCAGCTCCGTAAGAGGATGGCAGTGAGGGAAATAGGGGGAGTCAAGGATGGAAGGGGAGCCACAGTGCGGAGTGCGATGAAAATAAATGAGGCATTCAAGGCCTACTATGAGGAGCTGTACAGATCCCAGCCCCCAGCGGGGGAAGAGGGAATGAGACGATTCTTAGACCAATTGAGGTTCCCGAGGGTGGAGGAGCAAGAGGTGGCTGGTTTGGGGGCACCAATTGGGTTGGAGGAGCTGAGCAAGGGTTTGGGAGTATGCAGGCAGGGAAGGCCCCGGGACCGGATGGGTTCCCGGTGGAGTTCTACAGGAAGTACGTAGACCTGTTGGCCCCGCTACTAGTGAGGACCTTTAATGAGGCAAGGGAGGAAGGGACCCTGCCCCCGACAATGTCGGAGGCGACGATTTCTCTGATCCTAAAGCGGGACAAGGACCCACTGCAATGTGGATCGTACAGGCCGATCTCGCTCCTCAACGTGGATGCTAAGTTGCTGGCAAAAGTGCTGGCTACGAGAATTGAGGGCTGTGTCCCGGGGGTGATCCACGAGGACCAGACGGGATTTGTAAAGGGCAGGCAGCTAAACACCAATGTGCGGCGGCTCTTAAACGTGATAATGATGCCATCGGTGGAGGGAGAGGCGGAGATAGTGGCAGCTATGGACGCGGAGAAGGCCTTTGACCGAGTAGAGTGGAGTAACCTCTGGGAAGTGCTGCGTAGGTTTGGGTTCGGGGGAGGGTTTATTAGTTGGGTTAAGCTCCTTTACAGAGCCCCGGTGGCGAGTGTGGTGACGAATCGGCGGAGGTCAGAATATTTTTGGCTGTACCGTGGGACGAGACAGGGGTGCCCCCTGTCCCCCCCTGTTGTTTGCATTGGCGATTGAACCCTTGGCCATATCATTGAGGGAGTCTAGGAAGTGGAGGGGGGTGGTCCGAGGGGGAGAAGAGCATCGAGTGTCGCTTTATGCGGATGACCTGTTGCTGTATGTGGCGGATCCAGTGGAGGGGATGGTGGAGGTCATGCAGACTTTAAGGGAGTTTGGGGATTTGTCGGGCTATAAGCTCAATGTAGGGAAGAGTGAGCTTTTTGTATTACAGGCAGGGGACCAAGAAAGGGGGATAGGCGATCTACCGCTGAGGAGGGCGGAGGGGAGCTTTTGGTACCTGGGGATCCAGATAGCCAGGAGTTGGGGGGCCCTACAAAAACTGAATCTGACGAGGTTGGTGGAGCAAATGGAGGAGGACTTCAAAAAATGGGACATGTTACCGCTCTCGCTAACGGGTAGAGTGCAGTCGGTCAAAATGGTGGTCCTTCCGAGGTTTCTTTGTTTCAGTGCCTTCCCATCGTGATCACCAAGGCCTTTTTTAAGAGAGTAGGCCGGAGTATTATGGGGTTTGTGTGGGCGAATAAGACCCCGAGGGTAAGGAGGGGGTTTCTGGAACGCAGCAGGGACCGAGGAGGGTTGGCACTGCCGAACCTAGGGAGCTACTACTGGGCAGCAAATGTGGCGATGATCCGTAAGTGGGTTATGGAGGGAGAGGGGGCGGCATGGAAGAGGTTGGAAATGGCGTCCTGTAAAGGAACGAGCTTGGGGGCGCTGGTGACGGTACCGCTGCCGCTCCCGCCGTCAAAGTACACCACGAGTCCGGTGGTGGCGGCAACGCCAAAGATCTGGGGCCAGTGGAGGTGGCACAGGGGAGCGATGGGAGCCTCGGTGTGGTCCCCGATCAGGGGTAACCATCGGTTTGTCCCGGGGAGGATGGACGGGGGGTTTCAGAGCTGGCATCGGGCGGGGATTAGAAGAATGGGGGACCTGTTCATTGATGGGACGTTTGCGAGCCTAGGGGCACTAGAGGAGAAGTTTGAGATACCCCCGGGAAATGCTTTCAGATACATGCAAGTGAGGGCGTTTGTGAGGCGGCAGGTGAGGGAATTCCCGTTGCTCCCGGCACAAGAAATTCAAGACAGGGTGATCGCGGGTGTATGGGTCGGGGAGGACAAGGTGTCGGCGATATACCAGGAGATGAAAGAAGAGGGGGAGGCGTTGGTAGAGGAGCTGAAGGGTAAATGGGAGGAGGAGCTGGGGGAGGAGATTGAGGAGGGGCTATGGGCTGATGCCCTAGGTAGGGTTAATTCCTCCTCCTCGTGTGCCAGGCTCAGCCTGATACAATTTAAGGTGGTTCACAGAGCGCATTTGACGGGGGCAAGGTTGAGTAGGTTTTTTGGGGTAGAGGACAGATGTGGAAGCTGCTCAGAGAGTCCGGCGAACCATGTCCATATGCTTTGGTCATGCCTGGCACTGGAGGGGTTCTGGAGAGGAATGGCGGGAACAGTATCTCAGGTGGTGAAAGTCCGGGTCAAGCCAAGCTGGGGGCTAGCAATATTTGGAGTAGTGGACGAGCCAGGAGTGCAGGAGGCGAAAGAGGCCGGCATTCTGGCCTTTGCGTCCCTAGTAGCCCGGCGAAGGATCTTACTAATGTGGAAGGAGGCGAAGCCCCCCAGCGTGGAGGACTGGATAAATGACATGGCTGGGTTCATTAAGCTGGAGAGGATAAAGTTTGCCAGGAGAGGGTCTGCGCAGGGGTTCTACAGGCGGTGGCAACCGTTCCTAGACCATATCGCGGAGCGTTAGAGGAAGGTCGGTCAGCAGCAGCAACCCGGGGGTGGTGGAGGGGGGGGGGGGGGGGGGGGAGGGGGGTTTGCCTAGGGAGTGTTTGAGCAAGAGAACTCATGAAAGACTTGGGGAACTGGCATGTACAGGAGGGAGCCAGTGTACAAGGCTATGTAACATATCGTTTTATCATGTATATATCTTGCTTTGTGCGTTTTTCTTTCTATTTTCTTACAAGGGGGGGGTTTATTGTTTGTAAGGGTGAAAAATTGTGTTAAAAAACTTTAATAAACATATTTTAAAAAAAAAAGAGTATGGGAAGAAGGCAAACATGATGCTGGCACACCAACTGCGGAAGAGAGAGGCGGCCCGGAAAATTGGGGGATTTAGGGACAGGGGGTAACACGGTGCTGAGCTCGGCAAGGATCAATGAGGTCTTCAAGGACTTCTATGGTAAACTGTATGAGTCAGAACCCCCAGAGAGGGGGGAGGGAATGAAGCGATTCTTGGACCAACTGAGGTTCCCTCAGGTGGAGGAGGGGCGGGTAGAGGGATTAGGGCTCCCGATTGAGATGGAGGAATTGGTTAAGGGTTTGGAGGGTATGCAGTCGGGCAAGGCCCCGGGACAGGACGGATATCCCATAGAATTTTACAGGAAATTCTCAGAGCTGTTGGGCCCGTTATTGTTGAGAACCTTCAACGAGGCTAAGGAAAAGGGAACCCTTCCCCCGACGATGTTGCAGGCCCTGATCTCGCTCATCCTTAAGTGAGATAAGGACGTTGCAATGTGGCTCCTACAGGCCGATATCGCTCCTTAATGTAGATGACAAACTGTTGGCCAAGATCCTGGCCACCAGAATTGAGGACCGTGTCCCGGGAGTGATTAATGAGGATCAGACGGGGTTTGTGAAGGGCAGGCAGTTGAATACGAATGTGCGGAGGCTCCTGAATGTGATCATGATGCCCTCGGAAGGAGGGGATGCAGAAGTGGTAGTGGCAATGGATGCGGAAAAAGCCTTCGATCGGGTGGAGTGGGAGTACCTGTGGGAAATGTTCGGCAGATTTGGATTTGGCGAGGAATTCATAGGGTGGGTCAAATTGCTGTATCAGGCCCCTATAGCGAGTGTATCGACGAACCGGCTGCGGTCGGAGTACTTTAGGCTACATCAAGGAACGAGGCAGGGGTGCCCCCTGTCCCCCCTGCTGTTTGCCCTGGCGATTGAGCCGCTGGCCATGGCGTTGAGGGAGTCTAGAAACTGGAGGGGGCTGATTCGGGGGGAGGGGGGGGCGGGGGGGGGGGGGGGGCGGGAAGCATCGGGTTTCACTGTATGCGGATGACCTGCTCCTGTACATTTTGGATCCGGTGGAGGGGATGGGGGAAGGTCATGCAGATCCTTAAAGATTTCGGGAACTTTTCGGGGTACAAGTTGAATGTCGGGAAAAGAGAGCTTTTTGTGATCCATGCGAGGTGCCAGGAAAAGAGACTGGGAGAGCTACCGCTTAAGATGGTGAAGAGGAGCTTTCGCTATTTGGGCGTTCCAGGGCCCGGGCTCACCAGCCGCCCCATTACCCAACGACCGACCAAGACTCGCCTCCATGTCAATCGACCAATCTCGTCCGCATAACCTGACCAACGCATCCACCAGCGTGAAAGTCGACGGACATGTAACGTCCTGCCTGCTGGACTCCGGGAGCACCGAAAGCTTCATACACCCAGATACGGTAAGACGCTGCTCCCTCACGATACACCCTGCCAACCAAAAATATCTCCCTGGCCTCCGGATCCCATTGAATAGCAATCCGGGGGTACTGTACGGTCACGCTCACGGTCCAGGGTGTAGAATTCAGCGGCTTCCGCCTCTACGTCCTCCCTAACCTCTGCGCTGCACTAATCCTCGGCCTGGACTACCAGTGCAACCTCCAGAGCCTAACTCCGAAATTCGGCGGGCTCCTACCACCCCTTACTGTGTGCGGCCTCGCGACTCTAAAGGTCGACCCACCTTCCCTCTTTGCGAAACTAACTCCAGATTGTAAACCCATCGTCACCAGGAGCAGACAGTACAGCACCCAGGACAAGACCTTCATCAGGTCCGAAGTCCAGCGGCTGCTTCGGGAAGACATCATTGAGGCCAGCAACAGCCCCAGGAGAGCTCAAGTGGTAGTAGTTAAAACTGGGGAGAAACACCGAATGGTCGTGGACTACAGCCAGACCATCAACCGGTACACACAGCTCGACGCATACCCTCTCCCATGCATATCTGACATGGTTAACCAGATTGCGCAGTACCGGGTCTTCTCAACGGTGGACCTGAAATCCGCTTACCACCAGCTCCCCATCCATAAATCGGACCGTCCATACACCACCTTCGAGGCAGACGGCCACCACTTCCTTAGGGTCCTCTTCGGCGTCACAAACGGAGTCTCGGTCTTCCAAAGGGAGATGGACCGAGGGGTCGACCGGTACAGGTTGCGGGCCACCTTTCCGTACCTAGACAACGTCACCCTCTGCGGCCATGATCAGCAGGACAACGGCACCAAACTTGCTAAATTTCTCCACACCGCTACTTTCCTAAACCTCACTTACAACAAGGAGAAGTGCGTGTTCAGCACAAACCGCTTAGCCATCCTTGGCTTTCTGGGGCCCGATCCCGACCGCATGCGCCCCCTCATGGAGTCCCCCCTCCCCCACAGCCTCTAGGCCCTCAAACGCTGCCTTGGGTTCTTTTTGTACTACGCTCAGTGAGTCCCAAACTATGCGGACAAGGTCCACCCACTCATACAGTCCACCCAGTTTCCCCTGACGGCCAAGGCCCAACAGGCCTTCGCCCGGATCAGAGCTGATATTGTCAAGGCCGTGATGCTCGCTGTGGATGAGACACTGCCCTTCCAAGTAGAAAGCGACGCATCAGACGTCGCCCTTGCCGCCATCCTCAATCAGGCAGGCAAGCCCGTGGCATCCTTTTCCCATACACCACATGCCTCAGAAATCCGGCACTCATCCGTCGAAAAGGAGGCCCAAGCTATCGTTGAAGCTGTGCGACATTGGAGGCATTACCTGGCCAGCAGGAGATTCACTCTCCTCACTGACCAACGGTCGGTAGCCTTCATGTTCAACAACACACAGCGGGGCAAGATCAAAAATGATAAAATCTTGCGGTGGAGAATTGAGCTCTCCACCTATAATTACGAGATTATGTATCGCCCCGGTAAGCTCAACGAGCCCCCAGACGCCCTATCCCGAGGTACATGTGCCAGCGCACAGGTAGACCGACTCCGGGCCCTGCACAACAGCCTTTGTCACCCAGGAGCCACACGGTTGTACCACTTCAATAAGGCACAAAATCTGCCCTACTCCGTCGAGGAAGTAAGGACAATCACCAGGGACTGCCAGGTCTGTGCGGAGTGCAAGCCGCACTTCTACCGGCCGGACCGCGTGTGCCTGGTGAAGGCCTCCCGCCCCTAAGAACGCCTCAGCGTGGACTTCAAAGGCCCCCTCCCCTCCTCCGATCGTCACACATATTTTCTCAGTGTGATCGACGAATACTCCAGATTCCCCTTTGCCATCCCATGCCCCGACATGACGCCTGCCACCGCCATTAAAGCCCTCAACACAATCTTCACTCTGTTCAGTTTCCCCGCCTACATCCACAGTGACAGGGGATCCTCATTCATGAACGATGAGCTGCGTCAGTTCCTGCTCAGCAGGGGTATCGCCTCCAGCAGAACAACAAGCCAGAACCCCCGGGGAAATGGACAGGTAGAAAGGGAGAATGGGACGGTATGGAGGGCCATCCAGCTGGCCCTATGGACCAGAAACCTCCCAACCTCCTGCTGGCAGGAGGTCCTCCCTGATGCACGACACTCCATTCGCTTGTTACTCTGCACTGCCACGAACAATACACCGCATGAACATCTTTTCGCCTTCCCCAGGGAGTCCACATCCGGGGTGTCGCTCCCGACTTGGCTCGCAGATCCGGGAACCGTGCATCTCCGTAGGCACATCCGAATCCACAAGGCGGACCCGTTGGTGGAGAGGGTGCACTGGCTCCACGCAAACCCCCAGTATGCCTTCGTGGCATTCCCCGACGGCCGCCAGGATACGGTCTCCTTCAGGGACCTGGCACCAGCAGGTTCCACACCCACACCCCCTCCGCCCCCGGCACCACCCTCCCCTCTCTCGTTGCTCCCAACAGCAGCCCCCCCCCCCCCCAGGACCATCCGTCCCCCCCCTGCCCACGCCCGACGATGAAGAGAATTTTTGCACGTTCCCACAGCCACCATTGACCAGACCAGCACCAACATCGCCGTCACCACTGCGTCGCTCCCAGAGGAACATCAAGGCCCCGGACCGGCTAAACCTCTGACCGCTCCACCGGACATCAAAGGACATTTGTTTGCTCAATTCTTGTAAATATTAACTCATCGTTGTATATAGTTATCCACCACCCCCGCCGGACTCAATTTTTAACAGCGGATGAATGTGGTAAATCACCGTTGCACCTGTATTAGGTGATGTACGGTAGGACCTGTACTACAGGTTCGCCGGTAGTCCCTGCCTGTATAAATATGCGTGTCCTCCAGCCAGCAGCCATTTTGCCAGCTGCCACCCCATCGTGGACCCCATCAGCGACCGCCCTCAGCCAACCCCACGCCTGCACCGCACGGCAGACAACCAACCCCGGGGGACACATGTGCTACTTCTGCGGACAGACAAAACACGCCCAGCAGCGCTGCCCGGCACGGAGCTCGCTCTGCAAGGCCTGTGGCAAGAAGGGACATTTTGCTGCACTGTGCCAGGCCCGCTCAATCGCCGCTATTGTCCTGGCACCACCCCACGTGCGGCCAGTGGGTGCCGCCACCTTCCTCTCCTCAGACCACGTGCCGCCCGTGGGCGCCGCCATCTTGCTCCACTCACAACACGTGTATTGTGTTGGGTGTTCTGGATCACGTACAGGTCACCAACACTTGAAGTAGTGCAACACTATTTTATTAAAAGGTTAACTATTTAAACATACTTGAACTGTGGGTAAATACGATACCAGCTTTAACTAAAGATCTCAGCACATGGTGAATGTCTGTGTTGCAGGCTGTGAGCTCTGTGCTCCTAGCTAGCTGCTACTCAAATGAGCGGGAACTCTGATGCCCCCTGTCTTTATAGGGCGTGTGCTCTCACTGGTGATTGGCTGCGGTGTCCATCAGTGTGTGTCTGCACCAAGATATACTGGTGTATATTATGACAACGTGCAGCCCGTGGGCGCCGCCATCTTGCTTGCCTCAGAACCAATGGGCATTGCCATCTTGCCTGCACCAGGACACGTGCGGCCCGAGGGTGCCGCCATCTTGCCTGCCCCAGGACACGTGCGGCCCGAGGGTGCCACCATCTTGCCTGCCCCAGGACACGTGCGGCCCGTGGGCGCGCCATCTTACCCGCCTCAGGACCCCTGCCCGTCGGGCACCTCAGCGGGCCGCTCATCACCTGCAACCGCCGCCGACCAGCCGCATCTCGCCTCGGTCACGATCGACCAGTCTCGACCGCACAACCTCACGACCGCTTCGGCAAAGGTAAAGGTCAACGGGCACGAGGTATCCTGCCTTCTGGACTCCGGGAGCACCTAGAGTTTCATCCACCCCGATACGGTAAGGCGCTGCTCCCTCGCGGTACACCCCGCTAACCAAAGAATCTCCCTGGCCTCCGGATCCCACTCCGTGGCGATCCGGGGGTACTGCATCGCCTCCCTCACCGTCCAGGGCATAGTGTTCAGCGGCTTTCGGCTCTACGTCCTCCCCAACCTCTGCGCTGCCTTGCTACTCGGCCTGGATGTCCAGTGCAACCTCCAGAGCCTAACTCTGAAATTTGGTGGGCCCCTACAATCCCTTAATGTTTGCGGCCTCGCGACCCTTAAGGTCGACCTGCCTTCCCTGTTTGCAAACCTCACCCCGGATTGCAAACCCGTCGCCACCAGGAGCAGACGGTACAGCGTCCAGGACAGGGCCTTCATCAGGCCTGAGGTCCAGCGGCTGCTGCGGGAAGGTATCATCGAGGCCAGCAACAGCCCCTGGAGAGCCCAAGTGGTAGTGGTGAAAACCGCGGAGAAAAACAGGATGGTCGTTGACTACAGTCAGACCTTCAATCGGTACACGCAGCTCGACGCGTACCCCCTCCCACGCATATCTGATATGGTCAATCAGATTGCACAGTACCGGGTCTTCTCGACAGTGGACCCGAAATCTGCCTACCACCAGCTCCCCATCCGTAAGGCGGACCGCCCATACACTGCGTTTGAAGCAGACGGCCGCCTTTACCATTTACTTAGGGTTCCCTTCGGCGTCACCAACGTAGTCTCGGTCTTCCAACGGGAGATGGACCGAATGGTTGACCGGTACGGGCTGCGGGCCACGTTCCTGTACCTGTACAACGTCACCATCTGCGGCCACGACCAGCAGGACCACGACGTTAACCTTTCCAAATTTCTCCACACCGCCACACTCCTCAACCTAACTTACAACAAGGAGAAGTGCGTGTCCAGCACCAACCAATTAGCCATCCTCGGCTATGTGGTTCAGAACGGAGTTCTAGGGCCCGACCCTGATCGCATGCGCCCCCTCATGGAAATCCCCCTCCTGCACTGCCCCAACGCCCTCAAACGATGCCTGGGGTTCTTTTTGTATTATGCCTAGTGGGTCCCAAACTATGCGTACAAGGCCCGCCCACTCATTCAATCCACCGCTTTCCCAATGACGATCGAGGCTCACCAGGCCTTCAACCGTATCAAGGCCGACATCACCACGGCCGCGATGCACGCGGTCGATGAGACGCTCCCCTTCCAAGTCGAGAGTGATGCATCAGACATCGCTCTGGCCGCCACCTTCAATCAGGCAGACAGGCCCGTGGCATTCTTTTCCCGCACCCTCCATACATCCGAAATCCGACACTCCTCCGTCAAAAAGGAGGCCCAAGCCATAGTGGAAGCTGTGCGGCTCTGGAGGCATTACCTGGCCGGCAGGAGATTCACTCTCCTCACTGACCAACGGTCGGTTGCCTTCATGTTTAACACACAGCGGGGTAAGATCAAAAACGATAAAATCTTGAGGTGGAGAATCGTGATCTCCACCTACAATTACGAGATTTTGTATCGCCCGGTAAGCTCAACGAGCCCCCCGATGCCCTGTCATGAGGTACATGTGCCAGCGCACAAGTGGACCAACTCCGGACCCTGCACGACGACCTCTGTCACCCGGGGGTCACCCGCTTTTACGACTTCATTAAGGCCCGCAATCTGCACTGCGCCATCGAGGAAGTCAGGGCTGTCACCAGAGACTGCCAGGTCTGCGCGGAGTGTATACCGCACTTCGACCGGCCAGACCGTGCGCGTCTGGTGAAGGCCTCCCGCCCCTTTGAACGCCTCAGCGTGGGCTTCAAAGGGCCCCTCCCCTCCACCGACCGCAACATGTACTTTCTTAATGTGGTCGACGAGTTTCCCCTTCGCCGTCCCATGTCCCGATATGACGTCTGCCACCGTCATCAAAGCCCTCAACACCATCTTCGCTCTGTTCGGTTTCCCCGCATATGCCCACAGCGACCGGGGATCCTCATTAATGAGTGATGAGCTGTATCAGTTCCTGCTCAATAGGGGCATTGCCTCGAGCAGGACGACCAGCTACAACCCCCGGGGAAACGGGCAGGTGGAGCGGGAGAATGGTATGGTCTGGAAGGCCGTCCAGCTGGCCCTACGGTCCAGAAATCCCCCGGCCTCCCGCTGGCAGGAGGTCCTCCCCGACGCACTTCACTCCATTCGGTCGCTCCTGTGCACGGCGACTAACGAAACCCCCCATGAACGTCTCTTTGCCTTCCCCAGGAAGTCCACCTCCGGGGTTTCGCTCACAACGTGACTGGCAGCTGCAGGACCCGTTCTCCTCCGCAAGCACGTGCGGCTCCACAAGGCGGACCCATTGGTTGAGAGGGTACAGCTACTCTATGCAAACCCGCAGTACGCCTACGTAGCGTACCCTGAGGCCGCCAAGACACAGTCTCCCTCAGGGATCTGGTACCAGCTGGGTCCCCCGCCCCCCCCCCCCCCGCCCTCTGCCCCGGCACCCCCCTGCCTTCCGCAGGCACACCCCACCACAGCCCCCACTCCAGGACAATCCGTCCTCTCCTTGGTCCCACCCGGGGATGAAGAGGATGTCGACACGCTCCCGGAGTCACCGACGACCAAGCCAACGCCTGACTCACCACCAGCACTGCGGCGCTCTCAACGACGGATCAATGTGCCCGACTGTCTAAATTTGTAATCTTGTCTGAAATTTTAATGACAACCTGTATGTAAATAGTTTTCCACCACCCCCGCTGGACTCATTTTTAACAGGGGGTGAATGTGGTATTATATTGTATATACTGCACTGCATACGAGCGTATTACGGTAAGGCCCCTGTACTGCAGGCACGGGGGTAGATCCTTGCCTGCTGGCTCCGCCCAATAGGCAAAGTATAAATGTGTGTGCTCTCCGAACGGCAGCCATTTCGGCAGCAGCTGTAGGAGGCCACACATCTCTGCGTAATAAAGCCTCGATTACTCTCTACTCTCATCTCGTCATAATTGATGAAATGAAATGAAATGAAAATCGCTTATTGTCACAAGTAGGCTTCAAATGAAGTTACTGTGAAAAGCCCCTAGTCACCACATTCCGGCGCCTGTTCGGGGAGGCTGGTACGGGAATTGAACCGTGCTGCTGGCCTGCCTTGGTCTGCTTTAAAAGCCAGCGATTTAGCCCAGTGTGCTCAATTGTGACTGGTTGGTTTGAGGGGAGTTGTAGTTTGTATCTGTTGTAATTTTGGAATTGAGGGTGCTATGGCTGTCGGGGGATTGTGGTCAGGGCAATGTAATAGGGGATATATGGGCTCTGGGGCAGTTTAAATATTGTAAGTGTGCTGGGCTTTGGTTACTCTTCCATAGCCGATATGGATTGGGGCGCATAATTTTCTTTGTTCTTTGAGCATACATCCTGGGTGGAGAGTTACCGTTGCTGGCTGTAAAGTTTCAGCTAGCAAACAGGAGTGAGGTGGGGGAGGGGCTGCAGCTTGTTGGGCCTGCTTGAGCAAGGTTCAGTGAGCCTCGCGTATTTGTCTGGTGGGGAGAAAGGAGGGAGTAGTTTTTCTGGAAAGTTTTTTCAGGTGATTGGTGGGGGGGGGGGGGGGGGGGTGGAGAGACTGGGCATCTGGGGGGAGGGGGGGTGGTAGGGCAACTGGGCATTTGACTGGGACGAAGGGCTTTTATGTGACTCTTCCTAGGGGTGGGGTTGTGGCTGTTTTGGGTGTGTCCTGGGCCCGGTCGGAGAACTTCGAGTTTGAGGTTTCCAAGTTGGTCAGGCTTTTAAGTGATCCGGAGAATTGCCTTCTTTCGGTCATCACCTTCTATACCGTTTTCCCGAAAGAAGTATTGCATTCTTTCAGCAAACTGTGGCCAATCTTCCACACCCACATCATATAGCCCTGAGGTGTCAACCTTTGTCTTTTATCTTCAGGAATTGGTCACAGTCAGTGGGTTGGCGGGGGGTGGGGTTTATGGCTGTTTTTTTTAAAGGGTAAATAGTATTTTGCTTGTATGGATTTGTTTGTTTTGTGTTTAGAAAATGAAAACTTTAATAAAAATATTTTAAAAAAGGATTGTATTGAGAAATAATTTAAATAAAAATGAATGAAATGTGTTATGGGTCCGGGCCGACAGAACCCCAAAGTGTTTCATGGAGTTCAATCTTCAGCCTTTCAAACTCCATGTATGTTTTACCAAATTCTTTCCTTAAATTTCTAAACCTTTGTCTGTAGGCTTCAGGCACTCGTTCATATGCACCTAAGATGGATTTTTTCACCTCCTTAAGTTCACTAAGCCAATCCAATACATAGACTTTTATCCCCCTCGAGCCCCCAATTGTTATGGGTCCGGGTTTACAGAACCCAAAAGTGTTTCATGGAGTTCAACCGACCCACAACTTTTAACAGATTGTGGTGTGGGAACACACGGCGTACTCTCCAGGTGTGAAACAGCAATTATGGACAAAATGGTTTTTAAAACAAAACAATGTTTATTCTATGAACTCAATTTAACCTTTTAAAAACAACCATTGAATATCTTAACACCCATTATTTCAAAGATAACCCCAAAAGACTACAACACTAAATAATCCTTCAAACTGTTCCTTTAAACATCCAAAACACTTCAAGCCTTCAAAAATAGACATGAGATTACATTCAATATATTTATAGCCTTTGGATTTGCAGACATCAACAGACCAGCTCTGTTTCTTCCTGCAGCTCTCAGCAAAACACACAGACACTCCCAGCTGCCTCCTCAAACTGAAACCAAAAGCAGAAGTGAGCTCAGCTCCCCCCACCCTCTGACATCACTTTAGTAATATGATCAGCTCCATTTCTTAAAGGTACATTGCTTAAACATCCATTTCTTAAAGGTACTCTCATATGAGAAATGTCAGAACAGTGACATGATTGTGGAGAAATTGGAGGAACGATACCAGTGTTGGGGTGTTGTCCCACAGAACATTTGCAGAAATTGTGAAACCACCTGTGATAACCCCCATGAGGAGCACGGGGATCACTAATAGATCTTCTTGTGGGACTCGTGGAATATGGGTTTCCCTGGTAGCAGGTGGAGGCCCACCAATTTGGGACTCGTTAACTGAGCCCTTTAAATGCCGGCCCTATCCTGGACCGGGAGTTCTGCTACTCCTGGATTGGGACTCTATTGCTGTACCCCGCAGTAACAGCTTTAGTTTTGTATTGTAAATAAACTACATCAGCCTTCCTGCTCATGGATCCTGGATTATCACAATAGCGACAAGGAGCAAGAAAAAGGGGCGTCATTCTCCGACCCCCCGCCGGGTCGGAGAATGGCCGTTGGCCGCCGTGAATCCCGCCCCCGCCCCCGCCGAAGTCTCCGAAGGGAGAAAAGTCGGCGGGGCGTTAATGGCGCCGCTGCCGCGGAGAATGTCACGGGTCTGCGCAAGGCAGCCGATTTTCGGCCTGCCGATAGTCTCCCTTCCGGATGGGCCGAAGTCCCGTCGACGTGATGACCGTTCACGTCGACGTGAATCAAACCTCCTTTTCATCGGCGTGACCCGGTGCTCCAGGCTCACGCCGACCAGCGAGGAGGTGAGTGACGGCCTGGGGGGTTGGCTCTGGGCAGGAAATGGCGTGGCCGCAGACTGATTGCCTGAGGAGAGGTGTGTCTCGGCTTGTGTGTGTGTGCGGCGGGGGGGGGGGGTGGTTAGAGTAGGCTGGGCTCCGGGGGAGTGCCGGAAGGGGGTCCGTGCCGGGGTGGAGGTTGGGGGTTGTGGAGGGGGTCCGTGCCGGGGTGGAGGTTAGGGGGGGGGTCCGTGCTGGGGTGGAGGTTGGGGGTTGGGGAGGGGGTCCGTGCCGGGATGGAGGTTGGGGAGGGGGTCCGTGCCGGGGTGGAGGTTGGGGAGGGGGTCCGTGCCGGGGTGGAGGTTGGGGAGGGGGTCCGTGCCGGGGTGGAGGTTGGGGGTTGTGGAGGGGGTCCGTGCCGGGGTGGAGGTTGGGGGGGGGTCCGTGCTGGGGTGGAGGTTGGGGGTTGGGGAGGGGGTCCGTGCCGGGGTGGAGGTTGGGGGTTGGGGAGGGGGTCCGTGCCGGGGTGGAGGTTGGGGGGGGGTCCGTGCTGGGGTGGAGGTTGGGGGGGGGTCCGTGCCGGGGTGGAGGTTGGGGGTTGTGGAGGGGGTCCGTGCCGGGGTGGAGGTTGGGGGGGGGGGGTCCGTGCTGGGGTGGAGGTTGGGGGTTGGGGAGGGGGTCCGTGCCGGGGTGGAGGTTGGGGGTTGGGGAGGGGGTCCGTGCCGGGGTGGAGGTTGGGGGGGGGTCCGTGCTGGGGTGGAGGTTGGGGGGGGGTCCGTGCTGGGGTGGAGGTTGGGGGTTGGGGAGGGGGTCCGTGCCGGGGTGGAGGTTGGGGAGGGGGTCCGTGCCGGGGTGGAGGTTGGGGAGGGGGTCCGTGCCGGGGTGGAGGTTGGGGAGGGGGTCCGTGCCGGGGTGGAGGTTGGGGAGGGGGTCCGTGCCGGGGTGGAGGTTGGGGGGGGTCCGTGCTAGGGTGGAGGTTGGGGGGGGGGTCCGTGCCAGGGTGGAG
This sequence comes from Scyliorhinus torazame, assembly GCF_047496885.1. Classification (NCBI taxonomy): domain Eukaryota; kingdom Metazoa; phylum Chordata; class Chondrichthyes; order Carcharhiniformes; family Scyliorhinidae; genus Scyliorhinus; species Scyliorhinus torazame. The sequence goes on from NC_092719.1 coordinate 81,394,698, forward strand.
GTTGGGGGTTGTGAAGGGGGTCTGTGCCGGGGTGGAGGTTGGGGGGGGGGGTCCGTGCTGGGGTGGAGGTTGGGGGTTGGGGAGGGGGTCCGTGCCGGGGTGGAGGTTGGGGGTTGTGGAGGGGGTCCGTGCCGGGGTGGAGGTTGGGGAGGGGGTCCGTGCCGGGGTGGAGGTTGGGGGTTGTGGAGGGGGTCCGTGCCGGGGTGGAGGTTGGGGGGGGTCCGTGCCGGGGTGGAGGTTGGGGGTTGTGGAGGGGGTCCGTGCCGGGGTGGAGGTTGGGGAGGGGGTCCATGCCGGGGTGGAGGTTGGGGAGGGGGTCCGTGCCGGGGTGGAGGTTGGGGGTTGTGGAGGGGGTCCGTGCCGGGGTGGAGGTTGTGGAGGGGGTCCGTGCCGGGGTGGAGGTTGGGGGGGGGTCCGTGCTGGGGTGGAGGTTGGGGGGGGGGGGGGGGGTCCGTGCCGGGGTGGGTGATGGGAGGGCAAATGAGTTGGTCCACCTGGCCAGGTGCCAGCCTCCAACAGTTGGACCCATGCGGTCCATGCCACCTGGCTGGGGGGAGGAGGGGATATGGGCAATGATGACATGTCGTCGTTCCCCTCCCCCCCACCAGGCCTTCATGTTTTCAGACCATCCAGCGATGTTGGCCGCCATGGTGGCAGCCGCTCATGTCTATGTTGCCCTGGATGAGGAGGAGGAGGAGGAGGAGGAGGAGCGTGCCAGAGAGGCGGCGCAGGCTGCCGCAGAGGGGCAGGCGGCAGCCGCCCAGGCTGGAGGGACACCTGACCGACAGGACGAGGAGGGGGAGGAGGACTTCGCGGCCCCACGGCAACGGAGGCACCCGAGGGCGCCCCGTGTGCACCGGCCCCGGCAGTCATACCAGGACCTCACGGACCGGGAATGCAGGAGGAGACTCCGGATGAGCCGGGAAACCGTGGCACACATCTGCCACCTGCTGGCACACCTGTCACCGCGTGGCACTGGCGGGGGACACCCTCTCCCCGTGTCCGTCAAGGTTACGGTGGCCCTGAACTTTTATGCAACGGGGTCATTCCAGGCACCGAGTGGGGACCTGTCCGGCATATCGCAGACATCGGTGCATCGGTGCATCCGGGCAGTGACAGATGCCCTTTATGCCATGGCGCACCGCTACATCCGCTTCCCCGTGGACCGGGCCAGCCAAGATGCCCGGGCCGTGGGCTTCTCTGCCGTGGCCGGGTTCCCCATGGTCCAGGGCGCGATCGATGGGATGCACGTCGCCGTGCGGCCACCTGCAGATAACAGGGCCGTGTTCACTAATAGGAAGGGGACCTATTCGATGAACGTACAGGCGGTCTGCGACCACCGCATGATGATCCTGCACGTCTGCGCCCGTCACCCAGGCAGTGTACACGACTCATTCGTGTTGTCGCGGTCATCCATCCCCGGCATGTACGAGGGACGCCATCCCCGGCTGAGGGGCTGGTTGCTGGGCGACAGGGGCTACCCATTGCGATCGTGGCTGATGACGCCTATACGGAGGCCACGCAATGAGGCGGAGAACCGCTACAATGATGCCCATGTAGCGACAAGGGGAGTGATCGAGAGGTGCTTTGGCGTGCTGAAGATGCGTTTCAGGTGCCTGGACCTCTCTGGGGGCGCCCTCCAGTATCGGTCAGATAGGGTCGGCCGCATCATTGTGGTGTGCTGCGTCCTGCACAACATAGCCCAGCAGAGGGGCGATGTGCCGCAGGCAGAGGAGGGCGGAGTGGAGGAGCAGCAGGAAGAGGCCCAGTCCTCCCCAGATGAGGGGGATGGGGGCAATGGTCAGGGCAGACGGGGTAGACACAGACGGGTGGCTGTCCACCGTTACCGGCTGGCCCAGCGGGCACGGGACAGACTGATAGACGCCCGCTTCACTGACTAGATGGGCGTGGGAATCGGGTAGTATGGCCACAGACCGCACACCATGACAACAGCCGACCACCCACACCCCCCACCCATCCACCCACCCAGCACCCTCACCCCCCTCCCCAACCCCACACACCCCACCCGCATGCACACCACCCCCCCACTCCCAATTGCCGATCCACCGGCGGCACAACGGGCCGGGCTCACCCAGTTGCGGGTGGACGCGTGTCTATCGCAGGCCATGGAGAATGATGACAACCCGCCTCCGATGAGCTCCTGGCTCTACATCGTTGGACTATGTCTGACCCATGGCCACAGTACCACCATCCACCCGGACCATCCCTGCATGCGGCTGTGACACTGCAGCGCACGGTCCCGTCCTCTGCCCGGGGGATGTTGATGGCGGCCCAGGGGGAAGGGGGCAGACTCACCTGGGGCTGAGGTAAGACCACCCCTCACACACACACTTGCGCTCAACGTACATGACACCCCCGCACACTTTGGACAGAGCACAAAGGCAGCTTCGGTAGGTGTAACATTGACTTTAATAACCAAAGGAGTTCATGCACGTGCCCTAGCGCCTAAAACTCATCTGTGCCCTGCACCCGTGCCAACTTACTCAGTGTCTAATTGTTTGGCCTTACGGGCCCTTTGACTACGTCTACGTGGTTCCCCAGACGGTACAGCAGAACTGGAGGTGGACTCCTGTGATTCCTGCCCTCTGACACTGGATCCCTTTGGCGGCCGTTTCCTGGGGCGTCCTGGCCTAGATGGGCCAGGCTGCGGCCCGGGCGACTGGGATGGCGAGCTGCCAGCCTGTCCTGCCCGTTGCCCACCCGATGCACCTGGGACGGAAGGGGGGGAGTCCGAGGTGTCGCGGTGTACCGGGACCTCCCCTACAGAGGGAGCCGGGACGGACCACACCACCTCCTCCTCCCTCGGGGTGCCCGATGGCCCCCAGGCCTCTACATGGGTGGGGGATGCGAACGGACTGGCCATCCGACGCGCCCCCGACATCTGGCGCTGCCAGTCCTGGAGGCCCGTGCTGGTATCGACAGGGGTCTGCAGGTTTGCAGCCATGGAGCCCAGGGGGTTGTCGAACCCTGTCTGCGACAGTGCGACGCCAGCTCGCACATGGCCACTGGCGCCGATGCCCTCAGCGATGGCCTGCTGAGACTGAGCCATGGCCTGCAGAGACTGGGCCATGGCCTGCAGAGACTGGGCTATGGCCTGCTGAGACTGGGCCATGGCCTGCTGAGACTGGGCTATGGCGTTGAGCGCCTCTGCCATCTGGCGCTGGCACTGGCTCATGGCCTCCTGTGAGAGGGCAGCCATTTCCTGGGCCACAGACGCCGCCTGCACGGAAGGCCCCAGGCCTCGCAAACCGTTCCCCATGTCTGACACCGTCGCACCCATTGCCTCCACCGCGGACGCCACCCGTGCGGTGTCAGCCTGGGTGGCACGCATGACCGGGACCACTCCCAGCTCCTGGACGCGGGTGGACTCCTCCACCTGCGACCGCAGCCGCCGCAAGCCACCCGTCACCCTATTCGCTCGTCTCCGTGTCGGTGGTTGCATCGGATCTATGTGTGGGTGTGGTAACTGCAGGAACCCGGGATCCATCTGGGCGGCAGATGTTCGCTTGGCCTGGGCTGCCCTCCGACCGCCCGGTCCCTCTGCTGCTCCTACCTCCACCTGCTGTACCGGGACGGCTGTGTTGTGCGCACCAGTGAGTGTACCAGACGCCTCATCACTAAAGTGCCCAACCGTGGTGAGTGTTTCTGCGATGGTGGAGGGTGTTGGTGACAGCAGTGGCGTTGTGTCGTGCTCTTCGTCCCACTCTGAGTCCATGGCACTTTGGGGTGGGGGTTCGTCTCCACCCATCCACTCTGAGTCACTGTCCGGTATTTCGTCTTCCCGGGTAGGGGTGTCCTGGGTAGTGCTGTCCCGGGTAGTGCTGTCCCGGGTAGTGCTGTCCCGGGTAGTGCTGTCCCGGGTAGTGGTGTCCCGGGTAGGGGTGTCCTGGGTAGTGGTGTCCCGGGTAGGGGTGTCCTGGATAGTGGTGTCCTGGGTAGTGGTGTCCTGGCTCGGATGTGACGGGGGCCTGTGGCTGCCCCCCTCATCGCTGGGTGGTCGCTCCCGCACGTGACGGGGGTGTCGTCTCCCTGTTGCTCCAGGTCTCTCCGTCTCCCGTGGTCTCCGAGGGGCATCCTGCGGGCATCGCATGCTGGAGGGTTCGGGTCTCTCCGTCTCCCGTGGTCTCCGAGGGGCATCCTGCGGGCGTCGCATGCTGGAGGGTTCGGGTCTCTCCGTCTCCCGTGGTCTCCGAGGGGCATCCTGCGGGCGTCGCATGCTGGAGGGTGCGGGTCTCTCCGTCTCCCGTGGTCTCCGAGGGGCATCCTGCGGGCGGTCTGCATCTGCGGGGATGGGTGCCTGGACGTTTGGTCCTGCGATACACAATGAAGCATGCATGGTCAGTGATCAGGTGATACGGGAGAGGGGGATATAGGGGAGGGGGGATATGGGGACGGGCTGTTGGTGGCTCACTTGCTCTGCATCAGCAACCTCCCGGTCCTCAGGTCCGCCAGCCAGTTCCAGGGCCCTTTCCTCGTGTACGGTCAGTGGCCTCTCATCAGCGGGCCCTCCTCCAGTCCTCACATGCTCCCTATTGTTGTGTGCGCGCTTCTCCTGGGGGGGGGGGGGGGTGGCAGGGGTAAAAGGCAACAGTGTTAGGCAGGTATATGAATGCACGCCATCGGTTGCGCGTGCATTGCAGAGGTTAAGGTTAGGGCTGGATTCACTTGGGGATATGGGGGATATGGGGGAGGGGGGATATGGGGGAGGGGGGATATGGGGGAGGGGGGATATGGGGATATGGGGGAGGGGGGAATATGGGGGATATGGTGGAGGGGGGATATGGGGGATATGGGGGAGGGGGGATATGGGGGAGGGGGGGATATGGGGGAGGGGGGATATGGGGGATATGGGGGAGGGGGGATATGTGGGAGGGGGATATGGGGGGGATATGGGGAATATGGGGGAGGGGATATGGGGGAGGGGGGAATATGGGGGATATGGGGAGGGGGGATATGGGGGAGGGGGGATATGGGGGATATGGGGGAGGGGGGATATGGGGGATATGGGGGAGGGGGGATATGTGGGAGGGGGGATATGGGGGAGGGGGGATATGGGGAATATGGGGGAGGGGGGATATGGGGGATATGGGGGAGGGGGGATATGGAGGAGGGGGGAATATGGGGGATATGGGGGAGGGGGGATATGGGGGATATGGGGGAGGGGGGGATATGGGGGAGGGGGGATATGGGGGATATGGGGGAGGGGGGATATGGGGGAGGGGGGAATATGGGGGATATGGGGGAGGGGGGATATGGGGGATATGGGGGAGGGGGGATATGGGGGAGGGGGGAATATGGGGGATATGGGGGAGGGGGGATATGGGGGAGGGGGGGATATGGGGGAGGGGGGATATGGGGGAGGGGGGAATATGGGGGATATGGGGGAGGGGGGATATGGGGGAGGGGGGGATATGGGGGAGGGGGGATATGGGGGATATGGGGGAGGGGGGATATGGGGGAGGGGGGAATATGGGGGATATGGGGAGGGGGGATATGGGGGATATGGAGGATATGGGGAATATGGGGGAGTGGGGGATATGGGGGAGGGGGGATATGGGGGATATGGGGGAGGGGGGATATGGGGGAGGGGGGATATGGGGGAGGGGGGATATGGGGGAGGGGGGATATGGGGGATATGGGGGAGGGGGGATATGGGGAGGGGGGATATGGGGGAGGGGGGGATTTGGGGGAGAGGGGATATGGGGGATATGGGGAGGCTCACCCTGCCTGCTCTGACGAGGTCGTTCACCTTCTTGTGGCACTGGGTGCCTGTCCGTGGTGTTAGGGCCACAGCGGTGACGGCCTCTGCCACCTCCCTCCACAGACGCCGGCTGTGGCGTGGGGCAACTCTGCGGCCGTGCCCGGGATACAGGGCGTCCCTCCTCTGCTCCACCGCATCCAGGAGCGCCTCCACATCGCGTGACTCGAACCTCGGGGCTGAGCGACGGCCAGCCATCAAGTCGGGTGTTGCGGTCGGCTGTTCCGGTCGGGTGGGGGGGAGCTGCGCGGCCTTATGAGCCGTCACGCCGTGCAGCGCGTATGACGCTGCACGGCGTGAACCACTGCGCAAGCGCGGATCCCGTTACGTCGCTGCTAGCCCATTTCGGGCCGCAGACTATCGGCCCATTTTTATGACGTGATGCAAGTGGGATTTGCGCCGTTTTTTGCGCCGATCGGCGGAGTTTCCGCCGATAACGGAGAATTTCGCCCAAGATTCTGAACAGCCTTTCCAAAGTCAAATGATTGCGGTAAGAAAAAGGTGAAGAGAATCCAAAAATGCCAATATTGGGTAAAATAGAGCCATATGATGTGGGAAGATTGGCCCCAGTAAGCTGAAAGAATGTGATTCTTCTTTCGGGCAAATGGTACAGAAGGTAATTACAGAAAGAAGGCGATTTTCCTGACCACTTGCCCCAATGTTCGGCATCATTAAAAGCCTGACCTACTTGGAAGCCCCGAACTTGAAGTCCTTCAATGAACTGATGAATCGAGTGGCAAACCACTATGACCCTAAACCATCTGTGATACTGCAACATTATAGAATCAACACAGCCGGAAGAATCCCCGGAGAATCAGTAACAGAATTCCTGACAAGACTTTGGAAACTGGCGGAACACTGTGTACATTTCTCCCCGAGATGCTTTGGGAGCAACTAGTTTGTGGGATAAATAATGTCACAACCCAGAGGAAACTGCTGGTGGAACCTACACTGCACCTTAAAAGAGCCATAGAATTGGCACTGCCTCGCAAAAACGCCAAAATATTGGCCCAGGGTTCCATGGATTACAGCGTCCAGCGGCACCCATACATGAGAAGCGGTTCCTCATGGACAGTACTCATATGACCGACCCACCACCAAGTCACCAACTAGGCATAATATATAAGAAGAGGGGTTAAAGGCCCCAGAAACAAATGGAAACCTTCCCGGCGGACCACAAGGAGCAATTGCAGAGTTGACGCACCGAATGTTGAATTGGCAGAATGGGTACCACCTAGGCCAGAAGACAAAGTCAACTCAGGCCAGGACTTCACAAATCAACCAGCCCAAACAGCAAGAGCTAATACAATTGAATTGACTTGCATCATTGCTCCCAAAGTGTCCCCAATCCGGATCAAACTCCAGGTCAATGGTCCCCTGGAAATGGAAGTAGACACAGGAGCTGCCATCTCCATTATAGGGGAACAGACTTTCAGGTGACTCTGAGTGGGCAATGTGCCCCTGGGACTATGAGATACCAGGGCCAGGTTGGCCATGTATACAGGGGAGCCATTATGCATCTTAGGAACAATAGTGACCCCATCCATACATGGGCAGCAGACGGCCTTAACAGTAGTTCAATGACCAGGACCCGACTTTCTGGGAAGAGACTGGTTGAAAACATCTGCCTGGATTGGCAACAGATTTTTAAGATGGGCACCGGCAATTTATATGAAGTTATAGGGAAGTATCCTGAGGTATTCCACGACAGCTGTGGAAAAATTAAAGGTGCTAGGGTGAAAATATGTGTCAACCCAGAGGCCGTACCCAAGTACTTCAGGGCACGTCCAGTTTCCTACACCCTAACCTCCAAAGTAGACACCGAATTGACGCGACTGGTGAACCTAGGCAAGAACCAGTACAATTCATAGAATGGGCTGCACCAGTGGCCCCAGTATTGAAGTCTGACAAGTCGGTCTGCCTTAAGATGACTGTTAACAGATCCTCCTGCCTCGACTGGTACCCCATGCCTCACATCGAGGACCGATATTTAAAACTGGCTGGAGGCGACATATTTACAAAACTAGATATTAGTTATGCATGCCTCCAGCTGGAGCTTGATGTGGCATCTAGAAAATACATCACTATTAATACCCACAAGGGGTTATATGAATATACTCGCCTACCTTTCGGAGTATCATCGGCATGCGTATTTTCCAGAGAGTGATGGAAAATATCTTTCAAGGATTGACAAGGGTGGTAATATACCAGATGATGTATTAATCTCAGGAGCCACCGAGAAGGAACACCTGGAAAATTTGGAGGAAGTTTTACAGCGCTTCTCTAACGCTGGTGTCTGCCTAAAAGAGAAAAATGGGCGTTTCAGGCAAACAAAGTAACGTATCTAGGGCACAATGTCTACAAGGACAGCCTACACCCCACAGAAGACAAGGTAAAGGCCACAAAAGGAGCTCGACACCAAGAACCACAACTGAACTATAGTCATTCATAGGTCTCATAAATTATTATGGGAAATTCATACCTAATCTAGCCACCTCGCTGGCACCCCTGCACACACTGTTATAAAAGAATCAGAAGTGGTCATGGCAAACAAACTTTTGTGAGGGTGAAGAAGCAATTACTGTCATCTAACATATTGATACATTATGACCCCACAAGACTACTCATATTAATGTGCGATCATCGATGGGACGATGGCACCGAGTGGCCAATCGCTTAGGCATCCAGGCTCCTGGCAGATGCAAAAAGGAGATATGCACAGATTGAAAAAGGTGATATGCGCAGTAAAGAAGCTTCAGCAATATGTCTACAAATGACACTTTATCACCATCACAGACCTCAAACTTCTATTGGGGTTCTTTAAAGAGGACAAGGCAATCCCTCCCATGCCTTGGCCGCGATCCAATATGAGGCACTGTTATTGACGGCGCATGTGTATACTTTTGAGCATCACCCAGGAGCACAAAAATGCAGATGGCCTGGGTCGCCGACCACTCCCCAAGAGCCTGTCGCTCCCCCCCTCCTCTGCAAACAGTGATGGACGAAGTCATTATGACTCTAAATTTCATGGGACACCCTTCCGCTATTTGCCACATGATCCAAAATTGAACCCAAAAGGACCCTACACTGACAAATTTACGCTACGTTGTCCTACGCGGTGGACGACAAAGACACCCACAGAGGACTTAAAACCCCTGCTCACAAGACAGCAGGAATTAAGTGTGGAAGACAGCATTATCCTGTGGGGAGCTGGAGTGATCGGCCCGTGCTCCAGTCAGCGCCCAATATTACAAGAGCTACATAGCAACCACCCAGGAGTTTCAAAAATGAAGATGCTTGCAAGCAGCTACGCCTGGTGCCCCAGATTTTACACGGACATCAAGAACATGGTGAGCCAGTGCCTGTCTTGCCAAGAGAATCAGAAGCCCCAGAGGATACCCGCCAGGGACATGGACGGCCATGGGACGAGGTAAGCAGCTTGCCGCCCCCAGCTCAGATGTGCATCCTGGGGAAACACCAAGACATTGTGGTAGATCTATTAGGGCCAGGCACGTTGAGCATCACTGAGGGCACTGGGGTAAGGGTTAGGTAGGGGGTGGGGAGGGGATGACGTGGGGGGGGAATGGGGGGCATTATCGGGAATAAGGTATTGTACAGCACATTAAACAACTTTTTACACAACCATTATGATGCCTCTTGTCACATTCTTCCGCAATGCAGGCTTATCCCCGGACTCTTTGCCTGTCTCTCCAGGCAACCTCCCCTCCCCCTGGCACCCACCCATCCTTCGGCGGTGGTCATGTCCGGGGAGCTGTGGCCCATCACCTGGGTGTTCGGATGTTGGCTGCAGCGTGTGTGGTGTTGACTCCCACACAGTGTCCAGGCATCAAGGTTTGACTGGAATGTTAGGCAATGGCTCCCGCATGCTACATGGCCCGTCTACCAACAGGAACCCATTTGGCATGTGTCAAGAGCTCACTTAACCATGATTGCCAATTCCCTATTAGCCATAGCCTTCAGCCGCACAGCTAGAGGCGTCAGCAGTCAGTGGGGGTTACGGGTGATTGGTGGGGTAGACGGGCAGGGACAAGGGTTGGCCCCGGCATGGGGCTGGGAACCAAGGGTTGGCACAATGGTGCCCCCCAGCGCCTCCCTCCCCACCCTCCCATGGCAGCAAACTCCCGGGGAGGGACCGCCAGCAAACACTGGGATGGCAAGTCCAGCGCCCCCGGTATCTTTGCCTGTGCGCAAAGATTACTACCCCCCTCCTCGGCTCCCCACAGAAGCCCTTCCGCCAGGTTCACGTTTTTAAAAAGGAGTAACAATCGGCGCCAGCATATGCTGGGGAGGCCGGTAAATGACAGTAGGCCTTTGGATGACAGGTGGCTCTCGATAATTGTATGGAAATGGGATTTAAATGGTGATAATTGGTTCTTGTCAGGATTCCAAATTTGCCTACAAGAGCAGAACGGTTGCATCGCAAACTGTGTGGCGCCTGGCGCGGTTCCCGTTTTTGGCCTCTCCCGCTATTCACCAGCCTCATTACGCTTGAGTGCCCTATATGTCCAAGATGTTTGGGAAGATGGTGGGGGAGGGATTATTGCCATCCCCTCCCGAGTTGGACCGGACCTATTGGTCGCCCAGGCAGTAACCCCGATTTGGGGAACCACCACTGGTGATCATGGCCAGGTTCCACAGTAACCAGGAGAAGGAACGAGTCCTGAGGTGGATGAAGGACCATCGAGACGACAGAAGGGAGGGCCACGTCATCATGATATATTACGGTGTGGGAGCAGAATTGGTTAGGAGATGTGCGGTGTTCAACAAGGCCAAGTTGTACAAAAGCGGTGGTTGTTTTCAGATGGTGTACCCTACACGCCTTTGAGTGACTTATAAGAAGAAAGACTATTATTTTGAAGCGCCGGAGGATGCAGACAGGTTTGTAAAAAAATATGGGCTGGGAGCGAATTAATTGTTAACTGTTATGTGCATTTGTATCTGTATTTAGTGTGAGATATTGGTATTGTGGGGGAGGACATTTGATTATGGGGATTTGCTGGGGTTTTTCCTGGTCAGGTTTGGTGTTTGTATTTATGTGGTTGTTTGTGGGATGGGCTGGTTTTTTTCCCACTCTTCGTGTATTAAAGTTGGATGTGGGCGGGGGCCTGGTTGTCGGCATGAGCATTTTTCTGTTTTAACTCCGAGCAGCAGGGGTCACCCTGCTAGCGGTTGAGTTAATTAATGGGAGCAGAGTAGTGGGGGTATCTGCAGCTCATTATTTTAGGGTAGTTTTAAGTAATGAGTTTAGGACTTTTGTTCTTGTTTGTTTGGGGTTTGGTGTAAGGGGGAAGAGGTTAAGGGTATCTGTTCTCCTTTTGGCTGTTTGTTTGTATATTGGGGTGTGAACAAAGAACAAAGAAAGTACAGCACAGGAACTGGCCATTATGCCCTTCGGCCTGCGCCGACCATGCTGCCCGTCTAAACTAAAATCTTCTACACTTCCGGTGTCCGTATCCCTCTATTCCCATCCTATTCATGTATTTGTCAAGATGCCCCTTAAATGTCACTATTGTCCCTGCTTCAACCACCTCCTCCGGCAGCGAGTTCCAGGCACCCACTACCCTCTGTAAAAACCTTGCCCCTCGCACCTTAAACATATGCCCCCTAGTAATTAACCCCTTTACCCTGGGAAAAAGTCTCTGACTATCCACCTTGTCTATGCCCCTCATAATTTTGTAGACCTCTATCAGGTCGCCCGTCAACCTCCGTTGTTCCAGTGAGAACAAACCAAATTTATTCAACCTCTCCTCATAACTAATGCCCTCCATACCAGGCAACATGCTGGTAAATCTCTTCTGCACCCTCTCTAAAGACTCCACATCCTTCTGGTAGTGTGGCGACCAGAATTGAACACTATACTCCAAGTGTGGCCTAACTAAGGTTCTATACAGCTGCAACATGACTTGCCAATTTTTATACTCAATGCCGCGGCCAATAAAGGCAAGCATGCCGTATACCTTCTTGACTACCTTCCCCACCTGTGTTGCCCCTTTCAGTGATCTGTGGACCTGTACACCTAGATCTCTCTGACTGTCAATACTCTTGAGGGTTCTACCATTCACTGTATATTCCCTACCTGTATTAGACCTTCTAAAATGCATTACCTCACATTTGTCCGGATTAAACTCCATCTGCCATCTCTCCGCCCAAGTCTCCAGATTATCTAAATACTGCTGTATCCTCGGACAGTCCTCATCGCTATCCGCAACTCCACCAACCTTGGTGTCATCCGCAAACTTACTAATCAGACTAGTAACATTTGCCTCCAAATCATTTATATATACTACGAACAGCAAAGGTCCCAGCACTGATCCCTGCGGGACACCACTAGACACAGCCTTCCAATCAGAAAAGCACCCTTCCATTGCTACTCTCTGCCTTCTATGACCTAGCCAGTTCTGTATCCATCTTGCCAGCTCACCTCTGAAATCGTGTGACTTCACCTTTTGTACCAGTCTGCCATGAGGGACCTTGTCAAAGGACTTACTGAAGTTCATATAGACAATATCCACTGCCCTACCTGCATCAATCATTTTTGTGACCTCCTCGAGACTCTATCAAGTTAGTGAGACATGACCTCCCCTTCACAAAACCGTGCTGCCCCTCGCTAATACGTCCGCTTACTTCCAAATCGGAGTAGATCCTGTCTCGAAGAATTCTCTCCAATAATTTCCCTACCACTGACGTAGGGCTCACCGGCCTGTAGTTCCCTGGATTATCCTTGCTACCCTTCTTAAACAAGGGAACAACATTGGCTATTCGCCAGTCCTCCGGGACATCACCTGAAGACAGTGAGAATCCAAAGATTTCCGTCAAGGCCTCAGCAATTTCCTCTCTAGCCTCCTTCAGTATTCTGGGGTAGAGCCCATCAGGCCCTGGGGACTTATTACCTTAATATTTTTCAAGAAGCCCAACACCAAATCTGGGCCCGAACTGCAAACAATGGGTCCCATTCAAATGGATCGATTGTTGTGGAGGAGGAGAGAGAGAGAGAGAGAGACGGGGAGAGAGACAGGCACAAGGGGGGGGGGGGGGGGGGGGGGGAGAGAGAGAGAGAGAGAGACATTTCTCAAGAAGGCCAACACCTCGTCTTTTTGGATCTCAATGTGACCCAGGCTATCTACACATCCTTCTCCAAACTCACCATCCACCAATTCCTTCTCTTTGTTGAATACTGATGTAAAGTATTCATTTAGTACCTTGCCCATTTCCTCTGGCTCCACACATAGATTCCCTCCCCTGTCCTTCAGTGGGCCAACCCTTTCCCTGGCTATCCTCTTCCTTTTTATGTACGTGTAAAAAGCCTTGGGATTTTCCTTAACCTTTTTGCCAATAACTTTTTGTGACCCGTTTTAGCCCTCCTGACTCCTTGCTTAAGTTCCTTCCTACTTTCCTTATATTCCACACAGGCTTTGTCTGTTCCCAGCCTTCTAGCCCTGACAAATGCCTCCTTTTTCTTTTTGACGAGGCCCACAATATCTCTCGTTATTCAAGGTTCCCAAAATTTGCTGTATTTATCCTTCTTCCTCACAGGAACATGCCGGTCCTGAATTCCTTTCAACTGACATTGGAAAGCCTCCCACATGTCAGATGATTTACCCTCAACATCCGCCCCCAATTTAGGTTCTTCAGTTCCCGCCTAATATTGTTATAATCAGCCTTCCCCCAATTTAGCACATTCACCCTAGGACCACTCTTATCCTTGTCCACCAGCACTTTAAAACTTACTGAATTGTGGTCAGTGTTCCCGAAATGCTCCCCTACTGAAACTTCTACCACCTGGCCGGGCTCATTCCCCAATACCAGGTCCAGTACAGCCCTTCCCTAGTTGGACTGTCTACAAATTGTTTTAAGAAGCCCTCCTGGATGCTCCTTACAATCTCTGCCCCACCCAAGCCCCGAGCACTCAGTGAGTCCAAGTCAATATTGGGGAAGTTAAAGTCTCCCATCACAACAACCCTGGGCGAAATTCTCCGGTATCGGCGCGATGTCCGCCGACCGGCGCCAAAAACGGTGCAAATCCATCCGGCATCGCGCCGCCCCAAAGGTGCAGAATCCTCCGCCCCTTGACCGGCGCGTCCTAACCTTGAGGGGCTAGGCCGCGCCGGACTGATTTCCGCCCCGCCAGCTGGCGGAAGTGCCCCGCCAGCTGGCGCAGAAATGACATTGCCGGCCGGCACATGCGCGGGAGCGTTAGCGGCCGCTCACGGCATCCCCGCGCATGCGCTGTGGAAGGAGTCACTTCCGCCTTCGCCATGGTGGAGACCGCGGCGAAGGCGGAAGGAAAAGAGTGCCCCCACGGCACAGGCCCGCCCGCGGATCGGTGGGCCCCGATCGCGGGCCAGGCCACCGTGGGGGCACCCCCCTGGGACCAGATTGCCTCGCCGGAGCCTGCCCGTGCCGCCTTGTCCTGGTTAATCCACGCCGGCGGGACAGGCATCCTAGCAGCGGGACTTCGGCCCTTCTGGGCCGGAGAATCGCGGGGGTGGGGGGGGCCGCCAACCGGCGCGGCGCGATTCCCGCCCCCGCCGAATCTCCAGTGTCGGAGAATTCGGCAACCGGCGAGGGCGGGAGTCACGCCAGCCCCCGGCGATTCTCCGACCCGGCGGGGGGGTCGGAGAATCTCGCCCCCTGTTGCTATTACTCCTTTCCAAAATCTGTCTACCTATCTGCTCCTCTATCCCCCGCTGGCTGGTGGGTGGCCTGTAGTAAGCCCCCAACATTGTGACTGCACCCTTCTTATTCCTGATCTCTACCCATGAAGCCTCGCTGCCCTCTGAGGTGTCCTCCTGCAGTACAGCTGTGATATTCTCCCTAACCAGTAGCGAAACTCCTCCACCCCTTTTACATCCCCCTCTAACCCGCCTGAGACATCTAAATCCTGGAACGTTTAGCTGCCAATCCTGTCCTTCCCTCAACCAAGTCTCTGTAATGGCAACAACATCATAGTTCCAAGTACTAATCCAAGCTCTAAGTTCATCTGCCTTACCTGTTATACTTCTTGCATTAAAACATATGCACTTCAGGCCACTGGTCCCGCTGTTTTCAGCAACATCTCCGTCTGCTCTTACTCAGAGCCATACTGGCCTTATTCCATAGTTCTCCCTCAATCTTTTCACCTTCTGACCTATTGCTCCGGTACCCACCCCCCTGCCATACTAGTGTGGTGTTGCTGGGAGGCGGGATGGTGGGGGGAGGGTTAGACTGCTGACGGTGACGATATCTTTGCCTTTGTTCTGGTCTGATAGAGGTTTTGACAGCCACCTTGGGCGGGCCCGGTATCAGCACTCTTTGAGTTGCTGTTGGATTACTTCACATTGTGGGAATGGCTGACTCTGGGTTGGGCAGTGAGGGGAGGAGGGGTTGGGAATATCGGGCCCCCTCTCCGGCTGTCATGTGGAATGTCAGGGATTAAATGGCTCAGTAAAAAGATCAATGTTTGCTCACCTGAGAAGTTTGAATGCAGATGTGGGGCTTTTGCAAGAGACCCATTTGCAGATCAAGGACCAGACAAGGTTACGGAAGGGCTGGGTGGGACAGGTATACCATTCGGGGTTCCATGGTAGGGCCCGGGGGGGCTGCAGCGTTGATCAATAAGAGAGTATCTTTTTCAGCTTTTAAAATATTGGCAGACCCAGGCGGGAGGTATGTGATCATCAGTGGGTCGTTGGCAAGCACCTTGGTGGTCTTATTTAATGTGTCTGCACTGAACTGGGATGATGCAGTGTTTATCAACAAGGTGTTGGTTTCTTTTCCCGATCTGGATTCACACCAACTAATTTTGGAGTGGGACTTAAATTGCATCTTGGATCCTTGGTCCTACGACTCATGAGTCCATCAGGAGTAGTGAAGGCATTATTGGTTTGTATGGAACAGATGGGGGACGGGCAGACCTATGGAGATTCTGTATCCGAAGGATAGGAGTTCTCTTTTTTCTCTCACGTCCATCACGTCTGCACCCAGATTGACCTTTTTGTGGCGGGCCGGTCTCAAAAATGAATGTGCGCCCGAGGTTTGTTTCGGTGTTCCCCAATTTTTCTTCCCAAGTCTTTCTTTGTGAAGATTAATAAAATGATATCTTCCTTTATTTGGGCGGGCAAGACCCCACGGATTTGTAGGACGTTTCTAGAGAGAGAGAGGCAGTTGGGAGGCTTGGCGCTACCTAATTTGCTATTTTATTATTGGACTGTAAATATTGAACAGGTGCAGGGGTGGCTTCAGGATCCGGATTCTATATGGGGGCAGATGGAGGCGGGCTCTTGTAGAGGTTCGAGTTTGAGGGCCTTGGTTACTGCCCTGCTGCCGTTTTCTCCTGCAAAATTTACTTTGAGCCCAGTAAGGGTGGCCACTCTGACGATCTGGAGGCAACTTAGGCAACATTTTAAGCGGGACTCCATGTCGATGTTAGCTCCTATGTGCATGAATCATTTATTTGTGCCGGCGAGTTTGGACTCGTCCTTCGGGGCAAGGGGAATGGAGGGGCTGGAGAGGCTTGGGACATGTTTATAGAAGGGAGGTTCACCGGTATGGAAGAGTTATTCGTTAAGTTTCAGCTCCTGAGAACTAATGTATTTAGGTATTTGCAGGTTTGTGACTTTGGACGCAGACATTCCTTCATTTCTCCTGGCACCGTCGTCCTTGGACCTTTCTCAGGCCGAGTTGGGGGAGGGGGAGGAGGATTTCAGATATTTATGGCCAGATCCTGTCAACGGAGTAAGCTTTGTTAGAGATGAAGAGAATGTGGGGTGGGGGGGGGGGACTGGCCTCGGTTTTCGATGGGGGCTGGTGTGGAGTGAGGCTCTTCAAAGGGTCAACTTCACCTCCTCATGTGCTAGACTCGCTTGATCCAGTTCAAGGTGGTGCACAGGGCACACTTGACCACGGCGCGGATAAGTGGTTTCTTCTCGGGGTTGGAGGACATGTGCGGGTTTTGTTCTAGGGGGCCGGCGAATCATACACATATGGGGCGTCATTCTCCGACCCCCCGCCGGCCGCCATGAATCCCGCCCCCGCCCCCGCCGAAGTCTCCGGTACCGGAGATTGGGCGGGGGCGGGAATCGGGCCGTGCCGGTTGGCGGGCCCCCCCCGCTCAATTCTCCGGCCCGGATGGGCCGAAGTCCCGCCAGGAAATTGCCTGTCCCGCCGGCGTAAATTAAAGTAGGTATTTACCAGCGGGACAAGGCGGCGTGGGCGGGCTCCGGGGTCCTGGGGGGGGGGCACGGGCCGATCTGACCCCGGGGGGGTGCCCCCACGGTGGCCTGGCCCACGATCGGGGCCAATCGATCCGCGGGCGGGCCTGTGCCATGGGGGCACTCTTTCTCTTCCGCCTCTGCCACGGCCTCCACCATGGCGGAGGCGGAAGAGACTCCCTCCACTGCGCATGCGTGGGAAACTGTCAGCGGCCGCTGACGCTCCCGCGCATGCGCCGCCCCGAATGTCATTTCCGCGCCAGCTGGCGGGGCAACAAACACCATTTCCGCCAGCTGGCGGGGCGGAAATCCCTCCGGCGTCGGCCTAGCCCCTCAATGTTGGGGCTCGGCCCCCAAAGATGCGGAGCATTCCGCACCTTTGGGGCGGCGCAATGCCTGTCTGATTGGCGCCGTTTTGGGCGCCAGTCGGCGGACATCGCGCCGTTGGGGGAGAATTTCGCCCATGGTCTTGTTCTAAATTTGTAAGTTTCTGGGTCTCCTTCTCCAGCACCATGTCGGGGATTCTGGGTGTTCAGCTGGAGCCTTGCCCGTTGGTACCCATTTTTGTGTTTTGGACTCACTGGTACTGCAAACGGGGGTGAAGGCAGATATCCTTGCATTCGCCTAGTTTCACTAAAAGGCCTATACTTAGCTTCGGAATTGGCCCACCAGGTCAGGGGAACAAATGGCCTTTCGTTCGATTCTGAGTCTGCAGGTTTCAAAAGCTGGTATGGTCTGGTAGCTAGGAGCGCCTATCTCGTAGCGAGCGATGACTGGAGACTTACTTGGTTGATGCGGCAGCTTAGGCAGTTCACTCTCAAGCGTTGATTCGAGTTACTGAGTGACCCTGCCAAGAAGGACGAATTGAACTTGGGGACTCTATTTTATAGTCCCCAGGGGCTTCCCGCCCCTTTGGGCGGACCCCGTACCTGGTTCAAAGTGATTGGACTACGTTTTGATCACTTGGATCGATTTCTCCAATACTGGAGTTGTTCCCTGATCGCTGGGCGGTCCCTAAGTGTCTGTCGGCCTTCCATTGTCTTGGCTCCTGCTGGCGCCGAGGAGTCTGGCTTGGCCTTATTCACCTTACATGTTTCAATTGTTCCCGGGGATCACTCATTAGTATGCAGATGGCTGTGAGTTTCAGTGCTGTCTGGGCTTTTGCAAGTTCTAATACACAGGATTTCTGCACGTGCTAGTTTTTGCCTATGTTGGCTGAATTTCCCTGTAGTCTTTGCGGTTCTCCATTTTAAGTCAGGAAGTGGCCAACCCAGGTGGCTACACGCCCTCCTTGTGATCCCTAATGCGAAGCGTGAAGGATCACATAACTGCGTTATCTTCACTTCCTGACCCAGCGAGCACTCTTCCATGGCCTCTACACTGACCAAAACTATGTATGAACATTTTTTTAACTAACAATTCTAAGTGGCGCTATGTCGGACAGAGACATGCATTACAACAAAAAATGGTACCTCTAACTATCTCTCATAAACTACACTCACTCAAACATTCAATCATACTAACAATACAAAAATAATAGCAGCATTCACATTTTTCCTCTGGCTTGGCAGTCAAGCACAGAGGTGTACAATATTTCCGTTGTAAACTAAACACATTTCTTTATTTACAAAGGATGCAACACAAATGTTCTTTATTGTAGATCAAGGAGTTCGGGGTCCTGGTGATAACCAAAAATAGGGGACCTTATCCTGTATACCGGAGTGTGAGAGCGGTAGGCTCTCCTTCGCCATTTCCTCATGTGGATAGTCTGCACGATGCTGCAGAGTATCGCCAATACTAGAAGGGATTCAATTACGTATGATAGTGAATACCAGGTTATGAACGTATCACACCATGATGGTGTGTCGGTGACTATCTCGGGGTTAACTATTTCAGGGTGTAGTGTATGGTAGGGGTGGGAATCATTCACGGCCTGTGTGGTAGGGGTCAGGGGTTCGCATTCGCGCGGAACCGGATACAAATTACAATAACGACGAAAAACACGTGTGACGTCTTCATTGTTGTCTTCTTTCCTGTTCGTCTCTTCCTTTCCGTTTCTTCTCTCTTCCTGGAGCTTCTGGAATTCTGTGGATCAAGCATAGTTTCTGTTACTATCTTGGTTAATATCTCGTGCGTTAGCATGTCTGTCTTGTAGTGCCAATTTCCCTTTATAATTGGTTACCATGTGTGACTCCCTCATTTTTTGTTTTTTTAAACCGAAAATTTGGACTAGACACACTTAAAAAAACTGAAACAGTGCGAGCCGTCTCGCAGTCTGTGCAATTTACCATCCAAATGTTTGAGGATGTAAATAGCATAGGGATGGCAACCTAAGGGTTGCCCGAAAACAAAACAAAACTTTTTGAACCAAGAGTGCCGAAATGAGGTGCGTATGGGCCGCGACGGGTAAGATTTGAATGGAATCCCTGGGTAGGACGGTGATCAATGCCGTATGTGCTCTACCCGAGTGTAGCTGACCAGAGGGGGGTCCTCAGGCAGGGCGGAGACCAATGCTGTTTCTCCACTGCCTGAGCAACCGGCAAGAACGGGCGTAAAATGTAGTCATCGTGGGGGGTTGCTGTAAAGGTTCTACCGTCGAACCAGAAGAGCAGTTATGAACGGGGGCTGGCAAGCTCTCAGCGGTTTCTGCCAATAAGCATGCTGGCAAGTTTTCACAGGTTTCTGCTGACAAATATGGCGTGTGGCCGTGGAACATCCGAGTGTACAAACAACACTTAACAGTAACACTAACAAACAACATTGAACAACATGCTGCAGGTTCCATCAGAATACAGGACATCATAAATCACATTTGGACTGGGGTGTAACTAGCATATGGAGGGAGTGCAATGTGACCGAAGAAGAGAGAAAGGAGGAGCGAAACAAAAATGAAGTGGCTTTGCTGAGGTGTCCCTGCCATGAGAAGTGGTGGGTAAGCGCTCACAGTTTGCATGGGGCAGCTGGGACCTTGTAGCTGCTGTGGGTGGTGTTCTCTTTCATATCTGGGGGCGAGTCTAGCTGGTGGTGGGAGTCTCCTGCAATCTCGGGTGAAGTGTCCTGACTGCCCACAGTTGTAACATGACCCCTGGGGCATATAAGGTGGAGCAGGCTCTCTGGTGCATTGTTCCCTTGGGTATAGTTCCCTGGGTGGGGGGTCGGGGCTGTTGGTGTCGTTGCTGGTTCGGGGGGCATTGATGGGCTGATTCTGTTGCTGTTTCAGGGGGGCTTGACATTCTCGTGCGTAATGTCCTAACTGTCCACAATTGTAACACACCTGTGGTTTCTGTGGGGGGCTGTTCCTGCCTTCGGTCACCCATGCGGGGTTCTGGTGCGTTTTGACTGCTTGGATATCTGCCTCTACCTGCTGTTCTTCGGGTTTCTTAATTACGGGTTTGTTTTGGACAGATTGCTCCCAGGAGCGGGACAGTCTTTTTAAAACCCACTTTTCGTTGTGCGCTTCTTCTGAGGGGTCATAGTTGGTACATGCCTTTTGTCCTGTCTCTGTGGCATGGGAGATAAGGATGCAGGTCCATTTGGCCATACCGTCTTGGGACAAATGGGCGCGGTCTAAATTGCTGAAAACGGCTGTAAAATGAATCCACAGGCGTCCAGCAAACGCTGTGGGGTGTTCCGTCTTTTTCTGCCTGCACTTATTCAGGCCTTCTACCGGGCCACCTCTGTTATAGCCGATGGCATCTAGGATCGCTGTGTGCATCTCTGCAAGGGTGCCTCCTCCTACATTCTGTGGGTCGGGAAGGGCTGCTACGACCGAATGGTCTAAACTCAAAACTGTGAGCATCACTTGCTCACGCTCATCCAGGCTGTACATGGTCGCCTGCTGCTTCACTCTAGCAAAGAAGTGGTGGGGGTCTGAGGTGGGGAGGAACGGTGTGATCTTTTTGCACGCGGCCCGTAATTGGGTCACGGTCAAGGGGGTGGTGTAAAGACATTCTGCGTCTCCTTCCGATGTGACTGTGCGGTGGGTGGTTACTGGATTCATGGGAACCGGATCTATCTGCTCTGTGCAGGGTTGGAGTGCTTTTCTCCTTTGGGGCTTTCCTTGCGAACATGTTCCCTGAACATACCTATGCGCGGTTTCATTTAATTCTTGCCAATCAGGGCCGTCTTCCTCATCTAATTGGGATCCAAAGGTGCTCTGGAACCCATTTTGCACCGAAAGCAAAGACTGCAGTTCTGCAATCTGCTTCCTGCATTTCGCATGATCTAATGAGCTTTGTCTGTGCTCCGTGGTAGCAGTATAGAGTGCTCTTAACGCTGCCTTTAGATCGCTGCACTGCCTTTGCAATGCCTCTACCTGTTTCTCTGTCTCTTCTCTTACCAGGACTGCACGTTGCGAGTCCTGATAGGCCTTCTCATATTGGGTTTGGAAACTGCTCAGATGCGCTAGACAAGACTGGTGTGCCCGCTTGGCATCATCCACCTCGCCGTCATTTGTTGCCAACGTCCTTCTTAATTCTATATTCTCTTTCTCGATCTCGCTAACATCGACCTTGCTCATTCGATGTCTCTCTTCTATCTCTTTGCGGAGCGTCCGAACGACTTCCTCTGTGCCTTGCAATTGTGCCAAACAGGACACGTTTGCCATCAGCTTGCGAGCTTTTCCCAAGCTTTTCTTATGGATCTCTGACAGGTTCTCCCACCGAATATGTCCTATACTCTGGGTCCTGTTTCCTTATTATCACAGAATTCACTCCAAAGGGGCCATCCCTTCCCTTTGAGATATTTCCTGATTTCGTCTTCCCAAACGGGACACTGACCTACTCTATTGCTGGTCGCTGCGACCACAAATTCTTCAGGGTTCATGAGGCGTTGCATTGCCTGCATTGCCAGCTTTCCTCTCTAAATACTCTCTTAAAATTTGGAACGAGGGGTACTAAGGCGGTGCTGTAATTACGGGTACGGCTTTCGCTATTTTCCGGAATACAAACTCCCGACAGTTTTTTCGCAACAAAAATCTATCAGTTTTACCTTATAGCCCTGTTAGTTACGCATGCATTAACACGCTTCCGAATTACGAGGATTGATCAGAACTGCTTGAACACTTGTGGTTTTTCTGTTCCCAATTGGATTCTAATTCAAATTTTGGGTTCTCCTGGAGTGGTTAGGCCACTTCTAAGTCCGGTCCCGTCAGGATGTCGGCAGTAATATGTTGCTAACTTTGGTTGGCTCTTAATTCGTTGCTCGTTGTGTCTTTACTTAATTTGCTCTAGAGTCGCCAGGTATCTTTATGATACCGCCACGAGGTTCAGGTTCAAGTACTGATCAATAACTCAACACACCAATTAGTAAGATTCAAATCAAAACACATTTATTATACACAGTCAATCACTACTCATGCATAAAACTCTACTTACTAGACTATCTCGATCACTAAAAGGCCTATACTTAGCTTCGGAATTGGCCCACCAGGTCAGGGGAACAAATGGCCTTTCATTCGATTCTGAGTCTGCAGGATTCAAAAGCTGGTATGGACTAGTAGCTAGGAGCGCCTATCTCATAGCAAGCATTGACTGGAGACTTACTTGGTTGATGCGGCAGCTTAGGCACTTCACTCTCAAGGGTTGATTCGAGTTGCTGAGTGACCCTGCCAAGAAGGACAAATTGAACTTGGGGACTCTATTTTATAGTCCCCAGGGGCTTCTTGCCCCTTTGGGCGGACCCCGTACCTGGTTCAAAGTGATTGGTCTACGTTTTGATCACTTGGATCGATTTCTCCAATACTGGAGTTGTTCCCTGATCGCTGGGCGGTCCCTGAGTGTCCGTTGGCCTTCCTTTGTCTTGGCTCCTGCCGGTGCCGAGGAGTCTGGCTTGGCCTTATTCACCTTACATGTTTCAATTGTCCCCGGGGATCGCACATTAGTATGCAGATGGCTGTGAGTTTCAGTGCTGTCTGGGCTTCTGCAAGTTCTAATACACAGGGTTTCTGCACCTGCTAGTTTTTGCCTGTGTTGGCTGAATTTCCCTGTAGTCTTTCCGGTTCCCCATTTTAAGTCGGGAAGCGGCCAACCCAGGTGGCCACAGTTGATAGCCCAGAGTCAAGTTCTGCTGGGGTGAAGTTTCCTGCCGCCCAGTGCCTTGGCTTGGCTGAGTGATCTAATGGAATTTTTGTATCTTGAGAGGGTCAAGTACACCATGAGGGGGGTCAGTAGAAGGGTTCTGCACGAGGTGGCAGCCTTTCATTTTATTTTTCAGGGAGTTAGTCCCTGTCAGCTGATGGTGGTGGTGGTGGGAGGGGGGGGGCGGGGGGGGGGGGGGGTTGTTTTCTGCTAAGCTTTGTTGGTTCCTCGGGGGTTGGTGGAGGCGGGGGTGGGTGGGGTGGGGGGCTAGATATGGGTGGGATTATTTTGAAATGGTATTTGTTGTATGTGTTTGTTTTTTACTTTGTTACAATGAAAAGCTTTTCTTAATAAAAGTATTTTTTAAAAAGCTTTCTGAAAATCCGAATACACACCTACTGGTTCTCCCTCATCTATTCTGCCAGTTACACCCTCAAAAAGCTCCAGGAGGTTTGTCAAACATGATTTCCCTTTCATAAATCTATGCTGATTTTGTTTAATCTCATTGATATTTCTAAGTGTCCTGTTAACACATACTTTATGATAGATATTTTCTTTACTATCGATGGTATGTCTGTAATTTCCTGTTTTCTCCCTCCCTCCTTTTTTAAATATTGAGTTTACATTTGCCACCCTCCAATCTGCTGGGACTGTTCTTCCAGAATGTTGGAAGATGGCAACTAACGCAACCAGTATTTCCATGGCCATCTCCTTTAATACACTGGTGTAATAACTCGAGGCGACTCAATGTGTTAAGTAATGAATTAAAGGATTTATTGATTAAGAACAACTATATAGGTCTACTCCTAACGACACCCTGGCTCCAACTGCCAAGCTCCAGCCCTGGGTTCTGCACTCGTGTTCCAATGGCTCCAACTTCCATGAAGCCCGCAAAGAATCACACATCAAAGGGACCACATCACTACACTCCTTCCCCCACAACTCCTGAGACCAATTATGATAAAACAACAAAAAAAAAGTTAACACACAGCAAGACAAACTGCAATGTTATAGAAGGGACACCAGGGAAAGACAGTTCATGACATCTGGATCCTTGTGGAGCGCTGCAACTCTGCCAGAGGTTCTTCAGCAGTCGACGAGACGGGTTCCTTTGATGTAGCAGCTGGCCATCTCTAGAGCTAAGTATTTGCTGGTCCTTCTTCTGCCTTAGCCACAGAAGCCAGAGACTGCCTTGGTCACACTGAGGGTGTAGAAATCTCTGGTTCAGGGGCTTGTGCATAAGAGTTTAATGCAGGACACACTTGCTAGTCTCCTGGAGTTCGCTCTACTCCCTTAATTGGTTGATATGCTTCTTTGCTTGACGGCCCTATGCCTCACCACAAATGAGACTGGTCCTGTCTCCTCCACAACTCTCCCTGGCACCAAAGCATCACCGTCACCAAAATTCCTTGCCAGAACAAGGTTGTGAACATTAAACAATCTGTCCCTTTTCTGAGAGTCATGATACTCTTTCTGACTGGCTTGACTGGCCTCCACCCTCCTTAATGGGAACATTAAGTCTAAACAGGTACGCAGGCACCGACCCATGGGCAATACTGCACGCACGACCCCAGTGGTGGCATGAGGTGTGTTGTAAGACAACAAAAACCTTGCCAAACTTGACAAAAGTCTGAAATTCGTCAGCCATGAATGCCGTTCTGTTGCCTGATAGAACGCTTTGGGAAGAACATGGATCGCAAAGATCTGCCTTAGCGTGTCAATAAAATATATAGTTATGGTGGATCTCATGAACTGAAAGTCCAGTCACTTGGAATGGGTATCTACTAGGATTAGGAACATATGCCCCCAAAACGCCTAGCTTGTTCGGGTCCAAGTGCACAAGCAATATTGATGACTGTAAAGCCTGCTTGACTTGGGAAAATGCTTCTTTTGGCATGTCTCCCCATTCCATCACTGATGTTTTTATGCAGAAGCTGGTGTAAAAGGGCCAGAATTGTTAGTTTGTTCATCAGGAATCTTCCATAGTAATTGACCATTCCTGAGAAGAACTTCAGTTCTGTCACATTCTTAGGCGCGGGCACACCCTTCATAGCTTTCACGTGGTCTTCGAGGGGATGCATCCACTTTGAACCCGAGGTACATGTCCTCATCAGATTGAAACGTACATTTCTTGCATTTTTAACGTATACCAGCCTTTTTAAACCTCTTGAGGACCTCCTCCAGGTTTGCCCCAAGCTCTTTGGGTGATGCACCTGTAACTAAGACATTGACCAAGTATACCACCACTTTGGAGGTTCCTTGCAACAGACTCTCCATAGTATGCTGAAAAATAGTGCAGGTTGATGAACCACCAAATGGCAATCGAGTGTACTGATATAACCCCTTGTTGGTATTTTTTTGGAACTATCCTCCTGGAGGTTCCAGCTGTTGATAAACATGGCTTAGGTCCAGCTTAGTATATTTGAGCCCCCCTGCTAATTTAGTGTGGAGGTCCTCTATCCTTGGAATGGGGTAACAATGCAGCTGAGTTCCCCTGAAGAGGTTGGAAGACCTGGGTATTATGAAGCATGTGCAGCATTCCGGATTCCCTTTGCCCCGTTCTGAAACTAAACGGCACTCTGAGGCTCTGAGGTGATTACCGTCAGTTTGTAATCACCTCAGATCCTCACAGTGCGGTTCAGTTTCAGGACGGGGCAATGGGCGCGTCCCATCCGGAAAACTGCACATGCTTCATAATACCCAGGTCTGCCAACCTCTTCAGTTCCACCTGTACTTTCTGGTGTAATGCACATGGCACAGATCGAGCTTGGAAAAACTTAGGTGTAGCCTCTGGGTTTAAATAAATCTTAGCTTTATCCCATTTTATACGGTCCAGTTCTCTCTGGAATATTTCCTGATATTTACATAGAAGCTCTTGGAATCTCCCATCCTGGTTACTAAATATTTCCAGCCAGCTCATTTGTTTTAGCCAGTCCCGACCCATGAGACTGGGCCTCTGTCCTTCAATCACCATGATGGGCAACAGAGCTGACTGGTTCCTATAAGATACAGGCACTATTTTTAGTGTCTCTCCAGTGTGCGTCGCTGTTGTAACCTCAGAATCCCTCAAGCTTAAGGGTTGCAGCCCCTTCTGCAGATGTTTGAATTTTCTTTCACCCATGACGGTGGCGATGGCTTGCATTTTCAGGGGGCAGCCATTTACCATGAAGACAATCTCAATGGGAGGTATCTTGTTGAGTTGGACCTGATTGAGTGTGTAAGCCTCTGATCCCTCCTTTGGCTCCTCTGCCAGTTTATTTACAGGTGTTATTTTTATCACCATTTTTAGTTTTGCTCTACATTTAAGTGGTAGGTGACCCTTTTTCTTGTTTCTGAAGCAGCTATAATTCTTGCACTGGCACTTCTCTTGGGATTGATGTCCCCCATGCCGAAAACATGCTTCAGACCCAGGTGCTGAACGATTCGTCTCAGGCTCTGCTGCACCTGCACTCGGGCTGTTCCTAGTAGCAGCCGTTTTCCACCACAATTGGTTCACCTTATTCTGTATGCCTTGCAGCTCACTAAAAGCTTGCTCAGTGCACTCAGTTTCTTGGGCTGACTCCACTGCTTTTTCTAGTGAACTATTGGTTTCAGCAAGCAGTTTCTTTTGGATGTTCAGGGTGTTGATCCCCTAAACCAAATGATCCCTCAACATCGGCAGCACGGTAGCACACGTGATTAGCACTGTTGCTTCACAGCGCCAGGGTCCCAGGTTCGATTCCCTGCTGGGTCACTGTCTGTGCGGAGTCTGCATGGTCTCCCTATGTCTGCGTGGGTTTCCTCCGGGTGCTCCGGTTTCCTCCCACAGTCCAAAGATGTGCAGGTTAGGTGGATTGGCCATGATAAAATTGCCCTTAGTGACCACAAAAGGTTAGGAGGGGTTATTGGGTTACGGGGATAGGGTGGAAGTGAGGGCTTAAGTGGGTCGGTGTAGACTCAATGGGCCGACTGGGCTCCTTCTGCACTGTATGTTCTAAGTTCTATGTCCCCTAACGCAGGTCCAAACTCACAGTGATCAGCCAGTTGTCATAAAGCCAGATGCCGTCTCTCTTGGCTCCCTAATAGCAGAATGAAATTTGTACCGTTGCATGATAATGGATGATGGGGGTATAATGATCCTTAACCAAATTTACCAAAGGGCAGCACGGTGGTGCAGTGGTAGCATTGCTGCCTCACGGCACTGAAGTCCCAGGTTCGATCCCGGTTCTGGGTCACTGTCCGTGTGGAGTTTGCAAATTCTCTCCGTGTTCGCGTGGGTTTCGCCCCCACAACCCAAAGATGTGCAGGGTAGGTGGATTGGCCACGCTAAATTGCCGCTTAATTGGAAAAACTGAATTGGGTACTCTAAATTTATTTTAAAAAAAATAAATTTGCCAACAGGTCAAAGGTTTTGTGCCTGGAGCTTCAGGTGATGTCAAACTCTTCACCAGACTTTAATCTGTGGGCCGCAGACTGTGAGTAGTATCACCTCTGCTTTCCCTCAGTTGTTATTTTGTTTGCCGCAAAAAAGCAGTCTCTCAATATATTGCTCCCAACACTCAACTTCGGGGTTGAATGATTCTATTTTTCCGAATAGTATAGCATTTATAGTGCAGAAGGAGGCCATTTGGCCATTGTGTCTGTACCGGCCCTTGGAAAGAGCACCCCACTTAAGCCCATACCTCCACCCTATCCCCGTAACCTCACCTAACCATTTTGGACATTAAGGGCAATTTAGGATGGCCAATCCACATAACCTGCACTTCTTTGGACTGTGGGAGGAAACCGGGGCACCCGGAGGAAACCCACGCACACACGGGGAGGATGTGCAGACAGTGACCGAAGCTGGGAATCGAACCTGGGACCCTGGTGCTGTGAAATAATAATAATCTTTTATTGTCACAAGTATGAAGTTACTGTGAAAAGCCCCTAGTCGCCACATTCCGGCGCCTGTTCGGGTAAGCCGGTACGGGAATTGAACCCACGCTGCTGGCCTTGTTCTGCATCACAAACCAGCTGTCCAGCCCACTGAGCTATACCGACCCGAAGCAACAGTGCTAACCACTGTGCCACCCAAAAATTGCTGCATCTGTAATGGAGAAGATTCCTTATTCTTTCAGACTTTGAGTGATCACTCTCCTTCCCTTCTAACTGTGTACTGCGGGCTTTCAAGACTGATCCGGTTTGTACTCCTCGCCAATGTAATAACTCGAGGCGATTCGATGTGGCAAGTACTGAGTTAAAGGATTTATTGATCAAGATCAACCATATACACTAAGGGTTTTAACAGCACAAATATATAGGTCTATTCCTAACAATGTCCTGGCTCAAACTGCCGACCTCCAGCCCCGGGTTCTCTGCTCGCATTCCAATGGCTCCAACTGCCATGTCGCCCGCGAAGGATCACCCATCAAAGGGGGCACATCACCACACCTGGGATTGCAGATTATCAGGCCATGGTGATTTATCGACTTTCAGTCCCATTAATGTTGCCAGTACTTTTTTTTTACTGATACTAAGTTTCTTGAATTCCTCCTTCTCACAAGACCCTTGGTTCATTAGCATTTCATGCAAGTTATTTATTTCTTCCCTAAGTGAAGACAGAACTAAAGTAGTTGTTTAATTGCTCTGCCATTTCTATGCCCTTTATCATATATTCTCCCATTTTGTAACGTAAGGGACCTACATTTGTCTTCACTAATTATTTTCTTTTTGCAAACTTAGAGAAGCTTATACAGTCCAATTTTATGTTCTTTGCAAGTTTAGTCACATACGCTTTCCCCCCAATTAATCAATATCTTGGTCCTCCTTTGCTGACTCTAAACGGCTCCCAATCCTCAGGCTTGCTACTTTTTCTAGCAACCAATGGAACTGCTGCGCCAATCTCTACCTCTATTTTTACCCATTGTCCATCCATTAAGGGATGACTCAGTAACAGTTGGTTGCGCCTTCAATGGCTAGTATGTGCAACGGCAGTTCATTATTTGACTGGGCCTCTGGTCCTTTTTCGCGCCCTTTTTGTATTATGTGGATACTTTTCCCTCTATTCAATTTTTCACTTGATGTATTTGGTTCTTGCTTTTTATAATTCTTGGTTGAAACTTGTTGTTTCTTTCTCCAACACGCGCATTCGATGTGCACCTTTTTACCACAATTATTACATTTTGCAGCTAAGGAAGCACAACAGTTAAGCTCGAGTACTGAAATCCATTATAAGGTATTGGCTGAAACCTGAACACAGGGTCTAAATTGCCATCAATGTGAAAATACTGGGTACACAGCAACTGACTGCTACAGTAAGGATGCAAAATGTGAGAATTGTGGTAAAAAGGGGCCCAACAAACGGAAATCATCGACCACTGACGATACTGGTATTCCAGCTCTAGCAGTGAGCTGGACTTTGCTGTTGCCAGCTCGGCTCACACCTATACAATAAAATATCATAAATCAAATCTCCATGGGAACGCTGATGGACCCTCTAGATTACCTTTACCTAACGAGTCATCAGTGAAAGACGGTAGAAAGGGGAAAAATCGACCGTGGATATCTAAGGAGGTGAGGGAGAGTATCAAATTGAAGGAAAAAACATACAAAGTGGCAAAAATTAGTGGGAGACTAGAGGACTGGGAAGTCTTTAGGGGACAACAGAAAGCTACTAAAAAAGCTATAAAGAAGAGTAAGGTAGACTATGAAAGTAAACATGCTCAGAACATAAAAGCAGATAGTAAAAGCTTCTACAAATATATAAAACAAAAAAGAGTGGCTAAGGTAAATATTGGTCCTTTGGAAGATGATAAGGGAGATTTAATAATAGGAGACGGGGAAATGGCTGAGGAGCTGAACAGGTTTTTTGGGTCAGTCTTCACAGTGGAAGACACAAATAACATGCCAGTGACTGATGGAAATAAAGATATGATAGGTGAGGACCTTGAGATGATTGTAATCACTAAGGAGGCAGTATTGGGCAAGCTAATGGGGCTAAAGGTAGACAAGTCTCCTGGCCCTGATGGGATGCATCCCAGAGTGCTAAAAGAGATGGCTAGGGAAACTGTAAACGCAGTAGTGATAATTTATCAAAATTCACTAGACTCTGGGGTGGTCCCAGAGGATTGGAAAGTAGCAAACGTGACACCACTGTTTAAAAAAGGAGGTCGGCAGAAAACGGGTAATTATAGGCCGGTAAGCTTAACTTCGGTTGTAGGGAAAATGCTGGAATCTATCATTAAGGAGGAAATAGCGGGGCACCTGGAGGGAAATTGTCCCATTGGGCAGACGCAGCATGGGTTCATAAAGGGTAGGTCGTGCCTGACTAATTTGGTAGAATTTTTTGAGGACGTTACCAGTGCAGTAGATAATGGGGAGCCAATGGATGTGGTATATCTGGATTTCCAGAAAGCTTTTGACAAGGTGCCACACAAAAGGTTGCTGCATAAACTAAAGATGCATGGCATTGAAGGTAAAGTGGTAGCATGGGTAGAGGATTGGTTAACTAACAGAAAGCAGAGAGTGGGGATAAATGGGTGTTTCTCTGGTTGGCAACTTGTAACTAGTGGGGTCCCTCAAGGATCAGTGTTGGGCCCGCAGTTGTTCGCAATTTACATAGATGATTTGGAGTTGGGAACCAAGTGCAATGTGGCAAAGTTTGCAGACGACACTAAGATGAGTGGTAAAGCAAAAAGTGCAGAGGATACCGGAAGTCTGTAGAGGGATTTGGATAGGTTAGGTGAATGGGCTAGGGTCTGGCAGATGGAATTCAATATTGCCAAGTGTGAGGCTATCCATTTTGGGAGGAATAACAGCAGAATGGATTATTATTTAAATGGTAAGATGTTAAAACATGCTGCTGTGCAGAGGGACCTGGGTGTGCTGGTGCACGAGTCGCAAAAAGTTGGTGTGCAGGTGCAACAGGTGATTAAGAAGGCTAATCGAGTTTTGTCTTTCGTTGTTAGAGGGCTGGAGTTCAAGACTAGGGAGGTTATGCTGCAATTGTATAAGGTGTTGGTGAGGCCACATTTGGAGTATTGTGTTCAGTTTTGGTCTCCTTACCTGAGAAAGGCCATATTGGCACTGGAGGGAGTGCAGAGGAGATTCACTAGGTTGATCCCAGAGTTGAGGGGATTAGATTATGACGAGAGGTTGAGTAGACTGGGACTGTACTCATTGGAATTTAGGAAGGATGCGGGACGATCTTATTGAAACATATAAAATTATGAAGGGAATAGATGCGGGCAGGTTGCTTCCACTGGTCGGGGAAAGCAGAACTAGGGGGCATAGCCTCAAAATAAGGGGAAGTAGATTTAGGACGGAGTGTAGGAGGAACCTCTTCACCCAAAGGGTTGTGAATCTCTGGAATTCCTTGCCCAGTGAAGCAGTTGAGGCTCCTTCTTTAAATGTTTTTAAGAAAAAGATAGATACCTTTCTAAAGAATAAAGGGATTCGGGGATATGGTGTACGGGCCGGAGAGTGGAGCTGAGTCCACAAAGATCAGCCATGATCTCATTGAATGGTGGAGCAGGCTCGAGGGGCCAGATGGCCTACTCCTGCTCCTAGTTCTTATGTTCTTATGTTCTTATGAGTGGCAATATTTTCTATTTCAAAGAAGTCAATAACACTCCTGTAACAGCAGGACAAGTTGAGAAGTATAGCAGGAATGATCCACCACAGGCAGAAGTTCTGGACATGGGGCTTTGTGGCAAGACCGCGGAGCAAACCCAGAGTTGATATGTTACCCGAAGGCTTGAACTATCCTTTGAGGCTGGTTGTCTCCACTGGGGAATGAGGGTCATCATTCTGCCATTGTTAAGGAAATGTGTCCTAAACCAACTTCATGACGGTCATTGTGGGATGGTAAAGATGAAGGGGATAGCCAGATGCTATTTTTGGTGGTCAGGCTCAATAGCGAAATTGAGAAGGTGGGTATGTGTTTGGCTTGTGCAAAAGTTCGAAACCTGCCACCACTAGCGCCATTACACTCATGAGAATGGTCAGAAGAGCCATTGCAAAGAGCTCACATGCCAGATCATTCTAAGGGCGTATCAATGCGTACACACAATGGCCTGAAGTCGCCATCATGAACATGACGTCCTCAGAGAGAACAATAGAAATACCAGGTGAGATTTTTGTGAGATTCGGTTACCCTGAACAACTTGTTAGCAATAATGGGCCACAGTTAATTTCACTGGAATTCACAAATTATCTGAAGAACAGAATCCAACACATTGATCTGCTCCTTATCATCCTGCCACAAATGGGCTGGCTGAAAGGTTTGTTCAGACAATGAAGCATTCATTGAAAGTAAATTGTGAGCAAGGATCATTGTCAAAACGACTAAGCCAATTCCTGCTGACATACAAGAATACATTTGACAACCCAAAGTTCTCCGGTATTATTCATGATAAAACGTCAGTTACGGACAGCGTTTGATTTTCTGAAGCTGCCTAAGACTAGAGAAATTGTTGAGAGGAAACTGCAAAATCAGGTTGAGAAAAGGGCTAAACGCCATGTTTTTCATAAAGGTCATGAGGTACTGGCAAGGAATGCTACCACCAATGGGAAGTGGATACCTGCCATCACATTAGCACAGACAGGACCGGTCTTCTACACCGTTCGAACTCAGGATGATGTTGTGTGAAGAAGACACGCTGACCAACTTTTAGCAGATAGGACAAAGTTGCCAGGGACAAAGTCAACCGAGAGTTTGCATCAAGCTGTGCCAAGTGAAGATCTGTCCATACCTGAGAACCTGACAATACCAAAAACAACTGTGGAAGACAGTACCTCAGTTAAGGACATTTCAACACTGAGTTAACCTCCAAATCCTACGTCAACTCTGGTTGAGACAATGGACAACGTCTAAACTTAATCAAAAACACCAGAGATTACAGTCAATACGAGAAAGCAGACGCCTGACAACCACACAGGAATCAACATCCTCCGAAACGCCTAACTTACTGACTGTTGTGTTTGTTAATTGTTCATATTGTAAATTTTGATTGTTAACATTACTGTGTTTCATTGCAGGAAACTCTGATGTAAAGGGGGAGAAAAATGTTGTGTATTCATGTTTGTTCCTAGTTGCAATAACGTCACTTTAAGAGTTTAATCGCATAACATATTGATGTAATTGGCAATTTGGATGGGGTAACAGCCAGTCTATTTTAGCAGCCTGTGTGAAAACACCTTTCTAATAAAGCTCTTGTTTGTTTGTACCTTTGTGGTCAATAAGCTTCTTTTTTTAAAATACCACAAAGGTGGCTTTCACGTGACAGCCTCCCCCTAAGCCCCAGGCCCCTACTGGCTCACTGCATCCCCCTGGAATTGTGTGTTCACTTCTCCTGCCTGGAGAGAAAGCGAATAATTCTGAGTATGAGAAAAGGGTTCTGTAGAAAATAGGGAAGGAGAACATTGGTGCAGAATGACTTTTAAGCATGTGGATAGGGTAATAGGATGAGGGTGAGTGTTGCCTGTTCGGATGTTGATGTGAAGAGGTGCCTGGAGGGGTAGGAATGAGTGGAGCTGTAAGGTGTGTTGCTCTGAGGAGTGCAATGCTGGAGAATACTGAGGTAGAGTGTGGGGCTTGGCACCTAATAACATTGTTTCACTTTGGCATTAGCATCACAGACCGATGCTGGCGGGGCCTGAGCTCAGAGGGGTAGCACTCTCTATTAAAAATACCTTTATTAAGTGCAGCGGACAATTGAAATAGTTTGGAAAGTTCACAACTTAGCATAATAACATAGAACATAGAACATTGCTAGTGTCACACGGGAGGGTTTAAACTAGTATGGCAGGGGGGTGGGCACGGGAGCAATAGGTCAGAAGGTGAGAGCGTTGAGGGAGAACTAGGGAATATGGACAGTGTGGCTCTGAGGCAGAGCAGACGGGGAGAAGTTGCTGAACACAGCGGGTCTGGTGGCCTGAAGTGCATATGTTTTAATGCAAGGAGCATTACGGGTAAGGCAGATGAACTTAGAGCTTGGATTACTACTTGGAACTATGATGTTGTTGCCATTACAGAGACCTGGTTGAGGGAAGGGCAGGATTGGCAGCTAAACGTTCCAGGTTTTAGATGTTTCAGGCGGGATAGAGGGGGATGTAAAAGGGGAGGCGGAGTTGCGCTACTTGTTCAGGAGAGTATCACAGCTATACAGCGAGAGGACACCTCAGAGGGCAGTGAGGCTATATGGGTAGAGATCAGGAATAAGAAGGGTGCAGTCACAATGTTGGGGGTATACTACAGGCCTCCCAACAGCCAGCGGGAGATAGAGGAGCAGATAGGTAGACAGATTTTGGAAAAGAGTAAAAACAACAGGGTTGTGGTGATGGGAGACTTCAACTTCCCCAATATTGACTGGGACTCACTTAGTGCCAGGGGCTTAGACGGGGCAGAGTTTGTAAGGAGCATCCAGGAGGGCTTCTTAAAACAATATGTAAACTGTCCAACTAGGGAAGAGGCGGTACTGGACCTGGTATTGGGGAATGAGCCCGGCCAGGTGGTAGATGTTTCAGTAGGGGAGCATTTCGGTAACAGTGACCACAATTCAGTAAGTTTTAAAGTACTGGTGGACAAGGATAAGAGTGGTCCGAGGATGAATGTGCTAAATTGGGGGAAGGCTAATTATAACAATATTAGGCGGGAACTGAAGAGCATAGATTGGGGGCGGATGTTTGAGGGCAAATCAACATCTGACATGTGGGAGGCTTTCAAGTGTCAGTTGATAGGAATACAGGACAGGCATGTTCCTGTGAGGAAGAAAGACAAATACGGCAATTTTCGGGAACCTTGGATGACGAATGATATTGTAGGCCTCGTCAAAAAGAAAAAGGAGGCATTTGTCAGGGCTAAAAGGCTGGGAACAGACGAAGCCTGTGTGGCATATAAGGAAAGTAGGAAGGAACTTAAGCAGGGAGTCAGGAGGGCTAGAAGGGGTCATGAAAAGTCATTGGCAAATAGGGTTAAGGAAAATCCCAAGGCTTTTTACACTTACATAAAAAGCAAGAGGGTAGCCAGGGAAAGGGTTGGCCCACTGAAGGATAGGCAAGGGAATCTATGTGTGGAGCCAGAGGAAATGGGCGAGGTACTAAATGAATACTTTGCATCAGTATTCACCAAAGAGAAGGAATTGGTAGATGTTGAGTCTGGAGAAGGGGGTGTAGATAGCCTGGGTCACATTGTGATCCAAAAAGACGAGGTGTTGGGTGTCTTAAAGAATATTAAGGTAGATAAGTCCCCAGGGCCGGATGGGATCTACCCCAGAATACTGAAGGAGGCTGGAGAGGAAATTGCTGAGGCCTTGACAGAAATCTTTGGATCCTCGCTGTCTTCAGGGGATGTCCCGGAGGACTGGAGAATAGCCAATGTTGTTCCTCTGTTTAAGAAGGGTGGCAGGGATAATCCCGGGAACTACAGGCCGGTGAGCCTTACTTCAGTGGTAGGGAAATTACTGGAGAGAATTCTTCGAGACAGGATCTACTCCCATTTGGAAGCAAATGGACGTATTAGTGAGAGGCAGCACGGTTTTGTGAAGGGGAGGTCGTGTCTCACTAACTTGATAGAGTTTTTCGAGGAGGTCACTAAGATGATTGATGCAGGTAGGGCAGTAGATGTTGTCTATATGGACTTCAGTAAGGCCTTTGACAAGGTCCCTCATGGTAGACTAGTACAAAAGGTGAAGTCACACGGGATCAGGGGTGAACTGGCAAGGTGGATACAGAACTGGCTAGGCCATAGAAGGCAGAGGGTAGCAATGGAGGGATGCTTTTCTAATTGGAGGGCTGTGACCAGTGGTGTTCCACAGGGATCAGTGCTGGGACCTTTGCTCTTTGTAGTATATATAAATGATTTGGAGGAAAATGTAACTGGTCTGATTAGTAAGTTTGCAGACGACACAAAGGTTGGTGGAATTGCGGATAGCGATGAGGACTGTCTGAGGATACAGCAGGATTTAGATTGTCTGGAGACTTGGGCGGAGAGATGGCAGATGGAGTTTAACCTGGACAAATGTGAGGTAATGCATTTTGGAAGGGCTAATGCAGGTAGGGAATATACAGTGAATGGTAGAACCCTCAAGAGTATTGAAAGTCAAAGAGATCTAGGAGTACAGGTCCACAGATCACTGAAAGGGGCTACACAGGTGGAGAAGGTAGTCAAGAAGGCATACGGCATGCTTGCCTTCAT
Organism: Scyliorhinus torazame; assembly: GCF_047496885.1. NCBI lineage: Eukaryota > Metazoa > Chordata > Chondrichthyes > Carcharhiniformes > Scyliorhinidae > Scyliorhinus > Scyliorhinus torazame. The sequence continues at coordinate 81,430,920 of NC_092719.1, forward strand.
TGGCCGGGGCATTGAGTATAAGAATTGGCAAGTCATGTTGCAGCTGTATAGAACCTTAGTTAGGCCACACTTGGAGTATAGTGTTCAATTCTGGTCGCCACACTACCAGAAGGATGTGGAGGCTTTAGAGAGGGTGCAGAAGAGATTTACCAGAATGTTGCCTGGTATGGAGGGCATAAGCTATGAGGAGCGATTGAATAAACTCGGTTTGTTCTCACTGGAACGAAGGAGGTTGAGGGGCGACCTGATAGAGGTATACAAAATTATGAGGGGCATAGACAGAGTGGATAGTCAGAGGCTTTTCCCCAGGGTAGAGGGGTCAATTACTAGGGGGCATAGGTTTAAGGTGAGAGGGGCAAAGTTTAGAGTAGATGTACGAGGCAAGTTTTTTACGCAGAGGGTAGTGGGTGCCTGGAACTCACTACCGGAGGAGGTAGTGGAGGCAGGGACGATAGGGACATTTAAGGGGCATCTTGACAAATATATGAATAGGATGGGAATAGAAGGATACGGACCCAGGAAGTGTAGAAGATTGTAGTTTAGTCGGGCAGTATGGTCGGCACGGGCTTGGAGGGCCGAAGGGCCTGTTCCTGTGCTGTACATTTCTTTGTTCTTTGTTCTTTGTTCTTATTACAGCGCAGTACAGGCCTTTCGGCACTTACCAGAGTATTGTGGAAAAAGAAAGAGGACCATTAGCTGAGCGACTGAAGAATCGGTCGGGAAAACAAGAGTGCCTGAGGCGCAGAGGTAGACGTTGCAAGGCTGACTCAGTCCGATCGAAGGAGAACACCGTTTCTTTTTTATTTTCACTGAACTTTTTTCTCTCCTCGTGGGTTTTTTTCTCTCGGTTTTTTTTCGTGGTTCGTTTTTCTCTTTTCCTTTCCTTTTTTTTTTACTCTTGTCTTTTTTTCACTTTTTTTTTCGGGTGTTTTTTTTCTCTTTTCATTTCCTTTTTTCCCCTTGTTTTTTTTTTCTCTTTCGTACATTAGGACGGAAAAAAAGATCAGAGGTCCTCAGTGGGAAAGCCGGCTGTGGAGTCTGGGGCACGAGGTTTGCGGCAAAGGAGCAGAGGTGCCAACAAGTTCAAGCTCGACCTCCAGTGATGATGGTGGGCTGAGCAGTCGCACGTCAGGTGGCTCTCCTCCCGCAGAACAGTAAAACCATCACTTCTTAACAAAACTCGCCAAAAATCCGACTGATTTGATCCCTGAATGTGAAGAATACGGGAGACGAAAGAAGGAGAAAGACAATGACGGGAAAAAGTCAGGTCAGAGCCGGAGCGAGAGGGCAGAACAGCCAAGGACTTACCAGTCCTGCTATGGGACGAGGGCCGGGGGATAGCGATTCTGATAAATAAGAGGACGATGTTTAAGGCGACGAAGATGGTAACGGACCCCGGGGGACGGTAAGTCATGGTCAGCAGTGTCCTAGACAATAGTACTCACTAATGTGTACGCACCCAACTAGGCGACACAAAATTCATTAAAAAGACCATGCTGGAAATCCCCGACATAGCGACACATCGACTGATTATGGGTGGGGGGGACATTTAACTGTGTACAGGACCCGCGAACACAGGTTGAACCCCAAAATGGGGAACACCTTGAACATGGCGAAGGAACTCGGTCACTTTATGGGACAGATGGGGGTGATGGACCCATGGAGATTCACCCAGCCTGGGGTGAAGGAGTCCTCCTTCTTCTCCCCAGAACACAGGTACACTCGAGGATTGACCTCTTTGTGGTCAGAAAATCGGTGCTCCCAGGGCTGGTCAAGGCAGAATACTCCGCAATCGTAATCTCTGACCAAGCTCCACATTATATGGATGTGAGGTTGGAGACAGGTAGTACCCAACATCCCACATGGAGGTTGGACACTGCCCTACTGGTCGACAAGGCATTCAGCAAGAGGGTATCACAGGCCATAGCGCAGTACACGACAAACAACCAAAACGGGGAGGTCTCACCCTCCACGTTCTAGGAGGCGCTAAAGGCCATGATTAGAGGGGGAATTATCGCCTTTAAAGCGCAAAGGGATAGAGAGGCAAGAGCGGCTAGGCAGCAGCTGGTCAACTCCATACTGGAGGTAGACCGTAAATACTCCGAGGCACCAACTGTAGAGTTCCTGGCGGAGAGGAAAAAGCTACAAATGGACTTTGACCTGCTCTCCACGAGGAAGGCAGAGCACCGACTCGGGGACTGTACATCTCAGAGCCCCCAGGAGGGGACTCAGGGATGAAACAGTTCCTCGATGGATTGGACATGCCAGTCATGTGGGAGGACAGAAAACAGAGTCTAGGAGCACCGCTGGAACTGGGAGAGATCATGGAGAGTATAAGCTTCGTGCAGGCGCAGAAGGCGCCGGAACCAGACCTGTTCCCGGCGAACTGGAGGGGGAATCCAAAGAGGAGGCAGAGACCGTAAGTCTCACTCTACACAAGTGACCTGCTCCTCTACATCTCGGACCCACAAAGCAGCATGGAAGGAATCATCGCGCTTCTGAAAGAGTTTGGTGCCTTCTCGGGCTACAAACTCAACATGAGCAAATGCGAGATTTTCCCAGTGAACCCGCAAGGGGGCGGGGCAGTACTGGTGGCGTTTAAACAAGCCCAACACAAATTCCACTATCTGGAGATCCAAATCGCTCATGACTGATTGGGGGTCCACAAATAGCACCTGACCAGTCTGACAGAGGAAGTAAACAAAGACCTGCAGAGTTGGAACACACTCCCACTCTCCCTGGCGGGGAGAGTACAGACAATCAAAATTAATGTACTGCCCAGGTACCTCTTCCAACTAAAAGCCATCCCATTCTGTATGCCCAAGGCCTTTTTTAAATTCAATCATGGCAAATTAATCATGGCATTTGTATGGACGGGGGGGGGGGGGGGGCACTGCACAGGGTCAACTCCATCGCCATATGCGCGAGGCTCAACCTAACGCAGCTAAAAGTGGTACATAGAGCCCACTTGACCAGAACCCAAATGAGTAGCTTCTTCCCGGAGGTGGAGGATAGATGTGAACAGTGCTGAGGAGACCCAGCCAACCACGCCCACATGTTCTGGTCTTGCCCCAGACTTGCTGGGTACTGGACAGCCTTCTTCGAGGCAATGTCCAAAGTGGTGGGGATGTGGGTGGAGCCATGCCCGAAAGTGGCGGTCTTCGGGGTATCAGACCAGCCAATATCTCTTCATGGAGAGGAGGGCGGACACCCTTGCCTTTGACTCCCTGATCACCTGCCGTAGAATCCTGTTCGGTTGGTGGTCAGCAGCACCACCTAAAGCTGCAGACTGGCTGTCCGACCTCTCGGAACTTCTCCAAATGAAGAAAATCAAATTTGCCATCCGGGGGTTGGATGATGGCTTCCTCAAAACATGGGAGCCATTCACCCGACTGTTCCAGAACCTGTTTGTGGCCAACACATAAATAATTAAGTAGCCACGGGCAAGGGAGAAATAGCCAGGACAAGATAGAAAAAGGAAAGTGAGGGATGACCCGGGAAGGGGAGCAAGGTGAGGTAGCGAAACCCAGCAAGAAAGAATGGGGGGCAGCAGTGAAGAAGGAGGGTAGGGGGAGAAAAAAAAGGAAGCCAGAAGGGGAAGAAAGAAGAGAACAAAAACGGCAGGGGTGGGGGGGGGGGGGGAGAGCACAAGGGAAGACAACAGTGGCAGCAACCACAGCACGGCGAGAGAACGCAAAGAAAAACGGGAAGGAGAAACGAGCAATGGCCAATGCCGAGGCAACTGCACAAAAGAATGTAAACAGCATTAGGGGGCAGCACCCCGGTGCCCCCTCCATCCTAGTTAGATAATCTGTAAAAAGGAGAGAATAGAAAAGAGGGGAGGAAAGACCCCCCCCCCCCCCCCCCACCCACTCCGGTCCGGTTATATTTCCTAGATCCTATGTATTTTGCTTTGAGATGTATATACCTGTACTTATAACTTGTACAAAACCCAATAAAAAACATTTTAAAAACAGTTTCACTTTGCATTGCATTTCTCCAGGTTATAGAGAGCACACTCTCACTGCTGAGTTCCTTGGGCATTTCCATCCACCTCTGTTTGGTTGGAGAAGTTCCACTCAGCCATGACAAACATCAACTCACTGCAGTCACTCAGCAGGGCATCCAGGAAAGAGGACGAGACCCCAGGGGCAGGAGGGTTGGGGTGGGCGAAGTTGGCCTTCCCAGATCGCCTTTCCATTCCTGGGGTTGCTGAAGCCACAGAAACCAATGTACTATTCAGCCACTCTAAACCCTTCCAGGTTCCCTTTAGCTAGAAACCTTGGGTGGGATTCTTCATCCCGCCAGCCCCGTTTTCCAGCGCAGTGCTCCATTCTCCGACTCCGGAATTCTCCATTCCCTCAGCCGGCCAATGGGGTTTCCCTCTGGGCCACCCGACGCCTTTGGGAAACACGCAGGCGTGGGTGCACTGCGGCGGGGCGGAGGATCCCGCCAACCGAGAATACCGCCACCTAGCTTTGATTTATTGCATCATCTTGTCTGTCCTTTGATTGTTTGGGAAAATGTACTGAGGTAAAGAGCCATTGAGAAGCAAATTGCAAATGGGCTCCTGACCAGATACTGGCCATCCCATCCCCCACTGTGTGCAGACCAATTTACATGATATTCAGTCCTTTGTTGTACTGGGAATTTCCAGAATTCACACGAGGGACATCAATGCCGAGTTGGGAGGAGCAAGTGCGGGGCCTCCCAGCATTGGCCTGTCGGGGTAACCAGCGATCCAAAGGGGAAGAGAGGCACCAACCTGCATCCTAATGCAAGTAGGCCTCGACTGAGAAGGTGGGGAGGGCTGGGGCCTCAATGTGGGGTGAGGTTGGACCTTGGAACCCCGAAGTGAGGGGTAAATTTCTTATTTCAGTATTTCATTTGCAGTTAAGCATTTTAAGACATCCTGAGGTAATGAAAGGGGCTATAATAAATATAGTTTCTTCCTTTATCATATCACTAGACCTTGGCTGGTGTGGGGACACCGCTACCTGGGTTGAACAAGAATTGATTAATTTCACCAGCACTGCTCAACCCAAGGAAATATCTAAATTGCACGTGAAATTAGGAACAACAGCACTTTATTGTTTCACTCTAAAGGCATTTTAACCTTTAGTATTAGGATGCAGACTGGTCCATCGCTCCTCCCCAGTGTGATACTGGTCTCTAATGTGACACTAGCCCCCTCTGTAGTCCAACACTGGGGGAGGTTGCACAATCAGTGTTGGATATACAAGTCCCAGTCAGTGCCAATTAATGTACTTCTCTGTCAGTCACCTAAGCATCAAATAACATTCATTTCTTGTTAAGAAGTTCCATTTGTAACAAAGAGCCAGTGTAAATGAGGTGCAATCAGTAACTTGAAAGATATTAGAACGTTTGGCCAATCCTTTGGGTTTAGTACAAAGCCATTGGGTCTTGGAACTGGGGTAGAACCCAGTCCGTACTGGAGCAATGAAGGCTCATTCTCAGGCACTGATCAAGTTTGGACCTGAAACCGGGGAAGTCACAGCCCAATTCCATGTTAAATATAAGTTAACAGCTGAACCAAGACATTTAAAAAAAAAAAATTTTTAATTTAAGTTTTGCAAAGTTTTAATAATAAATAGCAATATTCCTAACACAGCAAAATAGAGTGAACATTAACATAGTGCAAAAAGAGAATATACAATAGCAATTGACTCGACGTGGCCCCACGCGCCTCAGTCTTCCCACACCCTCCCGACGGAGCACTCACCAGCACTCACCCCCACTCCCCTAAGGGTCGCTGCTGCTGCTGACGTTCTAATTTTCCCTGAGAAGCCATTGGACGGTATTATGCCCCCGCTCAACAGCAGCTCTGTACACTTGGCAAAATTATTTACACACATAAGTCGGCATCTGTTCGTGGTGTTGTCGTCCCTTGCTTCTTACAGACGGAGTTGGCTGCCGTTGTCGTCTCGTGCGCACTTCCGCTTCTGCGGCCCTCCCGTCTTTCCCGTTTTCTCTGTTCCTGTGGATGTTAAGTTTGTTAACGTTTCCCTGCCTCCCCCCTCCCGGGCTCTCCCCTATTGTTCCGTCTCTTCCCTCTACCCCCCTCTCCCTGCTCCTGCCCCCCCCTCCCCCGAGGCTCGCCTTTCCTTCCTCTTAGATTTAGCTATCCCACCCCCCCTCCCCTCTCCCCGTCTATCTCTCCCTCTCATGCTTTAGCTACTCTCCCCTGTTTCTTGGCTACCTGGCTATTCTTCTGCTTGTTTGTTGGCCTCGGAACAATTGGGTGAATGGCTCCCACGTTCTGTGGAAGCCGTTGTCTGACCCGCGGATGGCGAATTTTTCTCCATTTGGAGAGATTCTGAGAGGTCGGACAGCCAGTCTGCAGCTTTGGGTGGTGCTGCTGACCGCCAGCCGAACAGGATTCTACGTTGGGCGATCAGGGAGGCAAAGGCAAGGGCGTCCGCCCTCCTCCCCAGGAATAGATCTGGCTGGTCTGAAACCCCGAAGACCGCCACATTCGGGCATGACTCCACCCTCACCCCCACCACCTTGGACATTGCCTCGAAGAAGGCTGTCCAGTACTCCACAAGTCTGGGGCAGGACCAGAACACGTGGGAGTGGTTGGCTGGGCCTCCTTGGCACCGCTCACATCTGTCCTCCACCTCCGGGAAGAGCCTATTCATACGGGTTCTTGTTAAGTGGGCTCTATGTACCACTTTTAGTTGCGTCAGGCTGAGCCTTGCGCACGTGGAGGTAGAGTTGACCCTATGCAGTGCTTTGCTCCAGAGTCCCCACCCCATTTCGATCCCCAGGTCCTCCTCCCACTTCATTCTTGTTGCGTCCAGTACGGTGTGGGCCCCTTCTACCAGTCGGTCATACATATCACCACAGTTTCCTTTATCTAGTATGCTTGCGTCCAGTAACTCTTCCAGTAGTGTCTGTCGTGGTGGTTGTGGGTATGTCCCTGTCTCCTTTCGTAGGAAGTTTTTAGTTGCAGGTACCTGAGCTCGTTCCCCCTGGCTAGCTGGAATTTCTCTGTCAGTTTGCCCAGTGTTGCGATCCTGCCGTCCGTGTATAGGTCCCTGATTGTCAGTGTCCTTCTGTCCTGTCCCCACCTTTTGAAGGTGGCGTCAGTTAACGCTGACATGAACCTATGGTTGTTGCAGGTGGGAGCTTTACCCGACATTCTGGTCAGGCCAAATTGTTGCTGTTGTTGGTTCCACGACTGGAGGGTGGCTATTACCCCCCCCCACTCTCCCCGCGAGGGAGAGTGGGAGTGTGTTCCATCTTTGCAGGTCCTTTTTTACTTCCTCTGTCAGACTGGTGAGGTTCCATTTGTGGATCCCTTTCCAGTCATGGGCTATTTGGATCCCCAGGTAGCGGAATTTGTGTCGGGCTTGTTTAAGCGGCAGTCCCGTTAGTGCTGCCCCACCTACTTGTGGGTGTACCGGGAAGATCTCGCTTTTGCTCATGTTGAGTCTGTAGCCCGAGAAGGCGCCAAACTCTTTCAGGAGCGCGATGATTCCGTCCATGCTGCTCTGTGGACCTGAAATGTAGAGGAGCAGGACATCTGCATAGAGTGAGACTCTGTGCTCACTGCCGCCCCTTCGGATCCCCCTCCAGCTTTTTGCTGCTCTGAGCGCGATTGCTAGTGGTTTGATTGCTAGAGCGAACAGCAGCGGGGTCAGTGGGCATCCTTGCCTGGTGCCCCTGTGCAGCTGGAAGTATCGGGGGTTGGTATTGTTAGTCCGTACGCTCGCCATGTATGGGAGCTTTACCCAGGAGGTGAACCCTGTTCCAAGCCCAAACCACTCCAGTGAGGTATTTCCATTCGACTCTGTCAAAGGCCTTTTCTGCATCTAGGGAGACGATCACCTCTGGTGTTCTCTCCCCGGAGGGGGTCATTATCACGTTCAGCAGGCGCCTGATGTTCGAGGTAAGCTGTCTACCTTTGACAAATCCCGTCTGGTCCTCTGCGACCACCTCAGGTACACAGTCTTCTAACCTTTTGGCTAGGATTTTGGCCAGTATTTTGGCGTCTGCGTTCAGCAGTGAGATGGGTCTGTATGACCCACATTCCGTTGGGTCTTTGTCTTTCTTAGGTATCAGCGAGATTGTGGCCTGTGCTAGGGTGGGCGGCAGTGTGCCCCTCGCTAGCGAGTCTGTGAACATCTCCCGCAGGTGCGGGGCCAGTGCTGTCGCAAATTTTTTGTAGAAGTCCCGGGAACCCGTCGGGTCCCGGCGCCTTCCCCGCCTGCATGGAGCTAATGCTGTCCATGATCTCTCCCAGTGCTAGTGGTGCTTCCAAGCCCCGTTTTTTGCCCTCCCCCACAACTGGAATGTCCAGTCCATCAAGGAACCATTTCATCCCAGACTCCCCCATTGGGAGTACAGCCCTTGGTAGAAGGCCTTGAAGGTTTTGTTGATCTTTTCTGGTTCTGTTTCTAGCGTGCCTCTGGTATCCCTGATTTGTGCAATTTCTCTGGTGGCTGCCTGCTTTCTCATCTGGTGTGCCAACAGGCGGCTGGCTTTGTCTCCGTGTTCGCATAGGGTCCCACGTGCCTGGCGGAGTTCGTGCACTGCTTTCCTGGTGGAGAGCAGGTCAAAGTTCCTTTGTAGCTCTTTCCTCTCCGCCAGGAGCTCGACGGTCGGGGCCTCGGAGTATTTACGTTCTATCTCCAGTATGGAGTCGACCAGCTGCTGCCTAGCCACTCTTTCCTCCCTATCTCTTCGCGCTTTGAAAGTGATGATTTCCCCTCTTAGTACGGCCTTTAGTGCTTCCCAGAACATGGAGGGTGAGACCTCCCCGTTCTGGTTGTTCTCTGTATACTCTGCAATGGCCTGTGATACCCTTTTGTTGAAGGCCTTGTCTGCTAGTAGGGCTACATCCAACCTCCATGTGGGGCGTTGGGCCTTGCCCGTCTCCAGCTTCACGTCCATGTAGTGTGGAGCGTGGTCTGATATCACAATTGCGGAGTATTCCACCTTGTCTATCCCCGGAAGCACCGTTTTCCCTACCGCAAAGAAGTCAATTCTGGTGTATACGTTGTGTACTGGGGAGAAGAAGGAGAATTCTTTCTCCCCCGGGTGGGCGAACCTCCAGGGGTCCAGCACTGCCATCTGCTCCATAAAGTGACTGAGTTCCCTTCCCATGCTTGAGGTTTTCCCCGTTTTGGGGTTTGATCTGTCTGTCTTTGGATCCTGTACACAGTTGAAGTCCCCCCCCCATGATTAGTCGATGCGTCGCTATGTCAGAGATTTCTGCCATGGCCTTCTAGATGAAGCTCGTGTCGTCCCAGTTGGGTGCGTACACATTAACTAGAACTACCGGTGCCCCATCCAGGGCCCCGCTGACCATGACATACCGTCCCCCTGGATCTGTAACCGTCTTTGTCGCCCTAAACATCGTCCTCTTGCCGATCAATATCACCACCCCCCTGGCCCTTGTTCCATAGCAGGATTGGTAGGTTTGTCCCAACCAGCCCTTTCTTACCCACAGTCGGTCCTGCTCTCGCAGGTGTGTCTCTTGGAGGAAAACTATGTCGGCCCTCATATTTCTTAGGTGGGTGAGGACTCTGGATCTCTTCACTGGGCCGTTGAGTCCCCTTACGTTCCAGGTGACTATCCTGATGGGGGGCTTCTGTCCCCTCGCTCCTGTGGGATTAACCATAATTACCTGGCGGACGCGCCCCTGCCCCCCGGGGTTTCCCTTTGTTAGGGGGTGGTCCAGGATGGCCGCTGTCATAGCTCTCTCCATGCAGTCGGGTCCCTGCACTCCAGGGTTTCCCTTTGTCCCGGGGGCACCCGACATGGCCGCCCACTGTGCGACCGCCATGCGGGTAGTCCCCTGCATTCTGGGGTCTCCCATCGCCCAGAGATCGTACTGGGTGGGTGCTTGCAGCGATTCCTTGTTTCAAGCCCTTGGTTGTGGCACTTTGTAGCCCAATTCCTTTTCTAGCCCTGTTTGTCCTTCCTTCCCTGTGTCGCCCCCTCCCCGGTCTCTCCCTCCCTGTGTCCCCCCCCCCTCCCGGTCTCTCCCCTTTCCCCCCTTTCCCTTGTACCCCTCCTTTGTCCCTCTTTCCCCTGTTCCTGTCCCAGTTTGCACTCCCGTCTCTGTTGAGTGGTCCCCCCCACCTCCAGCCTGGCGCCTTCCCCCTTGTTGGGGGCGCGCTGTGGCCCTGCTTTGTTGCATGCCCCCGGCGCTAGCTTTCCCGCTAGGACGGTGGCCCCCCTGTCGGGAGTTACTGTCTTGCTTCTACCCTGCCCGGCCTCTACGGTTTTCTGCCCGCTCTTCCCCTATCCTACCCTGCACTCCTCTTGCTTGCTCTCCCTTCTCCGCTACTCTCGTTGCCTTGTGCTGGGGCCTGGCCTCCCACCTGAAGCGGTCCCTCGGGCAGTGGTTTGTTCTTAGTTCAGGGTGCGCTCGCCGTGGCGGGGCGGGGGGGCCTGGCGTCGCCTCACCCCTCCCCTCCATCGGCGTGTTGTTGCCCCCTGCCAGGGGGCCCCTCATTTCTACCTTCGCTGGTGGTTTTCCAGCCCGTGTTCCTCGACAAACCTGTTTGCTTCGGCAGGGGCTGTAAAGAAGTATTCTCTTTCTTGGTATGTGCCCCAGAGTTTCGCTGGGTACAGCATACCAAAACACACGTTGCTCTTGTGAAGAACTGCTTTCGCTCTATTAAACTCGGCCCGTCTCCTGGCTAGGTCTGCCCCAATGTCCTCGTAAATTCTAATGGCATGTCCTTCCCATTTGCAGGTTCTGTTTTCCTGGCCCAGCGTAGGATTGTTTCCCTATCTTGGTACCGGTGCAGTTTAGCTATAACTCGGGTGTTCCCCTGCTTTGGGCTTCGGGCGCAGCGACCGGTGTGCTCTGTCCATTTCTGGTGGGCTGGGAAAAGTTTTCTTCCCCACTAAGTTGCCCAGCATTTCGGCCACATATGCCGTGGGGTTTCTACCCTCGGTCCCCTCTGGTAAGCCCACTATCCTGACATTTTGCCTCCTCGAGCGGTTTTCCTGGTCGTCCACTCTGCCCTTCACGCTCCCCTGTGTTGTGCCCAGTCTCGCCACCTCCCTATCCAGGGCCGTGATCCGGTCACTCACTTCAGTCGCTGCTTTCTCCAGCTCCTTAATGGTCACCTCTTGTGCTTCCAGTTTCTTCCCTTGGGCGTCCAATTTCTCCTCTGCTCTGCCCAGGGCCTGCTGCACCTCCGTCAGGGCCTTGGCCATTGCTGCCTGCACTGCGGCCTCTATGTCTGCCCTAGCCTCTGCCTTGTTTACCTGCTGATGTTCCCTCAGCGCATCGGCAAAGGCTGCCTTCCGGTTCCAGCGCCCCCCAGGCCCCGGGGGAGACTGCACCTGTCTGCCCAGCTCTTTTTGATGCGGCGATACTTTCGTTCTTCCGCTTTGCTCGCTGATTGGCTCGTCTGAACTGGCTCGCCATTGCCCCATCTGCCTTTGGTGCCCCTTCACCCTTTGTCTTTGTCTCCCTTCCGGCATTTCCGCCCCCCCCCCCCCCTTTATTTATTTATTTATTTATTTTCTCCCCCCCTTCCCTTTTTATTCTCCCCTCCCTTCTCTCCTTTACTACTTTATTTTTACTCTTTTATAAAATTCTTCTCAGGTGAACTTGTTTTGGGTGAGAACAAAAAGAGTGCAAAAAAAAACTTTTAAAAAAGTTTTTAAAGTTTTCTTTTCAGAGTTTTGTTTTTGCAAAAGTTATTTTTTCCTTCCTTTTCCCTCACTCACCCAGGTGGAGAGAGAGAGTGGCTTCTGGTCAGGGGTCCCTCTTTGTTCCTGCCTTGTGGTGGTCGCCGCCGGGGGGGGGGGGTTGGTCGGACGGTCCCCGCTTCGTTCCCTGTTGCTGTCCCCGCCGCTCGGTCCGGGCTGCCGCTCGTCACACCCTGCGCTCTCCTCCTGCGGGGGTGGGGGGGGGGGGGGGTCTCTCCTCCGTTCCTTCCTCCCTGCAGGTTTGGCCCCCGCTTCGGTCCTGGCTGCCGCTTCGGTCCTGGCCACCGCTTGTCCTGCCCTGCGCTCTGCTGCCATGCGTGGGGGGGTGCCGCCGGATCGCTCCTCTCCCTAGGGCCCAGTTCCCCTGCTCCCGATTTTGCGGGAAACTTTAATTTCTTTTTATCCGGAGGCCCTCTGAAAAAGCCCCGACTTCGTGGAACTGCGGGGGCCTTTTTGCTGCGACCGCTCCGCTCACGAACGCCACCGGAAGTCAGCTGAACCTATACATGATGGGGCACTCGGTTTTCACTTTCACCTAGAGATGGTTCTCTGCCTTATGTAAAAAAAAACAACATCTAACAAAAGAAGTTAGACTGTGCAATCTATAAAATGGCACTCCAACACAATAATCTGCCCTTTCTGATGTCAGAACAATCAGATTTCAAGATCAGGGGGCGAAATTCTCCGTTATCGGCGGAAACTCCGCCGATCGGCGCAAAAAACGGCGCAAATCCCACTTGCGTCACGTCATAAAAATGGGCCGATAGTCTGCGGCCCGAAATGGGCTAGCAGCGACGTAACGGGATCCGCGCTTGCGCAGTGGTTCACGCCGTGCAGCGTCATACGCGCTGCACGGCGTGACGGCTCATAAGGCCGCGCAGCTCCCCCCCACCCGACCGGAACAGCCGACCGCAACACCCGACTTGATGGCTGGCCGTCGCTCAGCCCCGAGGTTCGAGTCACGCGATGTGGAGGCGCTCCTGGATGCGGTGGAGCAGAGGAGGGACGCCCTGTATCCCGGGCACGGCCGCAGAGTTGCCCCACGCCACAGCCGGCGTCTGTGGAGGGAGGTGGCAGAGGCCGTCACCGCTGTGGCCCTAACACCACGGACAGGCACCCAGTGCCACAAGAAGGTGAACGACCTCGTCAGAGCAGGCAGGGTGAGCCTCCCCATATCCCCCCTCCCCCATATCCCCCCCTCCCCCATATCCCCCATATCCCCCATATCCCCCCTCCCCCATATCCCCCCTCCCCCATATCCCCCATATCCCCCATATCCCCCCTCCCCCATATCCCCCATATTCCCCCTCCCCATATCCCCCCTCCCCCATATCCCCCATATCCCCCCTCCCCATATCCCCCATATTCCCCCCTCCCCCATATCCCCCTCCCCATATCCCCCCTCCCCCATATCCCCCATATCCCCCCTCCCCATATCCCCCATATTCCCCCCTCCCCCATATCCTCCCTCCCCCATATCCCCCATATCCCCCCTCCCCCATATCCCCCATATTCCCCCCTCCCCCATATCCCCCTCCCCCATATCCCCCATATTCCCCCCTCCCCCATATCCCCCCTCCCCCATATCCCCCCTCCCCATATCCCCCATATCCCCCCTCCCCCATATCCCCCATATTCCCCCCTCCCCCATATCCCCCCTCCCCCATATCCCCCATATCCCCCCTCCCCATATCCCCCATATTCCCCCCTCCCCCATATCCCCCCTCCCCCATATCCCCCATATTCCCCCCTCCCCCATATCCCCCATATTCCCCCCTCCCCCATATCCCCCCTCCCCCATATCCCCCCCCATATCCCCCCCTCCCCCATATCCCCCCTCCCCCATATTCCCCATATCCCCCCTCCCCATATCCCCCCTCCCACATATCCCCCCTCCCCCATATCCCCCACATCCCCCCTCCCCCATATCCCCCCCTCCCCCATATCCCCCATATCCCCCCTCCCCCATATCCCCCATATCCCCCCTCCACCATATCCCCCATATTCCCCCCTCCCCCATATCCCCCATATCCCCCCTCCCCCATATCCCCCATATCCCCCCCTCCCCCATATCCCCCCCTCCCCCATATCCCCCATATCCCCAAGTGAATCCAGCCCTAACCTTAACCTCTGCAATGCACGCGCAACCGATGGCGTGCATTCATATACCTGCCTAACACTGTTGCCTTTTACCCCTGCCACCACCCCCCCCCCCCCCAGGAGAAGCGCGCACACAACAATAGGGAGCATGTGAGGACTGGAGGAGGCCCCGCTGATGAGAGGCCACTGACCGTACACGAGGAAAGGGCCCTGGAACTGGCTGGCGGACCTGAGGACCGGGAGGTTGCTGATGCAGAGGTCGGGGCCCCACGAGCAAGTGAGCCACCAACAGCCCGTCCCCATATCCCCCCTCCCCTATATCCCCCTCTCCCGTATCACCTGATCACTGCCTGATGTCTAACCATGCATGCTTCATTGTGTATCGCAGGACCAAACGTCCAGGCACCCATCCCCGCAGATGCAGACCGCCCGCAGGATGCCCCTCGGAGACCACGGGAGACGGAGAGACCCGAACCCTCCAGCATGCGACGCCCGCAGGATGCCCCTCGGAGACCACGGGAGACGGAGAGACCCGGACCCTCCAGCATGCGACGCCCGCAGGATGCCCCTCGGAGACCACGGGAGACGGAGAGACCCGGACCCTCCAGCATGCGACGCCCGCAGGATGCCCCTCGCACACCACGGGAGACGGAGAGACCTGGAGCAACAGGGAGACGACACCCCCGTCACGTGCGGGAGCGACCACCCAGCGATGAGGGGGGCAGCCACAGGCCCCCGTCACATCCGAGCCAGGACACCACTACCCAGGACACCACTATCCAGGACACCCCTACCCGGGACACCACTACCCAGGACACCCCTACCCGGGACACCACTACCCGGGACAGCACTACCCGGGACAGCACTACCCGGGTCAGCACTACCCGGGACAGCACTACCCAGGACACCCCTACCCGGGAAGACGAAATACCGGACAGTGACTCAGAGTGGATGGGTGGAGACGAACCCCCACCCCAAAGTGCCATGGACTCAGAGTGGGACGAAGAGCACGACACAACGCCACTGCTGTCACCAACACCCTCCACCATCGCAGAAACACTCACCACGGTTGGGCACTTTAGTGATGAGGCGTCTGGTACACTCACTGGTGCGCACAACACAGCCGTCCCGGTACAGCAGGTGGAGGTAGGAGCAGCAGAGGGACCGGGCGGTCGGAGGGCAGCCCAGGCCAAGCGAACATCTGCCGCCCAGATGGATCCCGGGTTCCTGCAGTTACCACACCCACACATAGATCCGATGCAACCACCGACACGGAGACGAGCGAATAGGGTGACGGGTGGCTTGCGGCGGCTGCGGTCGCAGGTGGAGGAGTCCACCCGCGTCCAGGAGCTGGGAGTGGTCCCGGTCATGCGTGCCACCCAGGCTGACACCGCACGGGTGGCGTCCGCGGTGGAGGCAATGGGTGCGACGGTGTCAGACATGGGGAACGGTTTGCGAGGCCTGGGGCCTTCCGTGCAGGCGGCGTCTGTGGCCCAGGAAATGGCTGCCCTCTCACAGGAGGCCATGAGCCAGTGCCAGCGCCAGATGGCAGAGGCGCTCAACGCCATAGCCCAGTCTCAGCACGCCATAGCCCAGTCTCAGCAGGCCATGGCCCAGTCTCAGCAGGCCATGGCCCAGTCTCAGCAGGCCATAGCCCAGTCTCTGCAGGCCATGGCCCAGTCTCTGCAGGCCATGGCCCAGTCTCAGCAGGCCATCGCTGAGGGCATCGGCGCCAGTGGCCATGTGCGAGCTGGCGTCGCACTGTCGCAGACAGGGTTCGACAACCCCCTGGGCTCCATGGCTGCAAACCTGCAGACCCCTGTCGATACCAGCACGGGCCTCCAGGACTGGCAGCGCCAGATGTCGGGGGCGCGTCGGATGGCCAGTCCGTTCGCATCCCCCACCCATGTAGAGGCCTGGGGGCCATCGGGCACCCCGAGGGAGGAGGAGGTGGTGTGGTCCGTCCCGGCTCCCTCTGTAGGGGAGGTCCCGGTACACCGCGACACCTCGGACTCCCCCCCTTCCGTCCCAGGTGCATCGGGTGGGCAACGGGCAGGACAGGCTGGCAGCTCGCCATCCCAGTCGCCCGGGCCGCAGCCTGACCCATCTAGGCCAGGACGCCCCAGGAAACGGCCGCCAAAGGGATCCAGTGTCAGAGGGCAGGAATCACAGGAGTCCACCTCCAGTTCTGCTGTACCGTCTGGGGAACCACGTAGACGTAGTCAAAGGGCCCGTAAGGCCAAACAATTAGACACTGAGTAAGTTGGCACGGGTGCAGGGCACAGATGAGTTTTAGGCGCTAGGGCACGTGCATGAACTCCTTTGGTTATTAAAGTCAATGTTACACCTACCGAAGCTGCCTTTGTGCTCTGTCCAAAGTGTGCGGGGGTGTCATGTACGTTGAGCGCAAGTGTGTGTGTGAGGGGTGGTCTTACCTCAGCCCCAGGTGAGTCTGCCCCCTTCCCCCTGGGCCGCCATCAACATCCCCCGGGCAGAGGACGGGACCGTGCGCTGCAGTGTCACAGCCGCATGCAGGGATGGTCCGGGTGGATGGTGGTACTGTGGCCATGGGTCAGACATAGTCCAACGATGTAGAGCCAGGAGCTCATCGGAGGCGGGTTGTCATCATTCTCCATGGCCTGCGATAGACACGCGTCCACCCGCAACTGGGTGAGCCCGGCCCGTTGTGCCGCCGGTGGATCGGCAATTGGGGGTGGTGGGGTGGTGTGCATGCGGGTGGGGTGTGTGGGGTTGGGGAGGGGGGTGAAGGTGCTGGGTGGGTGGATGGGTGGGGGGTGTGGGTGGTCGGCTGTTGTCATGGTGTGCGGTCTGTGGCCATACTACCCGATTCCCACGCCCATCTAGTCAGTGAAGCGGGCGTCTATCAGTCTGTCCCGTGCCCGCTGGGCCAGCCGGTAACGGTGGACAGCCATTCGTCTGTGTCTACCCCGTCTGCCCTGACCATTGCCCCCATCCCCCTCATCTGGGGAGGACTGGGCCTCTTCCTGCTGCTCCTCCACTCCGCCCTCCTCTGCCTGCGGCACATCGCCCCTCTGCTGGGCTATGTTGTGCAGGACGCAGCACACCACAATGATGCGGCCGACCCTATCTGACCGATACTGGAGGGCGCCCCCAGAGAGGTCCAGGCACCTGAAACGCATCTTCAGCACGCCAAAGCACCTCTCGATCACTCCCCTTGTCGCTACATGGGCATCATTGTAGCGGTTCTCCGCCTCATTGCGTGGCCTCCGTATAGGCGTCATCAGCCACGATCGCAATGGGTAGCCCCTGTCGCCCAGCAACCAGCCCCTCAGCCGGGGATGGCGTCCCTCGTACATGCCGGGGATGGATGACCGCGACAACATGAATGAGTCGTGTACACTGCCTGGGTGACGGGCGCAGACGTGCAGGATCATCATGCGGTGGTCGCAGACCACCTGTACGTTCATCGAATAGGTCCCCTTCCTATTAGTGAACACGGCCCTGTTATCTGCAGGTGGCCGCACGGCGACGTGCATCCCATCGATCGCGCCCTGGACCATGGGGAACCCGGCAATGGCAGAGAAGCCCACGGCCCGGGCATCTTGGCTGGCCCGGTCCACGGGGAAGCGGATGTAGCGGTGCGCCATGGCATAAAGGGCATCTGTCACTGCCCGGATGCACCGATGCACCGATGTCTGCGATATGCCGGACAGGTCCCCACTCGGTGCCTGGAATGACCCCGTTGCATAAACGTTCAGGGCCACCGTAACCTTGACGGACACGGGGAGAGGGTGTCCCCCGCCAGTGCCACGCGGTGACAGGTGTGCCAGCAGGTGGCAGATGTGTGCCACGGTTTCCCGGCTCATCCGGAGTCTCCTCCTGCATTCCCGGTCCGTGAGGTCCTGGTATGACTGCCGGGGCCGGTACACACGGGGCGCCCTCGGGTGCCTCCGTTGCCGTGGGGCCGCGACGTCCTCCTCCCCCTCCTCGTCCTGTCGGTCAGGTGTCCCTCCAGCCTGGGCGGCTGCTGCCTGCCCCTCTGCGGCAGCCTGCGCCGCCTCTCTGGCACGCTCCTCCTCCTCCTCCTCATCCAGGGCAACATAGACATGAGCGGATGCCACCACGGCGGCCAACATCGCTGGATGGTCTGAAAACATGACGGCCTGGTGGGGGGGGGAGGGGAACGACGACATGTCATCATTGCCCATATCCCCTCCTCCCCCCAGCCAGGTGGCATGGACCGCATGGGTCCAACTGTTGGAGGCTGGCACCTGGCCAGGTGGACCAACTCATTTGCCCTCCCATCACCCACCCCGGCACGGACCCCCCCCCCCAACCTCCACCCCGGCACGGACCCCCCCCAACCCCCAACCTCCACCCCGGCACGGACCCCCCCCCCCCCAACCTCCACCCCGGCACGGACCCCCTCCCCAACCCCCAACCTCCACCCCAGCACGGACCCCCCCAACCTCCACCCCGGCACGGCCCCCTCCCCAACCCCCAACCTCCACCCCAGCACGGACCCCCCCAACCTCCACCCCGGCACGGACCCCCTCCCCAACCCCCAACCTCCACCCCAGCACGGACCCCCCCAACCTCCACCCCGGCATGGCCCCCTCCCCAACCCCCAACCTCCACCCCAGCACGGACCCCCCCCAACCTCCACCCCGGCACGGACCCCCTCCCCAACACCCAACCTCCAACCCAGCACGGACCCCCCCCCAACCTCCACCCCGGCACGGACCCCCTCCCCAACCTCCACCCCGGCACGGACCCCCTCCCCAACCTCCACCCCGGCACGGACCCCCTCCCGAACCTCCACCCCGGCACGGACCCCCTCCCCAACCTCCACCCCGGCACGGACCCCCTCCCCAACCCCCAACCTCCACCCCAGCACGGACCCCCCCAACCTCCACCCCGGCACGGCCCCCTCCCCAACCTCCACCCCAGCACGGACCCCCCCCCCAACCTCCACCCCGACACGGACCCCCTCCCCAACCTCCACCCCGGCACGGACCCCCTCCCCAACCTCCACCCAGGCACGGACCCCCTCCCCAACCCCCAACCTCCACCCCAGCACGGACCCCCCCAACCTCCACCCCGGCACGGCCCCCTCCCCAACCCCCAACCTCCACCCCAGCACGGACCCCCCCCAACCTTCACCCCGGCACGGACCCCCTCCCCAACCCCCAACCTCCACCCCAGCACGGACCCCCCCCCAACCTCCACCCCGGCACGGACCCCCTCCCCAACCTCCACCCCGGCACGACCCC
Source organism: Scyliorhinus torazame (assembly GCF_047496885.1). NCBI lineage: Eukaryota > Metazoa > Chordata > Chondrichthyes > Carcharhiniformes > Scyliorhinidae > Scyliorhinus > Scyliorhinus torazame. The sequence goes on from NC_092719.1 coordinate 81,449,978, forward strand.
CTCCCCAACCTCCACCCCAGCACGGACCCCCCCCCCCAACCTCCACCCCGACACGGACCCCCTCCCCAACCTCCACCCCGGCACGGACCCCCTCCCCAACCTCCACCCAGGCACGGACCCCCTCCCCAACCCCCAACCTCCACCCCAGCATGGACCCCCCCAACCTCCACCCCGGCACGGCCCCCTCCCCAATCCCCAACCTCCACCCCAGCACGGACCCCCCCAACCTCCACCCCGGCACGGACCCCCTCCCCAACCCCCAACCTCCACCCCAGCACGGACCCCCCCCAACCTCCACCCCGGCACGGACCCCCTCACCAACCTCCACCCCGGCACGGACCCCCTCCCCAACCTCCACACCGGCACGGACCCCCTCCCCAACCCCCAACCTCCACCCCAGCACGGACCCCCCCCCCAACCTCCACCCCGGCACGGACCCCCTCCACAACCCCCAACCTCCACCCCGGCACGGACCCCCTCCCGGCACTCCCCCGGAGCCCAGCCTACTCTAACCACCCCCCCCCCCCCCCCGCCGCACACACACACAAGCCGAGACACACCTCTCCTCAGGCAATCAGTCTGCGGCCACGCCATTTCCTGCCCAGAGCCAAACCCCCAGGCCGTCACTCACCTCCTCGCTGGTCGGCGTGAGCCTGGAGCACCGGGTCACGCCGATGAAAAGGAGGTTTGATTCACGTCGACGTGAACGGTCATCACGTCGACGGGACTTCGGCCCATCCGGAAGGGAGAATATCGGCAGGCCGAAAATCGGCTGCCTTGCGCAGACCCGTGACATTCTCCGCGGCAGCGGCGCCATTAACGCCCCGCCGACTTTTCTCCCTTCGGAGACTTCGGCGGGGGCGGGGGCGGGATTCACGGCGGCCAACGGCCATTCTCCGACCCAGCGGGGGGTCGGAGAATGACGCCCAGGGTTTTTAGTGATTATAGGAGATCTGGGGCGGGATTCTCCGACCCCCCCACCGGGTCGGAGAATCGCCGGGGGGTGGCGTGAATCCCACCCCCGCCGGCTGCTGTATTCTCCGGCGGCAGGGTTTTGGCGGGGTGGGAATCACGCTATCCCGGTCGGTGGCCGCTGACAGCAACCCCCCCGGCGATTCTCCGGCCTGCGACGGGCCAAGTGGCACTCTTTCCCTCCACACCTGGCCGCTGTCAACCTCCGCCATGGCCGGTGCGGAGAAGAACCCCCCCTGCGCATGCGCTGGGATGATGCCAGCACATGCTGGCGCTCCCGCACATGCGCCAACTCATGTGCTGAGTGCATAGACTGGTTAGAACAGGCATAGGTCTTTAGTTTAATCTAACATCGTGTTAATCCACAGTGAAAGTATGTTCAACAGTTTCTAACTTAATAAAATAGTGTTGCACTATTTTAAGTGTTGGTGGCCTGTCTGTGTTCCACGGATCCAGAGCACCCAACACATCATGGTACCAGGAGTTGAGGGATATCAGAACTTCTTAGACCTACCTGCAAGTGATCTGCCTTCCACCAGCATACAGCCATCCTGCAAAATGGACAGCGTCCGCCCGCCACAGCCGCTCCGCATCACCGGTAACCTAGGGGCTAACTGGAAGATATTCAAACAACGCTTCCAGCTCTACCTTGAAGCCACAGACCGGGAAGCTGCCTCAGACACCAGGAAGATCGCTCTCCTCCTATCCACGGCCGGGGAACATGCTATCCACATTTTCAATTCTCTCACCTTTGCTGATGGTGAAGATAAATCAAAATTCAAGACGGTCCTCCTCAAGTTTGACACTCACTGCAACATCGAGGTGAATGAAAGTTTTGAGCGCTATGTATTCCAACAGCGTTTGCAGGGTAAGGACGAACCTTTCCAGTCCTTTCTCACCCACCTCCGCATCCTTGGCAGTCCTGTAATTACGGGCCCACCTCCGACTCCATGATATGCGACCAGATCGTTTTCGGTGTTCAGTCGGACCCCCTACGCCAGTAGCTCCTCAAGGTAAAGCAGCTCACCCTAGCGATTGCCATCGGGACCTGCGTGCTACACGAACACGCCACTAGTCGGTATTCCCACATCCAAGCGGCTGAAATAGCGCGGCAAGGTCCCCACGAGGCAGAACGTGTCCAAGCAATCGAGCAACTCCAGGGCCTCAGCCTGGATGAGGGCGGCCATTTCGCGCGCTTTTTGCGGACTCCCGCGCTTGTGCGCACCGAACGAGGGTACGGCGACATCGACGAACGTACTGTGCAGGCGTGCACCACATATGACCGCACCGCACATGCGCGGTGGCGCAGCAAATGTACTGACGCTACAACGTGCGGCAACTGTGGCTCCGCCCACTTAAAGCGGCAATGTCCTGCCAAATCCCGACGATGCCTGAGATGTGGCAAACTTGGCCACTACGCTGCTTTATGCAGATCAGCTCAGCCTGCCAACTCTTTGTCGCTCCAGCCAGCCTCGCAGGGATGTCCGGGCCATTCAACCCATGGTCACCGAGCCCGATTCGGACCTGCTACCCGATATTGACACCTAGGACCCAAAGGCGCCTTTTCGAGTCGGTATCATTACAAAAAACAGGGTGTCCCCGAAGCAAAGAATCAAACCTTTATCGGTATACAGCATCGATCCAGACGATGAGTGGTGTGCCATCCTTACGGTCAACCGGTCCCCAAAACGATTCCGCCTGGACACTGGTGCCTCCGCCAATCTCATTGCGCGGTCTGACCTCCAAAGCCTTCGTGTCAAACCAGCCATCCTCCCATCAACCTGCCAGCTATTAGATTATAATGGCAATGCCATTGCTGCCAGTGGCTCGTGCCAACTTGAAGTGATGCACAGGTCACGCAAAGCCATCCTTCCCTTTGAAATCGTGGGCTCCTCGAAAGCCTTCCTGCTTGGCGCGCAGGCATGCAAGCTGTTGAACCTAGTTCAGAGTTCACTCTCTCTCTCCTGCTGACGCGTCTGCCTTTCAGGACACTGACTTCAGGGCGCAGCTCGACGCCATTATCAACTAGTACCACAACGTCTTTGAGGGCATGGGCACGCTCCCGTACACCTACAAGGTTTTATTAAAACCGAATGCCACGCCTGTGGTGTATGCACCTCACAGGGTCCCAGCACCCCTTAAGGACCGCCTCAAGCAGCAGCTGCAGGACCTCCAGAACCAAGGAGTGATTTCCAAAGTCACGGAACCGACTGACTGGGTCAGTTCCGTGGTATGTGTAAAAAAGCCTTCCGGCGAATTGAGAATTTGCATTGAACCCAAGGATCTAAATCGCAATATTATGAGAGAGCACTATCCAATTCCCAAGCACGAAGAGCTCACATGTGAGATGGCTCGCGCCAAGCTCTTTACCAAACTCGACGCCTCAAAAGGATTCTGGCAAATCCAGCTCGATAGATCCAGCAGAAAACTCTGCACACTTAACACCCGCTTTGGCAGATATTGTTACAACAGGATGCCGTTTGGGATCATCTCTGCATCAGAAGTGTTCCATAGGATTATGGAACAAATGATAGAAGGTATTGAAGGTGTTCGCGTCTATGTCGATGACATAATCATTTGATCCACCACCCCGCAGGAGCATGTTAGTCGCCTCCAGCGCGTATTCAGACGTATACATGAGCATGGCCTCCGCCCCAACAGGGCCAAATGCTCTTTTGGTCAGATGGAACTCAAGTTCCTCGGGGACCACATCTCCCAATTGGGTGTGCAGCTGGATGCGGACAAGGTAGCTGCCATCACAACTATGAAAACACCAGAGGACAAGAAGGCGGTCCTCCGATTTCTGGGCATGGTCAATTTTTTAGGGAAATTCATCCCTAACCTCGCCTCTCATACCACGGCTCTCAGGAACCTGGTCAGGAAGACGACAGACTTCCAATGGCTCCCTGCCCACGAGCGCGAATGGAGAGAACTCAAGGCAAAACTGACCACGGCCCCGGTCTTGGCTTTCTTTGATCCAGCAAAGGAGACCAAAATTTTGACCGATGCCAGTCAGTCCGGCATTGGGGCAGTGCTCCTTCAACGCATTGTCATCCCGCATAGCATGCGCCAGCTTGTCCTGGAAGAACTACACGAGGGCCATCTTGGCGTGAAAAAGTGCCGCCGCCAGGCCCGAGAGGCTATGTGCTGGCCCGGCATTAATGAGGACATAGCCAACACAGTACTCAACTGCCCCACTTGTCAGCGTTTCCAGGCGGCCCAACCACGTGAGACCCTGCAGCCCCATGAGTTGGTCACGTCACCATGGACCAAGGTGGGCATCGACCTGTTCCACGCGCTGGGTAGAGACGATGTCCTGATCGTGGACTACTTTTCGAATTACCCGGAGGTGATACGGTTGCACGACCTCACCTCGTCTGCAGTCATTCGTGCATGTAAAGAAACCTTTGCTCGACACGGCATCCCACTCACGGTTATGTCGGACAATGATCCCTGCTTCGCCAGACAAGAATGGCCCAACTTTGCCAGGTGGTACAATTTTGCCCATGTGACGTCCAGTCCCCTGTACCCCCAATCCAACGGCAAAGCAGAGATGGGAGTACATATTGTCAAACGGCTCCTATGTAAGGCTGCCGATGCTGGGTCTGATTTCTACCTTGCCTTGCTGGCCTATTGCTCCGCCCCACTGTCCACTGGCCTGTCGCCAGCCCAGTTACTCATGAGTCGCACCCTGAGGACGACGGTGCCGTCCATTCATGTCCCAGACCTCGACCACGTTCCGGTCCTTCGCCGGATGCAGCTGCCTCGTGCACAGCACAAGGCGGCTCATGACTCCCGTGCAGCTGATCTCCCTGCTCTGGCTCCAGATGACAACGTCCGCGTCCATCTTCCGGATGGTGGCTGGTCTGCAACCGCTGTTGTCCTTCGGCAGGTGGCCCCCCGCTCGTTCCTGGTTCATCTACCGGATGGTTCTATTCTGCCCGTGAAAGCACGGGACACAAAGAAAAAGTCTATCCTGGAGCGGACGGACCCGTCTTTCCGTGACCATGTGTATCTACGCTGCGCTCCGTCTGCAGGATTGCTGAAGACGTCGAGCAGCTTGGCGTCTTTTACCGTTTCCATCAGGAGTCTGGACGTAGCGTCTAGTTTGTTGTCGGCTCTGCCGGATCGTCCAGCCGCATCGATGATGCAGTTGAAGTCACCGCCAAGAATGACAGTCTTGGAAGTGGCCAACAGCAGTGGGAATTGCTGAAGGACTGCCAGCCGCTCACTCTTTATAGCCGGGCGTACACATTCATGAGTCTGAGAGGGACGTTTTTTGTATTTGACGTCTGCTACGACGAGGCATCCACCCACCACCTCCTTAACATCGGAGATGGTGAAGCTGCCTCCCCGCAGCAGAATGCCCAGGCCGGAGGAACGACAATCGTTTCCTCCTGACCAGATGGATGGCCCATGGGACCACGAGCTCGACCAGCGTCTGTAGTTGCTGTGGTGCGGAATCCCACACTCCTGCATCAGACGCACCCTCAAGGCCTGAGGCTTCGATGTACAGCAGAAAGGTTTGCTTGAATATCCGCCAGTTGGCACTGAGATTGCCGGAGGTCCTGAGCTGGTGAGGAGCCTGAACCTTCCCCGTGGTGCCGGGATACATTTGCTGGTCGTCACGGAATGGACTGAGGTAAGCCACCTTAAACTAGTAGTCTCCTGGTATTGTGTCATGTTAGGTACACTGGTCTAACACTGGCTGCAACTGGATGCAGTTTAGATCAGAAAGATACTCCAGACCTTGAAGTTAGTTCAGTCAGGTTTATTGAACAAATAGCACAGTTAGCACAGTTCTCTGTGAGTTCGACTCTCTGCTAGCTTAAGTGTGGTTACTCTGTCTGACTGAACCAGACTATCTCTTAGCCATGTGGTGGAGGTGTGTGATTGTAACAACACCCTTGACTGACTCTCTAGATGTTCATCAGTGGAAAGAGGTGGAGTGTGAGTGCCTCATGTCTTTTAGAGTCAGATCCCGCCCCTGAGTGTCCTGCCTGCTTATTGGTCATGTCCTGTTCTCTGTGTTCATTAGCTGCTTGTCTGTATATCATTATGTGTGTGTGTGTGTGCCTGCATATCATGACACAGCTTCCTGCGCTTCACCTTCTCCTCCCATCCCTCCCAACCTCCTATTATTCATCCCTTGGCTCTGGTTGCGTTTTGGTTAACAGACCACATCCTGTTGACTGAAGAACTAATAATAAAACTCGAGTCACTGAAAGGGAAAAGCAGCCAAATTAGATTATTTTAAGACATTTTGTGTTGACAAAGATGTAAAGAATAAAAATCAAATGTTCTTCTAAAAATTAATTAAAATGTTATAACCAATGTCTTTGGGAGGTCATTGCTGAAAGTGCAAGACACAGTGCAGACAATTGTACAAACTCTCTGACAGGTTACTGTAACTAATGAAATATCTGTTTTATGCCTCGTATTTTGTTCTGCTCAAATTACTGTTTTTATGTTCCAGTCTGTATATTTCCCAGAAACTGTTATGACTTTGCTGGAAGCAGTTACTGAAAGGCATCTTAGTTCAGGTGAGAAGGGACAGAAATATGTTCATTATGAATATATATATATCATTGGGGAGAGGAAAAGTGTATTTTATCTGAAGAGTTTGCAACTACCTTCTGTGACAAGAAGTGGTCACATATGTGTGCACAAATCTTTTCCCCTGACTAACAAAATTATATTTAGTTTTAACATCAAAACAGAAAGGAGGTCGAGTAGCATCTGTGGGGAGAGTAACAGAAGCGATGTTTCAGGTCAATGACCCATCTCTCCACTCCATTTCCTGTTTCAATTTCCGGTTCCCAGCATCCATAGTATTTTGTTTCTAATCTATTTCTCAGCAATCTCTTTCTTTAGGAATGTTCCTTAACTTAATGAGGAATGTAACTGAATTGAAGTAAAGCATTCTGGGGAGGGCCACTCCGGCGCCGAGGAGTGGGGTGAACCGCTCAGGCGTCGGGCCACCCCGAAGGTGCGGAATCCTCCGCACCTTCAGGGGCTAGGCCGGCGCCGGAGTGTTTGGCAACGCGCCAACTGGTGCGGAAAGGCTTGGCGCCACACCAACCGGCCTCCGCGAGTTGGCGCATGCGCGGGAGCACCAGCGTGTGCTGGCATCATCCCAGCCCATGCGCAGGGGGTTTCTTCTCCGCACCGGCCATGGTGGAGGTTGACAGTGGCCGGGTGCGGAGGGAAAGAGTGCCCCCATGGCACAGGCCCGCCGGCGGATTGGTGGACCCCGATCGCGGGTCAGGCCACCGTGGGGGCACGCCCCAGGGCCAGATCCCCCCGTGCCCCCCGAGGACTCTGCAGGCCGCCCGTGGAGCCACGTCCCGCCGGTAAGGACCTGTTGTGATTTACGCCGGCGGGAGCCGCCGGAAACGGGATGCCACTTGGCCCATCGCGGGCCGGAACATCGCCGGGGGGGGGCCGGCAACCGTCGCAGCGCGATTCCCACCCCCGCCAAAACCCCGGCGCCGGAGAATATGGCAGCCGGCGGGGCGGGATTCACGCCGCCCCTCGGCGATTCTCCGACCTGGCGGGGGGGTCGGAGAATCCTGCCCCAAATGTTCCTGTAATCACTAAAAACCCTGATCTTGAAATCTGATCGTTCTGACATCAGAAAGGGCAGATTATTGTGTTGGAGTTCCATTTCATAGACTGCACAGTCTAACATCTTTTGTTAGATGTTGTTTTTTTTTACATAAGGCAGAGAACCATCTCTAGGTGAGAGTGAAAACCGAGTGCCCCATCATGTATAGGTTCAGCTGTTAACTCATATTTAACATGGAACTGGGCTGTGACTTCCCCGGTTTCAGGTCCAAACTTGATCAGTGCCTGAGAATGAGCCTTCATTGCTCCAGTACGGACTGGGTTCTACCCTAGTTCCAAGACCCAATGGCTTTGTACTAAACCCAAAGGATTGGCCAAACTTTCTAATATCTTTCAAGTTACTGATTGCACCTCATTTACACTGGCTCTTTGTTACAAATGGAACTTCTTAACAAGAAATGAATGTTATTTGATGCTTAGGTGACTGACAGAGAAGTACATTAATTGGCACTGACTGGGACTTGTATATCCAACACTGATTGTGCAACCTCCCCCAGTGTTGGACTACAGAGGGGCTAGTGTCACATTAGAGACCAGTATCACACTGGGGAGGAGCGATGGACCAGTCTGCATCCTAATACTAAAGGTTAAAATGCCCTTAGAGTGAAACAATAAAGTGCTGTTGTTCCTAATTTCACGTGCAATTTAGATATTTCCTTGGGTTGAGCAGTGCTGGTGAAATTAATCAATTCTTGTTCAACCCAGGTAGCGGTGTCCCCACACCAGCCAAGGTCTAGTGATATGATAAAGGAAGAACCTGTATTTATTATAGCCCCTTTCATTACCTCAGGATTGTGGTGTTGGGTGTTTTGACGTACAGATGAACCAACACGGTTGTATTTGGTACAACGCTGTTTTATTTCAACTTGTTATTTACAGTTCTGTCTTGATACTCTGCACGTGGTGACTCCCTGTGTGTGATGTTAATCAGGTCCTGTCCTTGTCCTGGTCTCCAGGTCTACTGGCCACCAGGTGTCGTGTTTCTTCTCTTATACTGTCTCTGTCCTTGTCTATGATTGGTTGTCATGTTGTGTGTGCTGATTTGTCTGTTGGTGTGTCTATCATGATGTGTGTGTTTGAATATCATGACAAGGCTGTCTTAAAATACTTTACTGCAAATGAAATACTGAAATAAGAAATTTACCCCTCACTTCGGGGTTCCAAGGTCCAGCCTCACCCCACATTGAGGCCCCAGCCCTCCCACCTTCTCAGTCGAGGCCTACTTGCACTAGGATGCAGGTTGGTGCCTCTCTTCCCCTTTGGATCGCTGGTTACCCCGACATGCCAATGCTGGGAGGCCTCGCACTTGCTCCTCCCAACGAGGCATTAATGTCCCTTGTGTGAATTCTGGAAATTCCCAATGATTTGTTATGTTGTAGGTGTAACATAAGCGGCTTCCTTGTGGTGCACTTGACAAAGGAAGGTTCAGACGTGGAGATAACTTCAACACGTTTATTAAACTATTTACACTTCTATTACTCGGGTTCGACACTACTGCTAATCCTACTATAGCTACCCAGACTGACTAACCAGTTGCTGCAATCCACGTATCTGTCGGCGATGGCATACAGGGCGTCGGTGAAGGCCCAAATGCACTGGTGCACCGATGCCTGCGAGATTCCAGACAGGTCCTCGCTCGGCGCCTGGAAGGACCCCGTGGCGAAGAAATTGAAGCCAACCATGACCTTAACGGTCACCGGGATAGCATGTCCTCCCCCCATTCCACGTGGTGCCAGGTGCACCATGAGGTGGCATATATGTGCCATGGTCTCCCGACTCAATCGGAGTCTCCTCCTCCATGCCGTATTCGGAAGGTCCTGGAATGACATGCGGTCCCGGTACACTCGAGGCCGCATGGAGCGCCTCCGGCGCCTTGGCACCACCACCTGTTCCTGCTCCTCCCCCTTGGGAAGGAGAGGCAACAACATGTTTAACGATGGCACTTTGACACCTCGACAGCCAGGACCCATGGGATACATGGGTGCCCCGGTGCCTTGTTTCACTGCAGACACGCATACAACCTTCGCCCTGCCCACAGTATCCGTCCACCGTCCACTTCACCCCGTCCCTCCTCATTACGGCACCACTGGCCTCAGCCCATCACCATGACCTGCACTTGGAAGCGTGTCTTCGCCACTGGATGGCATGTCGCTCCCGCGGGTAACCTTGCCCGCCCTCCCCCCACCGCCCCCGCACAGCATGGCGGCATCATTTCCCCCACCCCCTCCTCATTCCTCCACCCCCCTCCTCCTTTCCCCACTTCTTCCTCCAGCCCCTGCTCCTCCACAACCCCCCCCCCCCCCCGAGCATGGCGGCATCCTTCTCCTACCCCCCACCCCCCGGCATGGCGGCATCCTTCGCCGAGATCCCTCCCACCGCCCCCCAGCACCGGCCGTGGATGCCACCTCCTGCTGCCTACGGTGAGGCTGGCCACTCACCTCCTCCCTCCACATCCTCAACCAGCACGGCTGGCTGACAAATTTATTTACCAGGGGTGAACAGCGACGGTCTGATCTGAGGTCACGCCATTGGGACTTTGGGCTGAATAGCAGGGGGCCCGGAGAATTGCTCGGGTGATTCTCTGGCAGGCGCGGTGCCGACCTCGATAATGCCGTTCTCGCCGGTTGGGAGAATGGCGGAACGGCGTCGAACCATCACCGCGGGAAAAAATGGCACGAACGGTGATTCTCCCATACGGCGTGGCATGGGAGAATCCCGCCCTAAGTTTCTATAGATATGTGGGGCGAAATTCTCCGGAAACAGCGCGATGTCCGTCGACTGGCGCCCAAAACGGTGCAAATCAGTCGGGCATCGCGTCGCCCCGAAGGTGCGGAATCCTCCGCATCTTTGGGGGCCGAGCCCCAACCTTAAGGGGCTAGGTCGGCGCCGGACGGATTTCCGCCCCGCAGCTGGCGGAAACGGCCTTTGGTGCCCCGCCAGCTGGCGCGGAAATGACATCTCCGGGCGGCGCATGCGCGGGAGCGTTAGCGGCCGCTGACGGCATTCCCGCGCGTGCGCAGTGGAGAGAGTCTCTTCCGCCTCAGCCATGGTGGAGACCGTGGCGAAGGCGGGAAGGGAAAGAGTGCCCCCACGGCACAGGCCCGCCCGCGGATCGGTGGGCCCCGACCGCGGGCCAGGCCACAGTGGGGGCACCCGCCGGGGCCAGATCGCCCCGCGCCCCCCCCAGGACCCCGGAGCCCGCCCGCGCCGCCTTGTCCCGCCGATAAGAGAGGTGGTTTAATCTACGCCGGCGGGTCAGGCATTTTGGCGGCGGGACTTCGGCCCATCTGGGCCGGAGAATCGCGGGGGGTTGCCCGCCAGCCGGCGCGGCGTGATTCCCGCCCCGGCCGAATATCCGGTGGTGGAGAATTCGGTAACCGGCGGGGGCGGGATTCACGCCAGCCCCCGGCGATTCTCCGACCCGGCGGGTGGTCGGAGAATCTCGCCCCAGAAGAGAAAGAGATTGGTAAAGAGAAATGTAGGCCCCCTACAGACAGAAACAGGGGAATGCATAATAAGGGACAAAGAAATGGCTGAGCAATTGAATACATACTTTGGTTCTGTCTTCACAAAAGAGCACACAAATCAGATGCCAGAAATGTTGGAGAATGAAAGGTTTAGTGAGAGGGAAGAACTGAGGGAGATCACTATTAGTGGAGAAATGGTGCTGGGTAAATTGATAGTATTGAAGGCGGATAAATCCCCAGAACCTGAGAATCTGCAATCCAGAGTGCTTAAGGAGGTGTCTCTGGAAATATTGGACGCATTGGTGGCCATCTTCCGGGATTCTACACACTCGGGAACAGTCCCTGCAGATTGGAGGGTAGCTCACGTCACTTCGATATTCAAAAAGGGAGGTAGAGAAAAAGCAGAGAATTATAGACCAGCAAGCCTAACATCGGTAGTGGGGATAATTCTTGAAACATTATCAAGGACTTTAAAGCGGAACATTTAGAAAGCAGTGGCAGGATCAGTATGGATTTATGAAGGGAATGCTTGACAAATGGGGAATTCTTTGAAGATGTAACTAGTACAATTGACAAGGGGGAGCCAGTCGATGTGGTATATCTGGACCACCAGAAGGCGTTCGACAAAGTCCCGCACAAGAGAATATTGTACAACATTAAAGCGCATGGGATTGGGGGAAGTGTATTGAAGTGGATAGAAAACTGGTTGGCAGAGAGGAAACAAAGAGTAGAAATTAATGGGTCCCTTTCAAACTGGCAGGCAGTAACCAGTGGGGTGACACAGGGAGCGGCGTTGGGCCCCAACTATTCACAATATGTATTAATGACCTGGATGAGGGAACAAAATGTAACATTTCCAAATTCGCAAATGATACCAAGTTGGGTGGGAGGGTGAACTGTGACTAGAAATGAAATGAATGAAATGAAATAGAATGCAGAGATCCTACAGCATGATCTGGACTGGTTGGGTGAGTGGGCTAATCAATGGCAGATGCAGCATAATTTGGATGTGAGGTTATTCACTTTGGAAGCAAAAACAGGAAGGCAGATTACAACCTGAACAGTTGTAAATTGGGAGAGGGGAGTGTTCAGCAGGACCTGGGTGTCCTTGTGCACCAGTTACTGAAGGTAAGCATGCAGGTGCAGCAGGCGGTAAAGAAGGTCAATGGCATGTTGCCTTCAATGCGAGAGGTTTTGAGTACAGGAACAGGGATGTGTTTTCACAACTATACAGGGTCCTGGTGAGGCCACACCAAGAACACTGTGCACAGCCCTGGATCCCCCCCCACCGACCGAAGGATGCTCCTGCTCTCGAGGGAGTGCAGCGAAGGTCCACCAGACCGACTCCAGGGATGGCGGGACTGTCATATGAGGAGAGATTGACTAGGTTAGGATTGTTCTCGCTGGAGTTCAGCAGATTTAGTGGGGATCTCACAGAGACCCACAAAATTCTAACAGGACTAGATAGGGCAGACGCAGGGAAGATATTCCCGATGATGGGTGTGTCACAGTCTGAGGATTCACGGTAACCCATTTCGCACAGAGATGAGGAGGCATTTCTTCACCCAAAGAGCGGCAAGCCCGCGGAATTCATGACCACAGGAAGTAGTTGATGCTAAAACATTGCATATATTCAAGAGGCAGCTAGATATAGCACTTGGGCGACTGGGATCAAGGTTATGAAAGCTGGATTAGGCTATTGAGTTGGATGGTCAGCCATGATCGTGATGAATGGCGGAGCAGGCTCGAAGGGCCAAAAGGCCCCCTGCTGCTCCTATCTTCTATGTATCTATGTACTGTTGCTGATTTTCTCCTTGGTTCAATTGCTCTGTTTTATTACCTTTGCTCTCGAGTCGCCAGGTATCTTTATGATACCGCCACGAGGTTCAAGTCCGAGTAATGATCAATAATGCAATACACCGATTAGTAAGATTTAAATCAAAGCACATTTATTATACACAGTAATCGCTACTCATGCACAAATTCTACGTATAAGCTACTTCTACAACTAACAGGCCTATACTTAACTTGGAACTGGCCCACCAGGTCAGGGAAGCAAATGGCCTTTCGTTCGGGTTCTGGGCCTGCGGGATTCGAAGTTGGTACGGATTTGTAGCTAGGAGCGCCTATCTCGTAGTGAGTGTTGAATTAAGACTTACGATTGTCGGTCTTTACTGCACCGGTCACGGTCAATGTTGGTTCGTGTTGCTGGGTGACTCGGGCAGGAAGAAGAGCTGAAGAGGAACTGCTGAAGAGTGAAGAGAGCGATTTGAACTTGGGGCTTAACTCTTATAGTTCCCAGAGGCTTCCCGCCTTTCGGGGCGGACCCTGTACCTGGTCCCAAGTGATTGGACTTTGTCCCAATCGCTTGGTTCGATTTTCTCCAACATTGGAGCGGTTCCCTGATCGATGGGCAGTCTTGAGGTGCTCGTTCACCTCCTTTGTGTTGGCTCCTGCTGGCGCCGAGAAGACTGGCTTTGCTTTGTGTGTCAAAAATGTTACTTATTGTTCCCGAGGATTGCTCATCAGTATGCAGGTGGCTGTTACTTTGTTATGCTGATGGTCGCTGGTATCGATGTTGTCTGGTTTTTGCAGAGGTAAATACACAGCAAACCTGCAACCGCGGGTTTCTGACTTGTTGGCTGATTTTCCCATCAGCCTTTGCCGTTCGCATTTTAAATCGGGAGTTGGCCACTTTAGGTGGCTACATTACCTCCTTGTGATCCTAACGCGAAGCGTGAAGGACCACATAACTACGTTGCTTTCCATTCCCTGACCTGGGGAGCACTTCTTTCATGGCCTCTACACTGACCATAACTATGCAAAACAAATTTTTAACTGACAATTCTAAGGGGCGCTATGCCAAACAGGGACATGCATTACAAAACAATAAAAATGGGAACCTCTAACTATTCTTAATACACTAACACTCACTTAAACATTTCATCACTCTAGCTTCCTCAACCATACAAACAAAATCATAGCAGTTTATACACATTTTTCCTGGCTTGGCAGTCAAGCTCAGGATCGTACAATTTGCTCATGAACAGTTCTTTACATTTCTTTATTTACAATAAAACCGCAATTGAATGCTCTTTATTATAGATCGCAGGGGTCGGGGGTCTGGTCGTATTCGAAAATAGGGGATCTGATCCTAGATACCGGGGTTCGAGCGCGGTAGGCTCTCCTTCTCCATTTCCTTAGATGCATAGTCTGCATAATGCAGCAGAGTATCGCCAATACTAGTAAGGTTTCTATTACATATGACAGAGAGTATCAGGTTATAAACCTGGCACACCAAGATGGTGTGGTGTCGCTGGTGACTGGGCTCTGGGTACTGTGGGGAAGTGAAACATTAATGGCTGGGGGGCTTGAAGTCATGGGGTTCGCTTTCACTCGCAACCAAATGTCCATTAAGATACGCAATCCGGAGGATGTCTTCCTGGTGCTTCTTCTTTTTTTCCTTCTCTTCTCCAGTCCTGGAGCTTCTGGAGTTCTGTGGAAACAAGCATAGTGTCTGTAACTATCTTGGTTTAACATCTCGTATGATAGTCTGTCTGTCCTTTAGTGCCAATTACTCCCTTTATAATTGGTCACTATGTGTGACTCCCTCATTTTTTTCCAAAAACCGAATTTTAGGACAAGACACACTGCCAAATAATGAACCAGTGCGAGCCGTCTCGCAGACTGTGCAATTTACCATCCAAATGTTTCAGGATGTAAATAGCATGTGGTTGGCAACCTAAGGGTTACCTGAAACAAAACAAAACTTTTTGAACTAAAATTGCCAAAATGAGGTGCGTATGGGCCGCGACGGGTAAGAGATGGATGGAGTCCCCGGGTAGGACGGCTACCAATCCCGTGTCTCCCCTACCCGAGCGTAGTTGACCAGAGCAGGGCAGGTCCCAAGCCGTTTCTCCACTGCCTGAGCAACCAACAAGAACCGACAAGAACTCCTTCTGCACTGTAAATTCTATACAATCTATATAAGAACGAGCAAGAAATGTAGTCATCGTGGGGTCTGCCGTAGTGGTTCCTTCCTTCGAACCAGAAGGGCAGTTATGAACGGGCGTCTGCCGACAGACGAGTTCCGCTGAACTGGCGTCTGGGACCTTAGCAAGTCTCTGTGGGCAAGTTCTCAGAGGTTTCGGCCGAAATGGCATGGGGCCGTGGAAATTCTTTTCCTGTCTGACAAACAACATTTAACAAACTTACAAACAACATAAAACATGCGGCAGGTTCCATCAGAAAGGACACCACTTCTCCCAAGCGGTTCCTTTTAAAACATCACCTGGACACCTCAGTTCTCAGTTGCGAACAGGGTCGCAAAGGGGTTCTCGGTTTGGGAGTCAGACCCAAGGTCGTCATCTTCTCCCGGGTGCCAAACTCTTGAGTGTATCAGGGCTGAAAGGGCTGCATGGTATGAGGTGGGGTCGCTCTTGTCGTTGCGGACGAGTTGGAACGAGTTATCTCGGTGCCAATAGTTGGTGTCTAGTTGTGTGGGGACAGAATCGGGGTTGTCATGGTAATTCGGTGGTGGGGTTTGTTTAGGAAAGTAGTCATGAAGGGATCACTCGGATCATAGTTGGAGTCGCTGGGTGTGGGTCCTGTTGCATGGGGATAGTAGGGAGGCGTGCTGTGGCTATCGTCCGACTCACAGTCGCTGTCTCTGCTGCTGCAGTCTGTGGGCGTTCCGGGGCGGAGTGTATATTTTGGGGGTGGAGTCGAGGTTGAGTCCGTGGCTGGGCTGGACGTGTTGGGGGACGGTAGGGTTACGTTGGCGGTGGGCGGGGCGTGGTGTGCTGCGTCGAGCATGACGTGGTGTGCGTGATTAGACTGTGTTCCATATGCCTTCAGCTGGTTGACATGGAACCACGCAGTCTTACCGTTGGGTTATTTTATATACGGAAGGGCTTACTTTGTCCGCAATGGTGTATGGACCCGAGTATTTTGGTGACAGGAATGTGCTGGGGTTAGATACGGAGAGCATGACTTGCTGTCCTATACTGTACACAGTCGCATGCACTGTCTTGTCGAAACAAGCTTTGCTCTGTTTCTTTCTGGTGCCCAATTTTACTGCGGCTGCTAGCTGAGCCGTTTTAACAGTTTCAACTAAATGCTCTACTGCTTTCTCGTGTGTGAGGACCGTCACCTCGGGGCTGGCCAAGTCTAAACCTAATAAAAATTCTGTGCCTTTCATGGGGCGTCCGGTCATGAGGGTGTGTGGGGTGTAACCTGTGGAAGTAGAAATTGTGTTACGCAGAAACATCAGAGCGAAAGGGAGGACTGAGTCCCAAGTGGTGTTGTTCTGCTGGACCATTTTTCTGAGGGTGGATTTTAGGGTCCGATTCATGCGCTCCACGATACCACTCGACTGTGGGTGGTATGCAATGTGGAATTTTTGGGTGATGCCAAATATCGTGAGGACGTTCTGCATGACACGTCCCGTAAAATGGGAGCCTTGGTCGGATTCAATGCTGCGGGGGAGTCCCCATCTTGTAAAGATGTGGTGGGTCAAAATCGGGTGTGGCTAAGTTGAGCCTTTTTGGCATATCTGTCCGGATTATTCTGGGCACAGATAAGACAATTCTCGATGTAGTGATTTACATCATCCTTTAAATTTGGCCACCAACAAAGCTGCTTGAGATGGGCTGTAGTGGGATCGATTCCCTGATGTCCATGACCGTCATGGAACAAACAAATCAGTTGATTCCTGTCCTGTTCAGGAACCACATAAAGGGTGTCTTTTAACACCACACCGTCATGTGTGGTCAGTACATTTTTGAACCTCTCATAGGGTGCTGAATATTTTCCTTTTACAATCTCCCTGAGATTGCTGTCCTGCTTCTGGGCCTCCACTAGATCCTCGATCTTTGTCTGTGAGACCTGAACTGCACTCACTGGCGCGCTTTCGGGGGGTGTCCAAAAATATCCGTGTCCGGAACCTGCTTTAGCCAGTGCGTCGGCTTTCACATTTCCAGGGGGGGAGGAACGATGGTGACTACGAACCTTGACTATCCCAAAAGTCCTGTTCTGGGCTCTCTCTAAAATGTGACGGACTAATGGGGCTGAGGGGAGGGGTTTCCCGTCTGCGGAAACAAATCCTCTTGCTTTCCACAGGGGCAGGAGTTCCGTGAGGCTGTTGCAGACATAGAGGCTGTCCGAGTATATGTCTGCTGGGCTGGGGAAGGAATCTGGGTGTTCCACTATATATGCGATGGCCGCCAGCTCTGCTGCCTGCGCGCCTAAGTGGCCTGGATGTTTTAATGATATTTTCTCTAGGGCGCATCCCTGCGTGCCCTCGACATAAATACCGCAACATGTTATGCGCTTCCCATCCAAGACTGTGGAAGATCCATCCACATAGATCTTTATGGGCTCACACGTGACCGCGTGCTGGGGGCTCTGGGTTGAACTACCTATCTTTCTGGGGGGTGTTTTTGCAATAAAGGGGCCTGTGTTGTGGTGTGGAGAGATAATCTCACATTCATGGGGGGTTCCGGGGTACTGTAAGTTGTCGGCTAAAAAAGTGTGCGTCTTTGTCCTTTTCACAGTGATGTCCCGTCCCTGCAAGAGAAGGGTCCATGTAGCTGCTCTAATCTGGCTTACTGTACCGTCCTTGAGTCGTCCGTCCAGTAAAAGTTGGGTGGGGGTGTGTTCGGTGAGAATTGTGATGGGGTTCAGTCCGGTAATATATGAAAAATACTGGACTGCCCAAAATACTGCGAGCAGGTGCATCTCACAGGCTGAAAATCCCTGCTCCACAGCATCTAAAATTCTGGAGGCATAAGCTACGGGCCTTAACTGGTCGTGCCGTTCCTGGAGGAGCACGGCCGAAAGGGTGCGATCTGTGGTTGCTACCTCTATAGCGCAAGGGGAAAGCGGGTCTGGAACTTGTAGTGCGGGGGCTGCTATGAATGATTGCTTCAACGCATCCACAGCATCCGTATGCTGGGGAAGCCATTCCCAGGGGGCTCCTTTCTTTAGGAGGCCTGAGAGGGGTGCTGCCTTGCTGGCAAAACCGTCAATGTGGTTTCGGCAGTAGCCAACCAGTCCTAAAAACGACCGGAGGGCTGAAACGTTCTGGGGAAGGGGCAATTTAGCAATCGAGTCAATCCTTTTATGCTCGATCTCGCGTTTACCGTGTGTGATAATTGTTCCCAAATATATCACCTTAACTTCCAAAATCTGGGCCTTTTTGGGGTTGACTTTACAACCGATTGAGTGTAAGAGTTCCAGGAGTTCGGACAGAAGCTCGATGTGCCCTTCCTTGGTGTCTGTCTGCAGTAGTAGGTCATCTACATACTGAACCAGACATTCAGGGCGAGAGAATTTGGCAAACCATTTGCCAGCTGTCGGTGGAAAACGGAGGGGGAGTTGTGGTAGCCTTGTGGCAGGCATGTCCACGTGTACTGCTGTGCTTTAAAGGTGAAGGCAAATTTGTACTGGCACGCCTTTGCCAATGGAATGGACCAGAATCCATTACTGACGTCCAAAACCGTAAAGAATCGGGAATTGAGTCCCTGCTTGAGCATGGTCTCGGGACTTGTTGCTACTGTGGGGGCTGCTGCGGGGGTGACTTTGTTGAGTTCCCGGTAATCGATGGTCAGTCGCCATGATCCATCGGGCTTTCTCACTGGCCAAATCGGGGCATTATTAGTGGAGGCTAATGATCTAAGTGTGCCCTGCTCTAATAAGCTTTCTATTACCTTTGAGATTTCTCCCTCTGCCTCTTGGGGAAATCCTGTTTTTGGGGTCTAGGGTCCGGTCCTGTTATTTGTACGGAGCCAGCCATCCGTCCACAGTCGTGCTTGTGGGTCGCGAATGCTGCCCTGTTCTTTTGCAGAACTGCCCTAACCTGCTTGTCCGTACTAAGCGTGGTCGGGTTGAACCAAAATTCGCCTACGGTGCTCCTATGTTGAGCGTTGCGGGGGCTCTTGCGGATTTTGCCATCTTCCAGACACACTGGTTGACTGGATTGAATGAAAGATCATGGGAATTCATGAAATCGATTCCCAGAATGTGTTCTGCTGTGTGGGGCAGGTCAACTAAAACTACGGGGTGCTTCGTGGTGATGGTACTGATTTGAATGGGTACAGGGGCTGTGATGTGTCCCTGCTGTGAGTGGCCTGTAAAGCTGCTGAGGGTGATAGTGGCTGTAGTGGGCCACGTGTCTTTTTGAAACAGGGTGGAGGAATTTATCGTGGTGCGGGACCCTCCTGTGTCCCTGGGCCGTCTGTGTCTCCAGCAGCTTATCAATAGAAGCCTTCATCGGCTCTAGCAGGTCCGTTTTAATCTCTCTGAGGCAGCGCTGGACACCCTCCTGTTGCTCCTCCGCCCACTGCCTCCACGCTGCCTGATCTCCGCCCGCCGCCATTTTGTCCTTCTGCCCTCCCTTCTTCGGGTCCACCACCACCTTTTTTGTCGCCCCGCTCCTAGTTAAAGCCATATACTGACGGGGAGCTATTATTAACTCCTTCCCACACCGGGAAACATCGAAAAGGTTCCCTTGGGGGCCCTGAAAGAGCCCAAAAGTCCCTTTTTGCGGGAGCCGCCGAATGTGCGACTTAGCTCCGCATAGCCGCAACCGGAAGTCTCGAGAGGGAATCCTTTTGGCAGTGTTCGCTTCACCAATCTTCCCCAAAAAGTCTGTGGAAACCCCTGAAAAAGGTCTAAGAGTCTGTTCCAGACGGGAGCTACCGAATGCGCGACCTTCTCCTCCATGGCCGCCACCAGAAGCCTCGGCCCCGCTTCTTCAATGGCCTTGGTAGATCTTTTCACAGTTGTTCCCTCTGCTGCTAGAATTCACCTTTAATAAAGGCCCTCAAGTCAGCTTGCAGCCTTTAAGCTTGCCCTTCCCCCGCCTGCATGCTGGAAGAGGCTTTTGTCTCAGTCATGTCTTTTACTGTTTCTGCCGGGTCTGGTAACCAAGAGACATACCATTCCTGGGGGACACTGTCGGGGGAATGTTCTTCCCACACCGGGAAATGTCGAACAAATGCCGTTGTAAAGAGCTGTAAACATAGCCGCACCCGGAAGTCTTTTCAGACTAGTATGGCCGTAGGCCAACTCTGCAGAACTTCAAGTCTGAAAAGATCAGCGAAGGTCGAGCCATTCCAAAACACCGGACCTCGGCAACTCCTGATAAATCTAACTCGTCATAACCCAGGGCCGTAGGAATTTAAAAGAAAGATAAGTTCAGGTAGAAGCAAGTCTATTCCGACCTTTCAATGTTCCCTCCGAGGACTAAATAATGGTATGAGTGATATGACCAAACATGGTCTGGTCTTTGGTTCCGTTTGTATTTCCGATCAAACTCCTGACCATACTGTTGTCACAGAATCCTGATAAAGATAATGTATAAATATTGAGCTAACTCTCCGCGAAAGCACGGAACTTGTGAAAGACTGAGCAGTTTTGTGGACTGCTCTCTGACTTCAAGTTTCAGCCATTACTGCATGCAGTTGTTTTCGAAAATAAAGCTTGTTATTCTGTCTTAATGAGTGTGTTGTATCTTTCTACTACAGAAGCGGGAAAATATTGACTTTGACAACAGAAAGTTAGTGTCGCCCCGGATTAGTTCTCCGGGGTGTCTTGGGCTGTGGGTCAAGGGCTCCTGTCGGTGTCCGTATCCTCCTCCTCCTTGTTGCTCTCACTCTGGGATTGTGGTTGGGGTCTGGGGGCACCAGAAGGGCCCGTCTCATCGTCAGGCGATCCTACAAGACATAAGACGCATGATTGGACTGCGGGTTGGGTGGAGGGTCTGTGTGTGTGTGTGTGTTTGTTGTGGGGGGGTGGGCGGAAGAGTTCAGTCGTCCTGGGGGGGTTTACAGGTGTGAGAGTTGGGAGTTAGTGACAGGAGCACCGTGCTGCCTACTCAACCTGAGACGGTCATGCAGTTTCTTGCGGCCCTGCTGGCTGGTCCTGGCGGTGTTGCCCATGCTGCTCACAGCCTCCCCCATCAGCCCAAGCCCATTGCATGGTGGTGGGTGGTAACTGCTTCCCCACCCCGGGGTACAGGGTGACCCTCCACATCATCAAACAATATCTCCAACTCAGCGTCCATGAAGCGGGGTGCCACTCTCCTGCCTTCCATCTTGTGCTAGCCCATTAACGGTTGATGAATCGCTCTGGGAACGGCACCAATTTTGCCATCATAGAACACCACCGATTCAGTCTCAATGTCAACACTTAGTTTCTAAAACGGAGAATTCCATCAACTGTGTTTCTCTCTCCACAGCTGCTGCCAGAGCTGTTGAATATTATTTCTAGCACTTTTTGTTCTGTGTTTATTTCACTAAAACACCTGGCTTTTTAAAAAAATATACAAAATGCATGTATTAGGAACATTCCCAGACAACACATAGATGTGATTAGTTTAGAAAAAACACCAAAATAGTTGAAATGTCAATACCCAAACGCAATATCCACATTTGAAGAGGGACATTGTTAAGAGTAAGGAAGGAAATCAACCCAATTATTTATTACTGGAAATTAATATTTGTTTTCTACTCTACAAATTATACATTTCCAATCTTCTCCCCTCTTCTTATGGCATCGACTTATGCTGGAATCAAGCTCCGCAGTGACCGCGCTTCATGATTGAGCTTGGACAGTACCGTTGTAATGCAGGAAACATGGCAGCCTACCTACACACACAGCCAGATCCCACAATCAATAATAGTGACCACTTGGATATTGACCAAAACATCCCTGTATAGTATAATGGTTTGTTACATAAAGGGTTACTGTGGAACTGTAGAACAATATCACCCACAGGTGATGTTGATGCTCGATCAATGACTCCAGAAGCAA
This sequence comes from Scyliorhinus torazame, assembly GCF_047496885.1. Classification (NCBI taxonomy): domain Eukaryota; kingdom Metazoa; phylum Chordata; class Chondrichthyes; order Carcharhiniformes; family Scyliorhinidae; genus Scyliorhinus; species Scyliorhinus torazame. The sequence continues at coordinate 81,471,859 of NC_092719.1, forward strand.
GCTTGGATGACAATTGAAAGCTTTATTGGACGAGATGTTTCCCCCAGCAGCGCAGGTACAGAATGCAGCTGCTAGGGAGACACAGCCACTTATACTCCGCCTTACTGGGCGGAACCAGCAGGCAGGCTTCACCAATGATCTTCCTGTCTCAGGTACCTCCCACACCAATGATCTTACAGCCTCAACCTAGGTACCGTAATACCCCTAATACCGACTACCACATTCACTCCCTGTTAAAAAAAAAGAGTCCGGCGGGGGTGGTGGTCTCGCGTCATACAGTGGTAGAGGTTATGGTGGTACCCGTCGGTGGTACAGTGTTTTGCCTTATTACATGTCACAACTATTTACAGTATTTATTTTACATGTACATATCAGAATGAAGCAATTAGTCGATCGGGGGCCTTGGTCGTCCTCTGTGATCGTCGCCGTTTCGGCGGTGATGCAGGTGCCGGCTCGGGCATCCGTGACTCCGGGAGCGTGACTTCGGCTTCTTCGGTAGCTTCATCACCCCTGGGTGGGACCAGTGGAAGAACCGATCCACCTGGGATGGGGACAGCCGTGAGGTGCGCCGGTGGAAGGGAGGGTGGGGTTGGTGGGGAGGGTGTGGGTGGGGATCCAGCGGGCGCCAGGTCCCGTAGGGAAACCGTATCCTGCCGGCCGTCGGGGTACGCTACGTAGGCGTGCTGAGGGTTAGCGTGAAGGAGGTGGACCCTCTCTACCAATGGGTTCGACCTGTGCGCCCGCACGTGTTTGCGGAGCAGAATGGGTCCAGGAGCTGCCAGCCAGGTTGGGAGCGAGGTCCCGGAGGAGGACTTCCTAGGGAAGGCCAGGAGACGTTCATGAGGTGTTTCGTTTGTCATGGTACACAGCAGTGATCGGATGGAGTGGAGTGCATCGGAAAGGACCTCCTGCCAGCGGGAGACTGGGAGATTCCTGGACCGTAGGGCCAGTAGGACGGTCTTCCAGACCGTTCCGTTCTCCCTCTCTACCTGTCCGTTTCCCCAGGGGTTATAACTGGTCGTCCTGCTCGAGGCGATGCTCTTGCTGAGCAGGAATTGACGCAGTTCGTTGCTCATGAAGGAGGACCCCCTATCGCTGTGTATGTAGGCGGGGAAACCGAACAGGGTAAAGATACTGTGGAGGGCTTTTATGACAGTGGCTGCGGTCATGTCGGGGCAGGGGATGACGAATGGGAACCGGGAGTACTCGTCTATCACGTTCAGGAAGTACGTGTTGCGGTCGGTGGAAGGGAGGGGCGCTTTGAAGTCCATACTGAGGCGTTCAAAGGGACGGGGAGCCTTTTTCAGGTGCGCTTTCTCTGGCCTGTAGAAGTGCGGCTTGCATTCCACGCAGATTTGGCAGTTCCTGGTGGTGGTCCTGACCTCCTCGAGGGAGTAGGGCACGTTGCGGGTCTTGATAAAATGGAAGAATTGAGTGACCCCGGGTGGCAGAGGTCCTCATGGAGGGCCCGGAGCCGGTCCACTTGTGCGTTGGCACATGTGCCACGGGATATGGCATCAGGAGGCTCGTTTAGCTTCCCGGGACGATACAAGATCTCATAGTTGTAGGTGAAGAGCTTGATCCTCCACCGTAAGATCTTATTGTTCTTTATCTTGCCCCGCTGTGCATTATCGAACATGAAAGCTACCGACCGTTGGTCAGTGAGGAGCGTGAATCTCCTGCCGGCCAGGTAATGCCTCCAGTGCCGCACAGCTTCTACTATGGCCTGGGCCTCCTTTTCAACGGAGGAGTGATGGATTTCTGAAGCATGCAGGGTGCGTGAGAAGAAGGCCACAGGCCTGCCCGCTTGGTTGAGGGTGGCCGCCAGAGCTATGTCAGATGCGTTGCTCTCGACTTGGAAGGGAAGGGGCTCATCGATTGCGTGCATCGTGGCCTTTGCGATGTCCGCCTTTATGCGGCTGAAGGCCTGGTGGGCTTCTGCCGACAGGGGGAAAACCGAGAATTGGATTAATGGGCAGGCCTTGTCCACATAATTGGGGACCCACTGGGCGTTGTAGGTGGTTAAGGGTTTCTGCGGCATAGAGGAATTTGCGGAGGTTGGTGTCGTGGTCCTGCTGGTCGTGGCCGCAGATGGTGACGTTGTCAAGGTACGGAAACGCGGCCCGCAAACCGTACCGGTCAACAATTCGGTCCATGTCCCGTTGGAAGACCGAGACTCCATTTGTGACACCGAAGGGAACCCTTAGGACGTGGTAGAGTCACCCATCTGCTTCAAATGCAGTGTACTTGCGGTCGCCCGGGCAGATGGGGAGCTGGTGGTAGACGGATTTGAAGTCCACTGTGGAAAAGACCTGGGGCGTCATTCTCCGACCCCCCGCCGGGTCGGAGAATGGCCGTTGGCCGCCGTGAATCCCGCCCCCGCCCCTGCCGAAGTCTCCGGTACCGGAGATTGGGCGGGGGCGGGAATCGGGCCGCGCCGGTTGGCGGGACCCCCCGCTGGATTCTCCGGCCCGGATGGGCCGAAGTCCCGCCCAGGAATTGCCTGTCCCGCCGACGTAAATCAAACCTGGTATTTACCGGTGGGACCAGGCGGCGTGGGTGGGCTCCGGGGTCCTGGGGGGGGGGCACGGGGCGATCTGACCCCGGGGGGTGCCCCCACGGTGGCCTGGCCCGCGATCGGGGCCCACCGATCCGCGGGCGGGCCTGTGCCGTGGGGGCACTCTTTCCCTTCCGCCTCCGCTACGGCCTCCACCATGGCGGAGACGGAAGAGACTCTCCCCACTGCGCATGCGCGGGAAACTGACAGCAGCCACTGACGCTCCCGCGCATGCGCCGGGAAACTGACAGCGGCCGCTGACGCTCCCGCGCATGCGCCGCATTTCCGCGCCAGCTGGCGGGGCAACAAACGCCATTTCCGCCAGCTGGCGGGGCGGTAATCCCTCCGGCGTCGGCCTAGCCCCTCAATGTTGGGGCTAGGCCGCCAAAGATGCGGAGACTTCCGCACCTTTGGGCCGGCGCAATGCCCGTCTGATTGGCGCCGTCTTTGGCGCCAGTCGGCGGACATCCCGCCGTTGGGGGAGACTTTCGCCCCTTGTATTGTGCAATCTGATTGACCAAATCAGATATGCGGGGGAGAGGGTACGCGTCGAGCTGCGTAAACCTGTTGATGGTCTGACTATAATCGATAACCATCCTGTGCTTCTCCCCGGTCTTTACAACCACTACTTGAGCTCTCCAGGGGCTGTTGCTAGCCTCGATAATACCTTCCTTCAGTAGCCGCTGGACTTCCGACCTAATGAAGGTCCGGTCCTGGGCACGGTACCGTCTGCTCCTGGTGGCGATGGGTTTGCAATCCGGGGTGAGGTTCGCAAAAAGGTAAGGCGGGTCGACCTTGAGGGCCGCGGGGCTGCAGACAATGAGGGGGGTATAGGGCCGCCGAATTTAAAGGTTAAGCTCTGGAGGTTACATTGGAAGTCTAACCCGAGGAGCGTGACAGCGCAGAGGTGAGGGAGGATGTAGAGTCGGAAATTTTTTAATTCTCTTCCCTGGACCATGAGGTTCGCTACGCAGAACCCCTTGATCTCCACAGTGAGACCCGGAGGCCAGGGAGATTCTTTGGTTAACTGGGTGTATGGGAAGAGAACAGCGCCTTACCATGTTGGGGTGTATGAAGCTCTCTGTGCTCCTGGAGTCGATCAGGCAGGATGTTTTGCGCCCGTTGATGAACACGGTCGTCGTCGCGGTCAAGAGCGTTCGGGACCGGGACTGGTCCAGGGTCACCGAGGCGAGTCGTGGTAAAAGTTGAAGATTTTCCTCGGGCGGTGTGTGGTCATCCGAATCGGGGTCCTGAGACTCCAGCCAAGATGGCGGCGCCCACTGGTTGCACATGGCTGGGGGTGGGCAAGATGGCGGCGCCCACACATCGCACGTGGTCCCTGGGGAACAAGATGGCGGCGCCCGGGGCCCACACGTGGCTCGGGAAAATGTAAATGGCGGCGCCCGCGTCCCGTGGAGAGAGTTGTGGTGGCGGCCCCGGTTCGCCCCTGGAGACAGCGCCGACCGCCCGGGCCTGGCATACCGCCACGAAATGGACCTTTTTGCCACAACCTTTGAAGATGGAGGAGGGGGCCGGGCAGCATTGCCGGGGGTGCTTGGCTTGCCCGCAAAAATAACAGCGGGGCCCCCTGGGTTTGCCTGGTAGCTGCGCGGCACAAGCTTGTGGGGGGATGGGGGATGCATCGGGGTCGGCCGTGGGTGGGTTCCACGCTGCCCAAGGGGCTGCCGCGCGGTCAGGGACGTTCGCGCGGGCGTTTCGGGAGGCCACATCCAGGGAGCTAGCAAGATCCCATGCCTCCTTGAGGCCTAGTGTCTCTTTCTCCAGCAGCCGCTGACGGATTTGGGAGGACAGCATTCCTGCAACGAATGCGTCTCGAATTAAACGTTCTGTGGCTGAAACTTGCGGGCAGTCACAGTTCCTCCCTAGCACCGGGAGCGCGTGGTAGAATTCATCCAGCGATTCCCCGGGATTTGTCGCCTTGTCGCTAGCAGATGTCGGGCGTAAACCTGGTTTACCGGGCGAATGTAGCGTCCTTTCAACAGGGCCATCGCGGCCTCGAAATCGTCCGCATCCTCGATGAAGGTGTAGATCTCTGGGCTCACCCTTGAGTGGAGAACTTGTATCTTCTGGTCCTCCGTGGGTGCAGTCGTGGCCGTCCTGAGGTATCCGTTGAAGCACGCCAGCCAGTGTTTGAAGGTTGCCGCTGAGTTTGCCATGTGGGGGCTGAGTTGCAGACACTCCTGCTTGATTCGGAGTTCCATTCTTTAAAATCTAGTCCAATAAAATGATGCTCGATCAATGACTTCAGAAGCGAGATTGGATGACAATTGAAGGCTTTATTGGACTAGATGTTTCCCCCAGCAGCGCAGGTACAGAATGCAGCTGCTAGGGAGACACAGGCTCTTATACTCCGCCTTACTGGGCGGAACCAGCAGGCAGGCTTCACCAATGATCTTCCTGTCTCAGGTACCGCCCACACCAATGATCTTACAGCCTCAACCTAGGTACCGTAATACCCCTAATACCGACTACCACAGATGTAACAGAGCACACAACCCAAACCTAAAGTCACTGCAGCGTTGGACAGAGCAGTGTGTAGAAGCAAGCATGGAGACAATTCCTAATTTGGACCTTTACTGTACTTATGTATATAGTTTCTAGTAGTTAAGAAATACTTACTGTTGGGCGGTACGTTGGTCCAATGGTTAGCACTGCTGCCTCACAGCGCCGAGGACCCAGGTTCGATCCCAGTCCCGGGTCACTATCCGTGTGATGTTTGCACATTCTCCATGTTTGCATGGGTCTCATCCCCACAAACTAAAAAAGATGCGCAGGGTAGCTGGATTGGCAACGCTGAAATTTATTTTTAAACATACTTACTGTAGAACTACCTAAGTAAAAAATATAATAAGACCTACCAACCACACCCGAGTTAGTGTGTGTATGACTGATGCAGCCAATCTTTGAAAGAATTCTGGTGCAAAAAGGCAAGAATGTTTTGGGAGTCAGGGTGCAATTAAGGCATCATACAAATCTTGGGCCCATGCAGTTTGTTTGGATTAAGGGGGATTCCCTGTGGAGCTAATTAGATTTAAGCTTGGTAAGATGTTGTAGTTACTGGGTGGAGCTAAGGTATCAGGTACTTTGCAGGAAAGCAGAGTTTCAGTTGAGAGTTAGATAAAGCAGAAGTCAAGCATCTTGCTCTCACTACAGTTTGACTACCATCACCAGGTAGGTCGGGTTGTTGCCGGGCCTCTCCGGGTCGGGTCGCTGGGCGGGTCTCTGGGGGTCGCGTTGGGCCGGGTCTTGCCGTCAGAGGTCGGGTCGGGAGCTCCGGGGACTGGGCAAGGCGATCCGGGGGCTGGCGTCGGTAGCTAGGCCGGGTTTGGAGCTCCGAGGTCCGCGTCGGCTCCAAATCGAGGTCGGGGCTTCACTTCCGGTCTGGGCCCGATCTTCTTCCAGGTCGTGGAGGTCAGGTCGGGTCGGGTCAAAAGGTCTCCAAGGGTTTCGGAGGATGTTCAAGCCTGCAAGAGAAGATAAAAGAGATAGGTTAGTAATAATGTTAGTTTTAGAATTAATTTTTAAAAGATTAGAACGAGTACAAGTTAAGTAAAAAGTGGATCTGTTTGGGAGAGCTCGCAGAGAGTCGCCTTGCTCCAGCACCATCTTGGGTCTTCACGCCGGCGTGGGAACGGTGGCGTTTTACGCCCGAATATTCAGCGCAGAACGGCCACCGATCCTCCGTTTGGCTGGGGGCTAGCATGCTGGCAGCGTAGAGCACCCAGCTCTAGCTGCCGATATGGACCGGAGAATTGCCGGGTCCTGCAGCGGCCGCGCCGTGCAAAATAGTGACCCCCCCTATGGCCGGCTCCCGAGCCCCGGACCGAGCCTCGGACCAACCCCCAACAGTCCCCCCTGCCGCGGATCGGCCCTCCCTCGACTGTGGCAACGCTGGACTGAGTCTGCAGCCGCCACACCGAGTTCCCGACGGATGATAGCACATGCGACCAACGCCGTCGGGAACTCAGCCGGTTGGGGGTGGAGCATCGGAGAGTGGGCCTCAGGCAATGTCCTGAGGCCGTCGATACGGCGCACACTGAGAGTACATCACTTTGGAGGGGGCGGAGCATCGCAAAAGCAGCACCGCCCCCGATTTAATAGGGAACGAATATTCTCCGGCCGAACGTGATTTCGGTGTCGCCAACCAGAGAATTCCGCCTAAAATCCTTTTGACCTAGCAGCCAGGAGAACGTGTCTACTCCTTCATTAACGAGCTGTACAATATGGCAGAATACTGTGATTACAGTGACCTGAAATTTGAGATAATCAGGGATAGAGTAGTTGTAGAACTGGCAGACGACGCAGTCTCATGCATCCTTCAAGTGAAGGAAGATCTAACCCTTGAGAAAGCTACCCAGATTGTGAGACAAACAGAAATCCATTTGCAGCACGGATCCATGTTCAGGGAGTAAGCAAACTGTGGTACAAAGTAAACCTCAGTGTTCAGTTCGTGAAACACAGCAACAGGGACACTCCAGCCTCAGGGAGCAATACCCTAACTGACCAATATAGTAACAATGCCAGTACTGTGGAGTAAAGCACTCCGACAGGCACGATCAATATCTGGCAATTTCAACTCAATGCTTTGAGTATATAATAATAATCTTTATGGTCACAAGTAGTCTGACATTAACACTGCAATGAAGTTACCGTGAAAAGCCCCTAGTCGCCACATTCCGGCACCTTTTCGGGTACACGGAGGGAGAATTCCGAATGTCCAATTTAACTAACAACACGTCTTTTGGGACTTGCGGGAGGAAACGGGAGCACCCGGAGGAAACCCACGCAGACACGGGGAGAACGTGCAGACTCCGCACAGACAGTGACCCAAGCCGGGAATCGAACCTGGGACCCTGGCGCTGTGAGTGTTATCGATTAGAACACTTCAGAAAGCTGTGCAAAACCAAAACATCAAAACGCATGAGGTCACGATAGCACACTAAGAGGACCCACAACCATGTTCTTTGGCTTAGGTCAAAGATCCCTGATTCTATAATGTGGACATCTCAGTTAATGACCACCTCATAAACTTTAATTTGGACACGGGAGCCAGTGTCAATTTCCCATTGGACAAAGAACCGTGGCTGAAAGGCCTCCGGTTTTGCTGGTGAGAGGCCATTAACCAGTGGGGCTGACCAGTAGCTAAGGTGAGATACATGTCCTCCTGGCTGTCCAGAGCTTTTGTGAGCAGCTGCTTTACTATGTGCACGCCCTTTCCCACCTTCCCCTTCCATTGGGGATAGAGCGGGTTCGATGTAATGTGTATAAAATCATATCGGCGAGCAAACTCAGTCCATTCATGATTGCTGAAGCAAGGACCACTGTCCGACATGACAATGGATGGTATACCATGCTGGCAAAGGTCGATTTGACCTGCTGGGTTACACAGCCTCTGTTGCTTTGGGCAACTGCGCCACCTCTGGGTAATTTGAGAAGTAGTCGATGACAACCAGGTAGTCTCTCCCATGAAAGTGGAATAAGTCCATACCGACTTTTATGCCACGGACTGGCAACGACATCTTCCAGTTACATGGGTTCCTTGCTCGGCCTGCAGCAAAGGTTTTGACAGGGATCGCATTGCTCAACCATACCCGCTATCGATTTACGAGCACGGTGAGAAGGCCAGCAGGATGCTTGCACAGCAGCTCAGAAAAAGGGAAGCTAGAGAAATTGGGAAAGTTATTGACGGGGATGGGAACTTAGTTGGGGACTTGGCCGGGGTGAGTAAGGCCTTTCGGGACTTTTATAGCAGGTTTTATAGGTCAGAACCGCCTTCGGGGCCGGAGGGGATGAGGCACTTCTTGGAGGGGCTGACTTTCCCGAAGGTGGATGGGGAGCTGGTAGAAGCCAGGAGCTGGGGGCCCCGATCGGGCTGTAGGAGATAGTGGAGGGTCTGAAGGCCATGCAGTCGGGTAAGGCCCCGGGACCGGACGGGTATCCAACCGAGTTCTATAAAAAGTTCTCCGGAATATTGGGGCCATGCTGATGAAGGTCTTTAACGAGGCTAAGGAAAGAGGGGTTCTGCCCCAGACAATGTCACAGGCCATGATCTCGCTCATCCTGAAACGGGACAAGGACCCGGAGCAATGTGGGTCTTACAGGCCGATTTCCTTGTTGAACGTAGATGCCAAACTTCTGGCCAGAATTTTGTCCTCCAGGATTGAGGACTGTGTACCGGACATTATTGTGGAGGATCAGACGGGGTTCGTTAAGGGTAGGCAGCTGGTAAGAAGGCTGCTAAACGTGATCATGATGCCCCTGGAAGGTAGGGAGGTTGAGGTAATGGTCGCGATGGGGGGCTTTGTGTGTGTGGGGGGGGGACAAGTCCCCATGTGTGAAGAGGGCAATGCTCGATCGGAGTCGGGGGGATGGTGGGCTGGCGCTGCCGAATTTCAGCAATTACTACTGGGCGGCTAATATAGCTATGGTGAGGAGGTGGCTGGTGGGGGGCGGGAGCCGGCATGGGTGCGGATGGAGGCGGCTTCTTTAAGGGCACAAGTCTGGGGGCGCTGGTAACAGCGTCTCTGCCGTTTCCGCTGGCACAATACTCCACTAGCCCTGTGGTGGTGGCGGCCCTGTGTGTCTGGGGGCAGTGGAGGAGACATGTGGGAGCAGAGGGGGCATCGATATGGTCCCCAAACTGCGATAATTACCGGTTTGCCCCGGGGAGGATGGACGGGGGCGTTCCGAATTTGGTGGAAAGCGGGGATTGAGAGGATGGGAGACTTGTTTATAGAGGGGAGCTTTCCGAATATGAGGGCACTGGAGGAGAAGTTTGCATTGGCGGGGGGAAATGAATTTCGATATCTACAGGTGCGGGTCTTTCTGCGTAGACAGGTGCCAACCTTCCCACTCCTGCCGCTAAGGGGGAATTCAGGATAGGGTGGTTTCTAGAGGATGGATAGGGGAGGGGAGCGTCTCGGACATATATAAAGGGCTTATGGGTTCGGAGGCGACGCAGACCGAGGAGCTGAAGTAAAAGTGGGTGGAGGAGCTGGGGGTAGAGATAGAGGAGGGCCTTTGGGCGGACGCATTGGGTAAGGTCAATGCGACCGCAACATGTGCCAGATTAAGCCTGATCCAATTTAAGGTCGTTCACCGGGCTCACATGACAGTGGCCCGGATGAGTAGATTCTTTGGGGTGGAGGACAGGTATGCGAAGTATGCGGGGAGGCCTGCGAACCATGTCCACATGTTCAGGGCATGCCCAAAACTGAGGGGATTTTGGCAGGGGTTTGCCGACACCATGTCCACGGTATTAAATACGAGGGTGACAATGAGTCCAGAGGTGACGATTTTTGGGGTGTCGCAGGATCCGGGAATCCAGGAGGAGAAAGAGGCAGATGTTCTGGCCTTTTCTTCCCTGGTAGCCCGGAGGTGGATATTACTCGCACTGAGGGACTCAAAGGCCCTGAAATCAGAGACCTGGCTTTCAGACATGGCAGGCTTCCTCTGCCTGGAGAAAATTAAGTTCGCCATGAGAGGGTCTTTGTTTGGGTTCGCCCGGAGGTGGCAACCAATCGTCGACTTCTTCGCAGAGAATTAATCATCAGCAGAAGGGGGGGGTTAGGCTAGCGTAGATTAGGGGGGTAAGTAATGGTAGGACCTGTGGGAGAGGGAGGTGGTATTTGCACTATGTTAATATTTTTCTTGTTATGTACATTGTTGATTTTGTTGCTGTTACAATGCCAAAGAAATACCTCAATAAAATGTTTGTTAAAAAAAAAACATACCCGCTATGTCCTGGGTGAGGTCAGGCCAGTAGATAGTCTCCCGAGCCCTGTGTTTGCATTTTTCAATGTCCAGGTGCCCTTCATGAAGCTTTTCTAACATAAGCGGCCTCAGTGAGTGTGGGACGACAATCCTGCCTTAAAAGACCATGCACCTCACTGAGCTCGGCACACAGTCGAGTCAGTGGAACCATGTGTATCTGGTTCCACTTACTGGCAGGAGGTCATAACTGTCACTACGTGTACTGATCATCAGCTATATACTTGGTACTGTTATATACAGTTATATATATTGGTACAACAATGTACAGTCATATAGAGATATGCATATGTGCATATCACCACAGACCCCGCCCTCTATGAGCTGGACAGGGCCCATCTGTCACTCCGGCCGAAACCAAAGGCAAAAGAACCACCAAGAGCTGTGGAGAGTCTGCTTTCAGAGCTACCAGGTGAAGGAAAAAGTGTTGAGATGGGTGAAGTGAATCGAGAGGAGAGGTGGGAAGGAGGTAATATCTGTATATTGTTATGGGCCAGGGTTTAGAGAACCCCAAAGTGTATCATGGAGTTCACCTGACCCACAACCTTTAATAGATTGTGGTTATGGGGAGCACACGGGCTTACCTTACAGGTGTGATGCACCAGAGATCCACAGTACTTTTAAATTAAAACAATGTTTATTTATGAAACCAGTTAACACTTTATAAACCCACAGTAAACATCTTAACAACTATCAACACCACTCCTCCCCACAGATACAATATTCTATAAGTAAACCTTAATCTTTCCTTATTAACATCCATAAGACAAAAGACCCTTTTTAACACAGATCAGATTTAAATTCACTACTGAGAGCAGTCAGCACTTTTAATCACCCAATTGATCTGGAGACTGTGTTTAGTTTGCAGAGATATCCTTATACAGCCCCTTGTTTTGCCTGCAGCTATCCATCTCTCAAAACGAAACTAAAACACACCCTGTAGCAAACAGCCTAATACGAAAGTAAAGCAGACAGCCCAGCTCCACCCACACTCTGACATCACTGATAAATACCCATTTCTTAAAGGTACATCCACTACAGATATTTTTCTAAATGCCCATTTCTTAAACACCCATTTCTTAAAGGTACTCTCACATGACAATATACCAGGGTCTCACGGCAAGAAAGCGGGTGGCCTTTGGTCGGGCGAAGGCAGCGCTGTATATAAGCAATGTGAGGTTTGGCGTGGTCTACCTGGTGAAGCTGGGGTCACAGAAAACTCCCAAGGACTACTACTTTGAGACGACAGAGGCATTTGTGAAGGATGAAGGACTGGGACTGAATTGAGTTTGGACTTTGTTATTATCTTTTTTTCAGGTTGTGTTTGGGAGGGGATGGTTTTGGGACTTCGGAGTAATTTGTGGGGATTTGTTTCTTCTTGGTTTGAGGAATTATTGTGTTGGAGGTTTGGAAGATCTGGGTGGGGGGATCCTTTGTGTTGATTTTCTTTTTGATATTGGCGGGGGTTCTGGCAGGGCCCACCTTGCTAGCCAACGTAAGTTGGCTAGTGAACAGCAGCGAGTGCGGGGGGAGGGGCCACGGCCATTGGAACCTGTATGAACAGGTTTCGATGGTCCTGGGAGGTGTGAATGATGGGGGAATGGGACGATACTAGGAGAAGTGGCTTAGAGAGGAAGTGGCTGGAGGGCTTCTGGGAAGGGGAGTAGTAGGTGGCTGACAGTGACTAGGGGTAGGGCTGGGTCCTGCTGGTTGGGTGGGGCCAGAAGTAGTGGTTATGATTAATAAGGGTGGGGGGGGGGGGGGGTTGAGAGACCCCCTGGTCCATTTGGTGACATGAAATGTGCGAGGGCTGAGAGGACTGATGAAGCGGGCAAGAGTTTTTTTGCATTTGAAGAGCTTGAAAGCCAACGTGGTGCTGTTACAAAAGACCCATCTGAGGGTGAAGGACCAAATGAGCCCTCGGAAGGGCTGGATGAGTCAGGTGTTCCACTCGGGCTTTAATAGTAGGGCTGGGGGGGTATTAATATTGGTAGGTAAGAGAGATTTCAGATGAAGAAGGTGATAGCTGACCAGGGGGGCATGCACGTTATAGTAAGGTTGTTTTAGAGGGGTGATTGGTGTTGCTGGTTAGTGTGTATTCCTTGAATTGGTATGACATCGGATTTATGAAGGTGTTGGCTGCCATACCCGATTTGGATATGCACCAATTAATACTGGGGGGTGGAGGCAAAGGTGTTGGCTGCATTTATGGGGGAGATGGGGGGTGGCGGACCCGTGGAGGTTTTTCCATCCGCGGAATAGGGAGAATTTGTTCTTTTCGCTTGTATAATGTGTATTCAAAGATTTAATTTATTATGGGGAATGCGCTTTTGGCAGGGGTGAGGAACACAGAATATTTGGCGATTGTTAACTTGGACCATGCTTCACTTTGGGCAGATGTGGTCCTGGAGAGGGCACTGGCACAGAGGTCTCATGGAGGTTGGATATGGGGCTGTTGGCAGACCCAAACTTTTGTGCAAAGATGGGAAAGGTAATTGAGGATTATGTGGAGTTTAATAGGAATGAGGAGGTTTCACAGTCAGTGGTGTAGGAAGCATTGAAGGTGGTAGTAAGGAGTGAGATCATCTTGTTTAAGGCTCAGGTGGACAAGGAGGCAAGAGAGGAGTGTCAGCGGCTGGTTGAGTAAATTCTGGAGGTGGATTAAATGTATGAGGAGGATCCTACTCCGGATCCTCTGGCGAGGAAAAAGGAATTACAGGCAAGGTTTAACCTTCTGTCCACAGGAAAGGTGGTTCCGCAGTTCAGGCGGGCGAAGGGAGCCGTGTACGAATATGGAGGGAAGGCCAGCCGCTTGTTGGTGGTTGGCTGTGAGAGAAGTTGTTTGGGATGCATCAGGCTAGTTGGTGGTGGCACCGGAGCAGGTGAACAATGCATTCACGGGGTTTTAGAAGAGGTTGTATAGGTAGGAGCCTCTGGAGGATGAGTCAGACATGGGGAAGATTTTGGGGCGGTTGGAGTGTCCTAAAGTTGGAGAGGGCAGGATTGGAAGAGCCAGTGGGGTGGAAGAGGTTCGGGTGGTGATAGGAAAGATGCAGATCGGTAAGGTGCCGGATAGTTTCCCGGCGCAGTTTTCTAAAACGTTTTCTAGCTTTTGGAGAAGCTAGTGCCACTATTGGTGGAGATGTTTGAGGATGCGGTAGCTAAGGAGGTGCTGCCAGAGATTATGGGATAGGCATCCATTTCATTGCTGCTAAAAACGTATAAGGACCCGGTGGCATATGGGTCGTATAGGCCAATATTTCTGCTGAATGTAGATGCCAAGATTTTGGCTAAGGTGCTAGTATTTGGGTTGGAGGGGTGCTTCCCGAAGATTATTGGGGAGCATCAGGTGTTCATAAAGGGCAGGCAGTTGTCTATGAACATGCAGCATCTGTTGAATGTGGTACTTTCTCCAGCAGGAGGGACCTGGAGGTAGTGCTGGACGCGGAGAAGGCGTTTGATCTATTTATTTGTGGTGTTGGAGAGATTTTGGATTGGGCTCAAGTTTGTGGCGTGGGTTAAATTGCTGTACAAGGATCAATGGCAAATATGTGAGTGAATGAGGTGAATTCGGGGGACTTTCCATTATGTACGGGACCAAGACAGCGGGGCCCCTTGTCCCCCCTCCTATTTGTGCTGGCGATAGAGCGAATGCCAAGAAGGTGTGGGGTTGGAGCAGGGAGCCAGAGGCTTTGTGGATGAGGATGGAGGCAAGCTCTTCTAAGGCGCCGCTCACATTTGCCCCGAAATATTTGGTGAGTCTGGTGGTGGTGGCCACGTTGAAAATATGGAGGCAATTTCGGCAGCATTTTAGGTTAGGGGTCGAAGTTGATGCCGATGTTTTAAAATATCAAAAACTTGAATAATTTTTTTGTTTTAAATTTGAGACGTTTGCTTTGTATTTGCACCGAAGTATAGAACCTGCTAAAGAATGCAGCCCTTTAATTAAGCAGCAGTGTTGAAACTACCTCCCCTACCACCCCCACGGTTTCTAATTCCTGGTACCAACCCCCTCTCTCCCCACATTCCCAGGACCACCAGCAATTCTCGCTCTGCTAACACCTGGCACCCAGCCTCCCTCTGAACCCAGCTCTGCTCAACCCCTCCCATTCCTCTGGCTCTGATCATCAATGCCGCTCCCTCACTGAACGCTCCATCACCAATCCTCCCAACTATTCTCCCCACTCAGCTCGCAACCAATCCTTCCAACTGGCCTCCCTACTCACCTCGCCACCAATCCTCCCAACTATTCTCCCCACTCAGCTTGCAACCAATCCTTCCAACTGGCCTCCCTACTCAGCTCACCACCAATCCTTCCAACTGGCCTCCCTACTAACCTTGCTACTAATCCTCCCACTCACCTCATGGATGCAGCCTACAAGAAAGTTAATAAGAAATGTTAAAACACAATCAGTGGCATAAGCTTGGCCGTTGAAAAGAAGGTCAAGGCCAGTTTTATAAAGAAGATTATTAGTATATTTTGGAGGTGCCTTTTTTTGGATGAGCCTTTGATACCCTTTCTGTCCTCGTAGGTGAACATAAATATGCACTAGAACTTTTCAAAGAGCAGGGAGTTCTCCCAGAACCTTGAATAACATTTATCTCTCAACCAATAAGATTTTCTGAAATAGGTTATCTGGTCATTATCTCATTCACATTGGTGGGACCTTGTTTGAAAATTGGCTGCTGTATTCCCACATCACAACATTGACTATACTTTAAAACATATTTCTTTGGCTGTAAGGTACTTGGAACATCCTGAGATTGAGAACATAGTGCAGAAATGCAAATGTTTCTACAGCATAACAAAGAATTGCAGCACAATTCCAAGATCTATTGATTTTTCATGGATTTTATAGGAATATAGCAACATATTTGTGTAGCCGAGGATGGCTAGTCTGGTTGTGCGGAAAACGCATTTCTCCTTGTTATAAGTGAGGTTGAGGGCTTGGGCAGTTTGGAGAAATTTCTGGAGGTTGACGTCGTGGTCCTGCTGGTCGTGGCCGCAGATGGTGACATTGTCCAAGTACGGAAATGTGGCCCGCAGCCCGTACTGGTCCATCATTCGGTCCATTGTTCTTTGGAAGACCGAGACCCCGTTTGTGACGCTGAAGGGAACCCGGAGGAAGTGGAAGAGGCGGCCGTCTGCCTCAAAGGCCGTGCCTCCCACAGTCCAAAGTTGTGCAGGTTAGGTGGATTGGCCATGATAAATTGCCCTTAGTGTCCAAAATTGCCCTTAGTGTTGGGTGGGGTTACTGGGTTATGGGGATAGGGTGGAGGTGTTGACCTTGGGTAGGGTGCTCTTTCCAAGAGCCGGTGCAGACTCGATGGGCCGAATGGCCGCCTTCTGCACTGTAAATTCTATGATAATCTATGATAATGGCGGTCCTCTGGACGGATTGGGAGCTGGTGGTGTGCAGACTTCAGATCCACCGTGGAGAACACCCGATAGTGTGCGATCTGATTGACCATGTCTGCTATCCGGGGAAGGGGGTACACATCGAGGTGCATGTACCGGTTTATGGTTTGGCTGTAATCTACAACCATCCGGTTCTTTTCCCCAGTCCTGACAACCACCACCTGAGCTCTCCAGGGGCTATTACTGGCCATGATGATCCCTTTCCGCAAGAGTCACTGGACCTCGGACCTGATAAAAGTCCTGTCCTGGATGCTGTACCGCCTGCTTCTGGTGACGACTGGCTTACAGTCGGCGGTGAGATTTGCGAAGAGCTGGGGAGGGTCGACCTTCAGGGTCGCGAGTCTACATACGGTGAGTGGGGGTAGGGGCCCGCCAAACCTCAGGGTTAGGCTCCTGAGGTTGCACTGGAAGTCCAGTCCCAACAGGAGAGGAGCGCAGAGATCGGGGAGTACATATAGTTTAAAATTGGCGTACTCGGCGCCCTGTATAGCGAGGTTTGCGACAGTGTACCCCTGTATCTGCACTGAGTGCGGTCCAGAAGCAAGGGAGATTGTTTGAAGTGCGGGGAAGATTTGGAGCGAGCAGCGCCTTACCATGTCTGGGTGAATGAAGCTCTCCGTGCTCCCAGAGTCAAACAGGCAAGGCGTTTCGTGTCCATTAACCGGACCGTCATCATGGAGTTCCGAAGGTGTTTTGGTTGTGACTGGTCGGGGGTGACCGCGCCGAGTTGTGGGAAGCCGGTGTGGTCGGAGGTGATGGGGTGGTCCCAAGATGGCTGTCCCCGTCGGTCGCACATGTCAAGCGGCGTTGCAGATGGCGGCCAAGATGGCGGCCCCCGTCGGTCGCACGTGTCAGGCGGCGAGGAACATGACGTCCAAGATGGCAGCCTCCATGAGTCGCACGTGGCAGGCCGCATGGGAGACGGTGGCTAAGATGGCGGCTCCCGTGAGTTGCACATGGTGTGGGGCGTTGAAGATGGCTGCCCCCTTGGACAACACGAAGCAGATGACGCATCTGGAGGGGGCAGAGCCGGCAGGCACGCAGCCACACTGCGGGGTCTGCGGGCCTGTGAGTCTGAGAATCGGGCCTGCGACTTGGAGGATTTGGACCTGGCCAGGCAAACTTTGGCGAAGGGTCCTTTTTTGCCACAGTCGCTGCAGTTCGCGTTCCGAGCCGGGCAGCGCTGCCTGGGGTGCTGGTGCTGGCCGCAGAAAGAACAGGGTAGCCCCCCCGGATTGGGCGGGCAGCCGCGCGGCACGGGCCTGGGGTGCTCTCTGGTCGGGGGTCCTTGAGGGGGCCGCGTGATCAGATGGGAACGCATTGAGGCTTTGAAACGCTACTTCTAGGGAGGTGGCTAGTTTTACCGTCTCTTCTAAGTCAAAGGCACCTTTCTCGAGCAGGCGCTGTCTCGCGTAGTTGGAACTGACTCCAGCCACGTAGGCATCCCGGACGGCGAGTTCCATGTGTTGTGAGGCCGTGACAGCCTGGTAGTTGCAGTTTCGCGCGCGGACTTTGAGGCCGTGTAGGTACTTCTCCAGCGATTCCCCGGGGCGTTGGCGGCGAGTGGTGAGGAGATGCCACGCGTACACCTCGTTCACCGGCTTTACGTATAGGCGCTTCAGCATCGTGAGGGCGTCTGCGTATGTGGAGGCTTCCTCGAGTTGTACAGAGATTCGATGGCTTACCCTTGCGTGGAGGAGGCTCAGCTTCTGATCGTCGGGGACGGAAGGCGTGGTAGGCCTCGAAACATCGGAGCCAGTGTGAAAAAATCCCTTTGGCTTCCGCGGCCTTTGGGTTGAGTTCCAGTCGGTCAGGTTTGAGGGCCGATTCCATTGTGGTGTTTTACTCGATTAAATTGATGCGACTATCAATTCACGCGAGACAGAGAGTTGAAGTGAAAAGTGGCTTCAATCGACTAGAACAGTGCCTGCCTTTGACTGCTCTGCTAGTGAGGGCCGCTTACAGGGCAGCTGCTCTTTATGCCTCCCCTCAAGGGAGCGGAGCCAGGGGCAGAGCCCACAAAGGCACCAACATGATACATTCTGTGTAATATCATACAATGGTCCATAGGTGGAGCACACATGGGCAACAGCATGATACAGTGTAATACAGTGGCGAATGGTTAGTACAATACGTTCACCACACAAACATGTGGCATTCTTCCTCTTTTATATGTGACCAACAATTTATTTATTTGTGCATTTCTCCTTAATTGCCCACCAGCACCTTGAAAGGCTGCAGTCAATATGGTGTGGGTGTACCCACAGTACAGCCATGGGAGTTCCAGCATTTTGACCCATATCTAATGCGAACGACAGCTTGGACACAGTCAAGTCTCTTGAAAGAGAAAGGTGGGCACACAAATCCAGAACTCCCTCGATGGCAAAAGAGAGAGATATTAAGATAAAAAAGAAAAAGTATGTGTATGACTGGTGTCAGATGGAAAATTCAATTAAGACCAAGCTGAACATAGAAGGTTCAGAGAACGCTTGGACACGAAAGACAAAGGGGGAACATGAAAAAAGACTGACAGCCAACACAGTGCTGAAGAAAGAACCCCCAAATTCTCCAACTTCGGACGTCATGTGTACATGGTTGGCCGGGCCCCTCCCACACCGCTTGCAAGTATCCTCCACCCCCTCCAACAACCAGCTCATCCTTGACCTTGTCAGGTACGCCCTGTGCACCACATTTAACCCTGGTGCTGCACACGAGATTGAGGCGTTCAACCTCCGCAACATCTCACACCACATCCCCTTCTCCCGGACTTCCGGTGACCATGGTGTGCTGAGAAGTTGCACATCAGGTGGCTCTCCTACTGCTAACCTGTAAAATAGCCACTTTTCACCAAAAGAATGCCTAAAACCCGAGCAATTCATCACCTCGGCTTTAACAAAACAACAGGAGGAAAAAAAGAAACGACGCTGGGCAAAAGCAAATCTAGGGGCCGAGCAGAGACAAGGAGTGGAAAGAGCCTGGAGTAGCAACGAACAGACGAGCTGACCGGCGCACGAGTCGGCGAAACCCAAACTTCGCCGGAGCGAGAGGGCCCGACCAGTTGCGCACGAAACCCTCCCTCACCAGGGAGTGGCTGGATGGCGTTCCTCTTGAGAGCACTGCGGGAGCGCAGGGACGAGTTAAAATCGGACATCCAGGCGATGGTGAAGGGCGTGGTAGCTGATGCCCTGGCGCACATGCAACTCCTCCTGGACAAAGGAGAAAAGAGTTTTGAGGCCCAGGAGACCACAGAACTGGAAAGGGCCGCAATGAACCAGAGCGACCGGATCGTTGCCCAAGGAAAAGAGGTGGCGAGGCTGGTTGCGACACAGGACAGCATAAAAGGGAAGGTTGAAGACCAAGAGGTCTGGTCAAGACGGCAGAACTTACGAATTGTGGGCCTACCGGAGGGGATCGAAGGTAGGGACCCCACAGACTATGTGGCCCAAATGCTGGGCAACCTGGTGGTTGCCCAACCCACCAGAAATCGATAGGGCACACCGGTCGCTCCAACCAAAGCCAAGGACCAGCCAAGGGCGATTATTACAAAAATGCACCGGCACCAAGACCTGGAGAGGATCCTGCGCTGGGCCAGACAGTCCAAGAGCTGCAGCAGGGAAGGACATAAGATGCAGAAAGATCCAGATATATCAGGATATTGGGGCTGACCTGGCCAAGCGCCGGGCTAAGTTCAACAAAGCAAAGGGCGCGCCATACAAGAGCGGCGTAAGATTTTGGATGCTGTACACAGTCATATTCCAGGGCAAAGAACACTTTTTTTTACAGTCCCTGCGGAGGTGGACAAGTTTGTTGCGGAGTGCGGGCTGGAAAAGTGGCAACAGGGGAAACGATGACGATCCCACAGAACCAAGGGTAACACGGCAATGTGCTAACTCGGGGGTGGGGGGGGAAGAACCTCTTTACTCCCCCCGCCTTACAACCTGCACAACCAACATTAAACCACCACCACATAGACCGCTTTACGCGGTAGAACGTAGCCTCATTCTGAAAAACTAAGGTTGTAAAAGAGGAAGGGATGAATAGCATCCGGACAAGCACCGGGTAAGAGAGGGGACAGACTGAACTAGAAATCCATAGAGGGGGCGATGGAAGAAAGCACAGTAACTACTGGGAGGGGAGCCACCACACTAACGGGACAGCCAGCGCCGGGACAAATCGAAGGACAGGCAGCGGCGTGCCCCCAGCAAGGGGGAGGGTGCCTGGAGGAGGGGGGAGTAGAAAACTGGGACGGAGGTAAGCGGGGAAAGAAACAGGGAGTTAGCGGGATGGGGGTGCATGGGAAGAAAGAATAGGAAAGACAGATCAAAGATGGCATAAGGGCTACAGCAAGTACATGGAGGCTTGGAACAAAATGGCGCTAGAAGGATCCCTGGGCAAAGGGAGCCCCTGGGGTGCAGGGGTTTATCCATGTGGTGGACGCATAGTTGGGTGCCCCCTGGACAAAGGGAAACCCAGAAGCACAGGGGCCTGACCACATGGGGAGAAAAGTGACTGTGGCCATTTTGGACAGCCCCGTAACAAAGGGAAACCCCAGAGTGCAGGGGCACGTCCACCAAGCAACTATGACTAATCTCACAGGAGCTGGGTGACAAAAGATCCCCCATCAGGATAGTCACCTGGAATGTCAGGGGACTTAACGGCCCAGTGAAAAGATCCAGAGTCCTCACCCACCTGTGGAAAGAGATGAACCTGAGGGAGAAGGACCGACTGCGGGTAAGGAAGGGCTGAGTGGGACAGACGTACCATTTCTGCTACGGTAACAGACCCGGGGGGACGGTACGTCATGGTCAGTGATGTCCTAGATGGGGCAACACTGTTGTAGATGGTACAACTCTGTTTTATTATTCTGTACAATAACAACTGTTAATTTCTAGCTGTGGTTCGTACTTCACCAGTTAACCTGTGGACCCAGCCCTAGCACTATCTTAGAGAGGCACTCAGCACATAGTGTATGTCTAAGTGGCATGCTGTGAGCTCTGTGCTCTGAGCTATCTCCTTGTAGAAATGCGCAGGAACTGTGGTGTTTCCTGTTTTATAGTGCGTGGGCTCTCACTGGTGATTGGCTGTGATGTGTGTTGTTGATTGGTCCGTCTACCTGTCCATCAGTGTGTGTGTGTGATTGCACCATGATATGTTAATATGGATATCGTGACAGTGTGCGCTCCCAACTGGGACAACACGGAGTTTATAAAGAAGACCATGGCAGAAATCCCTGACATAAATACGCACCAACTGATCATGGGGGGGGAGACTTTAACTGTGTACAGGACCCACGGACGGACAGGTTGAACCGCAAAATGGTGAAGACCTCCAACATGGCAAAAGAACTTGTCCTTTTTATGGAGCAGATGAGGGCATTGGACCTATGACAATTCACTCACCCAGAGGAGAAAGAATTCTCCTTCTTCTTCCAAGTGCATAGCATTTATTCAAGGATAGATTTCTTTGTAATGGGGAAATCGGTGCTTCCAGGGCTGGTTAGGGCGGAATACCCCACAATCGTAATCTCCGACCGCGCTCCACATTATATGGATGTGAGGTTGGAGACAGGCAGTGCCCAACGCCTCAAATGGAGGTTGGACACAGCCCTTCTGGCCGACAAGGCGTTTTGCGAGAAAATATCGCAGGTCAGCGACGAATATATAAAGAACAAACAGAACGGGGCGAAATTATTGCTTTTAAAGCAAGAAGAGAAAGGGGGAAGAGGGCGACTAGGCAACAGCTAGATGACTCCATATTGGAGGTGGACCGGTGGTACTCCGAGGCCCTGGCCGTAGAGCTCTTGGCGGAGAGGAAAAAACTACAGATGGACTTGGAACTGCTCTCCACACAGTACACCAACTCCGCCAGGCATGGGGGACCCTATACAAGCATGGAGACAAGGCCAACCTCCTGCTGGCACATCAGCTGAGAAAGCAGGCAGCCACAAGGGAGAAAGCATAAATTAGGGATAGCGGGGCACACTAGTGATGGACCCAGACAAGGCCAACAAAGCTTTTGAGACCTTCTACCAAGGGCTGTACACATCCCAGCAGGGGACTTGGGATGAAGCAGTTCCTTGATGGACTGGACATGCCGGTTGTGGGGGAGGATGGGAAATGGAGCCTGGAAGCACTGCTAGAACTGGGAGAGATCATGGAGAGTATTAGCCCCTTGCAGGCGGGGAAGGCGCCAGGACCGGACGGTTTCCTGGCGGACTTTTACCAAAGATTCACGACAGCGCTTGCCCGGCACCTGCAGGAGATGTTCACAGATTCGTTGGTTCTACAGAGAACAAAATCCATGGGGGGACTAGCCCTCCCAAACCTACAGTACTACCACTGGGCAGCGACAGCAGAGAGAATAAAGGGGCGGATATAGGAGCCGGAAGCCGTTTGGGTGCTCATGGAGGAGGATTCCTGCAAGGGTACCTCCCTCACGGCCCTAGCCACAGCCGCACTCCCATCCCCACCCAAGAAGCACTCAACCAGCCCAGTAGTGGTGACAGTCGTGGAACCAACTGCGACAACATTTCGGCCTAACCGAAACGTCCGACAAAGCTCCCATCTGCAACAACCAAAGGCTCGCGTCAGTGCTCACAGACGCCTCCTTCAAAAGGTGGAGGCAAGATGGGGGGACGCCGCAGGTGGCAACGAATTCAGGTATCTGCAGCTTAAAAACTTTCTGCGAAAAGAAACAAGAACGTACCCACGACTGCCACTACTAGAGGAGTTGCTGCACACGGACATTTTAGGCAAAGGGAACTGGAGCGACATGTACGGACGACTGATCGGGAGAGCCAACACCCAACTGGACGAGGCAAAGGAGAAGTGGGAGGAGGACTTGGGGTTCAAAATAGGGTGGGAACTCTGGAGCGAAGCACTGCACAGGGCCAACTCTGCCTCCACATGTACAAGGCTTAGCCTGTCACAACTAAAAGTGGTACACAGAGCCCATTTCCCAAAACCCGAATGAGCAGGATCTTCCCAGAGATGGAGGACAGATGTGAACAGTGCCAAAGAGGCCTGGCCAACCAAATATTCTGGTCTTGCCCCAGACTCGCTGGGTACTGGACATCCTTCTTCGAGACAATGTCCAAAGTGGTGGGGATGAGGGTGTAGCCATGCCCGAGAGTGGCAGTCTTCAGGGTTCTTTGGGGTATCAGAACACCCAGATCTCTTCATGGGGAGCAGCACCAATGCCCTTGCCTTTGCCTCCCTGATCACCCACCAAAGAATCCTTCTCAGCTGGCGGTCAGCAGCGCCACCTAAAGCTGCAGACTGGCTGTCCGATCTGTCGGAATTTCTCCAAATGAAGAAAATCTAATTCGCCATCCATGAGTCGGAAGAGGGCTTCCACAGAAAGTGGGAGCCATTCACTCGGCAACAACTAAGTAGCCAAGGGCAAAGGGAGAGCTGTCACAACACAGAAGGGAGGAAGGAGGGGAGGGAGAGGTTGAGGGATTGGGGAAATAGTGTGACAGTTGAGGAGTATTCTATCTAAGATCTTCCTGATTAGTCGAGGTTGTAAGCTACCAGACAAGCTCTTGTGAATATCTAAAGTAAGGCTCGCTATATGGGAGTTCTCATTATAGTATACACAATGTGCCTTGCCCTCACTACCTTCAGCGTACGGGATAGACTATGATTTAGATGCTATCTTTTCCTTAATGTCGACTAAATATTTCTAATTTTTGAGAGCCAGGCATGGGCAAGTAACCCTTCAGATAGCCTCAAAGGGTGACAATATGATGAGTCTTAGTTAAATGTCACTCTTATTTATTAAAATAGACAAGGATCTGTATGGTAAAATATATACGTAATTTATTTAAAGAAAAAAGGGTAATACAAGTGTTTTGATTAATGATACAGTTTGACAAATACAGGATATGTGATGAGTTAGCCTGTGAACTCCTTAACTACATAATTGCTTAAGTTATAAACATTTTATACTTACAATGGCTAGTAGTCTCGGAGTTCGACACTCAATCAAGAGCAGAACTCTACAAGTCGAGATAGCAGCTTACTCATGTAAACACCCAGTAATCTCCTAAACAGCTCTCCAAGTGAAACCCCAACATTCGCAGCCTGTTCTTAAGCATTTATATATTTTTCTTACTTAGGGAGTTTGACTCCCTAGTTATTTCAAGACAAAGAACAGTCTCTCTCTTGGTCGGCAAGACCTTGGTTTCTAGGGAGGTCCAGCAAGGCACCTGTTCCTAAATATACAAGGTTGATACCTCCAGTAGCTATCTCCAGAAAAACACCAGCCTCCCTTCTTGGCAGGGTCTCTTGCCAAGCAGTAGCCCCTTTAGTGGCAAGGCCACTATACAAGTGATGTCCTCCCTTAGTTGGCAGAGCTTATTTCCAGACAAG
Organism: Scyliorhinus torazame; assembly: GCF_047496885.1. Classification (NCBI taxonomy): domain Eukaryota; kingdom Metazoa; phylum Chordata; class Chondrichthyes; order Carcharhiniformes; family Scyliorhinidae; genus Scyliorhinus; species Scyliorhinus torazame. The sequence goes on from NC_092719.1 coordinate 81,495,998, forward strand.
GCCACAAGACTTAATGAGCTCACTGCATCTGGACTCTTACAAAGATAATGTTTGTGATACATATTAAAAAACATTATTGCGCTAAGTAATGGTTTACATTGACTTCATCAGTCATCAGTTTTTAATATAGGGTTAAATACATGATTTAATATAAAATAAGCTCTGATCAACTTTTAATATAGAGTGAATATATGATTTAATATAAAATCAGTTCTGATCAGCCTTTAATATAGGTGGACACCGCCACACCCTCCTCTTGAACAAAATAAGTCTGGTGGCTAATATCTTCTTCGGATAGTTTTCTTGATGAATGTCCTTAAGTTTCGCTTTTTATGGTCATGGTTCATATTGAATGAATGTCCATCTTTGTTGCATTCCTCTTTTCCTTCTAACTGTTTGGAAAAGGGTTGATTCTGCTACCAGTCCTTCATGGGTGTTTTTCCCATGATATATGCTTCTGATTTCCGAATAGGCGATTCAGTCCATCTTTTGAGGGTCCATAATAAGAGGAGATAACAACAGAATCCCAAGAGGAGTTTTGCTTTGTAATTTGTGCTCGTGGTCAGTGTGATTCTGGGATTAGTGTTACGGGCAATTTTCTTTTAGCAAGATATGGACTGTGGGTATTTTGTTCAGGAAATCGATTTCTGTTTCGAAAGTACAGTAATCTAAGGTTAATGCATTCAATAATAATGTTACAGTTTCCTGTTATAAGACAAGCTATTCCTAAGGTTTTCTAATGCTAATTAGAATTAAAATTGTAGATTATACAAGAGTAATGAGCATGATCTTTCTCCATAGGCTGAGTATCCTCCAAGTATGTGGAGACATAGCCGGGTTGGCCAATCTGGAAAGATAAGGCAGGTCTAGTCAGTTAGAGTTAGTGCCTAGGTGGGGTAAGTCCCATCTATCATATCTCTGGTGGACATCACTACTTGCTTATCTTAGTGCGGCTTTCTGCAGCGCTCTAAATCCATTCGGCCAGTTCCTGGCAGCAGGTTTTCTTTGTTTTTTACCCAATCAGCAAAAGTCTGGGTTGATGACCTGGGGTCGTTCAGGTAGGTTTGGCAGGAACTCACATGGAGTGGAGAATGGCCTTACATGGCTAATTTGGCTATTTCCATTTGGTGTAATTTTTGGGCATCCAATTGCCATGGACCAAATTCAATTTCGTGACTTACTTCGTCACAGACCATTTTCAGCGTAAGGTTGGAAAATTTAGCTTCCGTGTGCTCATAGGCCGGGGGGGCATGGGGTTTGGTTGTGTCCCCATCCATGACAGAGGGAAAATTCCTTGAATCCTTTCTTAAATTGATCAATTAATCTGTTCTCGTCTCTGGCGTTCTTGGCATAGAGGACATTTTCCCATTCTGAAAGGATTGAAAATATTTCTTGGAAGTTTGGGGTATCAGCTTGTCTTATTACTTTCTGGACATCTTCCTGTCCTCTAAGGGACACTATCCTTTTCAGGCAGACCATCCATCTACCATCATCTGGGTAGGTCATACGGAAGGTGTCTGGCTGTAGGAGCTTTGCTAGTGTTACGGTATTTGGGTATTTATGCCTGGTTTGGAGGCAGTTGGCACATCCTCCTGCCCAGAGTGTACATATTGGATTGAATGGAGTTTGCTGACCTGTTTCTTTTTCCATGGTCAGTATTTTGAGGGCTTGTTCAGCGGTACATCCTATTTGAGGTGCTATTTTATAAGAAGTTAATTTCAGGATTATCTTTTCTACCAGCCTAGAGTCGGCGTTATAGTTGTTAGGTACTTGGAGATCTGAGATTATTGGGTCGGAGGACCTTGGGTCATAGTTAAAACAAATTTCTATTTCCATATTAAATTCCCATGCTTGGATCAAACAGTGCAGACAAATGGGAGAGTACTTCCAGTAAATATTCTGGTTAGAACAGGTTACACACTGGAATTGTGTAAAGCGCCTTTGCTTCACGGGATGATTGTGGGCAAAGAAAGGCATTCCTGTGGTTAGATTACAATAGCTAGTATGGGATTTCAGGAAGGCCTGACTCATAAGTCCTTGCAAAAGGGTTTCTTCTGGTAGCTCTGGGATGTAAGTGCAAGTATAGGAATGAGAAGTTTCTCCTTTAGTTACTCCAACGTGGAACTGCACTTTGTTGCAGGTGAAGGTGCCATTGTTAGATCTGCAAAAGGTTAACATGTCTCTATGTCCAGGGTCTTTTTCCAAATTTTCCAAGTGGTGTACATAGAAGTTGAAATTTAGCTGATCATCCGTTGGCGTGGTCATCAAGGTGAGGCAAGAGGTCCAGTCCTCGGTCCAGCGTGGGTATGGGAATTGGTATATCAATTCTCCGCATAAGGGGGCGCGATGCTCAAGCAATAATTGTTGCAGCTTTCGCAGAGTACAGAGGGTCTCTTGTCTTTGTTGATCGGTTTGGATTGAGTAGTATTGATTTGCTGAGCTCCATTGCTGGAGGACGGTGCAGTAGGGGAGCAGAAGGTTGGATTATCAGACATAATGGTTTGTAGATTTGTTTTTGGTTGGTCCTCTGCTTTGGTTCAAATTTTGGCTTTGGCAGTTGGAGCTCCAAGGTGATCTGGGCCAATCTAGTATTGATAAGGTGCAATATAATCAGGGTAAGAGGCATAAAGGCAAATGCCACAATATATCCTCCTTTAATAATATCAAAGTTCTTTGTTCATATGGCAATGGAGAATACAAGATTGGGAAAGTGTTAGGTCAATACTATATATTGGTAAATTGAGAAAGTGTTACAGAAAGGTGAGGCAGACTAGGGGGACATAATCTGCAAGTCATAATTCACAAGTTGCTGGTCATATCCTCCTCTTGGCCACCCAGGCTGCAGAGCAGACCGGTAGAAATACTAGTGTCCAAGGAACCAAAAAGGGGAAGTGGAAAGATCGTAAAAACTGTTCTTTCGTCTTATAATTTTTAGTCACAGAGAGACACACCGAAGTTACGGTCGAACGTATTGACATCAACGTCTTCTAGTCCTGGAAGTACATCCAGTCTAAGTTCAATGCTGGGCTCTTCTCTCGGCGAAGAGTCACGATTATCTGTCAATAAAGCAGAGGTAGAAACCACATTGTGCGAGGCGTGTGGCGTGAAGGCGCAGCACGTGGAGAGGTAAGGTAAAGCCAAGGATACTCATTTGTCTTGAAGGTGTGTTCTCTAATGCGAGACGGTCAAGTGGGACTGGAAGGGCATAGGATGTAGTGTCATAAAAAGACTTCAGGGGAATTTTATAAGGATACTAATTCATAACCGTAGTGTTGTCCAGAAGTTGGCAACGCAGGGCGTGGCACCAGGAATGGACGTGGCATGAGTGGCAAGATAAAGGATCAAAAGATGGGCAACAAAAGTCACAAAGCGGGCATGAGGCCATAAGGGCAGAGGGAATACACAAGTGTCTCACTGCAAGCAGGTTGCTTGTAGTCTGGAGGTCTGGATGTGAGAGGCCTAGTGAGAACCACAATGACGGCCTGACTTGGAAGTAAAGAGCGCCTGGAACGGAACCATTGGAGCTCATATATCGTGGATACATATCTCCTGTGATGGCGTCAGTATTTAGTGAAAGCTTGACCAGAGCTTCTTCATATAATTCCGTTAATGACTGGGAAGAGAAGTAGGATTGGAAAGTGAATTCTTGAATTATGTCCTCGTCTCTCTTTTGGTATTGATCCATAAGTGTCAATTATCTATTGGGGCGAAGGAAGCGTATCAGTACTATGCCTGCAACCCCAATCGAACCATATTTTAGGTATTTTCCCATTCCTAACATATCGCCAAACCAGTTAAGCATTCTGGAGGCCGTGTTGACGTCAATAATAGAGGAGAATGCATGTGGTAGTTTCGGGAAGGCGTTTTTCATGGTTTCGTCTAATACAGTAAAGAATTCTCTCATGGCTCCCGTATAGGAAGTGTCTATTGACTCCAAGTGGGCCTGGAAGTGTTTTATCTGTTTCTCGATGTCCCAATTAGTATATGTAAGGACTAATGGCTCCTGTATGATGACCATTGCGCCGTCCAGTATTTGTGAGATAAGCAGCCTTAGGAATGGATCTACCACTGGGGGGGGGCAGTAGGTAGACTACTTATGTTGTGTGACTGGCAGTAATAAATAGCCACAACACCTGGTATGGTTAATCGTTGGGGTAATCAGCCAGGTGCCGACTGGAAGTGAGCAATACTCACAAAATTTTGCTGTGGCTATAATGGTTGAGCTGTTGGCCTTGGAGAAGTAGGAGTGGAACGCCTGTGTGATGGGCGTGGCTATTACAGGACAACTATGTGCACTGGTATCGCAGAGGTTAACTGGTGTCCAGTCATCAGCGATGTAGAAGGAACCCTGAGGGCGTAATTTAGCCGTGAGCCAGGTAATGTTAGTTGAGGCCTGTAATAAGGCCGCCTGGTTTTTAAGGGGCAGCTCACTTATACCAACATTATAGTCGAGTTTTATCTGTATCAGGGTACAGTGTTTGGCCCTACAGTGGGGAATGCCGATATTGGCCAAAAAGTAGGTAAATAATGACACTCCATTTTCATGAAACACAGGTATTGAGAATACAAGCTGAATCTTATACCGACGTCTTTGGTAATATCTAGTTACCATACCACCTAATATATCCCCAGCAGGATCTTCGGGATTAGAAGTAATGACGTTATAAAGTTTTACAGTTGTTCCTCCTCTTTGTAAACCAACCAGGTGTTTGTCTGAAGACGTGTATTCATCGATTGATTGTTCTAACTCTTCCCAGGGGACTTGGCCCACCTGAATAGTGTTAATAATTCTAAGTAGTTGCGTAGAAGTTTTAGTGATCGATAATTTGGCCCCTAAATGTAACATAGCTGCTGCTGAGAGGGCAAGTCCCTGGACTGAGTGTTTTCTGAGGGAAATAATATGGTGAGCAATATTCTGCTGGTTGTTCGTCAGTTCCTTATTCCAGGATAAAAATCTGGAGAAAAGATCTACAGAGATTTGTTGTCCCTTAACTATTTGAGCGGAAATAGATCTGCGTTCGTGGCTGGCCATGGGCTGAGGGTGAGATTGTGCGAGGCTTGAGGGAAGTTCAAAAAGATGAATGTCGCGTTTGAAGTTAGAGTTGAAAGAGGGAAGTTTATTCCTGAGGTGGCAATCAAGCTGTTGGAGCCAGGCACAGTCAATTGCTGCAGTCGAATTTCCTGCGCTGTCTGCCAGGGTAGTGTTTCAAAAGGGAATAGGAGTTAATGCTGGGTGAAGCGAATGTAGGAGGGTCTCATTTTCTAATAGGATAAGATAGAGAGATCTGAAGGTGATATTCTGGTTACTGTTATCTATTGAGATAGAAGCTGTGAGGTTATTAGTACAGCGCCAATAGGGTTTAGTAATGGTGCTGTTTTCTAATGGACAAGCTTCCATACCCTTTCTGTTCAATCTCATGCCAATTGTATGGTTTGATAAGGATTGATTGAGGAGGGCAACCCATAGGGGGTGCCTGCGAAAATCATGAGAAGTGATAGGTTGAAAGAAATTTTGGCATGAACCTGAGTGATTGGTGCCTTGGAGGATATGTAAGCACGTATCGGGAAGGTTGCTGTTGGACGAATTTCGTGATAGTGACGAGGAAATTAATAGAATCTTTAGCGGGGTATCTGGATTCTTTCTACCAGGGTCCGTAGAAGGAAGTGGAACAAATAATATGTTCACTAGCCATGAGTTGAGGCATATGGTAGACAGGGGTCGAGTAATTGATGACATTTTGAATGTGGGCCCTGTTAGAGCCTGGAGAGGAACAGTAGGAATTGATTCCGAAATTGTGTAAATATGCCATTTGGCACCGCACCTTCTCTGTGTGGAGAGAGAAGAAATTTATGACTGATCGTCGTCCATTGTCCGAAAATGCGTATTCGTCTAAGGGTAGTAGCGGAGTACATTGGTCCGCTTTTAGAGTGACGATATAACAGTGTGCATACTGAAGGATGTCTTCTTCTGGCTCAGTGAATTGAGCAAGCTTCAGGTGATGAAAGGTTAATTTCAGCTGTCTGATAGCGGATGCCACTGTTTTTTGGAGGTCAATTTTATATCTATATTCTTTTAGCATGAGTTGGGCTGAAATGACATCTGTGTCTAGGACTAAGATGTGTGGAACCATGATAGTTCCTGCCGCCCTTACTGTGGGATGGAGGTCAGTATAGGCAATAATATCATCTTTGACCCATGATCGTTGAATCGGCATCTCTGAAGGTACGGAGACCGTGGAGTTTGGTTCTTCCAATGATAGAAGGTGTCGGTTTTGCCTGTTATTATTGTCATTATCATTCAGTTCTGTATAGTTAAGGTCCTGGCCTATATTAGAGTTTAGGTCAAAAGTTTGCGTTGCAGTGAGGGAGACCGTAATAGTGCCAAGTATGAGGCTGAAAAGGATAAGTGAAAAAGTAATGCCGAGTGCGGTAAGGCAGCAGCACTGGCATTTCTGCTTTTGGGACCATCTCTTTTGGGAACGTATGATCTTTTGTACTTTGGCCTTAAACTTTAAAAGTTGAGGGTGACCTTTGAGACAGGTCTTCTCAGGTGTAGTAATAACTTGAGTCAGAGGTATTTCCTCTGGAGGTTCATCCAATTCTGGTTCGTTATGGGATCTAACCTCATATCGCGCATACCAACTTGTCATTTTGCTGTTACCTGTGGTTCAAAGGCTTTGGGACCTGGTCGACAGTTATCAATGGATATTAGTTTGGTACCGTTCGTCCCGTGGTCAACTAGAAGCGTCCGACCTTGGACCTGTTTGACACAAACGGGGGGTTTCCATTTAGGTCTAATTAAGGTATTCTTAGGATCTTGTACCCAGTCACCTTCTTGTGGTGACCACTCATTGCGTTCTGGCGGTTTAGGAGGCTGCATTTGAGACAATAAGCCAATCATTTCTTGGGCTAATTCTGGGTTGTACTGAGGAATTACTCCTTCAGATGCCTGCTGGGCGGTATTCATTTGTACCTTAAACATTAAAAAGTAAGGTGTGATGTGTTTTTCAGGTCCTACACGACTCAGGGGTAGGTTGTTGACTGCCAGCTGTACCTCCGGCACCAATTTGGCCCAACTGCGTCCTCGTGTCATTAGCAGTTTAGTCATGCAAAGCTTCACATCTTGGTTATGCCGCTCCACCGACCCACTTGATTGTGGGTGCAAAGGAGTGCTGTGTTCCAATTTAATACCTCAGTCGGTACACATTTTGTGGATCGCCTTTCCAACAAAGGCAGATCCACGATCTGTGAGGAGACGGAGGGGGGAACCCGCGCTGGGAAAAATGATGTTTTTGAATGCAGTGACAGTTGCGCTTTCCGTACAGCGGGTTGTGGACACCAAACACGTGTAGGAGGTACAGGTGTCAACAACTACTAAGATGTACTGGTTTTGCCCTGTATAAGGAGGGTGCCCAGTAGAGGGCGTAAAGGGTCCCACATAATCAGCCTGCCACACACGGTGGATTTTGCTCTTGAAATGAATTTAGATCTGGTGACCCCTCCTCCTTTCGAGGTCTGGAGGCACTGAGGACAATTTGCCACTAATTTTTTGCAATTAGTTAATATATAAGGCCACAAATAGGTGAGCAGTAGTTTAGCCATTGTTGCCTTGGCTCCAGGATGGCCGGAACCATGGCTAACGTGGGCCTCCTGTATTAAACTTGAGTGTAATTGATCATGCATCAATTTAATCGACTAGACTTAAGCTGGAAGGATGGATCTCCGAATCAAACCGGAGTGCCTACAACTCAGCCGCCACGCAGAGAACCCGGCTGCAATATTTAAACACTGGCTGGTGTGCTTTAAAGGCTACCTCGAGACGGCCGGAGGCACCCCCTCAGACGGACAAAAAATGCATCTCCTGCGCTCAAGGGTCAGCCCTGGGATCTACACCCTTATCGAGGAGGCGGAGAACTATGATGCCGCGATCGAACTGTTAAAAGGACATTATATCCGCCCTGTAAATCAGATCTACGCACGTCACCTGCTTGCAACTAAACGGCAGAGCCCCGGGGAATCGTTGGAGGAGTTCCACCGGGCGCTACTGGTGCAGGGCCGAAACTGTGGCTGCCCGCAAGTTTCGGGGAGCGAGCACACGGAACTTTTAATCAGGGATGCCTTCGTAGCAGGCATGAGCTCCTCAGTGATCCGCCAAAGACTCCTAGAAAAGGACACCCTGGGACGTAGAGAGGCACGGGCCCTGGCAAGGTCCATGGACGTAGCCTCCCAAAATGCGCAGTCCTATGCGCCCGACCGCGCGGCGGCCCCCTGGGCTGCGTGGCACCCCGCAGCGGCAGCCCCACAGACCTTCCCCCTAACCCCGCAGGCCTGCACTGCGAGACAGCCTGCTAACGTCGCCGGGCCCCGCTGTTTCTTCTGCGAGCAGGCGAATCATCCCCGCCCGCGCTGCCCGGCCCGCACCGCCACCTGCAAAAGGTACGGCAAGAAGGGCCACTTTGTGGGGGTCTGCCAGGCCCGCGCCGTGGCCGCGGTCTCCAACGACTCCGGACCGCCGCGGCAACCCCCCTTCAGGCCCCGACCGGCCAGCGCTCACCACCACTCCCCTATCCTAGGGCCACGTGGAACCCACGGGCGTGGCCAACCTGCCCCCCGGACACCACGCTGGACGGGTGGGCGCCGCCATTTTGTCCATCCCCGCCGCCATCTTGTCCATCCCCGGACACCATGTGCGACCCATGGGAGACGCCATTTTGGATGGTGCCCCAGGCACGGCCGACTACACGCTGCCCGATCAGAACTCGCAACTTCTTCATCTGGACTCGGTGACACTGGACCAAAATCGACATCGGACACTCGCAGCAGCAACAACGACGGTCTTCATCAATGGCCATGAGACGTCTTGCCTGATTGACTCTGGGGGCACAGAAAGCTTTGTTCACCCCAACACGGTAAGGCGCTGTTCACTTGTTACCCACCCTGTAAACCAAAGGATTTCCCTGGCCTCCGGGTCACACTCGGTGGAGATAAAGGGGTTCTGCCTAGTGAACCTCACTGTCCAAGGCAGGAGATTCAACAATTTCCGCCTTTATGTCCTGCCGCACCTCTGCGTGGCTACCCTCCTGGGGTTGGACTTCCAATGTAACTTGCAAAGCCTGACCTTTAAATTCGGCGGCCCTATATCCCCCCTTAATGTCTGCGGCCTCGCGACCCTTAAGGTCGACCCGCCTTCCCTGTTTGCGAACCTCACCCCGGATTGCAAACCCGTCGCCACCAGGAGCAGGCGGTACAGTGCCCAGGACCGGACCTTCATCAGGTCAGAAGTCCAAAGGCTGCTGAGGGAAGGGAAGCGAGCAACAGTCCTTGGAGAGCTCAAGTAGTGGTGGTAAAGACCGGGGAGAAACATAGGATGGTCATTGACTACAGTCAGACCATCAACCGGTTTACGCAGCTGGACGCGCACCCTCTCCCCCGTATAGCCGACCTGGTAAACAGGATCGCGCAATACAAGGTCTTCTCCACGGTGGATCTCAAGTCCGCCTACCACCAGCTACCCCTCCGTAATAGCGACCGCAAGTACACTGCATTCGAAGCAGATGGGCGGCTCTATCAATTTTTAAGAGTTCCCTTTGGTGTCACTAATGGGGTCTCGGTCTTCCAGCGAAAGATGGACCGAATGGTTGACCGGTACGGCTTACGCGCAACGTTCCCGTATCTGGATAACGTCACCATCTGCGGCCATGACCAGCAGGACCACGATACCAACCTCCGCAAATTTTTCCAGACCGCGAAAATCCTTAACTTAACGTACAATAAGGATAAATGTGTATTTAGCACCGACAGTCTAGCCATTCTAGGCTACATAGTGCGAAATGGAGTTATAGGCCCCGACCCTGAGTGCATGCGCCCCCTTATGGAGTTCCCCCTCCCTCACTGCCCCAAGGCCCTGAAGCGCTGCCTAGGATTTTTCAGTTACTACGCCCAGTGGGTCCCTAACTACGCAGACATAGCCCGACCCCTAATCCAGTCCACAACCCTCCCCCTGTCGACGGAAGCCCGCCAGGCCTTCCGCCGCATCAAAGTAGACATTGCAAAGGCCACGATGCGCGCCATCGACGAGTCCCTCCCCTTCCAGGTCGAGAGCGATGCGTCCGACATAGCTCTGGCGGCCACCCTCAACCAAGCGGACAGGCCCTTGGCCTTCTTCTCCATGCTTCCGAAATTCGCCATTCCTCTGTCGAAAAAGAGGCACAAGCCATAGTTGAAGCTGTGAGACACTGGAGGCATTACCTGGCTGGCAGGAGATACACTCTCCTCACGGACCAATGGTCGGTTGCTTTCATGTTCGATAATGCACAGCAGGGCAAGATTAAAAACGACAAGATCTTGCGGTGGAGGACAGAACTCTCCACCTTCAACTATGAGATCTTGTACCGTCCGGGGAAGCTAAACGAGCCGTCTGATGCTCTGTCCCTCGGCACTTGTGCCACTGCACAAGGGGACCGCCTCTGAGCCCTCCACGAGGACCTCTGCCACTCGGGGGTCACTCGTTTCTTCCACTTCATCAAGACCCGCAACCTGTCCTACTCCATCGAGGAGGTCAGGACAGTCACCAGGGACTACCAAATCTGCACGGAGTTCAAACCACACTTCTACCGGCCAGAGAGGGCGCACCTGATAAAGGCTTCCCATCCCTTTGAACGCCTCAGCATGGATTTCAAAGGCCCCCTCCCCTCCACCGACCGCAACACGTATTTCCTGAACGTGATTGACAAGTACTCCCAGTTCCCATTCGCCATCCGCTGCCCGGACATGACCGCAACCACCGTCATCAAGGCCCTCCATGGTATCTTTACGCTGTTCGGTTTCCCCACGTACATAAACAGTGATAGGGGGTCCTCCTTTATGAGCGACGAACTGTGTCAATTCTTGCTCAGCAGGGGCATTGCCTCAAGCAGGACGGCCAGTTACAACCTCCGGGGAAACGGACAGGTGGAGAGGGAGAACGGAACGGTCTGGAAGACTGTCCTACTGGCCCTACGGTCCAGGAATCAGCCAGTCTCCTGCTGGCAAGAAGTCCTCCCGGTGGCCCTCCACGCCATCCGGTCGCTGCTCTGAACAACTACCAATCAGATACCTCATGAACGTCTCCTTGTTTTCCCCAGGAAGTCCTCCTCTGGGACCTCGTTCCCAACCTGGCTAGCGACACCCGGACCCATCCTGCTTCGGAAGCACATGCGCGCGCACAAGTCGGACCCGTTGGTCGAGAGGGTCCACCTGCTGCACGCTAACCCCCAGTACACCTACGTGCCATTCCCTGACGGCCGGCAAGATACGGTCTCCCTACGGGACCTGCCGCTCGCCGGAACCCCACGCGCACCCGAACCATTACCCCCCCCCCCCACCACAGCACCTCACTGGAGGGTCAGTACTCCTGCCGCTCCTGTCTAGGCCCGCCCACACACCGACACCCCCTACAGGCCCCCCCCCCGTGTCAACCGTTTGCCCCAACAGCGCCGCCTAGGGGTGACGACTCTGCCAGGGAGGCCGAAACCACGCTCCCGGAGTCGCAACCACCTGGACCCCAACCAGAATCACCACCGAAGCCCAGACGAACCAGAAGGATGACCAGGCCATCCGATCGACTGATTGCTTCGCTGTGACTTTAACCGTGAACGAACACTTTGTAAATATTCTCGACAGCCCTGTAAGGAGCTATCACGGTACCTCCATATCTGATCATACCATGTTAAAGGCGACTGTTACCACTGGCCACCACCCCCACCGGACTCTCTTTTAACAGGGGGTGAATGTGGTATTATCAGGTATTGCGGTACCTAAGAGGCTGATGACCATTTGTTAAACATAGGTGTTTACCATTGGCTATTGATACATAGCTCCGCCCTGACAGGCGGAGTATAAGAACCGATGCCGTCCCAGCAGCCTTCACTTTCTGTACCGAAGCTGCTGGGGAACAAGTTCTAGTCGATTAAAGCCTTCAGTTGTGAAATCACTTTGTCTTGAGTGTAATTGATCGTGCATCACTGCCTAAAAGGCATTCTTTCTCCATACTGGTAAGAAAGTATTAGCAGCCTTCTGGAAATAGGCGCTATCAGTGCAGATTAATGTTTTAGTATCATTAGAAGGTGTTTCTTGTAAGGCTAATGATAATGCCTGTGCTTCTGCATATTGGGCATTATGGGGACCCAGGGTCCTTGAAATTGATTTGGTGGGGTTGAAGGTTCCATTTGAATGAGAACCTAGTATTATCCCACTAGCAGCTATCGTGCGCATGCTGCCTTGTCTATCAGGGATGGGCATTGCCGATCCGTCACAGTAAATGACAAGGTCAAAGTTAGGGGAGTTACTGTAGGTTTGAGACTCGGAATATCCGGGTCCTCTTCTTTGTCCAGTTTTTCGAAAATGGGAGTATATCCTGCGAGTATTTTTCATTGTATTCAAAGCTCAGGGAGGTACCATATAAAAGATGGTGCCACTTAGTGTATCTGGCCTGGGTTGCCTTGCGTTCGTTCCCTGGCATTCCTTCCTGTGATCTTACTTGGGGGAAACCCGTTTTGATTATAATGCGTGCATTGGCCTGAACCTTCCGCAAGGATCTTACGGCATGTAGAATGTGGACCATGCAGCGTTCTATGGCGGTCAATCTCTGTTCACAGGGGGAGTAGTTAAGGGAGAGGAATTGGAATGTCGTCGTGGCCCCCTCATCGAAGCAGGCTGCACAGGCTGCTCGGGAAGCGATCCAAGGGATAAGACAGATATCCCTGGATGGGTCTCTTGAGCTAAGGTCAGTGGCATTTTTTACTGCAAGAATTAGCTGTGTAAGAGCTTCATTTGCATGCTCCGGGAAGCAGAAAGGTTTATTTGTCGGGGTACAGTACTCATACAAGGGAGCTGAAAGTGGAGCGAATGCTGGTACAAACGTCCGTGCAAAATTAAGTAGTCCCAGTATAGATTGTAGCTGTTTAAGGGAAGTAGGATTCTTAATAGCTGAGAGTTTCTCGGAAAAGGAGTCAGTAAGGCCTCGGCCAGTGTCTGTGACATTGATACCGAGGTAGTCAACTGATTTTTTAAGCAATTGGCATGTCTTAAGGCCGACTATGTATCCATGGATTTTTAAGAGGGTAAAGATTTCGTCCAGGGCTTCTAAGTGTTGTTCACGGGTTTCGGTTGTCACGTACACGTCGTCTACATAGACGTCGATATCGTACTTATGACGTATGGGCGCTAATGCTGAAATGACGCCAGCCGCGAAGAGCTGAGGCAAATTGCGGAACCCTGCGGGAGTCGGGTCCAGACGTACTGGTGGCCGTTAGGACCAGTGAACGTTGTGTAATCATACTCCTCGGGGAGGATCCGGTGTGACCAGAAGCCATTAGATAAGTCTAAAGTGGATTTGTATTTTTGTCAGCTAATCTGTTGTGTAACTTGTTGTATGCTACCGGATTGGGCTGCGTTTGGAATCGTAACGCGGTTTAGTTCTCGGTAGTCGACTAAAAGTCTTTAGCTTTGGGAATTCCACACATGAGGGAATTATAAGGAGATGATCTTTTAATCGGAACGCCTTGTTGGCATAGGGAATCGATTGTTTTTTGGAGCGCGGCTCTGCTCTCCGGGTTTCTGAACTGGGGAGTCGTTGACTCAGGTTGTGACTGGTTGAATTTTTAGCAGTCCGCGGTGATTCTGATGTTTTTGGAATAAGTTCCAGTGTCTGAGAATTAAGTTTTTAATTTGTGCTTTTGTCTGTTTGTCTGGGCTATCCCTAAGAATTTCCTCTAACTGTATTTTCCTATTACCCTGAGGGGCTACTTGAATTATGTCTTGGGATAGGATAATGTCGCAATCTTGATCTTTGTCTAAATTTGGCCATAGTCCGGCTTGACATCTAATTACTTGATCATTAGCTAGAAGGGTGATCTGTACCAATGGTATTTGTCTTACTTCTGAAGTTATGTCTTTTACACTTCTGGTCCCTATTATGGGTCTGTTTAAGGAATGGTAGCGGGCAAATCCTTCGTCTATGAGGGGCATTTCCGCCCCAGTATCTAGAAGTAAAATTACCCCTATTGTAGCGGTTAGTAATTTTGGATTAAGATATAGGGTGGCATTTACGTATGGGAATTGAGCGGGAGTGATTTGGGAGAATTTGTGAACGGACCTACCTGTTAGTCAATAGTGATTCTTAGAGGTGGTGTACACTCGGATATTGGCCAGAACGCGGCCGCCTTTAGAAATTCTACCTTGGCCTCTGTTTTGTCCAGTACTGCCATTAGTTCTAGGCTGATCCTGGTATTGTTGCTGTTGCCTCTGTGGATTTCTATCATCCTGGTATTGTTGCTGTTGCCTCTGTGGATTTCTATCATCCTGGTATCTTCCAGGGGGGCGGATATTAGCTCTATCTCGGAACTCATACCGTCCTTGTTGAGGCGGGTACTGGGGATATCGCGGACCTCTGTCCTCGAATAGGCGACGAGATACTGCCTGTTGTGGGTCCCTAGAGGGTCCCGGTGGTGTCTGCCTGGGGGTTTGTCTAATAGGCTGCTGTCTGGAACTTGAGGCTCGGGCTTGTGGAGGAGTTCCTGGGGACTTTCCGGCAGGAGTTCCTGGGGACTTTCCGGCAGGAGTTTGTCTCCTGCCTGGGGAACGAGGGGCAACTGGTGCTCCTGTTCCCCCCCGGGTTGTGTCCCAGAGGTGGAGGGGACGTCCCTATATCCTCCTGGTTTGGTAGCCGACAGCTGGCAAAGTTACTCAAGGTCTCCACAAGCCTGAATAACTGTGTGGTATTTAGCAGTTTGATTTTGTTGACTGTGTGCTGCATCCTGCAAGCGCAGGCGATAGGCTGAGTCAGTGACTGATTTTAATAGCAACCGACTGACTTGAGCAAAATCGGAGTGTAATTGTAAGGCAAGCTGGAAGGTTTCTCTAATGCTCCCTACTTTAAGGGCATTTAAAAGAATGTATCTGAAACCCCCCTGCATGCCATGACCATATATTTTCTTATGGGCGGCGGCTAAAATTTGAAACAATATTCCACATTCCACTTCTGAAAGATGAAAGCCTGCTGGGCTGTAACTCGCAGCAACTGCTGCTTATCTCTTGGAGTTAATGGTCCGAAGAATATTTCTAACATAGACATTTTTTCAAAGAACCATTTAAGAGCTTGTTTATCGTCGGGGGGGAATTGGTCCAAAGGTATCTTTAAATACGGACACGGTGTGTTCCCCAATTACTGATCTCATCCTTGCTGGAATTGCTGGTCTGCCTATCGGTTTAGGTGCTAGCAGGAGTGTGTGATTCATCCCTGAAATGGCTCTTCTCGCTATCTCTGTCTGAGCCGGTGTAAGAAGTGCAGGGATGTTAAGGTTACTAAGTATAATTATAGCGTCTCCCCAGGAATTTGCTGGATCAAATGCAGGAGTTTGTGGGACCGGAATAGGATAAGCATGCATGGTTAACCCTAAAACCCTGCTAGCATTGAGTGGGTCTATATCTTCTGAGTGACAGACTACAAATGGTACTAAATTATTTGGCTATACACTACAACCTGGTCTAATTAGGAGAGTTACTAATTCAAACTGACAGTCTTGTCTGTGATTCTTCCCCGGGACAAAGCCTGTTATTTCAAGCGTAAATTTCTGTCCGTCTTCGAAGGGAGGTTGCAATGCGAGTAAATGATCCACCAGTAATGTTCCCTTGGGAACATTAAATGTTTGATTTGCAAGGAGATCAGGGTTTGCTGGCGAATCACGGCAGAGGTGTGCTTGTGCTGCCATAGCCAAAGTATTTTAAAAAATATATACTTGGTCTTTCCTACTAGTAAACACAGTTTAACAATAGTAGTCAAATCCGATTTATTTTGCTGGTATTAGTTCTTCATTTTATATTGTTCTGACCTTATGTAAGGGTCAAAGTGCACTGTTTTAGTTTAGCTTATAAATTAAATATATTCTAGCGACAGAGTTACTGTGTCTATTTGTTAAGACCCAAGAATAAATTTCAGGCCCCAACGTTGTGGCGCCAGATGTGACAGTTGAGGAGTATTCTATCCAAGATCTTCCTGATTAGACAAGGTTGTAAGCTACCAGACAAGGTCTTGTGAATATCTAAAGTAATGCTCGCTATATGGGAGTTCTAATTATAGTATACACAATGTGCCTTGCCCTCACTACCTTCAGTGTACAGGATAGACTATGACTTAGATGCTATCTTTTCCTTAACGTCGACTAAATATTTCTAATTCTTGAGAGCCAGGCATGGGCAAGTAACCCTCCAGATAGCCTCAAAGGGTGACAATATGATGAGTCTTAGTTAAACGTCACTCTTATTTATTAAAATAGACACAGATCTGTATGGTAAAATATATACGTAATTTATTTAAAGAAAAAAGGGTAATACAAGTGTTTCTGATAAATGATACAGTTTGACAAATACAGGATATGTGATGAGTTAGCCTCTGAACTCCTTAACTACATAATTGCTTAAGCTATAAACATTTCATACTTACAACGGCTAGTAGTCTCGGAGTTCGACACTCAATCAAGAGCAGAACTCTAGAGTCGAGATAGCAGCGTGTCAAATAAACACCCAGTAATCTCCTAAACAGCTCTCCAAGTGAAACCCCAACATTCGCAGCCTGTTCTTAAGCATTTATATATTTTTCTTACTTAGGGAGTTTGACTCCCCAGTTATTTCAAGACAAAGAACAGTCTCTCTCTTGGTTGGCAAGACCTTGGTTTCTAGGGAGGTCCAGCAAGGCACCTGTTCCTAAATATACAAGGTTGATACCTCCAGTAGCTATCTCCAGAAAAACACCAGCCTCCCTTCTTGGCAGGGTCTCTTGTCAAGCAGTAACCCCTTTAGTGGCAAGGCCACTATACAAGTGATGTCCTCCCTTAGTTGGCAGAGCTTATTTCCAGACAAGGCCACAAGACTTAATGAGTTCACTGCACCTGGACTCTTACAAAGATAATGGGCGCGATTCTCCACTCCCACGCCGGTTGGGAGAATCGCCTGGGCCGCCAAAATTTCCGGGGACGCCGGTCCGACGCCCTCCCGCGATTCTCCCAAGCGACGGGAACGGCCCGGTCGAGTTTCGCGGGCCGCAGGCCAGAGAATCGCCGGAGACACACAAAATGGCGATTCTCCGGCACCCCCGCTATTCTGAGGCCCGAATGGGCCGAGCGGCCAGGCCAAAACGGCGGGTTCCCCCCGGCGCCGTACACACCTGGTCGCTGCAGTCGGTGCGTGAACGCTGGGGGGGCGGCCTGTGGGGGGGCGAGGGGGGATCCTGCACCGGGGGGGTAACTGAAATGTGGAGTTGTCCGTGATCAGTGCCCACCGATCGTCGGGCCGTCCTCTCTGAAGGAGGACCTCCTTCCTTCCGCGGCCCCGCAAGATCCGTCCGCCATCTTCTTGCGGGGCGGACTTAGAGAGGACGGCAACCACGCATGCGCGGATGACGTCCGTTATGCGGTGCCGGCCGCGTCATCTATGCGGCGCCGCTTTTACGCGGGCGACAAGGCCTGTTGCGGGTAGATGACGCGGCCCCGATACTGGCCCATTGTCAGGGCCTAAATCGGTCGGGACCGGGGCCGTTCCGCGCCGTCGTGAACCTCAACGGCGTTCACGACGGCGCGGCCACTTCGGCGCGGGAGTGGAGAATCCCGCCCAATGTCTGTGATACATATTAAAAAACATTATTGCGCTAAGTAATGGTTTACATTGACTTCATCAGTCATCAGTTTTTAATATAGGGTTAAATACATGATTTAATATAAAATCAGCTCTGATCAGCTTTTAATATAGAGTGAATATATGATTTCATATAAAATCAGTTCTGATCAGCCTTTAATATAGGTGGATACGGCCAAAATAGGAAAGTACAACTAAACCCAATCGGAGAACCAGGGGTCACAGGGGAGGGCAGGTACAACAATAGGAACCAAGGGGGAAAAGAAAGAGGGGACAACCGACGGGGGGGGGGGGGGGGGGGGGGGGGGGGGACATGGGACCACAACGACCACAGCAAACACTGCGAGGAAAGTACAAAGGAACGGCAAGAAGAGACTGAAAAATCCATGTAAATAGTTAAAACCAAGCTCAATGTAAATAACTTTAACTTTAAGGGTACTGCCTTGGAGCTCCCTTGCAAAATTCTCATCATTATGTTTGTATTTATATTTGATATATGCACCAAAACCCAATTAAAATATTCAGTATAAAAAACCTCCCACTTGGCCATAACCCCTTCCAACCACGCCGTATCCTCCTCCAGAGTGTCCCCTAAGGGGCAGCACGGTAGCACAAGTGGATAGCACTGTGGCTTCACAGCGCCAGGGTGCCAGGTTCGATTCCCTGCTGGGTCACTGTCTGTGCAGAGTCTGCACTTTCTCCCCGTGTCTGTGTGGGTTTCCTCCGGGTGCTCCGGCTTCCTCCCACAGTCCAAAGACGTGCAGGTTAAGTTGGTTGACCATGATAAATTGCCCTTCGTGACCAGAAAAAAAGGTTAGGAGGGGCTATTGGGTTACGGGGATAGGGTGGAAGTGAGGGCTTAAGTGGTTTGGTGCAGATTCGATGGGCCGAATGGCCTCCTTCTGCACTGTATGTTCTATGAATTGCCAAGATGAAACCCCCCCCAACCCATCGCCACCAACACCCTCTCCAATAATGAGGAGGGCAGTGTCACCGGAAAATTCGGGAAAACCTTCCTTGTAAAGTTCCGCACGTGCATATAGCTAAAGACCTCCCTCCGTGGAATCCCATATTTCTTAACCAACTCCTCCAAGCTTGCAAACTGCCCTTCTGGAAAATCATGTTTAATTAACTTGCTGAAGCTTTTTGAAGAGGTAATAGGGTTGATGAGGGTATTGCAGGATGTGGGGTACATGAACTTCCAAAATACAGTGCCACACAGACTGGTGAGCAAAGTTATAGCTCATGGAATAAAAGGGCCAGTGGCAACATGGATAGTCGATAGTGGACAATGGATGTTTCTCGAGCTAGTGGAAGATTTGTATTGGGAGTTCCCTGGGGACACTTGCTTCTCTTTTATACATTAATGACCAGACCATCAAAATTTGCATTTGATATGAAACTTGGAAGCATTGTGAACTGTGTGGAGGATAGTGTAGAACTGCAAATGGTCAGAAACATGTTGGTGGAATGGACAGACAAATGGCAGATGACGTTCAAAGCAGAGAAATGTGAAGTGATTCATTTTGGTAGAAAAACATAAAAGGTATAAGTCGAAAGGGAGAAGGACCTGGATGTGGATGTGCATGCACCATTGAAGGTGGCAGGACAGGTTGTGAAATTGGTTCATAACACATAATGTATTCTGGCCTTTATTAATAGGGGCATAGAGTACGAGAGCAAGGAGGTTTTGTTGAACTGGTATAAGACACCAGTGTGGCGCACAAAGACTCCGTGAGACAAATAGAGTGAAGTCGATGAGGCTTTATTAAGCGTGTCTGTTCCCCAGCAGCCCGATAGTAAACTGGCATGCGGGGGAAGGCACCGGCTTCTTATACTTCGCCTTCAGGGCGGAGTATGAGGTCAACGGCCAACCAGGACCCGGGATCTGTCAGCCAATGACATTAGGGCTTCCAGTCCCACATGACCCCCAATACATACTACCACATTCACCCCTTGTCAAAAATGAACCCGGCGGGGTGATGCTTCGTATGGTGGTAAGGGTTTACAGTACTGGTCCTGGGAGGAGAAAACAGTTACATGGTAGTACCGTATTGGACAGTATCGTCCTGTTACAACTATTTACAGAGGATATAGGAAAAACAAAATGTTCATTGGACAGTCCATCTTTGTTTTACATCGACGCCACGAGTCGGTCGGGCGGTCTGATCGTCCGTGTCGATCGCCTCGGCCCCGGCGGTGGTGGTAGTGCTTGTACCAGCGTTGTCGCCTCCGGGAGCCGCACGGTTTCAGCTGTCGGTGCAAAGGGGAGGGGGACTGATCCTCCTGGGAAGGGGGCGGTCGCGGGGTGCGGCGGTGGCAGGAAGGGGGGCGGTTGGGTTGATGGTGCCGGGGGGGTGTGCGTGGTGCAAGCGGGCGCCAGATCCCGCAGGGAGACCGTGTCCTGTCGGCCGTCGGGGTACTCCACGTAGGCATACTGGGGGTTTGCGTGGAGGAGGTGAACCCTTTCGACCAACGGGTCCGCCTTATGTGCCCGCACGTGCTTTCGGAGCAGGATGGGTCCTGGGGCCGCCAGCCAGGTCGGCAGCGACGTTCCAGAGGAGGACCTCCTAGGGAAGACAAGGAGGCGCTCGTGAGGCGTTTGATTAGTGCTCGTACATAATAACGACCGGATGGAATGGAGAGCGTCCGGGAGGACCTCCTGCCACCGTGAAACTGGGAGATCCCTGGACCGTAGGGCCAGTAGGACGGCCTTCCAGACCGTGCCGTTCTCCCTTTCTACTTGCCCGTTCCCCCGGGGGTTGTAGCTGGTCGTCCTGCTTGAAGCTATACCCTTGCTGAGCAGGAACTGGCGCAGCTCGTCACTCATGAAAGAGGACCCCCTGTCGCTGTGGACGTATGCGGGGTAACCGAACAGTGTGAATATGCTGTTCAGGGCTTTAATGACTGTGGCCGCGGTCATGTCGGAGCAGGGAATGGCAAAAGGGAAGCGGGAGTATTCGTCCACTACATTAAGGAAATACGCGTTGCGGTCGGTGGAGGGGAGGGGCCCTTTGAAATCGAGACTGAGGCGTTCAAAGGGACGGGAAGCCTTAATCAGGTGCGCTCCATCTGGCATGAAAAAATGCGGTTTGCATTCTGCGCAGATGTGGCAGTCTCTTGTGACTGTACGGACCTCCTCTAAGGAGTATGGGAGATTGCGGGACTTGATGAAGTGGTAAAACCGAGTGACTCCCGGGTGGCAGAGGTCCTCGTGGAGGGCTTGGAGGCGGTCAATTTGTGCGTTGGCACATGTCCCGCGGGATAGGGCATCAGACGGCTCGTTCAGCTTTCCGGGCCGGTACAAGATCTCATAGTTGAAGGTGGAGAGTTCGATCCTCCACCGCAAGATCTTGTCGTTCTTGATCTTGCCCCGCTGTGCATTATCGAACATGAAGGCTACCGACCGTTGGTCAGTGAGGAGAGTGAATCTCCTGCCGGCCAGGTAATGCCTCCAATGTCGCACAGCTTCCACTATGGCTTGGGCTTCCTTTTCCACTGAGGAGTGGCGGATTTCTGAGGCGTGGAGGGTTCGGGAGAAGAAGGCCACGGGTCTGCCCGCTTGGTTAAGGGTAGCCGCGAGAGCTACGTCAGAGGCATCGCTCTCGACCTGGAAGGGGAGGGACTCGTCGATGGCGCGCATCGTGGCCTTTGCGATGTCCGCTTTGATGCGGCTGAAAGCCTGGCAAGCCTCTGTCGACAGCGGGAAAGTCGTGGTCTGTATTAGGGGGCGGGCCTTGTCTGCGTACTGGGGGACCCACTGGGCGTAGTATGAAAAGAACCCCAGGCAGCGTTTCAGGGCTTTTGGGCAGTGCGGGAGGGGAAATTCCATGAGTGCGCGCATACGTTCGGGGTCGGGGCCTATTATCCCATTGCGCACTATGTAGCCCAGAATGGCTAGCCGATCGGTGCTAAAAACGCACTTGTCTTCGTTGTACGTGAGGTTCAAGGCTTTGGCAGTCTGGAGGAATTTTTGGAGGTTGGCGTCGTGGTCCTGCTGATCGTGGCCGCAGATGGTTACATTGTCGAGGTACGGGAACGTGGCCCGTAACCCATGTTGATCAACCATTCGGTCCATTTCCCGTTGGAAGACCGAGACGCCGTTTGTGACGCCAAAAGGGACCCTTAGGAAGTGGTATAATCGCCCGTCTGCCTCGAAGGCTGTGTACTTGCGGTCACTTGGGCGGATGGGGAGCTGATGGTAGGCGGACTTGAGGTCCACGGTGGAGAAGACTTTATACTGGGCAATCCGATTGACCATGTCGGATATGCGGGGGAGAGGGTACGCGTCTAGTTGTGTGTACCTGTTGATGGTCTGGCTATAGTCAATGACCATCCTTTGTTTCTCCCCTGTCTTCACTACTACCACCTGCGCTCTCCAGGGACTATTGCTGGCCTGGATTATGCCCTCCTTTAGTAGCCGCTGGACTTCGGAGCGAATGAAGGTCCGGTCCTGGGCGCTGTACCGTCTGCTCCTAGTGGCGACGGGTTTGCAATCCGGGGTGATGTTCGCAAACAAGGACGGGGGTTGCACCTTGAGGGTGGCGAGGCCGCAGATAGTGAGTGGGGGTATGGGGCCGCCGAATTTAAACGTAAGGCTCTGTAGGTTACATTGAAAATCTAAGCCCAGCAAGGTGGGGGCACAGAGTTGGGGAAGGACGTTAAGTTTGTAGTTTTTGAATTCCCTCCCCTGTACCGTTAGGGTAACTATGCAGAATCCCTGGATCTGTACGGAGTGGGATCCTGCAGCTAGGCAAATCTTTTGTGCGCTGGGGTAGGTGGTTAAGGAACAGCGTCTTACCGTGTCGGGATGTATAAAACTTTCCGTGCTCCCGGAGTCGACTAGGCATGGCGACTCGTGGCCGTTAATTAGGACCGTTGTCGTCGTCGTCTGGAGAGTCCGGGGCCGAGCCTGATCGAGTGTAACCGAAGCGAGCCGTGGTTGTAGTAGTGGGGTGGGGTCCGTTGTTGCCGTCCAAGATGGCGTCGGGGATGGATAAAATGGCCACCCCCATACCTCGCCCGTAGCTGAGGGGTCACAAGATGGCGTCGGGGGTGGACAAAATGGCCGGCCCCATGCGTCGTACAGGTCGGGGGCGGTCCAAGATGGCGGGGCCCCTCCTCCCCTCGTGGTGGTCGGGACCCAAAATGGCGGCGTCTGCGGGTCGCACATTGAGTGCTGGGGGGTCTGGGGGGCGCTAGGACCGCGCGGAGTTCCTGCATTGCGAGCGCCCGGGCCGCGGGCGCTAGGACCGCGTGGAGTTCCTTGGCTGCGAGCGCCAGGGCCGCGGGCGCTAGGACCGCGCGGAGCTCCCTCGCTGGGGACCGCGGTGTTCGGGGCCAAGGCCGGCGGGTCAGTACTGCGAGCGCTGGGACCGTGAGGAGGTCCCTCGCCGGGGACGGAGATCGGGGTCCAGGTAAGCTGTATTGCCGGCGGGTCAGGCGTGGGGCGCGGGACGGGGGTGAGGGCCCAGGTCGGCGGCGCTGGCGGGTCAGGCGTGGGGCGCGGGACGGGGGCGAGGGCCCAGGTCGGCGGCTCCGGCGGGTCAGGCGTGGGGCGCGGGACGGGGGCGAGGGCCCAGGTCGGCGGGTCAGGCGTGGGGCGCGGGACGGGGGGCGAGGGCCCAGGTCGGCGGCGCTGGCGGGTCAGGCGTGGGGCGCGGGACGGGGTGAGGGCCCAGTTCGGCTGCTCCGGCGGGTCAGTCGTGGGGCCGCGAGCGCTGGCACCGCGCGCAGCTCCCTCGCCGGGGACAGCGGTGGTCGGGGTCAAGGTAGGTGGCGCCGGCGGGTCGTACATGGGCTGCGGGGAGGGGGGTTGGGGGGCGTAGGCGGCGTGCAGGGCTCCCAGTTCTCCCGGGGCCGCGGTGGTTGGGACCCAAAATGGCGGCGCCTGGGGGTCGCACATGGCGTGCTGGGGGGGTTGGGAGGCATAGACTGCCTGTAGGGCTCCCTGTTCTCCCGGGACGGCAGCGACCACGCGGGACCGGCACACCACCGCATAGTGGCCCTTTTTCCCGCAGCTTTTGCAGATGGCTGCGCGGGCCGGACAGCGTTGTCGGGGGTGCTTCGCCTGGCCGCAGAAATAACAGCGGGCGCCCCCGGTGCGACTCGGCGTTTGGACTGCGCAAGCCTGTGGGGTGTCCGGGGGGGGGGGGGTAGGGGGTTTGCCGCGGCGGGTACGTACGGGGCCCAATGGCCTGCCGCACGGTCGGGGCCGTAGGCGCGGGTATTACGCGCGGCTACGTCCAGCGAGGCTGCCAGGGCCCGTGCCTCTGAGAGTCCTAGTGACTCTTTTTCTAGAAGTCTTTGGCGGATTTGGGAGGATTGTATACCTGCAACAAAAGCATCGCGCATTAACATGTCCGTGTGTTCGTTTGCGTTCACCGACGGGCAGCTGCAGGCTCGTCCCAAAATCAGCAGCGCGGCGTAGAACTCGTCCATCGATTCTCCGGGAGCTTGCCGTCTCGTCGCGAGCTGGTAGCGAGCATAGATTTGGTTAACTGGGCGAACGTAGAGACTTCTCAGTGCTGTGAAGGCCGTCTGGAAATCGCGGGTGTCTTCAATGAGGGTGAAAATCTCCGTGCTCACCCTCGAGGGCAGGACCTGCAGTTTTTGTTCATCTGAGACTCGGCCTGTGGTCGATGTGATGTAGGCCTCAAAGCAAGTCTGCCAGTGTTTGAAGGCTGCTGCCGCATTCACTGCGTGGGGGCTGATCCTCAGGCATTCTGGAATGATCCTGAGCTCCATAGTCCTTTTTAGGCACGCTTAATAAATTGTGGCGCACAAAGACTCCGTGAGACAAATAGAGTGAAGTCGATGAGGCTTTATTAAGCGTGTCTGTTCCCCAGCAGCCCGATAGTAAACTGGCCTGCGGGGGAAGGCACCGGCTTCTTATACTTCGCCTTCAGGGCGGAGTATGAGGTCAACGGCCAACCAGGACCCGGGATCTGCCAGCCAATGACATTAGGGCTTCCAGTCCCACATGACCCCCAATACATACTACCACAACTAGTTTGGCCTCAGCGGTGAGCATTGTGTCCAGTTCTGGGTGCTGCACTTTAAGGAGGATGTGAATGCATTGGAACTAACTGCAGAAAAGAGCCTTCCCTGGTCCAGAGATAGGGGGCAGAATCCTCCGATCCCACCCTGGGTCAGAGAATCGCCGGGGGTGGGGGGGGGGGGGCGCGAAGCATGCGACACCGCTCTGCTGATTCTCCGGCGACCAGAGAATCGCCGGCACTGGCGCCGCCGCGGTCGGCGATTCTCTGCACTCGACGGGCCGAATGTCGGCCGAGTCCCGCCAGCGCCGCTCACGTGTGGTCCTACCCAGCGGGACCTCGGCATTCATGCTGCGGGGGCCGTCCTGGTGTGGGGGAGAGGGGATCCGACTCCGGTGGGGGGGGGGCCTCCACGTTGGCCAGGCCCGCGATCGGGGCCTACCGATTGGCAGGCGGGCTTATCCCGGTGAGGTGCCTTGTTGCCCGGGGGCCGGCGTGGAGAAGGCAACCCACGCGCATGCGCAAACTCGTGGCTGCTGTTGCGCGCATACACAAACTCACGCCGGCCATGGCGCGCATGCGCGGAATCGCGCGGGCCATGCTGGCCCCCGTATCGGCAACTGGAGCTGCATGAAGCGCTCCAGTGCCATGTGCGGCGCAGAATCGCTGCTCCTAGGGGCCAGATGACAACGTCATAAATCGCTCCGGCGTTTACGACAGCGTCAACACTTAGCCCCAGGATCGGAGAATCCCCCCCCCGAGGAACTTCAGTTATGAACATGGATTGGAGAAGGTAGGACATTGTTCCTTGGAGAAAAGAAGACTGAGAGGAGATTGGATAGATATATTCAAAATCACGAGGGATCAGGGCAGAGTAGATAGGGAGAAAATGTTCCCTTTTGTAAAAGGATTGAGAACGAGAAAGCACACATTTCAAATAATTGGAAAAAGAAAAGTGACATGAGGACATTTTATTTTCAAACAAGTGGTTAAAGTCCAGAATGCATTGCTGAGAGTGTGGTGGTGGCAGGTTCAATTGAAACATTCAAAAAGGAGTTAGACTTGCCTGAAAAAGAAGAGTGTGCAGGTTTATGGGGCCAATATGAGAACAAAGTGGATTGTTCATTCTGAGTCCCAGTGCAAACACGATGGACCGAATGGCCTCCTTCAGCGCTGTAACAATGCTGTGATTCTGTAATGTAATTTAAGATAACTTTCAGAATGTTTGTGTCACCCATTGCTGTTCTTTACTTTTTGCCTTTACTATTTTCCAGGATCTATGGTATTGTATTTTGTATGCTTTTTCTTTTAGCTTTATGTTGAGCCTAATGGCTTATTTAAATATGCCCAGTGACGGTGGGATCCAGATTGCGACACCTCGTGAGGTTCGATTGAATCTCTGCCGACGTCTCCAGCATTGCAATTCTCGCGAGATTCAACCATTCCTCGCATCATAAAGTTGGGCGTGACGAGGCCGGTAAATCGCGACATATTGTGATTGCTATTAGACAAACGTTCATGCACCTTTCGGCTGTTAACTAAATCTGGCTGATTACGCAGTACTATATCTAGTACCTAAGGGTTTTTGATCATGTGTTTAAAACCAGTTGTGATGGGTTTTAGCTCTGATAGCTTTGCTGACGAGATGTTGTGTTCATCTAACGAAACACGTGGTACAATGTATACGAACATTGCAGGCTCAGGGTGATGTGGGTTGGGTGTGGTTTCTGTCTCTCCACTGAGGTTAGAAAGTAAAGCCGCTTTCTGCTCTGTGGTGTTTTATTTTTTAATGTAGGGCGGGTTACTCCCAAGATCTAATATTCTTACATCTTTGTTTTAAACCACGTCTGAAGATGATGCCTTTTGTCTCACTCAATAATTCTGGAATCCTTGATGAATTACATTGAGCGACAATCAGACCAAGGGCTGCATTTCTATGAAATTCTGCCAATATGTTGAGCATGAAGTTCCTTTTTAACTAAAAACTGCTTGGTTTCTGTGTGCTGAATATTGGATTTTTAAAAAATCAAAACTTGGCTTAGTTTTGGAATTTAGGGATTGCAGATTAAAGGAAGGCTGGTTTAGCACAGGGCTAAATAGCTGGCTTTTAAAGAAGACCAAGGCAGGCCAGCAGCACTTGTTCAATTCCCGCATCAGCCTCCCCAAACAGGTGCCGGAATGTGGCGACTAGGGGCTTTTCACAGTAACTTCATTTGAAGCCTACTTGTGACAATAAGCGATTTTCATTTAATTTAATTTCAGATGAAAGGTTATTTCAGTTGTTTAATGTACACACGTGTTCCATGGGATGGCTTACTTTACTGTCAGCGCCAAGGTAGTCTAGTATAATGTACTCATTCAAAGGATGTGAGCAGTGCCAGCATTTATTACCAGTCAGTGAAATACCTTGTTTGTATATTGCAGAGCGCAGTTAAGAGTCAAGCATGTTGCTGTGGGTCGGGAGCCACATGTAGGCCAGACTGCATATTGATGGTGAATTTCCTTCCTTAAAGGGGTTTAGTGAACAAGATGTATTTTTATGATAATCCAACAGCTTCATGTCGACGCTAGTTATTTATTCCAGAATTATTTAATAAACTAATTTTTAAACATCTCCAACTGAGACATATTGAACTCCCGGATTATTAGCCCACTAAGATAACCACTATTCTAACTTTCTTGAGAAGCACTACAGTAAACAGGAGGCATAAGGTTTAAAGTTGCATGGCTGCTTTCAGAATAATTTTTTCTATCCATATAAAAAGGCTGAGTAAAGTGTGGAATTACACAGAGGTTACAGCATTGGATTAGGCCACTGAGTCCAACCAGTCTGTGTTGGTGTTTACCTTTCTCATGTTGGCCATCTCCATATCCCTTTACCCCTTTCCTTCAACCATCTGTCTGATGTCACTGTTCCACCACCGTCTCCTGAGTGCAAATAGCAACAAGTAATAAATAACAATGTTGTTAGTGATGCCTACATCCTGAAAATAAAAATGACAGGACTTTGCAGGGACAACTGTGCCTTTGATTTCATACTCGAACAGACCCAAAGTGCTGAGTGAGCCTAAAACCAGGGGCTGGATTCTCTGTTTTAGAGACTGTGCTGACACCAGGATTAAATTAGTGGTGTTCTTTGACCATGGAAGCAGCGCTAGTCCTGGAGCAATTCGGGATCTGTTCATGAGCTAGCACCGGCACCACGTGGAACTGGAGCAATTACAAAGAAAAACGGTGTCTGTGGTAGTCACCACTGTTGTATTATATTGTATATATGGGTATTATGGTAAGGCCCCTGTACTACAGGTACGGGGGTAGATCCCTGCCTGCTGGCTCCGCCCAGTAGGCGGAGTATAAATGTGTGTGCTCTCCGAACAGCAGCCATTTCGTAAGCTGCTGTAGGAGGCCACACATCTCTGTGTAATAAAGCCTCGATTACATTCTACTCTCGTCTCGTCGTAATTGATAGTGCATCAATTTATTACACAGAGATTTTACAAAGATGGATCTCCGCATCAAGCCGGATCGCCTGCAGCTGCATCCTCAAGCGGACAACATCAAAAAGGACTTGCAACATTGGCTAGCTTGCTTTGAAGCATACATTGGGTCTGCACCAGACCTAATCTCAGAAGCACAGAAGCTCCAGATTATGTACACGCGGCTGAGCTACAACGTTTTTCCCCTCGTCCAGGACGTGCCTACCTATGCAGAGGCCATGGCGCTACTGAAGGAGAATTATGCTCAGCAGACCAACAAGATCTACGCCAGGCACCTCCTATCCATGCGGCAGCAACTTCCCGGTGAGTCTGTGTGATGCACGATCAATTGCACAAAGACTAAAGTTGGGTACAACTGTGGCTTTATTACAGTCAGATGTGTGGCCTCCTGCTGTAGCTGGTGAAATGGCAGGGCACTGGAGGTCATGCATATTTATACATTTCTCCGTGGGCGGAGCCAGACGGCAGGGGCTACCGGCGAACCTGTAGTGCAGGTCCTACCTTACATCTCCTATTACAGTGGTTCACCACATTCACCCCCTGTTAAAATGAGTCCGGCGGGGGTGACGTGAAACTATATACAATTAGTGCAATTATGTACAGTGGTCGGGAAAGAAAAGTCCATGTTGACGGTCCGGAGTCCGTCAAAGGTTCAGCCGGTCTGGTGCTTTGGTGCTTCGTTGGGAGCGGCGTAACGGTGGCGGCGAAGTCGGTGCTGGCGGTGGTGGAGGTGCCACCGATGGCGGTGGTGGCGGTGCTGATGCTGGCCAGTCATTAGGGAACTCCGGGAGCGTGCAGAAGTCCTCTTCGTCCTCTTGTGTGGAAAAGGGGGTGGTCTGGTGGGGTCAATATTGGCGGTGTGGTGGGAGGTGGGGGGGGGGGGGCATTGGTGGGGGGGGGGGTGGTGTTGGGGTGGAACCTGACAGTGCCAGGTCCCTGAGTGAGACAGTATCTTGGTGGCAGTCGGGGAACTCAACGTAGGCATATTGAGGGTTGGCGTGGAGCAGGTGAACCCTGTCCACCAAGGGGTCCGCCTTGTGGAGTCGGACATGCCTACGGAGAAGGAACGGTCCTGGAGCAGTGAGCCATGTCGGGAGTGACACCCTTGGATGTGGACTTCCAGGGGAAGGTAAAAACACGTTCATGGGGTGTGTTATTAGTGTCGGTGCACAATAGTGGCCGGATGGCGTGCAGAGCATCAGGGAGGACCTCCTGCCAGCGAGAGGCTTGGAGGTTCCTGGACCGTAGGGCCAGCTGGACGGCCCTCCAAACCGTCCCATTCTCCCGTTCTACTTGCCCGTTTCCCCGGGGGCTTGTAGCTGGTTGTCCTGCTGGAGGCGGAGATTTAAAAAGCGCGGGAGCTGCGAGTCGGAGCGGAGATTTAAAAAGCGCGGGAGCTGCGAGTCGGAGTGGAGATTTAAACAGAGTGGGAGCTGCGAGTCGGAATGGAGATTTAAAAAGCGCGGGAGCTGCGAGTCGGAGCGGAGATTTAAAAAGAGCGAGAGCTGAGAGTCGGAGCGGAGATTTAAAAAGCGTGGGAGCGGAGAGTCGGAGCGGAGATTTAAAAAGAGCAGGAGCTAAGAGTTGGAGCGGAGATTTAAAAAGAGCAGGAGCTGAGAGTTGGAACGGAGATTTAAAAAGAGCGGGAGCTGCGAGTCGGAGCAGAGATTTAAAAAGAGCGGGAGCTGAGAGTCGGAGCAGAGACTTAAAAAGCACGGGAGCTGCGAGTCGGAGCAGAGATTTAAAAAGAGGGGGAGCTGCGAGTCGGAGCAGAGATTTAAAAAGCACGGGAGCTGCGAGTCGGAGCGGAGATTTAAAAAGCGCGGGAGCTGCGAGTCGGAGCAAAGATTTAAAAAGAGCGGGAGCTGCGAGTCGGAGCGGAGATTTAAAAAGCGCGGGAGCTGCGAGTCGGAGCGGAGATTTAAAAAGCGCGGGAGCTGCGAGTCGGAGCGGAGATTTAAAAAGCGCGGGAGCTGCGAGTCGGAGCGGAGATTTAAAAAGATCGCGGCCTAGTTTCGGGAGCCATTCGGAGGAGGAGGAGCAGCCTCTGTCAGGGAGAGAACCTGAGAACATCGAAGACCCTCAGGAGGTAAGAAGGTAAGTAAGTGATTTTTACTCATTTTTACTTTTATTACCTTTTCAAATTGTGTGTGTCGGGGGGAAACTGAAATGACATCACAGGAAAGCTGTGACCTGAGTGGCTGGTTGGGAATCTACACTAAATTAAAAAAATTAAGCATTCGTAACTAATTAAACATAATTACTTAATTATAATTTAGAGGGGTATCTAAGTCAGGGATCAGAGTACTATATTTAGCTTTCACATTCATAGTAGAAATCTAGTGCTAGGAAACAGATAGTTTACAGTAACTTTAAAAAAACATTTAAAAAAAAAACTTTTAATTTTAATTTACTAATTGATTGATGCACTGTCAGTTAGAGGGATGCAGTGCTCTGACTGTGAGATGTGTCAGGTCCGCGAGGCTTCCAGCGTCCCAGATGGCTTCATCTGCAGAAAGTGCACCCAACTAGAGCTCCTCACAGACCGCATGGTTCAGTTGGAGCAGCAGTTGGATGCACTTAGGAGCATGCAGGTGGCGGAAAGCATTATAGATAGCAGTTATATAAATGTGGTCACACCCAAGGTGCAGGCAGGGAAATGGGTGACCATCAGAATGGGCAGGCAGTCAGTGCAGGAATCCCCTGTGGTTGTCCCCCTCTCGAACAGGTATACCCCTTTGGATACTGTCGGGAGGGATAGCCTATAAGGGGAAAACAGCAGCAGCCAGAGCAGTGGCACCACGGCTGGCTCTGATGTTCAGCAGGGAGGGTCAAAGCGCAGAAGAGCAATAGTAATAGGGGACTCTATAGTCAGGGGCACAGATAGGCGCTTCTCTGGAAGTGAAAGAGACTCCAGGATGGTATGTTGCCTCCCTGGTGCCAGGGTCCAGGATGTATCTGAACGGGTAGAGGGCATCCTGAAGGGGGAGGGCAAACAGGCAGAGGTCGTTGTACATATTGGTACTAACGACATAGGCAGGAAGGGGCATGAGGTCCTGCAGCAGGAGTTCAGGGAGCTAGGCAGAAAGTTAAAAGACAGGGCCTCTAGGATTGTAATCTCGGGATTACTCCCAGTGAGGCTAGAAATAGGAAGATAGAGCAGCTAAACACGTGGCTAAACAGCTTGTGTAGGAGGGAGGGTTTCCGTTATCTGGACCACTGGGAGCTCTTCCAGGGCAGGTGTGACCTATATAAGAAGGACGGGTTGCATCTAAACTGGAGAGGCATAAATATCCTGGCCGCGAGGTTTGCTAGTGTCACACGGGAGGGTTTAAACTAGTATGGCAGGGGGGTGGGCACGGGAGCAATAGGTCAGAAGGTGAGAGCATTGAGGGAGAACTAGGGAATAGGGACAGTGTGGCTCTGAGGCAGAGCAGACAGGGAGAAGTTGCTGAACACAGCGGGTCTGGTAGCCTGAAGTGCATATGTTTTAATGCAAGAAGTATTACGGGTAAGGCAGATGAACTTAGAGCTTGGATTAGTACTTGGAACTATGATGTTGTTGCCATTACAGAGACCTGGTTGAGGGAAGGGCAAGATTGACAGCTAAATGTTCCAGGAGTTAGATGTTTCAGGCGGGATAGAGGGGGATGTAAAAGGGGTGGCGGAGTTGCGCTACTGGTTAGGGAGAATATCACAGCTGTACTACGGGAGGACACCTCAGAGGGCAGTGAGGCTATATGGGTAGAGATCAGGAATAAGAAGGGTGCAGTCACAATGTTGGGGGTTTACTACAGGCCTCCCAACAGCCAGTGGGAGATAGAGGAGCAGATAGGTAGACAGATTTTGGAAAAGAGTAAAAACAACAGGGTTGTGGTGATGGGAGACTTCAACTTCCCCAATATTGACTGGGACTCACTTAGTGCCAGGGGCTTAGACGGGGCAGAGTTTGTAAGGAGCATCCAGGAGGGCTTCTTAAAACAATATGTAGACAGTCCAACTAGGGAAGGGGCGGTACTGGACCTGTATGGGGCAATGAGCCCGGCCAGGTGGTAGACGTTTCAGTAGGGGAGCATTTCGGGAACAGTGACCAAAATTCAGTAAGTTTTAAAGTGCTGGTGGACAAGGATAAGAGTGGTCCTCGGATGAATGTGCTAAATGGGGGTAAGGCTAATTATAACAATATTAGGCGGGAACTGAAGAACCTAGATTGGGGGCGGATGTTTGAGGGCAAATCAACATCTGACATGTGGGAGGCTTTCAAGTGTCAGTTGAAAGGAATTCAGGACCGGCATGTTCCTGTGAGGAAGAAGGATAAATACGGCACTTTTCGGGAATCTTGGATAACGAGAGATATTGTAGGCCTCGTCAAAAAGAAAAAGGAGGCATTTGTCAGGTCGAAAAGGCTGGGAACAGACGAAGCCTGTGTGGAATATAAGGAAAGTAGGAAGAAACTTAAGCAAGGAGTCAGGAGGGCTAGAAGGGGCCAAGAAAAGTCATTGGCAAATAGGGTTAACGAAAATCCCAAGGCTTTTTACACGTACATAAAAAGCAAAGTATTCATTTAGTACCTCGCCCATTTCCTCTGGCTCCACACATAGATTCCCTTACCTATCCTTCAGTGGGCCAACCCTTTCCCTGAGTAGCCAGGGAAAGGGTTGGCCCACTGAAGGATAGGTAAGGGAATCTATGTGTGGAGCCAGAGGAAATGGGCGAGGTACTAAATGAATACTTTGCATCAGTATTCACCAAAGAGAAGGAATTGGTAGATGTTGAGTCTGGAGAAGGATGTGTAGATAGCCTGGGTCACATTGAGATCCAAAAAGACGAGGTGTTGGGCGTCTTAAAAAATATTAAGGTAGATAAGTCCCCAGCGCCTGATGGGATCTACTCCAGAATACTGAAGGAGGCTGGAGAGGAAATTGCTGAGGCTTTGACAGAAATCTTTGGATCCTCACTGTCTTCAGGTGATGGCCCGGAGGACTGGAGAATAGCCAATGTTGTTCCTCTGTTTAAGAAGGGTAGCAAGGATAATCCCGGGAACTACAGGCCGGTGAGCCTTACTTCAGTGGTAGGGAAATTACTGGAGAGAATTCTTCGAGACAGGATCTACTCCCATTTGGAAGCAAATGGACTTATTAGTGAGAGGCAGCATGGTTTTGTGAAGGGGAGGTTGTGTCTCACTAACTTGATAGAGTTTTTCGAGGAGGTCACAAAGATGATTGATGCAGGTAGGGCAGTGGATGTTATCTATATGGACTTCAGTAAGGCCTTTGACAAGGTCCCTCATGGTAGACTAGTACAAAAGGTGAAGTCACACGGGATCAGGGGTGAGCTGGCAAGGTGGATACAGAACTGGCTAGGTCATAGTAGGCAGAGAGTAGCAATGGAAGGATGCTTTTCTAATTGGAGGGCTGTGACCAGTGGTGTTCCGCAGGGATCAGCGCTGGGACCTTTGCTGTTTGTAGTATATATAAACGATTTGGAGGAAAATGTAACTGGTCTGATTAGTAAGTTTGCAGACGACACAAAGGTTGGTGGAATTGCGGATAGCGATGAGGACTGTCAGAGGATACAGCAGGATTTAGATTGTTTGGAGACTTGGGCGGAGAGATGGCAGATGGACTTTAATCCGGACAAATGTGAGGTAATGCATTTTGGAAGGTCTAATGCAGGTAGGGAATATACAGTGAATGGTAGAACCCTCAAGAGTATTGAAAGTCAGAGAGATCTAGGAGTACAGGTCCACAGGTCACTGAAAGGGGCAACACAGGTGGAGAAGGTAGTCAAGAAAGCATACGGCATGCTTGCCTTCATTGGCCAGGGCATTGAGTATAAGAATTGGCAAGTCATGTTGCAGATGTATAGAACCTGAGTTAGGCCACATTTGGAGTACAGTGTTCAATTCTGGTCGCCACACTACCAGAAGGATGTGGAGGCTTTAGAGAGGGTGCAGAAGAGATTTACCAGAATGATGCCTGGTATGGAGGGCATTAGCTATGAGGAGCGGTTGAATAAACTCTGTTTGTTCTCACTGGAACGATGGAGGTTGAGGGGCGACCTGATAGAGGTCTACAAAATTATGAGGGGCATAGACAGAGTGGATAGTCAGGGGCTTTTCCCCAGGGTAGAGGGATCAATTACGAGGGGGCATAGGTTTAAGGTGAGAGGGGCAAGGTTTAGAATAGATGTACGAGGCAAATTTTTTACACAAAGGCTAGTGGGTGCCTGGAACTCGCTGCCGGAGGAGGTGGTGGAAGCAGGGACGATAGTGACATTTAAGGGGCATCTTGACAAATACATGAATAGGATGGGAATAGAGGGATACGTACCCAGGAAGTGTAGAAGATTGTAGTTTAGTCGGGCAGCATGGTCGGCACGGGCCTGGAGGGCCGAAGGGCCTGTTCCTGTGCTGTACATTTCTTTGTTCTTTGTTCTTTGTTCTTGAGGCTATACCCCTGCTGAGCAGGAACTGATTCAGCTCATCGCTCATGAATGAGGATCCCCTGTCTCTGTGGATGTAGGTGGGGAAACCGAACAGAGCGAAGGTGGTGCTGAGGGCCTTGATGACGGTGGCAGACGTCATATTGGGGCATGGGATGACGAAGGGGAATCTGGAGTACTCATCGATCACACTGAGAATGTATGTGTTACGGTCGGTGGAGGGGAGGGGCCCTTTGAAATCCACGCTGAGGCGTTCAAAAGGGTGGGAAGCCTTCACCAGGCACGCACGGTCCGGCCGGTAGAAATGCGACTTGCACTCCGTACAGACATGGCAGTCCCTGGTGACTGTCCTTACTTCCTCGACGGAGTGGGGCAGATTGCGAGCTTTGACCAGATGGTGCAATCGAGTGACCCCCGGGTGACAAAGGCTGTCTTGTAGGGCCCGGAGTTGGTCCACTTGTGCGCTGGCACTTGTACCTCGGGAGAGGGCATCTGGGGGCCCTTTGAGTTTACCGGGGTGTGGTAGTATGTATTGGGGGTCATGTGGGACTGGAAGCCCTAATGTCATTGGCTGACAGATCCCGGGTCCTGGTTGGCCGTTGACCTCATACTCCGCCCTGAAGGCGAAGTATAAGAAGCCGGTGCCTTCCCCCGCATGCCAGTTTACTATCGGGCTGCTGGGGAACAGACACGCTTAATAAAGCCTCATCGACTTCACTCTGTTTGTCTCACGGAGTCTTTGTGCGCCACACGGGGCGATACAAGATCTCGTAATTATAGGTGGAGAGCTCGATTCTCCACCGCAAGATTTTATCATTTTTGATCTTGCCCCGCTGTGTGTTATTGAACATGACGGCTACCGACCGTTGGTCCGTAAGGAGAGGGAATCTCTTACCGGCCAGGTAATGCCTCCAATGTTGCACAGCTTCAACGATAGCTTGGGCCTCCTTTTCGACGGATGAGTGTCGAATTTCCGAGGCATGAAGGGTGCGGGAAAAGAATGCCACGGGTCTGCCTGCCTGGTTTAGAATGGCGGCAAGGGCGACGTCTGAATCGTCGCTTTCTACTTGGAGAGGCAGTGACTCGTCCACTGCACGCATCCCGGCCTTGGTGATGTCTGCTTTGATGCAGGCGAAAGCATGTTGTGCCTCGGCCGCCAGGGGGAATTGGGTGGACTGAATGAGTGGGCGGGACTTGTCCGCATAGTTTGGGACCCACTGAGCGTAGTAGGAAAAGAACCCCAGGCAGAGTTTGAGGGCCTTGGGGCAGTGGCGGAGGGGAAGTTCCATGAGGGGGCGCATGCGGTCGGGGTCGGGTCCGAGAAGTCCGTTTTGGACTATATAGCCGAGAATGGCTAACCGGGTCGTGCTGAACACACACTTCTCTTTGTTGTAGGTCAGGTTGAGAAGAGTGGCAGTGCGGAGGAATTTATCGAGGTTGGCATCGTGGTCCTGCTGGTCATGACCGCAGATGGTGACATTATCTAAGTACGGAAAGGTGGCCCGCAAACCGTACTGGTCGACCATTCAGTCCACCTCTCTTTGGAAGACCGAGACCCCATTTGTGACACCGAAAGGGACCCTAAGGAAGTGGTAGACGTGACCGTCCGCCTCGAAGGCCGTGTACGGATGGTCCGACTTCCGGATGGGGAGCTGGTGGTAGGCAGATTTTAGGTCAATTGTTGAGAAGACCCGGTCCTGCGCAATCTGATTGACCATATCAGATATGCGTGGGAGGGGGTACGCGTCGAGCTGCGTGTACCGATTGATGGTCTGGCTGTAGTCCACGACCATTCTGTGTTTCTCCCCAGTTTTAACCACTACCACTTGGGCTCTCCAGGGGCTGTTGCTGGCCTCGATAATACCCTCCTTAAGCAGCCGCTGGACTTCGGACCTGATGAAGGTCTTGTCCTGGGTGCTGTACCGTCTGCTCCTAGTGGCAATGGGCTTGCAATCCGCAATTAGATTGGCAAAAAGGGAGGGGGGATTGACCTTGAGGGTCGCGAGGCCGCAAACCGTAATGGGGGGTAAGGACCCGCCGAATTTGAGGGTGAGGCTCTGGAGGTTGCACTGGAAGTCCAGGCCCAACAGGAGTGCAGCACAGAGATTAGGAAGGACATAGAGGCGGAAGGTACTAAATTCTACAACCTGGACCGTGAGGGTGACTGGACAAAAGCCTTGGATCGGGACGGAGTGGGATCCGTAGGCTAGGGAGATCCTTTGATTGGAAGGGTGGACCGCGAGGGAGCAGCACCTTACCGTATCTGGGTGAACGAAGCTTTCGGTTCTCCCGGAGTTCAGCAGGCACGAGGTCGCGTGGCCGTTGATTTTAACCGCCATCGACGCGGTGGCCAGGTTGTGCGGGCGACATTGGTCCAGCGTCTTTGAAGCGAGCTGCGGGTAGCCATCGGATGCTTCGGGTGGCGAGCGTGTGCGGTTCCGATGTCGGGATGTCCGGAGACCCTGTGGGGGACAAGATGGCGGCGCCCATGGGGCGCACGTGGCCGAAGGGGGACAAGATGGCGCCGCCCATTGGTCGCACATGGACCCGGGAGGAGAAGATGGCGGCTCCCATTGTGCGTCTGGCGTGGGGGAGGGGACGATAGCGGGCGCGATTGCAGCGACTGCGCGGGCCTGGCACACCGCCGCGAAGTGGCCCTTTTTACTGCAGGCTTTACA
Source organism: Scyliorhinus torazame (assembly GCF_047496885.1). Lineage (NCBI taxonomy): Eukaryota > Metazoa > Chordata > Chondrichthyes > Carcharhiniformes > Scyliorhinidae > Scyliorhinus > Scyliorhinus torazame. The sequence continues at coordinate 81,533,282 of NC_092719.1, forward strand.
AACTACATTGCGGGCCGGGCAGTATTGGTGGGGGTGCCTCTGCTGACCGCAGAAGTAGCAGCAGGGACCCCCGGGGTGCGCGGATCGGCGTGCGGCCCAGGCGTATTGGGAAGGCAGGGCCCCGGCTGAGGAGGTCGTCAGCGGGGTCCAGGAGGCGTAGGAAGGAGTAGAAGGGTGGGCAGCACGGCAGGAGGGGTACGATTGTACGTTACAGGGTGCGACCGTCATGGAGAGCGGCAAGATTTTCGTCTCCGCCAGTTCGAGCGTGGCCCCTTCCAGTAATCGTTCTCGGATGCGGTCCGACGCAATCCCCGTCACGAAGGCATCGCGCATGAGGAGATTCGCGTGTTCGGCAGCCGTGACGGCCTGACAGTCACAGTCCCGGACGAGTGGAATTAGGGCCCGCCAGAAGTCTTCGATGGACTCACCAGGTAGTTGCGAGCGGGTGGCGAGTACATGCCTGGCGAAGAACGTGTTCGCCTTCTGCACGTAGGAGTTCCATTGTTTTTGTGTAATTCGTGGCGTCTTGGATCAACGGGAACACGCTGAAGCTCAGTCTAGAGTACAGGACGTTTATCTTCTGAGGCTCTGTAGGCTCGGGGTCCGCCGCGTTGATGTAGGCCTCGAAACATGCTAGCCAGTGAGTAAAGTCTTTTCTGGCGTCGGGCGAGTGCGGATCCAGCTGCAGGCGATCGGGCTTAATTCTGATCTCCATTCTGTGGAAAATCTGACTGTAATAAATTGATGCTCGATCAATTGCACAAAGCCTAAAGTTGGGTACAACTGTGGCTTTATTACAGTCAGATGTGTGGCCTCCTGCTGCAGCTGGCGAAATGGCAGGGCACTGGAGGTAATGCATATTTATACAGTTGTCCCTGGGCGGAGCCAGCCGGCAGGAGCTACCGGCGAACCTGTAGTGCAGGTCCTAGCTTACATCTCCTATTACAGTGATTCACCACAATGTGGAAGACTTCTGGCGTGCCCTGCTTGCCCTGGTGAGAGACTGTGACTGCCAGGCCATTTCGGCCATTGAACATTTGAACCTGCTAATGAGAGACGCGTTCGTTACGGGCATAGGGTCTGACTACATCCGCCAGCACCTCTTAGAAGGGGCCATGCTTGACCTCGCGGCGACCAAGAAACAAGCACTCTTGCTCACAGTCGCCTCACGCAACGTACAGGCTTATGCCCCCGACCGCACGGCCCAACCCCCTGTGCATCGTGGACCCCGCCAGCGGCCACCCCATCGTGGACCCCATCAGCGACCGCCCCCCGCCAACCCCATGCCTGCGCCGCGCGGCAGCCAATCAACCGCGGGGAACCCAAGTGCTACTTCTGCGGACAGACAAAACACCCCCGGCAGTGCTGCCCGGCGCGGAGGGCGCTCTGCAAGGCCTGTCGCAAGAAGGGACATTTTGCTGCAGTGTGCCAGGCCCGCTCAATCGCCGCTACTGTCCCGGCACCCACCACGTGCGGCCAGTGGGCACTGCATCTTCCTCGCCTCAGACCACGTGCGGCCCGTGGGCGCCGCCATCTTGCTCCCCTCACAACACGTGCAGCCTGTGGGCGCCGCCATCTTGCTCCACTTTCAACACGTGCGGCCTGTGGCCGCCGCCATCCTGCTTGCCTCAGAACCAATGGGCACCGCCATCGTGCCTGCCCCAGGACACGTGTGGCTGGTGGGCGCTGCCATCGTACCTGCCTCAGGACCCCTGCCCGTCGGGCACCTCATCGGGCCGCTCATCGACTACAACCGCCGCCGACCAGCCGCGTCTCGCCTCGGTCACAATCGACCAGTCTCGATCGCACGACCTCGCGACCGCTTCGACAAAGGTGAAGGTCGACAGGCACGAGATATCCTGCCTTCTGGACTCCGGGAGCACAGAGAGCTTCATCCACCCCGATACGGTAAGGCGCTGCTCCCTCGCGGTACACCCCACTAACCAAAGAATCTCCCTGGCCTCCGGAGCCCACTCCGTGGCGAATCGGGGGGTACTGCATCGCCACCTTCACCGTCCAGAGTTCAGCGGCTTCCGGCTCTACGTCCTCCCCAACCTCAGCGCTGCCTTGCTACTGGGCCTGGACTTCCAGTGCAACCTCCAGAGCCTAACCCTGAAATTTGGCGGGCCCCTACCACCCCTTATTTGCGGCCTCGCCTTCCCTGTTTGCAAACTTCACCCCGGATTGCAAACCTGTCGCTACCAGGAGCAGACGGTACAGTGCCCAGGACAGGACCTTCATCAGGTCTGAGGTCCAGTGTCTGCTGCGGGAAGGTATCATCGAGGCCAGCAACAGCCCCTGGAGAGCCCAAGTGGTAGTGGTGAAAACCGAGGAGAAAAACAGGATGGTCATTGACTACAATCAGATCATCAATTGGTACACGCAGCTCGACGGGTACCCTTTCCCACACATATCTAATATGGTCAATCAGATTGCACAGTACCGGGTCTTCTCGACAGTGGACCTGAAACCTGCCTACCACCAGCTCCCCATCCATAAGGAGGACTGCCCATACACTGCGTTTGAAGCAGACGGCCGCCTTTACCATTTCCTTAGGGTTCCCTTCGGCGTCTCCAACGGTGTCTCGGTCTTCCAACGGGGGATGGACCGAATGGTTGACCGGTACAGGCTGCGGGCCACTTTCCCGTACCTGGACAACGTCACCATCTGCGGCCATGACCAGCAGGACCACGATGCTAACCTTTCCAAATTTCTCCACACCGCCACACTCCTCAACCTAATTTACAACAAGGAGATGTGTGTGTTCAGCATGAACCGATTAGCCTGCCCCAAGGCCCTCAAACGATGCCTGGGGTTCTTTTCGTATTACGCCCAGTGGATCCCAATCTATGCGGACAAGGCTCGCCCACTCAATCAATCCACCGCTTTCCCACTGACGGCCGAGGCTCACCAGGCCTTCAACCGTATCAAGGCCGACATCGCCAAGGCCGCAATGCGCGCAGTCGACGAGACGCTCCCCTTCCATGTCGAGAGTGATGCATCAGACGTCGCTCTGGCCGCCATCCTCAACCAGGCAGGCAGGTCCATGGTATTCTTTTCCCGCACCCTCCATGCCTCCAAAATTCGGCACTCCTCCGTCGAAAAGGAGGACCAAGCGATCATTGGAGCTGTGCGACATTGGAGGCATTACCTGGCCGGCAGGAGATTCACTCTCCTCACTGACCAACGGTCGGTTGCCTTCATGTTTAACAACACACAGTGGGGTAAGATAAAATCTTGAGGTGGAGGATCGAGCTCTCCACCTACAATTACGAGATTTTGTATCGCCCCAGTAAGGTCAACGAGCCCCCGATGCCCTGTCCCGAGGTACATGTGCCAGCGCACAAGTGGACCGACTCCGGACCCTGCACGACGATCTCTGTCACCCGGGAGTCACCCGCTTTTACCACTTTATTAAGGCCCGCATTCTGCCCTACTCCATCGAGGAAGTCAGGGCTATCACCAGAGACTGTCAGGTCTGCGCGGAGTGTAAACCGCACTTCTACCGGCCAGGCCGTGCGTGCCTGGTGAAGGCTTCACGTCCCTTTGAACGCCTCAGCGTGGACGTCAAAGGGCCCCTCCCCTCCACCGAATGCAGCACGTATAATGTGGTCGACGAGTATTCCCGATTCCCCTTCGCCGTTCCATGCCCCGATATGTCGTCTGCCACCGTCATCAAATCCCTCAACACCATCTTATCTCTGTTCAGTTTCCCCGCCTACGTCCACAGCGACCGGGGATCCTCATTTACGAGCGAGGAGCTGCGCCAGTACCTGCTCAACAGGGGCATTGCCTCGAGCAGGACGACCAGCTGCAACCCCGCGGAAACGGGCAGATGGAGCGGGAGAATGGGATGGTCTGGAAGGCCATCCAGCCGGCTCTGTGGTCCAAAAATCTCCCGGCCTCCCGCTGGCAGGAGGTCCTCCCCAACGCACTTCACTCCATTCGGTCGCTCCTGTGCACCGCGACCAACGAAACCCCCCATGAACGTCTCTTTGCCTTCCCTAGGAAGTCCACCTCCGGGGTTTCGCTCCCAACGTGACTGGCAGCTCCAGGACCCGTTCTTCTCCGCAAGCACGTGCGGTTCCACAAGGCGGACCCATTGGCTGAGAGGGTACAGCTACTCCGTGCGAACCCGCAGTACGCCTATGTAGCCAAGACACAGTCTCATTCAAGGATCTGGCACCAGCTGGGTCCCCACACACCACCACCCCCTGCCCCGGCGCCACCCTCCCCTACCTCGGCGCACCCCACCGCAACCCCCGCTGCAGGACCGTCCTCCCCTTGCTCCCACCCGGGGATGAAGAGGATGTCGACACGCTCCCGGAGTCACCGAAGACCAAGCCGACGCCTGAGTCGCCACCAGCACTGCGGCGCTCTCAACGACAGATCAAGGCGCCGATCGTCTAAATTTGTAACCTTCTCTGTAATTTTAAAACCAATCTGTATGTATATAGTTTTCCACCATCCCCGGCTGGACTCATTTTTAACGGGGTGAATGTGGTAGTCACCACTGTTGTATTATATTGTATATATGGGTATTACGGTAAGGCCCCTGTACTACAGGTACGGGGGTAGATCCCTGCCTGCTGGCTCCACCCAGTAGGCGGAGTATAAATGTGTGTGCTTCCGAACAGCAGCCATTTCGTAAGCTGCTATAGGAGGCCACACATCTCTGTGTAATAAAGCCTCGATTACTCTCTACTCTTGTCTCGTCGTAATTGATAGTGCATCAGTGTCCGATTCACCAGGGTTGAGATTGGCACTCGAGAGGCTGACAAGTTGCAGCCGCATAAAAGCACTTCACTCCCCACGCAGACTCATCTCAGCCAACAAGATAGCAGCCCGAAGAGTGGCACAGTGGTTCGCAGATATGGAGCTTGAGACCCCGATGGCGCCATGGGGGTGAGGTGGGGCACCCTGTTCCCCAGGGTGGCACCCACTGCCGTACACTGCGCCTGGGTGCAGGTGACAGGGGCCGTGGGCACAACCTCCAGGGCTGTCCAGCAGTGACGCAAGAAGCTGCATGACTTCAGGGCGGCCAGGGTGCGGAGTAAATACCGTGCCCCTGGCATCAAACTACCCCCTCCTCCCTCCCCAGTCCACACACCTGTAACCCTCGACCAAACCCCACCCGCCAACAGTCTGCTCGCACCCCACCCTACACCGCATGCCAGCACCCATACCGCCCACCATGGCCGGGTGCCCTGCGTCACAAAAGCAACTAGCTGCCCTCCTCCTGTGCTGCCCGCATAGGACTGCCAAACACTGTGCGTTTTCTGCCCCCCCGCCCAGGAGAAGGCAGCACACGACTGCAGGGAGAAGAAAGCAGGAAGATCTGCAGCCCCTCACCTTTGCGGAGCAGCGGGCACTGGACCCGATCGGTGGGCCTGGGGAGAGGGCTGTTGCCGAGGGGGAGGCCGGCATCGAGGAACCAAGTGAGCCCCCGCTGAAGTGTGGTGTCCCTATGGCAAGCATGCACAACCCTCACACCTCCCCCAAAACATCTCACCTCCCCCACACCACCCCAACCCTAAACGCCAGCCCGGATCACCAGTCCGGGGATGACACCGACTTTCCTTCACAGCTGTCTCCAACACCCTCTACCAACCCAGAGACAATCACCTCGGTTGAGCTCTTCAGTGTAGAAGCTCCTGGGTCACTATCTGGTGCACACATACAATGGTATATTAGGTGGCGGTGGGAACCCCTGAGGGGGTGTTTGGTTGGAGGGTAGCCCAACCCAGGGACTAGCTGCCATCCAGACGAGACGGGTCTCAGGCTTCTGGAAACGGCGGTCCCATCGATGTTGGAGATGCAGATACACAGCCAGGGACTACATGAGAGGTTGGCAGCAGCCATCCAGCGCCCGCAGGTGCGGGAGGCGTCCAGCCACCTGAAGGGGCAGGAGGCGGTGCCGACCATGCATGCCACCCAGACCAACACCGCAGGGGGGGGGGGGTTGTCCACTGAGAAGTATTTGTAGCCAAGGTATCATCCATCGGTCAGGATGTCCAAGGCCTGGGGCACAGTATGCGGGCGGTGGCTGAAGCACAATACGGGGCTGCCCTGTCATGGGCAGCTATGTACCAGGGCCACCTAAACATTGCAGCAGCGCTCCATACCTTGGTCCAGTCACAACGGGTCATGACCGCGGGCGTCGATGGCATTGCGCGGGCGCTGGCTGAGCTGAGCCAGTCACAGAGGGACCTGGCTCAGTCACTAAGTGACATGACACAGTCCCTGTGCTTAATGGCTGCGAGCATTGAGAACCTGGCGTAGACACAAGTGGATCCAGGACTGGCAGCGCCAGGTGGCAGAAGAGCCCCTGGAGTTTGCTCCGGTCACACTCTGTCACAAGGAGTATCCCGGGGCCTATTGGGTACCCCAAGAGAGGAGGAGGTGATGAGGCTCGTGCAGGTGACCCCTGCAGGGAAGGTCCTGGAACACCACAGTGCCTCAGAGTCCCTTACTCCTGTCCCTGGCGCACCGATGGGCAGCTGGTGGAACAGGATGGCATCATGCCACCTTGGACAACCGAGAGACTGCCAGGCCTCAGAGGACGGTTGCCAAAGGGGACCCAGATCACAGGGCGGGAATCACAACAAACCGTCTCCACCCCGGTGTACCGTCTGGGGATCCACCTAGAATGTTGCATTCGGGCCCGTAAGGCCAGAAAGTTAGACACCAGTAAAGTTGGCACGGATGCAGCACACAGGATAGCGTTAGGGGTTAGGGATGAGGAGGAGTTCACCCTGCCCAGGACATCGGCCCACAGGCCCTCATCCAGCTCCTCGCCCAGCTCCTCCTCCCACTTGCCCTTCAACTCCTCCACTGAGGCTTCTTCCACCTCCTGCAGCTCCTGATATATGTCCGACACCTTCCCCTCCCCTCCCAGACGCCAGACACCACCCTGTCCTGGATCCTACGCGGGGGCAGCACCGGAAGTATCTCCACCTGTTTTCTAAGAAAGACACGAACCTGGAGGTACCTGAACGCATTCCCCGGGGGCAGGTCGAACTTCTCCTCCAGCGCCTGCATGCTAGGGAAAGTCCCGTCTATAAACAGGTCCCCCATCCTCATAATGCCTGCTCTATACCAGCCTTGCTATCCCCCATCCAACCTACCCGGAGCAAATCTGTGGTTATTCCGTATTGGGGTCCACACCGAGGCCCCCTCCTCTCCCCTGTGTCTCCTCCACTGCCCCCAGATCCTCAGTGCCACCGTCACCACCGGACTAGTGGTGTATCGCGCCGGCGAGAATGGCAGTGGAGCCGTGACTAGTGCCCCTAGACTGGTGCCTCTACACGACGCCGCCTCCAACGCCTCCATCATCCATTTCCTGATCATGGCCACATTGGCCGCCCAGTAATAACCGCAGAAGTTCGGCAGAGCTTCCACTAGCCGGGTTAAGTTGAGCCTGTGCAGGGCATCCCAGTTCCTGGCCACTTGTATCCCCAAGTACCGAAAGCTCCTCTCCAATATCTTGAGTGGGAGCTCCCTCAGTCTCTCCTCCTGGCCCCTACCGTAGACCACGAACAGCTCACTCTTCCCCACGTTTAACTTATACCCTGAGAACCTCCCGAAGTCCCCCAGGATCTGCATGACCTCCCCCATCCCCTCTAACGGGTCCGAAATATACAACAGCAGGTCATCCGCGTAGAGGGAGACCCGGTGCTCCTCCCCTCCGCGCACCAGTTCCCTCCAATCCCCTGAAGTCCTGAGCGCAATGGCCAACGGCTCGATTGCCAGGGCAAACAGCAACGGGGACCGTGGACACCCCTGAATCGTCCCCCGGTGCTGCCTGAAATATTCCGACCTTAGCCGGTTTGTGGACACACTCACACACTCACTACAGGGGCCTAATACAGCAGCTTGACCCACCCTATAAATCCCTCCCCAAATCCAAACCTGTCTAGCGCCTCCCACAAATACTCCCACTCCACCCTGTCAGGAGTCTCCTCACATTCGTGTTCAGCTGCCTGCCCTTAACAAAATCCGTCTGGTCATCCCCAATCACTCCCGGGACACAGTTCTCTATTCTGGTGGCCAGAATTTTTGCCAACAGCTTGGCATCCACGTTCAGGAGCGATATCGGCCTGTAGGACCCACACTGAAGCGGATCCTTCTCCTTCTTCAGGATATCAATGCCTGTGACATTGTCGGAGGGAGGATCCCTTTCTCCTTTGCCTCATTGAAGGTTCTCATCAGGAGCGGGCTCAACAGCCCCGAGAACGTCTTATAAAATTCTAAGGGGAAGCCGTCCGGGCCCGGGGCCTTGCCCGTCTGCATGCCTGCCAGTCCCCTGACTACCTCCTCCAACCCAATCGGGGCCCCCAGTCCCTCCACCCGCTCTGCGTCCACCCTTGGGAACGTCAACCGGTCCATGAACCGCCTCATCCCTCCCCCTCCCCTGGGGGTTCTGACTTGTATAACTTCCCGTAGAACTCCCTGAAGACTTCATTAACCCTCTCTGGGCTCAGCACCATGTTGCCTTCCCTATCCCGCCCTCTCCCAATCTCTCTGGCTGCCTCCCTCCTGCACAGCTGGTGCGCCAGCATCCTACTCGCCTTCTCCCCAAACTTATAAACTGCCCCCTTCGCTTTCCTCAGCTGCGCCTCCCCCTCCCCATGGACATCAGGTCAAACTCCGCCTGTAATTTCCGGCGCTCGTTCAACAGCCCCCCCTCTGGGGCCTCCGCGTACCTCCTGTCTACCCTGAATATCTCTCCCACCAGTCTCGCCCTCTCCACCCTCTCCTTCTCTCTATGGGACCAAATGGAGATTAACTCTCCCCTAATGACCGCCTTCAGAGCCTCCCAAACCACTGCCACCGTCACCTCTCCTGTGTCATTCGCTCCCACATATTTCTCAATACTCCTCCTTATCCGCCCGCACACGTCTTCGTCCGCCAGCAGCCCCACATCCAGTCGCCAGAGAGGGCGCTGACCCCGTTCCGCCCCCAGTCGCAGGTCCACCCAGTGTGGGGCATGGTCCGAGACCGCAATGGCTGATTCTACCCCCTTCACCCTTGGCATTAATGCCCTACTCAACACAAAGAAGTCTATTCGTGAATAGACTTTATGGACATGGGAGAAAAAGGAAAACTCCTTCGACCTTGGCCGCGTAAACCTCCAGGGGTCCACTCCCCCCATCTGGCCCATGAACTCCCACAAGGCCCTGTCCGCCGCGGACTTCTTTCCCGTTCTGGACTTGGAACGATCCAAGCTCGGATCCAAGACCGTATTAAAGTCCCCTCCCATAATCAGGTGACTTATCCCCAAGTCCGGGATCCTACCCAACACGCGCCTCACAAAGTCCGCATCGTCCCAGTTCGGGGCATATACATTCACGAACACCACCCGGGCCCCCTGCAGCTTGCCACTCACCATTATATACCTGCCCCCCCTTATCCGCCACGATGCTCCCCGCCTCAAATGCCACTCGTTTACTGACCAAAATAGCCACTCCTCTGATCTTTGAGTCTAACCCCGAGTGAAATACCTGTCCCACCCATTCTTTCCTCAGCCTCGTCTGGTCCGCGAGCTTTAAGTGCGTCTCTTGCAACATGGCCACGTCCGACTTCAACCCCTTTAAATGCGAGAACACGCGGGACCGCTTGACCAGCCCATTCAGGCCCCTCACGTTCCACGTGATCAGCCTGGTCGGGGGGGGGGGGGGTAACCCCCCCCCCCCCCCCCCCCCCATCCCGCCGACTAAACATCTCTCTTTTTCGGCCAACCGCGTGCCCCCGCCTCCCTCCTCCAGCTCTCCCCCCGGCAGCCCCCTCGCCCGACTCTCCATCCATACCCTTCACCTGGCTCCCCTTCAGTCAGCAAAGCAGCACCCCAACAACCCCCCCCCCAAACCCCCGCACCCACCCCCCACACCCCCGCCAAGCATCCGCTTAGCTCTGGTTTTCCCCCCATTGTGCTTCCGTGAGTCAGCTCACCCATGCTGACCCCGGCCACTCCCGCCTCTATATACTAACCCTTAACTTGTTGCCTCCTTTGGGCTGCCCTCCCCCCCCTCCCCCACAGGGTAGAGGGCCAAGCGCCATCTGGGACCTCCCCGTGCGTCGGACAGCCCGTCCCGGGCGTTTCCCACCCCCTAGCACCGAACACCTGGAAAACAAAACACCTGGAAAACAAGCAAAACAAACAACAGAACCCCCAACCAAACTAGAGCAGACATGCCCATAAACTTATGCTTTACCCGCCGTCCTCCCCTCGATCCCTCCCCACCCGCACATTTCACCCCCATACAGCAGTCCCTTAGTTCAGGTCCAGCTCCTCCTGCCTGATGAATGACCACGCCTTGTCTGGGGTATCAAAATAGTGGTGCCTGTCCTGATACGTTACCCACAGTCTCGCCGGGTGCAGGAGCCCAAACTTCACCCCTTTACCGTGGAGGACCGCCTTCGCCCGGTTAAAACCTGCACGCTTCCTCGCCAGCTCAGCTCCCAGGTCTTGGAAATTCGGATCTCACCATTCTCCCACTTACTGCTCCGCTCTTTCTTCGCCCACCGCAGGACTCGCCCCCGGTCTGCCAAGTGCTGAAACCGTATCACCATTGCCCTCGGTGGCTCGCTTACCCTCAGCTTTCTGGCGAGAACCCTGTGCGCCCCATCCAGCTCCAAGGGCCGTGGGAAGGCCCCCGCGCCCATCAGCGTCCCCAACATTGTGGCCACGTACGTGCTCATGTCCGCCCCCTCCGCCCCTTCGGGAAGGCCCAGAATCCACAGATTATGACTCCGAGACCTGCACTCAAGGTCATCCAGCCTCTCCTGCCATCTCTTATGGAGCGCCTCGTGCGCCTCCACTTTCACCACCAGGCCCAGGATCCCGTCCTCGTTCTCCGCCACCTTCCTCCTCACCTCCTTGATCTCCTTCTCCTGCGCCTTCTGGGTCACCACAAATCTCCATGGAGGCCAGCATCTCCGTTTTCAGCTCCATGAAGCAGTTTTTCAGGAGCTCCTGCTGTTCTCTGGCCCATTGGGCCCACACCTCCCGATCCTCTCCGGCCGCCATTTTGTCCATCCAGACCTTCTCGACCTTCTTCCCCGGGGTCGCGCGTCTGCCGGCTCCACTCCTGATCCTCTCCATCCACCAGCAGGGGGGGGGGGCTCTCCCACGTCTGTTCCCACGCCTGTCCCTCCTGTTAACTGCTGCCGCCGCTCCTATTAGCGGCCCAAAACACCGATCCCGGCGGGAGCTGCCGTTCGCGTGACCTAGCAGGTCATGGCTGCTACCGGAAGTCCTGTACTAATTAGACTTTAAAAGAACGAGAGTGATGTGTTCTGGATCACATACAGGTCACCAACACTTGAAATAGTGCAACACTATTTTATTGAATCATTAATTGTTTAACATACTCAGACTGTGGGTTAATACGATACTAGCTTTAACTAAAGACCTTTGCCTTGTCCTAACCAGTTGATGCACTCAGCACATGGTGAATGTCTGTGTTGCAGGCTGTGAGCTCTGTGCTCCTAGCTGGCTGCTACTCGAATGAGCGGGAACTCTGATGCCCCCTGTCTTTATAGTGCGTGTGCTCTCACTGGTGATTGGCTGCGGTGTTGTGTGTGTTGATTGGTCCCACTGTGAGTCCATCAGTGTGTGTCTGCACCATGATATACTGGTGTATATTATGACAGAGAGGTGATTTTTTTTTTTGAAACCATAAGTTTCTGAGGGGGTTTGACAGGGTAGAGGATGTTTCACTACATGGGGTAATTTGGAACCTGGGGGCACATTTTCAGAATAAGGTGTCTTCCATTTAAGACAAATGAGGAGGAATTGCTTCTCAGTTGTTCATTAATCTTTTAAATGTTTCAATAGAGAGGTGTGGCGGAATTGAGTCAACAAATATAATCAAGGATGCGTTAGATAGACTTATTTGATCTACAAAGGAGGGTTACGGGGGACAGGTAGGAAAATGGAGTTGAGGGCACAATCAGACCAGTCATGATCTTATTGAATGGCAGATCCAGCTTGAAGGATGAATGGCCTACTCCAACTCATATTACTTATGCTCTTGTGGCACACCCATTCTCTGCTTCAGATGGGAGAGACTAGGGTTGAGATCCTCCAAGCCCGCGCCGGGTCGGAGAATCGCCGGGGGGGTGCGAGAATCCTGCCGCGCCGCTCTGATGCCGGGCTGCCGATTTTCCAGTGACCGGAGAATCGGCGGAAATTGCGCCCGGGCGGTTCGGGGGCCGATGAAAGCGGCCCCCTCGGCGAGTGCCCGCCGAGTTCCGCCTAGTCCCGCCGGCGTGGTTTACATCTGGTCCCACCCGGCGGGACCTCGGCGTTCTGGCTGTGGGGGCCGTCCTGGTTGGGGGGGAGGGTGGCGGGTGGATCCGACTCCAGGGGGGGCCGCCATGGTGGCCAGGCCCGCGATTGGAGGCTACCAATCGGCGGGTGCGCTCATTCCGAGGGGGGGGCTATGTTTCTCCACGCCGGTCCCTTGTAGGGCTCCGCCATGTTGCGCAGGGGCTGGTGTGGAGACAGCAACCATGCGCATGTGCCGGCACGGAGACGGCCCTGGCGCGCATGCGCGGACCCGCGCCGTGTAGGGCTGGCTTTCGGCGCCGGAGCCGCGCACAGCACTCCGGCGCCGTTCTAGCCCCCGAAGAAGAGGAGAATTACTGGGCCTGGAGGCCTGTTGACGCCGGCGTCGCTCGCGTCGGTTTTGATGTCGGCGTCAACACTTGGTCGCGATATCGGTGAATCCCAACTTAGAGCTTTGAGAATTGCTGCAGCGTGGATAGTACAGAGTGAAGCCACAATGCGTCAGTAGTGGAAAGTGTGTTTAAAGAAATGTTTTATCAATATCGCAGAACCTTTAGTGCACAACTTTAATGATCATTTATGTATCAGTTTGAAGAAGCGTCTCTGAGCTGCCTACAGGTTTATAAGTAAGATTATGCAGGTTCGCTTCTGTGAGCTATGTTATTTAAACTCATCAATAACGATTTTCTCATTGGAAATTTGCAAAAATGGGGTAAGCAATTGGAAGTATATTGTGCTGTAGTGGTCAGAGCAATTGACTAAAAACCAAAGGTTGTGAATTCCCAATCCCATCTTGGTATGAAAGTGGTATGAAATTCAATTCAGTTGATTATGCAATAACCAGGTATTGAACTGTGGAAGGAACCTGTCACCCTTTGATTTGATTTGATTTATTATTGTCACATGTATTATACAGTGAAAGGTATTGTTTTTTGCATGCTGTACAAACAATGCATACCGTACATAGGGAAAGAAGGAGAGACTGCAGAATATAATGTTAAAGTTATAGCAAGGTGTAGAGAAAAGATCAACTTAATACGAGGTAGGTCCATTCAAAAGTCTGATGGCAGCAGGGAAGAAGCTGTTCTTGAGTCGGTTGGTACGTGACCTCAAACTTTGGTGTCATTTTCCTGACGGAAAAAGGTGGAAGAGAGTGTGTCCGGGGTGCGTGGGGTCCTTAATTAGGCTGGCTGCCTTTCCGAGGCAGCGGGAAATGTAGATCGAGTCAATGGATGGGAGGCTGGTTTGCGTGATGGATTGAGCTACATTCACAACCTTTTGTTGTTTCCTGCGGTCTTGGGCAGGGCAGGAACCATACCAAGCTGTGATACAACCAGAAAGAATGCTTTCTATGGCGCATCTGAAGAAGTTGGTGAGAGTCGTAGGTGACATGCCAAACTTCCTTAGTCTTCTGAGAAAGTAGAGTCGTTGGTGAGCTTTCTTAACTATAGTGTCGGCATGGGGGGTACCAGGACAGGCTGTTGTTGATCTGTACACCTAAAAACCTGAAGCTCTCGACCGTTCGTACTTCATTCCTATTAATGTAGACAGGGGCATGTTCTCCACTACGCTTCCTGAAGTCGATGACAATCTCCTTCGTTTTCTTGACATTGAGGGAGAGATTATTGTCGTCACACCAGTTCACTTCACCTGCTTTGACCCGTGTACCCCCAATCACTAATGGCAGAACTTTGATCCTGTGTTAGCTTTAAGCTTAAATGGCAACGTGAGCTCAAAATACACAAGAGTCGGAAAACGAGATTTTAGCTGGGGACAATTCCCCAGTCCCTGCGGTGCCCACTGGGCCCGGAAAGGTTTCACACTGCCGGTAGACACTGCATGCTCCCTCTCTCGGGAATGTAGCCGTGGTAGAGGGGCTGAGAGTCAGGTTGGATAACCCCCTCAATAAAGGTCTTAAACTAGACATAACTGGCGTCATGCTGGCATCCCTTTGGCCAGTGTAGAGGCAGAACCCGTGTCCTTTTGCCAGTGTGGGGGTATGCCCATTAAGTCAGTCGACCCCGGCAAAATTCTCTCCGTGTTTCTCACTGAAACTGATACGTGCCAGAATATTGGAACATTCTGCTCTATGGCTGCCAGCGGGATCTTCTGGTCCTTCCGGCAGCAGGGGATGCATATAACGGGCAACCCTATTGACAGCGGCGGGAGCTGAAGGTCCTGCTGCCAACCAATGGCGAACCGCCTCTGCTGCCGCAAAACACGCTGTGGGTTATGGAAAATCTCGCCATATAAGGAAATTTTAACTAGGAAATGGGATTAGAGTGGGTGGGGCTTGTAAGCAGCACCAACTGCCCCACCCATCCCAATGTTGCCCAGCTGACTTCAATTTTCCCTGCACTGTGAGCCTGAACTATTTGCTGTGGGTGAGCTGCTGACCCAGATTAGATAGGCAGCTGTGGGCATGAGCTGGAATCCAGGTGACAAGAAGCCAGGTGGGTCTCAGTGAGGAGGATTTGGGCGAGCCTCTGGGGAATTGGTGAGTGAAACCTGGGACACTTTTCTTGTCGGACCCAGAGGAGCGCACAACACCACAAGGAAAGTTTAAAAAAAGTGGTCGGGCCATTTCATCTTTTCATCAATTCATGACCTCCACTTAACAACCTCCTCCAGGTGTACTCTCTGAACCAAATTATCCATGCCGCAAACTGCATCACTCTTCCAACACAACCACCTCCACCCCATCCTTTAACATGTATTAATCTCACACCTATCCTCGAAAATCTCCCGAAAACCTTTTGTTTCCCTCAGGTTGGGCCTTACGCCCTCCCCCTCCTAATATTTTCTTAGCTGACTCCGTGCCCACTTCCATTCACCAATGGAATATTTGTTTCCAATAAACTAACAAAGCTTTTGAAAGTTGATTGTAATCCAATCTAAGAAAATGGGAGTGGGGTGTATTTATATAGTACCTTTAACATGGTGAAAACATCCGAACCCAATGCACAGGAATGTCAGCAGACAACCTTTCACTCCAAGCCACATAAAGAGATGCTACAGTTAAACGTTTGGTGAAAATGCACAGAAATATAGAAAATAGGAGCAGAAAGAGGCCATCCAAGCCTGCTCCACCATGCAATATGATCATGGTTGATCCTCTATTTCAAAACTATATTCCCGCTCCCTCCCTCTACCTCTTGATGCCTTCGAGTCTTTGGAGTAGATTTCTGGTCCCGCCTGGTATGGGAATTGTCACGGGCGGCATGGAAAACTTGGCAGCCTGTTTAAAGGTCCGTTTACCTCGGGTTGGAATTTCTGGTCTCGGGACGAGTGTAACTGGAAAATATATTAAATATATTAAATGAAGTTCAAACACTCTACTGAGCTACAGATAATTAAATGATATTGAATCTGTCTTACAGTACTCAATGTTGTATCTAGTCACTAACTACACTATGATCTAACCTTGTGCTATCTCTATCTATTCTAAGTGTCTTCTTGTGCTTTCACCATGCTTCTCCTTATGCTAGTCCCAGAATTCCCTGAGAGGCTGTCTTAAATACAGAGAAGTAGTAACACCCTCTAATGTTTGATTTATAGAGATATAATTATTAACCCTTCACTAACCTGACTATAGACATATTATTACACTCTTCCCCGCCCAGGCAGCCAGCCAGAGAAAAGATCATCACTGTGGAGGAGCAGAGTTCCCAACGAGCACTGATTTTCCATATTTTATACGCGTATTATTAAATAAGCATCTCGATGCCTCATCAACAGCGCATGCGTGATTGCCACGCATGCGCTGTTGGTGTGCGGGGCGGGGACTCTCCGCGGGGTGCTGTTGCCAATGAAATCAAGGTGAACCTCGATGCCTCATGTGCGAGACCGCGCAGGTGATCCTGACCTTTGCGCGGTCTCTGAGGCATCGAGATGCCTGGATTTTATTGGGATAAAAAAGTCACGTCGCGGCAGGGTGGACTACAGTAAGTAGACTCAACACTAGCTCTATCATTGATCTTTGTAGAGCACTGCTATGTATTTAAACAAAAGAAAGTGCTGGAAGTACTCAGGTGAGGCAGCATCAATGGGGAGAGAAGCAGAGTTAGCATTTCAGAATTGTTCAAAGGTCATTGATCTGAAATTTTAACTCTACTTCCCTCTTTCTGTACTGATGGAGTGCAGCTGATAATACATTGCACATCATTAAGTTTCAGCAGGATTCAATACATAGATCCTTGTTTTACTTGTGGAAACTGCACTTTTTGCTGTGAGCATGAAACAAAAATGCTGAAAAAGTAAACCTGAATCGTGCATCTACTTAGCCACACCTTCTGCTTTCTACTTTTTGTGGCCATTATTCTCTTTGTGCTCTTTTACCGTTAATATCATAAACACTAATTTGAACATCAATTCTGTTAGTGCTACTTCATGAAAATATTTTTTGTAAGAAAGAAGTACACTGGAACCTTTTGTTTATATACAGTTTCTTGTAAGAATTTTGAACTTCATGTGAAAAGGCGAATGTTTTGTTCACATTTTTCATTCTCAGATTTACTGAATGTTTGAAACTTAATTTGAAAACGCCCACTCATGATGATGTGCATGTCGGAAGCATTGCATTTGCATTTTCCATTTGTGTTTTAGATTTGTTCAATAAAGGTGTAAAGCTACACTTCGGATTGTAAATGTAAATCCAAATTTTACTGTCAAAAGACTGGTTTTTGATATCTGGAATACTGATTTATGTTGGGAAAGGTTGGCAGCTCGTCGTGTAGGCCAGACCAGGTAAGGATGACAGATTTCCTTCCCTAAAGGACATTAATGGGGCAGCACGGTGGCACAGTGGTTAGCATTGCTGCCTACGGTGCTGAGGACCCGGGTTCGAATCCCGGCCCTGGGCCACTGTCCGTGTGGAGTTTGCACGTGCTCCTCTTGTCCGTGTGGAGTTTGCACGTGCTCCTCTTGTCCGTGTGGAGTTTGCACGTGCTCCTCGTGTCTGTGTGGAGTTTGCACGTGCTCCTCGTGTCTGTGTGGGTTTCGCCTCCACAACCCAAAGATGTGCAGGTTAGGTAGATTGGCCACACTAATTGTCCTTTAATTGGAAAAAATAATTGGGTATTCCAAATTTATTACGGGCAGCACGGTAGCATTGTGGATAGCACAATTGCTTCACAGCTCCAGGGTCCCAGGTTCGATTCCGGCTTGGGTCACTGTCTGTGCGGAGTCTGCACATCCTCCCCGTGTGTGCGTGGGTTTTCTCCGGGTGCTCCGGTTTCCTCCCACAGTCCAAAGATGTGCAGGTTAGGTGGATTGGCCATGCTAAATTGCCCTTAGTGTCCAAAAGTGCCCTTAGTGTTGGGTGGGGTTGCTGGGTTATGGGGATAGGGTGGAGATGAAAAGCAACAGGTCATTCTGCTGATTGCCTGTGGGCCATTATGCGCAGTCTCACTTTTCTGGAGGCACCGGATACGAAAACTTACCAGGAATTGACGGACATCGTAAAAGAGTACTATGGCCCTAAGCCACCTCTGATCCTGCGAAGGTACCAGTTTTACTCAGCATTCCGAGACGCTGGGGAGTCAGTTGCAAAATTTTTAACAAGATTAAGGCGATGAGCAGAGCCTTGCAAATTTGGCCTGACGCTAAATGAGATGCTCCGAGACCGTTTGGTACGTGGAATAAATAATTTAGCAATCCAGAAACGTCTGTTAGCAGAGGCTGAGCTGGATTGCAAACAAGCATTGCAACTGGCTGTGTCCTCAGAAAAAATGGCAAGCAGAGCACATGAGTTACAGGGTACTCCGATCGAGGTAGACACCCACATCAGTGGAACTAAGTTAAGAGACAACTATGGGAGATAGGCAACTGCATAGCCACCCTCAGGAACGACTCGGATACTAAGTTAACCAGGCCCACTCACAGAAGCCCTCCCAAGTAAGGGAAAATTAGGTACAGACAGACAGCAGCCCCTGCAGCCTTTCGCCCGGCAAAATATTGTAGTTGTTGCAAGAGATCAGAGGCAGAAAGGAGGAATAGAAGCCCAAAACCATCACCTTGGAGAAGGTCACGTAGGCTGGTGTACAGGAGAATGCATACCCAAGAAGCCCCATCTACCTCCGATGAGGAACAACTAAATTGTGTAACAATGGTGAAATCAAAACCCATTAAATTATCCATAAGGTTGAATGGACGTCCCACACTGATGGAAGTCGACACTGCAGCAGCCGTATCAGTGATAGAGGAAACCGTATTCAATAAAATTCACGCTGGACTCCAACCCTTATTCCTAACCAGGACCTTGGCAAAACTGAGGACATACACAGGGGAACCACTGAGAGTGTTGGGCACAACGCATGTAACTGCTGTGGCTTATGGAGAGGAACTGGTTTGGCTGCCTTTAATGGTAGTGAAAGGTGTGGGGCCAAGCTTATTGGGACGAAACTGGCTAAAAGAGATCCAGCTGGATTAGGTAAATATTTTCCAGCAGGAAAATGGCCGCCTGAACGAACTCCTGTGCAAATACCCAGAGGTTTTCCGAGAAGGGCTCGGAACAATAAAGGGAGCAAAGGCGACATTACATGTAGATCCAGAGGCAGTCCCAAAATTCGACAAGGCCCGACCAGTACCTTTCGCATTAAGGCAGAAAGTCGATATGGAAATTGTCATGTGAGAGTACCTTTAACAAATGGGTGTTTTTAAATGGGTGTATATATAAATATCTGTAGTGAGAGTACCTTTAAGAAATCGGTGTTTATTACTGCAGTGATGTCAGAGAGTGGGTGGAGCTGGGCTGTCTGTCAGCTTTTTACTTTCACTTTAGGCTGTTTGCTGCAGTGTGGGTTTTAGTTTCGTTTTCAGAGCTGGATAGCTGCAGTCACAGCCAGAAGGGATATTAGTCTCTCTCTGTAATCTAAAAACTGTAAATCGACCCTGTGGTGATTTAAAACTAATAACTGCTCTCAGTAGTGACTTTAACCTGATGTGCTTCTGTTAAAGGTTATGTTTTTAAGTCTTATGGATGTTAAAAGGAAAGCTTAAAGGATTATTTAGTGTTGTAGCCTTTGGGGGTTGTATTTGAATGAATGATTGTTAAGATGTTCACTGTATGTTTTAGAAAGGTTGAGTTCATAGAATAAACATTGTTTGGCTTTAAAAAATACTTTTCCATTTCTACTGTACCACACCTGTAGAGTGGGGTGTGTACTCCCCATACCACAATCTATTAAAAGTTGTGGGTCAAGTGAACTACATGATACACTTTGGGGTTCTCTAAACCCTGGCCCATAACAAAATAAAACGATTGGAGCGTGAGGGAATAATAAAACCCGTCCAGTTTGCAGAATGGGCGGCACCCGTGGTGCCTATCCTTAAGCCGGACGGCTTGGTCCGCCTTTGTGGAGATTTCAAACAAATGATTAATCGCTACTCACAACTGGACAAATACCGAATTCCCCGGATTGAGGATTTGTCTGCAAAGCTGGCTGGAGGACTCCTATTCTCAAAGCTGGATATGAGCCACGCATATCTACAGCTGAAACTGGACGAAGAGTCCCAAAAACTCTCAACGATAAACACCCTGAAGGGCCTTTTCCAGTATACAAGATTACCCTTCGGGGTATCGTCAGCTTGTGCGATATTCCAGAGGACAATGGAGAATCTTTGCAAGGGCTACCACAGGTCGCCATTTACTTGGACAACGTCCTCATTACAGGAAAAACAAAGGCAGAACAGCTGCAAAACCTGGAGGAAGTCCTGAGGAGGTTTTCAGCAGCAGGTGTGCGTAAAAGAGGGAGAAATGTGTTTTCCTAGCACCTCAAGTAAACTGTCTGGGGTACAAGCCTGACAAATCAGGGCTACATCCTTTGGAGGATCGGGTGAGGGTGATTAAAGATTCCCCGCGCCCCACCACAATCCAGGAGTTAAGGCCTTTTTAGGACTGGTGACATATTATGGAAAATTCATACAGAACAGGGCTTCCATCTTGGACCCCCTACACAAATTCCTAAAAAAGGGGCAAGCCTGGGAGTGGTCCGCCCGCCAAGACAGGGCTTTCAAGAAGATAAAAGATCAGCTTTCCTCAGAGAACGTCTTGGCACACTACGACCCCAGGAAAGAGTTGGTGCTCACGTGTGATGCGTCTCCATATGGCGTTGGTGCAGGTTTGGCACACAGAGGGCAAAACGGACAGGAACGACCTATAGCATTTGCTTCCAGGACGCTGGCAGCAGCAGAACGAAAGTACCCCCAAATCGAAAAGGAAGGACTGGCTGTGATCTTTGCGGTGAAGAAATTTCACCAGTACTTGGATGGACGGAAATTCATTATAATTACAGACCACAAGCCATTGCTGGGTTTGTTGAAAGAAGAGAAAGCAATACCACCAATAGCTTTGGCCTGGATTCAACGCTGGGCCCTACTACTGGCGGCGTACCAGTATCAACTGGAGTATCGGCCAGGAACCCGGGTGGCAAACGCCGATGCACTAAGCAGGCTGCCATTTCCGGACACCCCGCCATTAGTGCCCAAAATAGAGGAAACTGTAATGACGTTACATTTCCTGGACACCCTTCCAGTGGCCGCACAAAACATTCGTTTGTGGATCCAAAGGGATCCGGTTTTATCAAAATTAAAACACATAGAATATAGAACATTACAGCGCAGTGCAGGCCCTTCGGCCCTCGATGTTGCGCCGACCTGTGAAACCACTCTAAAGCCCATCGACACTATTCCCTTATTGTCCATATGTCTATCCAATGACCATTTGAATGCCCTTAGTGTTGGCGAGTCCACTACTGTTGCAGGCAGGGCATTCCACGCCCTTGCTACTCTCTGAGTAAAGAACCTACCTCTGACATCTGTCTTATATCTATCTCCCCTCAATTTAAAACTATGTCCCCTCGTGCCAGACATCACCATCCGAGGAAAAAGGCTCTCACTGTCCACCCTATCCAATCCTCTGATCATCTTGTATGCCTCAATTAAGTCATCTCTTAACCTTCTTCTCTCTAACGAAAACAGCCTCAAGAACCTCAGCCTTTCCTCATAAGATCTTCCCTCCATACCAGGCAACATTCTGGTAAATCTCCTCTGCACCCTTTCCAATGCTTCCACATCCTTCCTATAATGCGGCGACCAGAATTGCACGCAATACTCCAAATGCGGCCGTACCAGAATTTTGTACAGCTGCAACATGACCTCATGGCTCCGAAACTCAATCCCTCTACCAATAAAAGCTAACACACCGTACGCCTTCTTAACAACCCTCTCAACCTGGGTGGCAACTTTCAGGGATCTATGTACATGGACACCGAGATCTCTCTGCTCATCCACACTGCCAAGAATCTTACCATTAGCACAGTATTCTGTCTTCCTGTTATTCCTTCCAAAATGAATCACCCCACACTTTTCTGCATTAAACTCCATTTGCCACCTCTCAGCCCAGCGCTGCAGCTTATCTATGTCCCTCTGTAACTTGTAACATCCTTCCGCACTGTCCACAACTCCACCGACTTTAGTGTCATCTGCAAATTTACTCACCCATCCTTCTACGCCCTCCTCCAGGTCATTTATAAAAATGACAAACAGCAGAGGCCCCAAAGCAGATCCTTGTGGTACACAACTAGTAACTGGACTCCAGTCTGAACATTTCCCATCAACCACCACCCTTTGTCTTCTTCCAGCTAGCCAATTTCTGATCCAAAATGCTAAATCACCCTGAATCCCATGCCTCCGTATTTTATGTAGTAGCCTACCATGGGGAACCTTATCAAACGCTTTACTGAAATCCATATACACCACATCAACTGCTTTACTCTCATCCACCTGTTTGGTCACCTTCTCAAAGAACTCAATAAGGTTTGTGAGGCACGACCTACCCTTCACAAAACCGTGTTGACTATCTCTAATCAAATTATTCAATAAATCAATATGTTGACAGGCCAACAAGAGGCGAGGCCACGTTGGATTTGGTTTTGGGTAATGAACCAGGCCAGGTGTTGGATTTGGAGGTAGGAGAGCAATTTGGGGACAGTGACCACAATTCGGTGACGTTTACGTTAATGATGGAAAGGGATAAGTATACACCGCAGGGCAAGAGTTATAGCTGGGGGAAGGGCAATTATGATGCCATTAGACGTGACTTGGGGGGGATAAGGTGGAGAAGTAGGCTGCAAGTGTTGGGCACACTGGATAAGTGGGGCTTGTTCAAGGATCAGCTACTGCGTGTTCTTGATAAGTATGTACCGGTCAGACAGGGAGGAAGGCGTCGAGCGAGGGAACCGTGGTTTACCAGGGAAGTGGAATCTCTTGTTAAGATGAAGAAGGAGGCCTATGTGAAGATGAAGTGTGAAGTTTCGGTTGGGGCGATGGATAGTTACAAGGTAGCGAGGAAGGATCTAAAGAGAGAGCTAAGACGAGCAAGGAGGGGACATGAGAAGTATTTGGCAGGAAGGATCAAGGAAAACCCAAAAGCTTTCTATAGGTATGTCAGGAATAAGCGAATGACTAGGGAAAGAGTAGGACCAGTCAAGGACAGGGATGGGAAATTGTGTGTGGAGTCTGAAGAGATAGGCGAGATACTAAATGAATATTTTTCGACAGTATTCACTCAGGAAAAAGATAATGTTGTGGAGGAGAATGCTGAGCCCCAGGCTAATAGAATAGATGGCATTGAGGTACGTAGGGAAGAGGTGTTGGCAATTCTGGACAGGCTGAAAATAGATAAGTCCCCGGGACCTGATGGGATTTATCCTAGGATTCTATGGGAGGCCAGGGAAGAGATTGCTGGACCTTTGGCTTTGATTTTTATGTCATCATTGGCTACAGGAATAGTGCCAGAGGACTGGAGGACAGCAAATGTGGTCCCTTTGTTCAAAAAGGGGAGCAGAGACAACCCCGGCAACTATAGACCGGTGAGCCTCACGTCTGTAGTGGGTAAAGTCTTGGAGGGGATTATAAGGGACAAGATTTATAATCATCTAGATAGGAATGATATGATCAGGGATAGTCAGCATGGCTTTGTGAAGGGTAGGTCATGCCTCACAAACCTTATTGAGTTCTTTGAGAAGGTGACTGAACAGGTAGACGAGGGTAGAGCAGTTGATGTGGTGTATATGGATTTCAGCAAAGCGTTTGATAAGGTTCCCCACGGTAGGCTATTGCAAAAAATACGGAGGCTGGGGATTGAGGGTGATTTAGAGATGTGGATCAGAAATTGGCTAGCTGAAAGAAGACAGAGGGTGGTGGTTGATGGGAAATGTTCAGAATGGAGTACAGTCAGAAGTGGAGTACCACAAGGATCTGTTCTGGGGCCGTTGCTGTTTGTCATTTTTATCAATGACCTAGAGGAAGGCACAGAAGGGTGGGTGAGTAAATTTGCAGATGATACTAAAGTCGGTGGTGTTGTCGATAGTGTGGAAGGATGTAGCAGGTTACAGAGGGATATAGATAAGCTGCAGAGCTGGGCTGAGAGGTGGCAAATGGAGTTTAATGTAGAGAAGTGTGAGGTGATTCACTTTGGAAGGAATAACAGGAACGCGGAATATTTGGCTAATGGTAAAGTTCTTGAAAGTGTGGCTGAGCAGAGGGATCTAGGTGTCCATGTACATAGATCCCTGAAAGTTGCCACCCAGGTTGATAGGGTTGTGAAGAAGGCCTATGGAGTGTTGGCCTTTATTGGTAGGGGGATTGAGTTCCGGAGTCGGGAGGTCATGTTGCAGCTGTACAGAACTCTGGTCCGGCCGCATTTGGAGTATTGCGTACAGTTCTGGCCACCGCATTATAGGAAGGACGTGGAGGCTTTGGAGCGGGTGCAGAGGAGATTTACCAGGATGTTGCCTGGTATGGAGGGAAAATCTTATGAGGAAAGGCTGACGGACTTGAGGTTGTTTTCGTTGGAGAGAAGAAGGTTAAGAGGAGACTTAATAGAGGCATACAAAATGATCAGGGGGTTGGATAGGGTGGACAGTGAGAGCCTTCTCCCGCGGATGGATATGGCTGGCACGAGGGGACATAACTTTAAACTGAGGGGTAATAGATATAGGACAGAGGTAGGTTCTTTACGCAAAGAGTAGTGAGGCCGTGGAATGCCCTACCTGCTACAGTAGTGAACTCGCCAACATTGAGGGCATTTAAAAGTTT
The DNA here is from genome assembly GCF_047496885.1 of Scyliorhinus torazame. NCBI lineage: Eukaryota > Metazoa > Chordata > Chondrichthyes > Carcharhiniformes > Scyliorhinidae > Scyliorhinus > Scyliorhinus torazame. The sequence continues at coordinate 81,557,673 of NC_092719.1, forward strand.
ATTGGATAAACATATGGATGATAATGGCATAGTGTAGGTTAGATGGCTTTTGTTTCGGTGCAACATCGTGGGCCGAAGGGCCTGTACTGCGCTGTATTGTTCTATGTTCTATGTTCTATGTTCTATTCCTTTCCAGATGATTATACATCCTATCTCTTATAAACCTTTCCAAGATTTTGCCTAACTGCTAACTGGGGAGATGGAAAGAGCGGTCAGGCGGAATTCCACCCTTATTGGAGCAGAAGCGAGCAGATCACCGTGGAAGACGGGAACCTGCTATGGGGGGCTCGAGTAATAGTCCCAAGTCAAGGCCGTCGAGCCATATTGGCTGAACTACATCATGGGCACCCAGGAGTCTCAAAAATGAAGATGCTGGCCAGAAGCTATGTCTGGTGGCCGGGCTTGGACACAGACATAGCGGCATTGGTAGGTCGGTGCCAAGAATGCCAACAAGGGCAGAAGGTGCCACCGGCAGCTCCACTGCACCCATGGAAATGGCCAGGTAGACCATGGTCGCGACTTCATATCGATTTTGCAGGCCCGTTTATGGGTGCAATGTTGTTTATAATAGTAGACGCCCATTCCAAATGGCTGGACGTCTACAAAATGAACTCTGCAAATTCAACAACCACCATTGAAAAACTCCGCAACTCATGGTATCCCGGAGGTGTTAGTTTCGGATAATGGATTGGTTTTCACCAGCCAGGACTTCACAAAATTTATGAAATCGAATGGCATTTGGCACATAAGGACGGCACCATACCACCCGGCATCGAATGGTTTGGCGGAGAGAGCCGTCCAGACCTTAAAAATCAGGTTGAAGAAACAGTCAGCAGCATCATTGGACACCAAACTGTCGCGTTGGCTACTTCACTACAGAATAACCCCACAACGGGAATAGCACCAGCGGAGCTACTCGTGGGCAGACGACTCCGAACCCGGCTGAGTTTACTATTCCCAAATTTAGGTGGCACCAAGAGGCCCAATGCAGGGGCCACAACGACACTCGCCGAGAAAGGCAGTTCAATACGGGAGAAAATGTATGGGTCAGAAATTATGCGAATGGCCCCACGTGGGTAGCAGGAACAGTCAAGGCCAGGACAAGGCCTGTGTCGTATGAGATACGTGTGGGAAAACATGTAATAAGGAAACACCTGGACCAGGTGTGGGCCTCAGATTTGTTTCCTCCCCCGGAGCTGATTCAGACCAGCATACCGAGGACCGTGGAGAGTCCTCCCCGACAGACTATTCATGCCCCTCCGACACCATTGGTGAGGACATCGGACTCGGATATGGACACCGTGGATGATGCCGCAGCTGTACCCCTGCCGCCGGAGGAAAGAGACGAACCGCCCCTCAGGCGCTTACATCGGAAAAGACGGGTGCCTAGCCGTTATACCCCCCCTACGTCGGAGGCTGAAGTTGGAGGTGCTGGACCCGGCGCAAAAACGAAGCAAGAGACCCATGAGTCACGAGGACCATGGGGGGCTCCTCGGTCTTTGGGGGGAAGGGGTGTAATGACTTAGGCCAGGCCTTTGACATTGGCTAATTTGAATATGAGTTCCCTGATTAGTGGCCCAATCAGGGAACCCCTTTCTGTGGATATAACAGTGTCAGATCCTCTGCACTCCCGGTGTAGACAGCAGACTGAATGGTCATGGTTGTTCAGCTGTTGGGTTTGTAAATAAAAGGAATTCTGGTGACGGGACTTCTGCCTCCGTGGACTTATTCCAGCCGCCTAGTTCGAAGTGACCTCTCCTCCCCCACCCACCCCTCCTGATGTCCTCCATGGTTGATCCTGGGGTGTGCTTCACTTTCTCCTTGTTTCCTCCCCTTTTCTTTCCTCCCTCCTTCGGCTTCCGCTGTGTTCTTTTTGTGCATGGGGTATGGGGTTGACGCCCCCCCCACCCCTCTCTAATGTTGTCTCACTTTGTTGCTGTCAGGCTCTCTGCCCCCCCCCCCCCCCCAGTTGTGAGTCCCTGATGTTCCTCGTTGTCCTTTCTTTTCCCTTTTTAATCCTTCCCATTTCCCTTTCTACTGGCTGTTGCTGGCCTCGAACAGGTTTTGTAACAGACCGACAAATTGCCCCCTTGCAATACGGAAGCCTTCCTCCGTCCCTCGGATGGCGTATTTGATCTTCTCCAGGTGGAAAAATTCTATGAACTCAGCTAGCCAGTCTGCAGCTATGGTTGGTGCTGCCGATCGCCAGCCAAGCAGGATTCTCTGGCGTGCGATTGGGGAAGCAAAAGCAAGGGCGTTGGCCCTCTTCCCCATATATAGCTCTGGCTGCTCTGATACCCCAAAGATTGCCACATTTGGGCATGTCTTCATCCTTGCCCCACAACCTTGGACATCGCCTTGGAGAATGCTGTCCAGAACCCAGCAAGTTTGGGACAAGCCCAGAACATATGGGTGTGGTTGTCCCCCCGCCCCCCTCTGGCACCATTCACATTTGTCCTCCACCTCTGGGAAGAACCTGCTCATTTGGGTTCTGGCCAGATGTGCTCTGTGCAGCACATTGAACTGCATGAGGCTGAGCCTTGCGCAGGAGGAGGTGGAGTTGGCCCTGCTCAGTTCTTTGCTCCAGCGTCTCCGCCCCAGTTCGTCCTCCCATTTCTGTCTGGTCTCGTCCAATGGTGTTCGGCTCTGTCCAGTAGTTGTCCGTATATTTTCCCACAAAGTCCCCCCTCCTTACTCTCTGTGTTCAGCAGGCCCTCTAATAGTGTGGTCTCCGGGACCCAGGGGTACCCGACTATCTCTTTGCGGAGGAAATGTTTTATTTGCAGGGTCTCATTTCCTGTCCTGTCGGCAATTCCCATCCCTCCATAGGTTTGCTCAGTGTCGCTAGTCTGTGTCTTATGTAAAAGTCCCTAACTGTCAGCTTTCCCCTGTCCTGTCTCCATTTAAAAAATGTTGCATCTAGCATGGCTGGTGGGAATCTGTGGTTATCGCAGATGGGGGCCACGGGGTACATCTTAGTTAGCCCAAAGTGCTGTCTTAGGTGGCCCCACGTTTTCAGTGTGGCCGCTGCCACTGGGCTAGATGTGTATTTAGCCGAGGGGGGTGGGAATGCTAGGGCCTGGAGGGTCGTTCCCTTGCAGGAGGCCTCCTCCATCCACACCCATTCCAAGTTGGGTTCGTGCCCTCATCCCCTCACTCTTTCCTCTGTTGCTTCCCAGTGGTAGTATTGTACGTTTGGCAGTGTCAGGCCTCCCTTAATTTTCCTTCTTTGCAGTGTTGATTTGGGGACTCTTGACTTCTTGCCCCTCCCACACAAACGCCATAATTAAGCTGTCTATGTTTTGGAAGAGGGCTTTGGGGATGAAGATCGGTATGGACCTAAACAGGAAGAGCAACCTCGGTAGCACATCCATTTTGATTGCATGCACTCTCCCCGTCAGGGAGAGTGGGAGTGCGTCCCACCTCTATAGGTCCTTTTTTACTTCCTCCAGGCTGGTCAGGTTCCACTTGTGGATCTGTGTCCAGACTCTCGCTAGTTGGATCCCCAGGTATCGGAATCTGTTTTGGGCTATTTTAAACAGGAGTCTCTCCAGCTCTGTCCCTTCCCCATTTGGGTTCACTGAGAATGCTTCACTTTTGCCCAGATTGAGGTTGTAACTTGAGACGGTTCCGAACTCTTTCAGGATCCGCATGATTGCTTTCAGTCCTTCCTGTGGCTTTGAGAAGTACAGGAGCAGGTCATCCGCATAGAGTGAAACTCTGTGCGCTATGTCTCCTCTTTGGATGCCCTTCCAGCTTTTAGCATCCCGCAATGCTATCATCAGGGGTTGGATTGCTAGGGCAAAGTGGGGACAATGGGCATCCCTGCCTTGTGCCTCTGTAGCTGGAAGTATTCAGAGCTGGTGGTGTTATTTCGAACACTCACCATGGGATTGTTGTACAGGAGTCTCACCCAGGTGGTGAATCCTGCTCCTAGAACAAACCGTTTCAATATCTCGAGGAGGTACCTCCATTCAACTCTGTCAAAGGTATTTTCTGCGTCCAGGGAGACGATCATTTCTGGTGTTCTCTCCCGGGGGGTGGGGGGGGGCGGTGTCATTATTACGTTCAACAGCCACCTGATGTTCGCAGTGGGTTGCCTACACTTGACAAAGCCCGTTTGGTCGACCTTTGCGAGTATTTTTGTATCCACATTTAGCAGCGAAATGGGCCTCTATGATCCACATTCCATCAGGTCTTCGCCTTTTTTGGGTATCAGTGAAATTGTGGCCTGCGCTTGTGTAGGAGGCAAAGTGCCCCCTGCTAGCGAGTCTGCTAACATGTCCCTTAGATGTGGCGCCAGGGCAGGTGCAAATTTTTGATATAAATCTGCCGGGAACCCGTCCAGTCCCGGCGTCTTCCCCGCCTGCGTGGCGCTGATGCTCTCCATGATTTCTCCCAGATCTATTGGTGCTTCCAGCTCCCCCCCCCCCCCCCCCCCCCCCCCCCCCCCCCCCCGCCTGTCTTCCCCCGCCACTGGTAGTTCCAGTCTGTCTAGGAACTGTTTCATCCCCGTGTCCCCATTGGGGGCTCGGAGGTGTACAGCCCTCGGTAGAAGATCTCGAATGCTTGGTTAATCTCTTTTTGTTCCGCTGCCAATCTGCCTCTTCTGTCTTTTACCTGCGCTATTTCTCTCTTGGCTGCCTGCTTTCTCAGCTGGTGAGCCAATAGGCGGCCAGCCTTTTCTCCGTGTTCATAAAAGGTCCCCCGTGTCTGGCGGAGTTGGTACACTGCTTTCCTGGTGGATAGGAGGTTAAAGTCCATTTGTAGCTTTTTCCTCTCCGCCAGCAGCTCTATAGTCGGGGCTTCGGTGTATTTTCTGTTGACCTTATCTCTACGCGCCTTGTAGGCTATAATTTCCCCTCTGATCGCAACCCTCAGTGCCTTCCAGAACGTGGAAGATGGGACCTCCCCGTCCCGGTTGTTACTTATTTAGTCGCCTATGGCCTGTGATGTTTTCTGGCAGAAGGCCTTGTCGGCCAGGTCCATGTGGGGCGTTGGGGACAGCCCGTCTCCAACCTCACATCCACGTAGTGTGGAGCGTGGTTGGAGATGACTATCGCGGAGTATTCCACTCCTATGATTCCTGGAAACACTGATTTCCACACAGCAAAGAAGTTGATGTGGGTATATACTTTGTGCACCTGTGAGAAGAACGAGAATTCTTCTCTCCCCGGTGTAGGAATCTCCACTGGTCCACCACCCGCATCTGCTCCATAAATGTTCCCAGTTCCTTAGCCATGCCTGTCTTTTTCCCTATTCTGGGATTTGATTGGTTGGTCAGTGGGTCCTGTACGCACTTAAAGTCGCCCCACCATAATCAGTCGATGTGTGTCGATGTCGGGGATTTCTGCCATGGTCTTTTTCATAAATTTGTGTCGTCCCAGTTGGGCGCGTACACATTTATCAGGGCTACCGGTGTCTCTTCCAGGATACCACTGACCATGACATTCTGTTCCCCTTGGTCCGTAACTGTCCTAGTCTCCGTGAATCTCGTCCTCTTGCTGATCAGTATGGCTACTCCCCTAGCCCTCATCCCGTAGCATGAATGGTACATCTGTCCGATCCAGCCCTTCCTTACCAGTAATCTGTCTGTCTCCCTTAGGTGTGTCTCCTGTCGGCAGATTCTGCCAGGCTTCTCAGGTGGGTGAAGACTCTGCATCTTTTCACTGGGCCATTAAGCCCCCTTACATTCCAGGTGACTATCCTGGTGGGGGGATTTCTGACCCCCGCCAGTCCTGCGGGATCAACCATACTTACCTGGTGGACGCACCCCTGCACCCAATTTCGGGTAAAAAGAGCTCTTTTCTATGCCTTCAAGCAGGAGCTGCCCTGTGTGTGACCACTCACACCATAGTCACCGAAAGTCCAACTTTGACCCAGAGTCCTGACCCTGTGTAAATGGGAAGTGCCGTGTTTGGAGGGGAATTTAGGATTCCTGCCCACTTTGCCCATTCATACCATGACGGAGAGGTTCTCTATCGTGGCAGACACATCTCAGTCAGGGAATCAGTCACTGACCTGCTCTCTCAAACGCCATAAACTAGTGGCATGCAGAATAATTAAATGCATGAAAACAATATTGTACTATTCAATTATCATGGTTTTCTGCCTCTACTACCTTCAGTGAAATTTAGATGTAGTGAGGGCTCAGTGATATGTTATACTGGTGTCCTGCACTTCTGAAAATTAATACATTTCTGATGAGAGGGTTGTGATGCAATAAATATGGTGAAACTGTTTCCACAGGCAGGAGGATCAGTAACCAGAGGACATCAATTTAAAATAATTGGCAAAGGAATCAGCGGCGAGATGAGTTTTATTTTCCGGCAGTGCGTTGTGATCTTGAGTGCACTGTCTGAAAGAGAAGTGGAAGTAGATTCAGTAACCACTTTCAAAGGGGAATTGGAAAGATACTTTAAAAGGAGAAATTGCAAAGCTAAGGGAAAAGAGCAGGGAAATGGGGATCGTTCGATAACTCTTCCAAAGGCTGGGGAATGTACTGGAGAATGAACTGAATTGTGTCCAGCCACCATTTAACTCCCCACCCACATCAATCGGACCGAGTCATTATCTTTAAAATTGCAGCTACTGTTTCCATTGCCTCTTTTCACAGAGAGAAGTGAAAATGTGGAACTCGATGCCAAATGGAGTGGCTGAAACTGATAGCACTGATGTGTTTAACAGAGGCTTGATCCAGGGAGAAGGGAATAGAGAGAAATTACATGAGTGGGAAGAGGCAATTGGAGTAGTTGGAGGCATTGATCATTTGGGTTGAATGGCCTGTTTCTCTGTCGCTGATTCCATGTAATTTGCTGTTTACAGAAGGGGGGCTGGAGATACGAGCAGGAAGCCACAAAAACGGAAAAGGAAGCAAGTGGCACTGTAAGCTGGGCTGAAGGCAACTTCACACCACATTGAAGGCATTGGGAGCGTAATCGAGCGGACAGAATGCAAGTTCTCACTTGAACCAGTTCGAGAGGCGTGTGGTGCAGATTGAACACAGCACTGAGTGTGTGCGCGGGTGCCTACGACTATGGATCCAGTGAAGGATGTTTCTCTCTATGTTCTGCTCTTTAACACTTTAGCTGCCTTGGTCGTTGAGGTTTACCCTGAGGATGTGTTCAAATTCCAGACCCACATTGATAATATTGCGGTGAGTGCCAATGGCAGAGTGTTCGTGGCCACTGAAAACTACTTGCACCAGCTGAACCAGAGCTTGAAGCTGGAGGTGCTCAACCAGACAGGACCCCTTCTCGATGGGCCATGCGTGGAACAGCAAGGCTGCTGCGTCAAGTGGAATAAAACGGCCAACATGAACAAGATCCTGGTGGTGGATGAGACGAGGACCCGAGTCCTGACTTGTGGGACGTTGAGGCTGGGGGCCTGCAATGTTCGGAAACTGCACAATATCAACCAATACGAAACCGACCAGCGCCCGAATGTTGCCGCTTTCCACCCAGAAGCCTCGACGATCGCTTTTCTGGTAAAAGCCCAGCCAGTGGATTACCTGGTGACAGCCACCACATCTACTGGCAAGTTCAGTAGGTTTGTCCCACCCACCTGCAAAGTGGGTAGCAATTACAATGAGAATTCTGATGGCACCATCCTCCTCAGGAACCCTACTGAAAATGTTGGAGATCCAAAGTTTTTGGCCTTTACAGAGGGAGAGTCAGGTGATGCAGCTGTTAAGCTCAATGAGGCTGTGGAGCTCCAGTACATTCACGGTTTCCAGTGGCAGAAACATATTTATATTTTGTTTAATGCCAACAACTCGGTCCCGGAGATCATCCACATGGCCATTAGCGAATATCGTGTAGCCACTGTTCACTCTTTCTCTCAGGCCACCCTGCTCTACCCCACGTCTAAGAAACAAGCTCTCGGAGTTCTGTCCTCTGCCCTCATCAACCTTTCTTCCTCCCAAGCCTTTATGGTTGCAATTTTCTCTCAACAAAGGCAGTCTGAGAACAGCCCACTCTACTTCTACAATTTGACTCAGTTTAATGGATACAAAAAGGGTGGAAAAAGCTACTTCGAGATTCCTAATTTGAAGGTAAGCTTTCTAATGGTAACACTTTAAAATATATTTCAGATTTTACTATTTTGAATAAAGGAAAAATGAAATCAATAAAAGGTAATGCTTTCATTGGAGCTGCATGTAAACCATTATTACAGTTAGTGTTATATACAGCTCCAGTAATTCCCTATTGATCTTCTCTAGTCGGTGCCTTATTGGCAGACTCTATTTATACAAAGCCAGGTGTTGTTAAGGTCCTTCGCCCCCTTATCGGGGGAGCTCATATTCTGCAAGATCCACGGGTTAGTTAATCATCCCTACCCCTTACGACTTGTGCGGGTTATAACACCCCCCATCGTGGTGTGTTTTCTCACGGCGAATGCTTGCCATTGGTTGTCAGTGGGATCCTGCTGATGTTTACGGTATTTTGTATCGTTTGCCTGTCTCACCACGAGACCAGAAGATCCCACCAGCAGGAAGAGCTGGAAAATCTTGCCCTAATGTTTGTTTAAGCAGCTTTACAATATACTGTACAAGTAGGTAATGTAACAAGGTGGAATTGGTGTGTAATGAATTAAAACAAATTAACCATCTGTACTACATTAAGACATAAAGGCAGCATATTCAGTATCAATATTCTGGTCAGTATATCACCTGTTAATTCATCATTGAATACATTTTAATCATACTAGAGACACAGGCTGAGATCTTCTGCTCCCCGGATGGATGGAGACCTGGTGTACCCTGGTACCTATGGTACCCCTCTGAAGTCCCAATGCACCGAGTCCATGACTGTGAAGTTTGAACTTCCAATTCCCCTGTTGCTTGGGACTATCCAAAAAAGTCTTTGACTTTTAATGCGATGGAGAACCTGCATTTCAAGTACAGGTAGCATTTCTGGAGAAGTGCCACCAGAAATGCAAAGCTCAAGAGTGGCTCAGCAAAAGTAGGAGTGGAGAGACAATCTAATGATAATTGCCGGTCCTCCGAAGGTTTGAGTCATAGAACATACAGCGCAGAAGGAGGCCATTTGGCCCATCGAGTCTGCACCCACCCACTTAAGCCCTCGCCTCAATCCTATCCCCTTACCCCAATAACCCCACCTAACCTTTTTGGATACTAAGGGCAATTTAACATGGCCAATCCACCTAACCTGCACGTCTTTGGACTGTGGGAGGAAACCGGAGCACCCGGAGGAAACCCACGCAGACACGGGGAGAGCGTGCAGACTCCGCACAGACAGTGACCCAGCAGGGAATCGAACCTGGGACCCTGGTGCTGTGAAGCCACAATGCTAACCACTATGTTACCGTGCTGCCCTTAATGTTGTCATTGGGGTCAACATGTAAGATTGGCCTGAGCCAAAAAGCGCTTCACAAAGTGACAACAAACCCAGAATGGTTTCACAACAATAATCCATTTCCAACTAATTATTAACAATTCAATCTCACAGATCTTAGTGCAGAGTTTTGTTTTTTGTACTATCATGTCCAAAGTAATCATTATTGCATAATTTAATCTATTGCTAACCCATAGCAGACATCATCTTAATACTCCCCTGGGAGGAGCCCAGATCCCAGAGACAGCAGGATTAATGACTAATCTATCAGCTATTAATGCTGAATTGGTAGTGAATGTTAGAAATTATTAACTAGAGCAGTGTTTTTCAAACTTTTTTTCTGAGGACCCATTTTTACCCACCGGCCGACCTATGTGACCCACAGTGGCTTGCCTTCTAGACCCACTTGGATCTCCATGGGTAATTACCTAGTGAGGCCTGGTTAATTGTCCTGAATTCGGGAGGCATCAACACCAGAGAGGTGTCAGCCAATATTTGAACACCCAAGAGTTGGGTCTCACATCTGGGGACATTCCCGCAACTGGAGGGTGTGTGTGGGGGCCAGGGAGGGAACAAGCACCCGGTCTAGGTCACATATCCAGAGGGCGTCTGAGGCCTAGGGTCTGGAGCCCAGGAGCTGCTGCTGTGGGTGCATGTGCAGGGTGTGTTGGAGAGCAGCCTGAGGGATTGCAAGGGTTGTGAGGTTGGGGGACAATCGGGGGAGGAGATGGGTACTGGGGTAGACTCCATAGCTCATTGTCATTCTCACACCCTCCCCAATCCCTTACAGATATTGCTTTATAGATGATATATTGGACCCCGGGGAAGCTGCCCTCGTGGTGGCGTTGGCAGGCCAAGCAGCCAGACGCTGGAGAAGGTGGCAGTAGCAGTGTTGACTGAGGCTCGAGGCAGTAGCGCATGTGCAGAGGCCCGCCCCACACCCTGAGGATCCGGCCGTCCATCAGGCCAAGGAGGGACCCAGAGGGGGAGGCTGGCGACGGCTGAAAGTGTACAGGCGTCGCTTGTCCTTCGAACAGATGACAGACAGTATGTGCTGCAGGAAGCTCCGCCTCAACAAGGCGATGACGTGGCACCTGTGCCATGTCCTTGCGGACCTGGCACCATGTGGAGCAGGAGGATTCCCGCTCCCAGTGGCCGTCAAATTCACTGCAACCCTAAACATTTACGCCTCGGGTTCATTCCAGGTCTCAAGCGGGAACCTGTACGCATGTTCTAACCAACTGCCTAAAAGTGCAACCATGAAGTCAAGAGGTACCCGCTTAGGCCCTGATTAATGACGCCAGTATGGAGGCCGGAGACCGATGCAAAACCCAATTACACGGTCCAAGTGGCCATGTGGGCTGTCATTGAGCGGTGCATCCGACTGCTGTGATGCATGATCAATGACCACTAAAGCGAGGTTGTAGTCCAACTGAAGGCTTTAATAAGCTAGATGTTTCCCCCATCAGCTCAGGTACAGAATGAAGGCTGCTGGGGCGGCACTGGTTCTTATACCCCGCCTAGCAGGGCGGAGCTATCATACATTCTAACCAACAGAAAGCATACAGTTTCCACCAATGGTGCTTTAGCCTATCAGGTACCGTAATACCTATAATACCACATGCTGAAAATACGGTTCCGATGCCTTGACCCAAGGAGGGTCTCCGGCATTGTGGTGGTTTGTTGTGCCCATCATAACCTGGCACAGCAGACGGGCAATGTGCTGGAGGTGGCGGAGAAGCAACACACCCCCACCTCCAAGGAGCAGCAAGACCAGGAAGGGCTGGAAGACAAGCTTGGGGAGGACCCAAGGGACCGGCTGGAGGACAGGCGGCGCAAGTCCGGCATGCCCGGAGGACCAGGAAGGCCCTCATCCTCGCCCACTTCTCAGGGGACTTAGCTTCATACGTATCTCTCCTCCTCTCTCCATCCCCCACACCCGTGCCCCCCCCCCTCCCTCAAAGCTGGTCTGCCTCACACCACCCGCTCCTCCTAGATCACCCTGTTACACCCTCCCAGGGTCTGTTTTGCATCACTCTCGGGTAGGTGGTTCTATACACAAGGCAGGAGGGTGTGAGCTGAGCTCTGGTGCTCCTCAGTCTATGCCATAGTCTGATTCCTGTCTATCTGCTGAGTGCTTGCTCACACCCATTACTTGCACGTGGTATGCCGGGGGGGGAGGACTACTGGGGATGGGGCGCAGACCAGCCCGCAGTGCAGAATAATGCAACGGGGGCTTCACATGTATTGGGTGTAGCGTGTTTAAATGTTTTACAATCGTGACCCCCAACTGTCCCTAGCTCCCAATGGTCCTCAATCTGCTCAGCTCTCGGTGCTCTATTACTACGTCCAGGTGTTCCTCAGGATGCATATCAGATGTGGGGGTAGCCTGCTGCTTTCTGCATCCCGTGACCTTCAATGCCCCTGGTGGGCATCCTCTGAAGCGCCTGAAGGTCCCGTCCGATTTGATGGTGGCATATACCTCACCGTGCCACCCTGTTCGGCACGCTGACCCCGAGACATGCTGTTGCCAGGGGAGGGGAGAGAGCTGGTGGCTGCATCATTACCCTACAGGAAGGTACCGGGTTGGGATCCAGTGCTCACTCCTCCTATTCAGTGTCCGTCGGGGCGGAGGGGCAGCTGGATTAGGCTCCAGAAGCACCTGCGGCCTTTGGCTCTCCCAGCCCTGTCGGCTCCCCAATGTCTGCACCATGGTGTCGATGCCTTCAGCTATGCCCCTCTGTGAGTGGGTCATGCTCCCCATGCCTTGCCAATGTCCACCTGCATCAGGGAGATGGTCCTCAGCAACTGGAAAATGCTCTGGAGCGCCTTAGCAATGCGCTACTGAGGGCAATGCGCTGCTGAGGCAGGGACATGCTCCGCAGCGCCCCAGCAAAGTCCACCTGCATCAAGGACGCATCCCCCAGTGACTCGGCCATGCAGTCGAGGCACTCAGCAACACCTTGGACACTACCATTAATGGTGCTAACGTCGTACTCCAGGTTCTCCATTGCGGTTGTCACTCTCGCAATGTTAGCCTTGGTTCCACACATTGCTGCGCCCAAAGCCTTTGGGACTCCTCTAATCGGCTATGGACCGGCTGGAGTGTCCCTGACATCCCCCTCTGAATCTCACGGCCGCACGCTATCGACTGCATCGATGGGCAGCGCGGTAGCACAGTGGTTAGCACTGTTGCTTCACAGCTCCAGGGTCCCAGGTTTGATTCCTTGGGTCACTGTCTGTGCAGAGTCTGCACGTTCTCCCCGTGTGTGCGTGGGTTTCCTCCGGGTGCTCCGGTTTCCTCCCACAGTCCAAAGATGTGCAGGTTAGGTGGATTGGCCATGCTAAATTGCCCTCAGTGTCCAAAATTGCCCTTGGTGTCCAAAAAGGTTAGGTTGGGTTACTGGATTGTGGGGATAGTGTGGAGGTGTGGGCTTAAGTCAGGTGCTCTTTCCAAGGGCCGGTGTAGACCCGATGGGCCAAATGACCTCCTTCTGCACTGCAAATTCCTTGATTCTATGCATGTGCTCCGGGAAAGCCTGGTCCAGAGACTCATCATCTGACTGAGGTGCAGCATCTGACTGGGACTCAGCTGGGTCTTTGGGTCCAGCAGACGTCCGACTTCTGTCTCCCCGGACATCCCAGCATCCACCTGATGTGCATCTGCAACTGTTTGGTGGTCATCAGATTGTGCCCCAGAAGCCTGTCCACTACTTTCTTCTGCCGAGGTGTGTGTTTCTGCGCTGGATAGTAGTGACACATTGATGGTGTCATTCCCGGAGGTCTGCTCAGAGGTGTTCTCTTGGGCGGTGGAGGGGTGAGGGGGTGGAGGGGGGGGGGGGGGGGGGGGGCACCCTGTGGATCGGCTGTGAAAATGGACATGTGGTCAGGGAGAGGGTGATTTCATCATCTTGGCATGAACAACTCGCATGTTACAGGTCATCTGTATGGGGTCTGTTGGATACTCACCTCTGCGGTGCTGGCCAACCCTGACCCGTAACCGACCTGTCTTTGGCCACCCCCACTATGGCCAGGGCCCATTCCTCATTTTCTGCGTGGACACAGAGGGGGCATTGTGAGCCACGCGCTTCATGCATTGCAGGTGGATGGGAGGGGCATGGCAGGGGAAAGGCGGGTGTACCACTGCTGGGCATGGGTGGGGTGTGCTGGTCGATGCCAGTGTGTGCTGGGGCACCTTGCTGTGTTGTGCTGGGGTGGTGCAGAGGTGCCAGGCGCAGGGTCGTCAAGACCGGAGAGAGTCGGCTTCCGAGGGTAGTAGGCCGGATTGGCGCTACAGGGCGGATGCAAACTCACCCGTGCGGCCCGGTGGAGGTTAGAACATAGAACATTACAGCACAGTACGTTGTTTAGCTTCTTGCGGCCCTGGGTGGTGGTCCTCCTGATGACATCCCCCGAACTGACAGTCGCTGCCACTGCCTCTCAGGCGGAACAGGCTGACCTGTGGCTGACCCTCTGAACCCCTTGGGTGAACAGGATGCCCTGTCTGGACTCGACCACGTCCTTCAGTCTGGCCAAGTCAGCATCCACGAACCGTGGAGCTGGTCTGCGCGCTGGCATGTCTGCGCGTTGTCTGGAGTTTGCCCTGCAGGATCGGGTTAAGTGTTTCTCCCCCTCGTTACCGGGAATCTGCCGGGCACTGACCCAGCGAATCAGCCGGCGGGACAGTAATTTGTGGGGTGAAGCCCGTGGAGCATCATTAAGTGCCTTCATTAATGTTCGAAACCGTTGGCTGCCTCACCGGATCAGGTCTCGGGAAACACCCGACATTTCCCGCTCGGTACTACATTTAGAAACGTTTTGTTAGATCGCGCCCCAAATTTCTAATTTTTTATGCCCAACTGGTTCCCCTTGGAGTTTTCTCCTGTGAAATTGTTTGCATCTGATGAGTTTAAATTCCATCCAAAGCCTGGTGTCAGATTGGACTGAAGTCCAGGCCGATTATCCACACCAGTAGTGAGAAAGTGCTACATTGTCAGAAGTGCTGTCTTTTGGACGGGACTTTGAACTGAGGCCTGGACTGTACATTCAGGTGATTGTAAACTATCCCACAGCACAATTTGAGCATATAAACATTTGAATTAGGAGCAGGAATAGGCCACTCAGGTGGAGATGGTAGTCAAGAAGGTATAGGGCATGCTTGCCTTCATTGGCCGGGGCATTGAGTACAAGATTTGGCAAGTCATGTTGCAGCTGTATAGAACCTTAGTTAGGCCACAGTTGGAGTATAGTGTTCAATTCTGGTCACCACACTACCAGAAGGATGTGGAGGCCTTAGAGAGGGTGCAGAAGAGATTTACCAGGATGTTGCCTGGTATGGAGGGACGAGGAGCTGTTGAATAAACTTGGTTTGTTCTCACTGGAACGACGGAGGTTGAGGGGCAACCTGATAGAGGTCTACAAAATCATGAGGGGCATAGACAGAGTGGATAGTCAGAGGCTTTTTCCCAGGGTAGAGGGGTCAATTACTCGGGGGCATAGGTTTAAGGTGCGAGGGGCAAGGTTTAGAGGAGATGTACGAGGCAGGTTTTGTACACAGAGGGTAGTGGGTGCCTGGAACACGCTGCCGGAGGAGGTAGTGGAAGCAGGGACGATAATGACATTTAAGGGACATCTTGACAAATACATGAATAGGATGGGAATAGAGGGATACAGACCCAGGAAGTGTAGAAGATTTTAGTTTAGACAGGCAGCATGGTCGGCACAGGCTTGGAGGGCCGAAGGGCCTGTTCCTGTGCTGTACTTTTCTTTGTTCTTTGTTCACTCAGCTTCTTGCGATTCAATAAGATCATGGCTGAACTGATTGTAACCTCAAGTCCACCTTTCTGCTTACCCCGATAACCTTTTTCCTCCTTGCTCATCAAATATCTGAAGTGTTGGGTACTCTGCTACACAGACGAACCAACACGGTTGCGAATGGTACAACTCAGTTTTATTTCAAACATCTATTTACACTGGTAAACTGTTTACTGAGGTTCGATCATAACCCTTGAATCTGTGGACCTATTCCTAATTCTATCGTGTAGTGGCACTCAGCACATGGTGGATGTCTGAGTGGCTTGCTATGAGCTCTGTGCCCTGAGCTGTCTCCTGCTCGAGTGCCCAGGAAGTGTTGTGTTCCCTGTTTTGTACTGTGTATGCTCTTGCCTGTGATTGGCTGTCGCGTTGTGTGTGTGTTGATTGGTCCGTTGATCTGTCCTCAGTATGTATGTATGTGCTATGATGTTTACCTGAATATCATGACAGTATCCATCTAGCCCTGCTTAAAAATATTCAAAGATTCTGCTTCCACTATCTATTGAGGAAGAGCGATACAACATTCTGATAGAAAAACAAATCTCCTTATCATAGAGCCAGCTAAATAACAGAATGAAATATTAGAAGAGAGATGTCTGATTAGAGAATGCATTTTCTATGATTGACAGTCAGGCGGGAATGTGAGTGTGTGGGAGGGAGCTGGACACAGAATTGGTGAAACCCCAGCGGAACTTTAAACAGAAATCACGGCTGTTCTGAGGAGCATTGAGCAATTCCCTCTTTACAGAGTTTCGAGGAATATCTTTTTACTCATGAATTGGGAAATTAATAATAGTCCCATTGCATTATCAGACACGATGGATGCCAGTAAGTGATTTACTAATTCAAAAATTGCTTAAAGAGTTTGTTTCTTTCAAGTATTTTCAATCAACCCTTTAAGCGTTCATTGTTAGACTCAGGACACAAAAATACCAGTTGGTGCTTCCACATTGCAAATGTCGCCTATAACATCAAATTCAGGAATCCGGGTCAGAAATGGGAATCGGGGAAAACTCTCCGCTGGTTGGAGTCATACCTGGCACAAAGGAAGGTGGTTGTGGTGGTTGAAGATCAATCATCTCAGCTCCAGGACATCACTGCAGGAGTTCCTCAGGGTAGTATCTTAGGCCCAATCACCTTCCAACTGCTTTATCAATGACCTCCCTTCCATCATAATGTCAGAAGTGGGGATGTTCGCGGATGACTGCACTATGTTCAGCACCATTCGCGACTCCTCATATAATGAAGCAGCCCATGTCCAATTGCAGGAAGACCTGGAAAATATCCAGGTTTGGACTGACAAGTGGCAAGTTAAATTTGTGCCACATAAGTGGCAGGCAATTTACATCTCCAATAAGAGAAGATCTAACCATCGCGCCTTGACATTCAATGGCATTACCATCGCTGAATCCCCCACAATCAACATCCTGGGGGTTACCATTGATGAGAAACTGAACTGGACTAGCCATATTAATACTGTGGCTACCAGGGCAAGTCAAAGGCTAGGAATCCTACGGCGAGTAACTCACCTCCTGATCCCCCAAAGCCTGTCCACCATCTACAAGGCACAAGTCAGGAGTGTAATGGAATACTTTCCACTTGCCTGGACGAATGGTGCTCCAATAACACTCAAGAAGTTCGATACCCCATCCAGGACGAAGCAGCCCGCTTGGTTGTTCCTCCTTCCAAAAACATTCAAACCCTCCACCACCGAGGAACAGTGGCAGCCATAAGATGCACTGCAGTAACTCACCAAAGTTCCTCAGTCAGCACCTTCCAAACCCATGGCCACTACCTGAAAGGAGGACAAGAGCAGCAGATACCTTGGAACCCCCCCACCTGGAGGTTCCCCTCCAAGTCATTCACCACCCTGACTTGGAAATATATCGCTGTTGCTTCACTGTCGTTGGGGCAACATCGTGGAACTCTCTCCCTAACTGCACAGTGGGTGTACCTACACCCCAAGGACTGCAGTGGTTCAAGAAGGCAACTCACCACCACCTTCTGAAGGGCAACTAGGGATGGGCAATAAATGCTGGCCTAACCAGTGATGCCCACATCCCGTAAACAAATTTTAAAAATGAATACAGAGGCCTCATTTCAATATTGACATGAGGCCTGCTTTTCTTTCGGGCAATCGGCAGGACTTCCTAAACGCCAAGCAATTTAGCAGTGACTAGGAATCCTGTCCAGATGGGGCACAGGCCTCTGGCTGCTAAATCAGTGATTATTGCCAATGTTTTACGCTAATAGGCTTTTGACCCAATAGTGTCACATTTAAACCCCCAGGATTCTCTTGATAGAAAATAACAGGTCAACACCTGTCTTTTTGTTGTCAGAAATGGTTTATTGAAAGATGTTTGACCTCCTTAATTGTATCAATTAATTTTCAACAGTCACAACGTTCTAAGCAGAGGTTTGTGGACAGGTTTTTACATATTCCTCCCTTGCATGTCTTGCCTTCTGACTGTAAAGTGATTTGGCAAGATTTCAGACTCACAATGGCAAATTAAACCTCCTAACTCACAAAGACAATTGAAGATTACTGTTTCTCCTGAGTTCCTGATTACATTGCTGTGTTTTCTTCACTCTTCTGCTTGCATAACATTTGGTTTTAATTCAGAATTTTAATATTTTTATTTCCATTGACCTGCTCTTGTTGATGTGGAATTTCAATATGCTTATGCGTCTACAGTTGCCTCGGTTTATTTAGTATCATGTGAGAATACCTTTAAGAAATGAGTGTTTATAAAATAGCTGTAGTGAATGTACCTTTAAGAAATGGGTGTTTATCAGTGATGTCAGAGAGTGGGTGGAGCTGGGCTGTCTGTCTGCTTTTACTTTCGCTTTGGGCTGTCTGCTACAAGGTGTGTTTAATTTTGTTTTAGATTTGGAGAAGCTGCAGTAACAGCAAGATGTGTGTGAATCTCTGCAAGCTAAATAATGTTCATTTGGTGATTTCAAAGTGGTAACTGTTCTCAGTAGAGAAGTTAAACCTGATGTTTTTCTGTAAAAAGGGTTATTTTTTGTCTTATCGATGTTGCAAGGAAAGATTAAAAGTTACTTATAGAGTACTGTATTCTTTGGCAGATTTATTGGTGTTGATAGTTGTTAAGATGTTTACTGTGGGTTTATAAAGTGTTAACTGGTTTCATAAATAAACATTGTTTTAATTTAAAAGTACTTTAACTCTGTTTTTTTAAAATAATATTTTATTGAGGTATTTGAAATTTTTTATAACAGTAACATAAACAATGACATCAACCTGGTAGAATAAACAATTCCCCCCCAGCCAAATCTTCACACACCTCAACCTTAACTCTGTTGCACTACACGGGTAGTTATTGGATAGGCATATGGAGTGTACTGGAATGATTGGGAGTAGGTTGATTTGATCTTAGTTTCAGACTAGTTCGGCACAACATCGTGGGCTGAAGGGCTGTACTGTGCGGTACAGTTCTACCTGTACTGTGCTGTACAGTTCTATGTAAAACTGTAAGGTAGGCCCGTGTGCTCCCCATAACCACAATCTATGAAAAGTTGTGGGCCAGGTGAACTCCATGATACACTTTGTGGGTCTCTAAACCCTGGCCCATAACATTCGGCCTGGACCAGTTTGGTGTGTTTTATGTTTCTTTATATCAGTAAATTCTCTGATGTAAAGGACTTTTCTGTATCAGTTTTATTGGTTTGTTTGCCACAACTTGAGAAGAGCAATGAATGCATGATTAAGAAGTTGTGAATTTGCCTCTTCTGAGCCACAGGGATCATAAATGCGATGCCAACATATTATTCAGCTTTTAGTTTTGGTACATATTTATCACAAACGGCACAGACACAATTGCTTATTTTCAAAAAAAATAAATTTAGAGTACCCAATTTATTTTTTCCAATTAAGGGGTAGTTTATCACGGCCAATCCACCTGACCTGCACGTCTTTGGGTTGTGGGGGGAAGCCCACGCAAACACAGAGAGAATGTGTAAACTCCACATGGACATTGACCCAGAGCCGGGATCGAACCTGGGACCTCGGAGCCGTGAGGCAGCAGTGCTAACCACTGCGCCACCGTACTGCCCTGGACACAATTGCTTATGTAGCTGATGATAACTCCTTTCTGTACTTCCTGAGGATGCCTGTTCATGGATTGATTGCTTTGAGAGATGGCGAGGAGAAAGAGATGACACATTTTTCTTGTGAATTTGTGTTGTGTATTACTTTGCTGGATGTCTCAGTAAATGTATTCACAGAGCACTGAGGGAGTGCTGTACTGTTGAAGCTGCCACCTTTCAGATTAAACTGAGGCTTTGTCTGCTGTCTAGGATCGTTGGCTACAGCACTATTTGAAGATGAGCTGGGAAAGTTCTTCCCAGTGGACCTGATCAAAAACATTAAACTCAGATTATCTGTTCATTGTCACATTGCTGTTTGTGAGACCTTGCTGTGTGTAACTTAGCCGCCATGTTTCCTAAATTACAATGTTTTCAGAGGTCATAATGAGAGCCGTATAAGCAGAAGGTCTTTCTTCGGGGTGGTTTGTGACTAAGTAAGATTATGGTGAGAGAAATAGGAAGTGTAGTTGGGAGCTGAAAAGGAAGATGACTAGCAGGGTTAAATCGAAATAGATCAAAATGCTAGTATATGATGCAAAGGGAAATAGTAATTTCTTGTATAAGCATATAAAATGTACAAGGATGTAGTTAGAGAAATGTGGCTCATTCAGGAATGAGGGAGAGAATGTCTTTATGAAGGATGAAGTAAGTGGAGATATATTACAGTTTAGCGTCAGCATTAACAAAAAGATGGTGGAGGTGAGAATGTACATGTACTAGAGGAGGGAATGGAACAATTATTAATGATAATGAGAAAATATCGGGCCTAAACAGAAATCAGTGTCTGGGATTTTCTGCCCTCGTTTTTGACAGGTGCTGAAATTCCACCATGAGCCCTGAAACTGCTTTTGCGCGGGTGGGATTTCCTCACTGGATTGTCCCTGCCAATAACGTAACAGGGTTTCTTCAAAGCATTGATGGGAGCCCAATTTAAATACATTTTAATATCATTAGCAGGCTTCCCCACTCTACTACCATGTTAGGTTCCCCCCGCCCCCCCCCCCGCTCCGTCATGATGTCACGGCTGGCTTTACAACAGGACCTGGCAAACGGGTCCTCTTAAGGACACGGGTTAATGCAGTCCCCAGGAGAGTCATGCCTAGGCAGTACTCTGTCATTGCCCCTTGGCTGGAGGAGGGCTTCCTTTTGGAGTGGTCCACAGGGGGAACATCCCCTATGTTTGTTTGTGTGTGTGGGGGGAGGCTCCATGTCAGTGGTGGGGATCCTTGTTTTTATTTTTATTTCTGTGAGATCAGCGTGTGCTTTTTAGAGGACGCCTCAATCTCTTAAAGGCAGAGGCTGCTAGTGGGGCAGATGGCTAGTATGATGGCGTGGGACCCACCTCCAGCATTTTATTTAACTAAGTTTCTAGAAAGGCTATCAGTGGAGCCACTGGATTACTTAATGCTTTTCCTGCCCAAAATGACACTTGGATGAAGAAACGGAAAATTCCGCCCAGAATCTATGGTGGAGAAGCAAATCCTGATATCTGGACTGTTGAAAGATATCCGAGGTAAAAGCTGTAGTTCTGATCATAAACTGTTCAGTCCTCAAATACTCAAATTGTACGTCCAGGGAATGAGGAGAGCCAATAAAACACTTCTTTCAGAAGAGATGAGACGATAATCCAGGAAACTAGAGTTGTCCAGTTCAACTAACATCAGTTTTGAGTTAGATCCTCAGTGCTGAATTCTCCCATGTCTCCCACAGCGGGTTTGATGGTAGATGGGAGTAGAGAATCCAACAGGATCCAAAAGGTTGTAAGTCCTCCAGGTTAAACAGTTTGAAATGCTACCAGTGGTGGGTTAATGGTGGATCGGTTCCCCTGCTTCCTGATGGCAATAGCATTACTTGCATTCATTTGCACCTCATGAATGCTCATTAAAACAGCTGTTCGCCTAAATCTCAGCAAACCTTCCAATCTTGCATCACGCCACAGCCTCATACCTGTTTGAAAAAGTGAACTGTGCACATGGTGGATCTCAGTTCGCTTGAGATTTCGAGGTGAGTGCAACATGCATAGCCCACCTGTCATAATGCTGCACCGCTGCTGTAGCACTGATCTCTATGTTGCTGGGGCAAATTAATTCATACCCTCCAGCTCCATGCCAAGCTGGTCTCTCTGGACCGTGATATTCACGGTCCCTTCATTCCAACAGACCGAAGTTCGATCAGAGGTGGGTGCAAGGTGAGGAGGGGTTGATGAAAACAAAAGTGAGGCAGTATAGAAGGGGGGTTGTGAAAGGGCAGGCTAGGAAGGTCCACCACCAAAGAAAATCCAGAACGTCTGCAGGGATGGTTGCTGGGGGATAAAGGCTACCTACCCATTTAAACAGTGGCCGATGACTCCAATGCCTTGCCCTCAGCCTCATGCCAAGGAGAAGTCTGACTCTGCTTACAGATCCACATGCTCCCTCATAGAGCAAACCAGAGGACTTCTGAAGATATGATTCAGATACCTGGACTGCTCAGGTGGCTCTGCAATACACAGAAGAGTGTTTTCCGCAGGCTGACAGCTTGCTGTGCCTTTCACAATCTGGCTATGCAAATAAGTGATTTCTCCCCAGAAGGACCAGAGGATGGAATGTGGTAACATGACAAATGGGATTGTGGTGATGTGACAGTGTCTGTGAGCAAATATGCATTCCCCACTAATGGATGTGTGAGATCAGTGATTTGGGTACATGATAACATGATGAGAGTTTGATAATGGAGGGAGCTCAGTTGCCAGCTGCGCTGACCTCCTTGACAACAGCCTCACAAGCCGGAGAGGAGAGGCCTGGGTGTTCCCTGAAGCCTTCCCTTGGATACAGGACATGCCTCTGCATCTGGACTCCTTGAATCAAGGCCTTGAGGGCATGGTGGTTGAATCGGAGTACAGACTTCTTGAGGCTGCTAGCCTTTTGTCACAGGTTCCAGACATCCAGCATGGTCCACTGAAGACGGGTGGACTGGAGAGAGTGATATGAAGTTGCTGAACTGGCGTTTACATATGGCACCAGGACTTCTGAACCTGGAGCTAGCATCGGCCCGGTGATTTTGGGAGATGCGCACTCATTCATAGTTAATGCGGTTCCAAGAGCGGAGTCGGGTGTGAGTTTACGCCAGTCTGACCAGCAGGATCAGTACAGCAGGAAACACCCACCACCACACTTAGAAACAAAATGGAGAATTCCATCCTTAGAATCTGTAACTCAAGATGAAGTGAGTGTGTATATAGAAATAAATGATTAATCATGAGTGGTCAGCATTCAATCACAATGTTGAACCCTTAACCAGTATGTGAGCAACGTTGAACCTATCCTCAGAATGACTGAGAGGTCAATGCCTCGCTCTCCTACTGATCCCTGGAAAGATGCAGAGGCAAAGAAATTGAGTGCTGCCATCACATTCAAAGCCATTGGCAGGGGGAAGCTGCCATCCATGTGGCATCAGGTCTTCACGAAGACTGTAGTATATGTGATGTACAAGGTCTCAGGACAATTGCAGGTATGGACGGCATTGCCTGTCATTCATTTGAAAGTAGGATACTCTTTGACGATAAACCCACAATCTGGTGAGTCGCTCCCACTGCCTGAGTCTTTCCTCCTCGCCCTCCTGTTCATGCTTAGGCTCCCCTTGGCCATGCCCCCAGGCAGTGTCTCCTGCTGGAGTGGCACTCAGTAACGTTTCTCCCTCCGTCGCCTCTTCCATTGAGTACGGACTCGGGGAAATGCAGCATTTAGCCCTGGATCCATCAGTCCTGTTGTCTTCCCTCTGAAATGAAACATTGAAGGCAGCAATGATTAAAGGGTGCAGAAAGACAAGTTCTGATTTAGAAACCTACTGGAAATATCTGGCTCCACAGCTTCGGCTGCCTTACTTGCATTTTGCCAGATGCAGCCTTGCTCAGAAAGGCTAGCACACACACAGAACCGCAGAATAGAACCATAGAATTCCTACAGTGTAGAAGGAGGCCATTCAGCTCATCGAGTCCACACCGACCCTCTGAAAGAGCACCCCATCTAGGCCCACTCCTCTGGTCCACCCTCGTAATCCCACCTAAACTGCACATCTTCGGACAATAAAGGGCAATTTAACGTGGCCAATCTATCTAACCTACATATCTTTGGACTGTGGGGGGAAACCGGAGCACCCGGAGGAAACCCACGCAGACATGGGGAGAATGTATAACCTCTGCACAGTCACCTGAGGTCAGAATTCAACCTGGTTTCCTGGTATTATGAGGCAGCAGTACCTTGTCACCTTTTTTTTAAACAATGTCAATTGTCTTGAATTTACACCTAGCATCATAGAATTACTACAGTGCAGAAGGAGGCCATTCGGCCCATGGACTCTGCACCGACTCCCTGAAAAAGCACCCTCCCCATTTCCATTTCCCCGCGTCCACCCCATCCTATCCCGCACGTCTCTGGACACTAAGGGGCAATTTAGCATGGCCAATCCACCTAACCTGCACATCATTGGACTGTGGGAGGAAACCGGAGCACCCGGAGGAAAGCCATGCACACACGGGGAGAACGTGCAGACTCCACACAGTAACCCATTTTCACAGTAACTTCATTGCAGTGTTACTGTAAGCCGATTTGTGATAATAATAAAGATGATTATTTTAATTATTATTAAGGCTGGAATTGAACCCGGATCCCTGACACTGTGAGCCAAAAGTCCTAACCGCTGTCACAGCTATATTGTGCAAGTTATAAAAAATAAAGACTAAAAGTGTCTGGAAACTATGTTCTATGTTGAAAACAGGATGTGGGACATAACTACAGGGAAACTGCACACAAAATCGCACTTTGAAAGTGGACAGGATTTCAATGTTGAAAATTGAACAATGCGTTGGATTTTTGTTTACAAGAGTTGTTTTCAAACCACAAATCCAAATACATATATATTTCAGGCGGTCAAAAAAAAAAATCTCATACCTATTATCCAGTGAGGGCAATGGGTGGAAGTCTTGAGTCTTAACGATTGTAAAATATAATACAGTCCTTGGCTGCATGAGCACGCAAATGTAGCTATTTAACAAGGGGCTGAGTTTTGTCATGTTACAGTCGCCTGGTCAGCTCTCAACAGTGGCTTAGAGGATAAACCAGAGCCATAACATTTTAAGTTTTAAGACGATGTGGAAAGATTCATTCGTTCGAGAAGTGATAATATATGATATAGAGCTTGGTTATTTTATAAACCAACTTTATTGAAAGAAAAGAAAACAAGACTTCTGGTGACGGTCACGGAGTAAGTGGTCGCATATTTGGCAGCTCCCTCTCGAGACGTTTTTGTTGGTCCATTTCTCCATTTGCTGGCCAAGTGTTTTGGTGAAAAAAGGTGTAGAGATGATTGAGGAAGGTTAAACTTCACTGGTGGCGCTGGTGGATGGATTCACGGACCAGAAGTGGGACGAGAAGAAAGGAACTGTTGAAGCAAGAAATTCTTTGTGCGCCATAGGTGAAGATGGCGGAGGATAAAGGGTCGGCCTTGCCTGCCCAGTGGTCAACGGAGCAGCTGGTGGACTTCTTAAATGAGAAGTTCAGCCAGCAGAGGAGGGAAGTCCAAGAGGACCTGGCCAAGGTGATGGAACCGCTAAAAGTGGGGATTGATCGGGTGGAGCAAAGGCTAAAGTCCCAGGCTATTCGGACAGAAGAGGAGGTGGTGGGGGAGCACAAGGAGCAGCTTACCTCGTTGGCGGCCGACATCGGGATAATGTGGGAGACCCAGAAGCGGCTAAAGGAAAAGGTGGAGGATCTGGAGAACCACTCCCAGAGACAAAACTTAAGAATTGTAGGGATGCCAGAGGGCATCGGGGGAGTGGACGTTGGCTCATATATAGCCAAGATGCTGGAGCAGTTGATGGGGAGGGGGCCTTCGACCGGCACCTGGAGGTCGACTGGGAGCATAAGCGCTGATGAGGAAGCCGCAGGTGAACGAGCCGCCGAGGGCTAGGCAGACGAAGAGGTGCACCTGGGAAGGTAATGCGCTCTGGGTGAACTATGACCTGGACTCTGAACTGGCGAAGAGGAGAGCGAAGAGAAAGCTGCCCTCTTCAAGAAGGGATGAAGTTTGGGATGCTGTCCCCAGCCTGCCTCTGGGTGATTTACAATGGTCTTGAGCCTGATTTGGGGACACCTGAGGAGGCAATGGAGTTTTTAAGAGACAATTGACTGGCAGAGAGGGAGGAACTGCGGAGGAAGTGTGAAAAGATTTTGGTTCTCTTTATCTTTTTCGTTGTTATTGTCTTTTGTTTGTTGGTGATGGAAGAACCTCTCTTCGGTAAGTTGGGTTCTGTGGTGGGATGTTTGGGGAACGTGGAGGGTGAGTGTACCTTTTTCTTATTCCATTGTTGTTTTTGTTATGGAGGTGTATGGGCTGGGGGGGGAGGGGAATCAGTGGGGTGTAGGAGGTTTAGGCACCTTGGGCGAGGGCTGCCAGGCTAGCTGGGCAGGCAAGTTAAAGAGAGTGCAGTGAGGGGGTGATCAGGTGGTTAGTGTAGCAGAGGGGGATGGGATTGTTGTTTTGCGTGGCGGGGGAGGCGGGGCTGCTCACAAAAGGTGTGGCTGCTGTGGCGCAGCAAGAAAGGAGGTGGTGACGGTGGGCATCCGGGGGTGGGCCTGGAGGGTCACGTGACACAGGCCGGGGGCCGGCCCAAGAAGGGATATGGTTGATCAGCAGCAGGGGGGGGGGCAGCCGGGTGTCCCCTGACCAGGCTAGTCACATGGAATATGAGAGGGCTGAATTGGCCAGTCAAACGGTCACGTGTGTTTGTGCACCTGAGGAGCTGAAAGGCAGACGTGGTCTTTTTGCAAGAAATGCACTTGACGGTCGGAGACTAGGCTAAGGAAAGGGTGGGGAGGGCAATTCTTTCATTCGGGATTAGAGATGAAGACGTACGGGGTGGCGGTGCTGATAAACAAACGGGTGCCGTTTGAGATGGGGAATATTGTGGCAGATTCGGGACGAAGGTTCGCAATGGTGAGTGGGAAGCTGGAGGGGATGCCAGTGGTTTTGGTGAATGTCTATGCCCCAAACTGGGACGATGTTGAGTTCTTGAGGTGGGTACTGAGGAAGATCTCCGACCTGGACTCTCACCGGTTGATCATGGGAGGGGATTTTAACACTGATTGAACCAGGTTTGGACCAGTCATGTCCGAGGTCAGGGAGGGTGTCGGCAGTGGCGAAGGAGCTGAAGGGGTTCATTGGAGCGCATGGGGGGTGGTGGACAAGACACTGCTGGCGGGGGTGGTCAACTCTGGGTACTCGGCGATTGTGGTTTCAGACCATGCGCCAAACTGGGTGGACCGAAGGGTCCAGCGCCCGCAGTGGAGACTGGACGTAGTGCTGTTAGCGGATGAGGAGGTGTGCGAGTGGGCAACGGCCGCCACCTGTGGATATGTGGAACTGAATGATACGGGTGAGGTTTCGGTCACCACGCTATGGGAGGCGCTCAGCGGGGAGTTCATATCGATCCGGGCACATAGAGAAAAGGTGGAACGAGCAGAGGTGGCAAGGCTGGTGGACGAGATTCTGCGGGTGGAAAGGTACTCAGAGATTGTTGAAAAAGAGGCAGAAGCTGCAGATGGAGTTTGGGTTGGTGTCCACGGGGAAGGCAGTAGGGCAGTTGCGATGGGGCAGCGTGCGAGTACGGGAGAAGGTGAGTAGGATGCTGGCCCACCAACATACGAAGCAGGAAGGATGAAGGACGGGAGGGAAAGAGTGGTACTGGACCCCGTGTGGATGAATGGGTTTTTTGAGGAGGTTTATAAGAGGCTGTATGGATCGGAGCCCCCAGTCGGGGATGGAGTGCAGTGATTCTTAGACTGGTCGGAGTTCCCCAAGGTGGAGGAGCATCTGGTGGAGGGACTGGTAGAGGTGATGGTGGGTATGTGGACGATGCCGGCAGGGAAGGCCCCAGGCCCAGATGGGTTCCCTGTAGAATTCTATAACAATTTTTCTGGGGATCTGGGGCCCCTGCTGGTAAGAGCATATAATGAGGCGAGGGATATGGGGGAGCTCCCCCCTGATCCCTTATCACAGGCTTCCATATCCCTAATATTGAAGAAGGATAAAGACCTGGAGCACCACTGATAGGACCAGTGTGGGTCCTATCGCCCGATATCATTGCTAAATGTGGACCCCAAATTGCTGGCAAAGATCTTGGCCTCGCGAATTGAAAACAGTGTGCCGGGGGTGATAGGGGAAGACCCGGCGGGGTTTGTAAAGGGGAGGCATCTGGCGGTGAACGTTAGGTGATTACTGAATGTGATAATGATGCCCCCGGAAGGACAGGGTGTGGAGGTGGCGGTTGCAATGGATGCAGAGAAAGCGTTCAATCGGGTGGAGTGGCAGTACTTGTGGGAAGTGTTCTGGTTCGGGCAGGGGTTTGTGGATTCGGTCCGATTGTGGGGCGCTGATTGAGAGTATGGGCAAATCGGGTGAGCTCAGGGTACATCGGGCTATACCGTGGGACAAGGCAGGGATGCCCACTCTCCCCGTTGCTTTTTGCCGTGGCAATAGAGCCAGTGGCAATGGCGCTTAGAACGTCAAGGAGTTGGAGAGCGATGGGGGGGGGGGGGGGTACGGTGTGGAGCACAGGGTTTCGCTATATGCGGTTGACCTGTTGCCGTATATCTCAGACCCACTGGGAGGCAATGGGGGGGAATTATGAATATTCGAGAGGAGTTTGGCCGGTTTTTCGGATACAAGCTAAACGTGGGGAAGAGTGAGGTCTTCCTGGTCGAGGCCTGGAGAGGAGGTTGGGCGTGCTGCCATTTAAGGTGGGGGTGAGCTTCAGGTATTTAGGCATCTCAAAGTCCCTCCACTCCAGGTGGCACAGGGACGGGAACACCTGCACAAATTGAATCTGGTGCAGTTGGTGGAGCAGATGATGGGGGATTTTAAGAGGTGGGATGTGCTCCCGCTGTCACTGGCTGGGTGGATGCAGACGGTGAAAATTATGGTGCTCGCGAGGCTTTTATATGTTTTTTAGAAGCTCCCGATCTTGATCCCCAAATCATTTTTTAGGAAAGGTAATGTTCTGATCTCGGGATTTATGTGGGCGGGGAAATCCCCACGGGTAAAGAAGGTGCTGTTAGAACGGAGTTGCAGGGGTGGTGCACCTGCCAAACATAATGAATTGCCATTGCTAAGGTAAGGAGGTGGGAAGTGGGGGAGGGGTTGGCGTGGGAGAGGATGGAGGTGGCCTCTTGCAGGGGTATGAGTTTAGAGGCATTTGATGGTACTTCTGCCGTTCTTGCCGGCCATGTACTGCACAAGCCCAGTGGTGGTGGCGCTGCGGGTGAGGGGACAGTGGCGGCAGCATTTGAGGCTGGAAGCTGCCTCGGTGTGGGCAACAATTTGCGGGAATCATAGATTTGCACCTGGGGGGAGTTGGTTGCGAGGTTTCAAAGGTGGCAATGGGCAAGGATCAAGCGGTTTAGGGACCTTATTGTGGAGGGTAGCTTTTTGTGTTTCGAGGAATCGGAGGAGGAATATGAGCTGCCCAGTGGGAACAGGTTCCGATACTTACAGGTACAGGACTATGTGAGGAAGTCGGTGCCGTCCTTTCCCGATCCGCCACCCCCGGGACTATAGGATAAGGTGGTATCAAAGGCAGGATTGGGTGAGGGTAAGGTATCCGAGATTTACAAGGGGTTAATGGACTGGGAGGGAGACCCGATCGGATAAGTCAAGCATAAGTGGGAGGAGGAATTGGGGGAGGGGAAATGGAGGCTGGGCTGTGGGAGGAGGATCTGAGGAGGTTTAATGCATCTTTGTCATGCGCAGGGCTTAGCCGTAACCAGTTTAAGGTCGAGGAAGAAGTCTTACAACACCAGGTTAAAGTCCAACAGGTTTGTTTTGAATCACTAGCTTTCGGAGCGCAGCTCCTTCCTCCGGTGATTCCTCCGAAAACTAGTGATTCGAAACAAACCTGTTGGACTTTAACCTGGTGTTGTAAGACTTCTTACTGTGCCCACCCCATCTCCACATCATCACACGACGCATATGACGGTGGCAAGGATGAGCAGGTTCTTTGAGGGGTTGGAGCACAGGTATGGGCGGTGTGCGGGGAGTCCCGCGAACCATGTTCACATGTTTTAGGCATGTCCGAAACTGAAGGGGTTCTGGCAGGGGTTTGTGGACGTAGATGTCCGAGGTGCTGAAGGTGAAGGTGGCCCCGAGTCCAGAAGTGGCGATATTTGGTGTGTCGGAAGATCCGGGAGTCCAGGGGACGAGAGAGGCTGACACTTTGGCCTTTGCCTCCCTGGTAGTCCGGAGATGGATTTTGCTGGAGTGGAGGGACTCTGAGCCACCGAAGCCGGGGCTGTGGGTGAGCGACCTGGCGGAATTCTTAACGTTGCAGAAAAATAAGTTTGCCCGGAGATGGAAGCCATTCATCGACTTTTCCAAGGGAAATTGAGGTGTCAGCAGGGGGGTGGGATAAAGGGGTTAAAATGGAGAGGCAGGACGGGAGTAGGGGAATGGCGGGGAGGTTGGAACATTTGAGTAGTTATTTATTTACTACTGAGATTTCTGTTTGTTCTTACTCTTGTGTTGGTTTGTGTTTAGTGTTTATACAAATGCCTTAATAAAAAATATTTTAAAAAACAAGAAAAGAAAGCAATATTCAACTTCTAAACTTCAACCGTAGGGGGCACGATGGCGCAGTGGTTAGCACTGCTGCCTATAGCGCTGAGGTCCTGGGTTCGATCCTGGCCCCAGGTCACTGTCTGTGTGGAGTTTGCACATTAGGTGGATTGGCCAGCCTAAATTGCCCCTTAATTGGAAAAAATAATTGGGTACTCTAATTTTATTGTTAAAAACTTCAACCGTAACAATACACGCACTTTCTTAACCATAACCGTAACTAGTTCCCATTAAACAATACTGTAACAGAACAGGCAGCTCTCATGCCACTGTCACAGGCAGATAAAGGCAATATTTGCATTTACGAAGCAATTCTTCTTCTGGTAGGGACATTAGTTCTGAACACTCTTTCCAAAGCTTGCCTCGGTGGCAACTTTCATGACCTTCTTGGTCGATTTTCAAAGCCTTCTCCTGTACCTGCTCGAAACAGCATTCTTTCTCTCTCTCTTTTCCTCTCTCTCTCTCTCTCTCAGCTCCGCCAACTCCTGTTTATACAAAAGAACAGAGCCATATTATTGATATGCAACTAACCTCCCATTGACGGGCAAAGAGGCCAAAAGGCTCTGAAATGGGATAATAGCTGGTCAGATAGGAGTGTCCCAAAGAACAATGGGCAGAATTATGCGTTCTGCGACTGAAGTGCCGGCGGCAACAAGAGAATCCGCGAGTGGTTCATGACAGGGAAATCGACGCAAACCCTTTACCGATTCTGGTACCGGTGAGGGGCTAGCATAACGCCACGTGAACCACCCGTGGATTGCTTGGAGAATGGCCGGGTCCCGGGTCACGCATGCGCAGGGCTGATGGCCTGCACCAGATGCGCCGAATAACATGACGCCAGTCGTGCTGGAACCCTAACCTGTCCACCCTGCCGGCCACCCCCCACCAGTTCCCCCAGCCTTAGCAGAAGCCCCCTGGCCAGCAGTATGGATCCCAGACAGGTGTAGCAGTGCTGGACACAGTCCGCAGTCGACACACTGTGATCCCGACCGCTGGGACCAGTCGTGGCCCCTGCCGTCGGGAACTCTGACCATTGGGGCGGAGCATCATGGGTGGGCCGGCTGATGATGTGCGAACAGCCTTGCGACTGCACACGGCACGCGACCCGAAGGTGCCAGTTTGGAGGGGGCAAACCGGCGTCAAACTGGCACCTGCCCTGATTTCGGCGTCTGAATCCATTCTCCGCCCAATCGCCGATCCTGATTTCGCCGTCGGGCTACGGAGATTCCAGCCCAATGAATCTAGGGCATCCTGTATATTCCCACTAACCAATTTAAGTCTGACTGGGACAATGTAACTTGGGAAGGTGCGGACGTAACCCTCTGTCTCTGAGCTAGCAGGTTTTCTCTCCCCTTAGTTTGTTTATCCTCTAAATTGCCTGCTACATTGGGGTCTCATTTCTGTACTCAATTTCCGAATATCTCACTCGTGTGACACTAATGTGCTTCATATTTCTTCACCTTCACCATGTATCTGGCCCATGCGTCGCCTCCATAAGCCTCCGCCTTTTCTTCACCCTTGCATTTCTTGGCTTCCATTCCCGTCTTGAGGGCTATCTTTGCTCCACCTCGCCACTTTCCCACAATATTCAGCACGCTTTTCTTCCTGTCGCTCTGGGCCTCAGTACGTTTCTCCTGGCCAGCATCTGCACCCTTCTTGCCTCCATTGTCTATATCCCCACCGCTTGCCGTGACTCCCCCTTCGTTCCTCAGCTCCTCCTCTTTCATCTTCTTGAAAAGTGCCGTGAAGCAGCCATCGTTGATGAAGGTGTTCGCCCCTTCGCTTTCCGTGCCGCCGCTGCCCGCCTCACTCATTCGGAACTTCCAGAAATTTTCCAGCCCTCCGTGGTGTGCTAAAGTGTGAAGGAGATGCTTTAAGCCAAAGTAGCTCAGCACTCCATTGTTTGAAGAGGCATCACCTGTGACGATGGGCCGAAGGGCCTATTGCTGTGCTGTAAAATCTTTCAGTTGCTCATTGTCAATGACTGGAAGCTGTTTGGCCAGTGTGAATGACGTTTGTTGTGAACCCTTGACTTGGCCTTCATTGATGGTATGCTAGATACGATGCAGCTGTGCCCCCTTCGCTGTTGCCTTCATGGAAGTCTGCATTCCTATCTTATACTCCGTTGATGTTGCAACTTTGATGTGAAGCGAGTTGAGTTATGTCCAGTCCTTTTACAGCACTGAAGGAAAGGATTGGCTTTCAGTTACTTTCTGGACAATGAGGTCTCTCATCTTTGAAACTGACCTGGATCCTTTCTACTGTAGCGGCACCAACAAGTGATAGTGCATTCCAAGAAATGACTCTATGCAGCATAGCGGTCCTCCAACACTGCCTCATACCCTTTCCGGACAGAACCGATCTTACTTTCGTTTTTGCTGGACTCCATTGCTCGGAGACCTCAAAATGGTGTTGCTGCACCTCCACATAGCCCCTGGGTTCCTTTCCATTTTGCAACAGGAATCTCTGTGATTCCTGTCTGCAAGCCACTGAACAAAAACAGAAACCGTCATATGGGCCAGAATTTTACTCTTCTCCCTGGCGGGTTCTGAGGTGGGGGGGGGGGGGGCAATGTAATATTGCATGAATGTGATTCACTCCGGGGTCCTGCCTGGCACGATCCAGGTGCAATACCACGATAGGGTGGACAGGGCCTCAGACAGAAAGCCTGCTGATGTGTCTGTTAATGCTTTTTTTAAATTAGCCACATAAGACATTTCAGGGCCTTTTCCTACCCAGGCTCAATTTTTAGTTTGGCTGGCGCTGGTTCAAACAGGGTGCCAAATAGTGAAAGTGAACAATCTTGATCTCGGGTGGGAAAGCCTCTTCAGATTTGTGACGCCCTCTCCTCAACGACCTCGGAGCACTAGGTGCTGAGCGCTCGCAATCCTGAAAATTCAAGCCATGGTTCCCCATTGCAATGAGAGCTGAGGACAGCAGCCACAAGCCACACCACTCCCAACTTCTGACTCTTTGTGCAAACCATCCCTAATGTGCCACATTAACAAGCCCCCCACCCTGCCAGTTCCGGAGTCTGCGTGCATCCCCTTCCAGTAAACCAGGGTTTTTCAAAGTGTAGATCGTGACCCACGGGTAGAAATTTAAAGTACCCAATTATTTTTTTCCAATTAAGGGGCAATTTAACATGGCCAATCTACCTAACCTGCACATCTTTGGGTTGTGGGGGTGAAACCCACACGGGGAGAATATACAAACTCTGCACAGACAGTGACCCAGGGCCGGGATTGAACCCGGGGCAGCAGTGCTAACCACTGCACTACCGTCTTGCCAGGTCTCAAGGGAACCTACATTTTGTTTCTTCATACCCTGTTTGAATGTCTGAACTGCCTGCTCAGCCAGAGTGTTTACGGACGGGGTGTATGGGGCGGTTCTGAGTGGTGAAAGCGCCTGAAATCCCTCGCTGGTTTAGGGAGTTCTATTGTCTGCAACAAGCACCTCTGGAATCCCATGAGTCTGAAGGAGTGGTGCAATTTCTTCAGGGTGATTCGCAATGTGGTGGAAAACATTCAGTGCACGTCCACCCACTTTGAGTGGGTGTCTACAAGGAGCAGAAACATTGACCTCATGAAGGGCCTGGCGAATTTGGCATACAAGTGCAGCCAGGGGCATCCCGGCCACTACCAACAGTGGAGCGAAGCTGACTGAGAGAGCTTCTGATATTCCTGGCAAGCCACACATTGCCACCACACGTAGCTCCGTGTGCCATCGTCATCTCGGAAACGCCGGGCGTCCAATTTGCAAATCTTCTAAGATTGTGTACCGACCTGGCCACGTGATGACCATGCCAGCTCCCACATTAGGATGCCGTCTTCCACACTGAGCCCCTGCTGTTTTGCAAGATAGGCCCGCAGTTCCTCTGGGGGTTTTCCTTCAAGCATGACATAAGACGTAGTTAGCAATTTCGCCAACTTGGGGTCGCTTTGAGTCCGCATGCAGATTTGTGCGGCCGTCATAGGTAGAGTGTCCATGAAGTTTAATGTCAATACAACCTTGCCCATTACTATGGGGACGGGGCACTTACGGACAGTGGGAGTCAGCTGAGGGCATCCACGTGTGTGATCTGTGTTCCTGGACGATGTTTGAAAATGTACTCATAAGCCGCCAATAGCAGTGCCCATCATTGGATTCTGGCCAAAGCTCCATAGAATAGAATCCTACAGTGCAGAAGGAAGGCATTCGGTCAATCGAGTCTGCACCAACCCTCTAAAAGAGTACCCCACATAGACTCAATCCCCTGCCCCATCCCTGCAACTCTACCTAACCTGCACATCTTTGGGCAGCGGGAGGAAACCGGAGAACCCATAGAAAATCCACACAGACACGGAGAGAACGTACAAACTCCACACAGATATTCACCCAGGGCCGGAATTGAACCCGGGTCCTTGGCGCTGTGAGGCAGCAATGCTAACCACTGTACCACCATACCGCCCACAGCTATTGTGATATCATCTTGTCATCCGTAAAGAGGCAAGTAAGGGCTTATGGATGATCACCGTGAAATGACGCCCATAGTCATGCTGATGGAATTTCTTTACTGTTTATATCAAGGCCAGTCCTTCCTTCTCAATTTGCACATAACAGCGCATGGCGTTAGCCAGGGTTCTGGATACATAAGCCATTCGACCTATCGTCCTACCGGTCGGCCAACACTGGCTGATTCCAGAGTCATATGTGAGAACGAGTAGTTTTGACCAATTGTAATGTATCAATGGTTTGGATGACAACAACGGCCTCTTCATTCTGACGAATGGTTCCACTTGCGGTGCCTCCCATGCCCATTTCTGGTACTTATTTAATAGTGTGTGCATGGGCTCCAACAAGGTTGCCAGGTTCGGGATTAACTTCCCATAATAATTAATGCGCCCAAAAATTACCTCAGCTTTGTCGCATTCTCAAGTGTTAGGGCTCCCCTGGGAGACCCGTCCTTTTCCTCCACCGGGTGCAACCCATCCTTATCACCATAGTATCCAAGATACATGACCTCTATCACCTGGAAGATGCACTTGTCCCTCTTCAGGCAGACACCCAGAGGTTCATCTGACCATATTGAACCTGTACCTCTGCGTAATTACCGACATCTTGGGGTTGTAATGATTCGCGACAAGTTCCATGATTTTCGTAAAAGATCTCAAGTCCAGAGCTGGGATTGTTGAGGCCCTTGTTACGTGAATATCGGGGCTCCACAGGTGATCAGGCGTATTACCTTCTGTTGGTTGTCTCCAACAATATAATTTTCCTGGATGAAATACCGCATCCATGTAGTATACTGGGTCCAGTCTTAATCACCTGCATCAAAGCCCTCTAGCCTTCCAAAAATCAGCATTTTCAAAATCTCTTAGACCTTGCGCCTGTACTAGTGTATTCCCGTCCGGTCAGGATGCGCAGCATCATAACCACTGTTTTCCTCATTTGCAGTATAAAATCTAAGAGGCCGGAGATGGTAAATTAAACAACGTTTCATAGGACAACGCGGCTTACAGCTCAAAAGTCCAAAAGGCCTCCTCCACGAGAAGGGGTACTCGTATTCCACTTGGGCCCCATGGGAGATCAAATCGAGGTGTCCCCGTGGGTCTTGTAAGGGTTGCTATATTTTTCCATCTATTCCTAACCTTTCAATTAAGCAAATCCACACACACTGGTCAAATGGCACTTATTATTACAGTTAACACTAGGTGGCTTACAGATTTATACGCACAGTCCTTGAAGAGAAGCTTTCAGAAATCAGCCTGAGAAACACGCCTTTCCTCAGAACCCAGGGCAGAACTCAAAAATGAAACTAAAAACAAGAGACACCAGGCAGGGCTGAAAACGAAACCAAAAAAAAGACAACGCCCCTCCCATGAGTGATATTACAGCCTGCCTGCCTAGCTGTTGACCCCTGAACCACAGTTTTAGCAGACATATAATCTGGATACCTTAACCTTGATTCTTTTAATAACCTGACTGCAACAGACACATAATAATATTTTATATTTTTCTAGAATTCCTACATCCATCATGTAACACACACGCACTCATCCTAACCCATACAAACACACTCACTTCTCTCCAAGACTCAAAACCTCCCCCCCTCCCACTTTCCCGAGGCCTGAATTCCAACCATCCTCGCTACTTTCCTGAGGCCCCATCATCTGCAGGCCACACACAGCCTCTCCTCTCCACTGCCGCCACCATTCCGCTTCTGGTTCCAGGCACAGTGGTTAGCACTGCTGCCTCACGGCGCCGAGGTCCCAGGTTCGATTCCGGCTCGGGGTCACGGTCCGTGTGGAGTTTGCACATTCTCCCCGTGTCTGCGTGGGTTTCGCCCTCACAACCCAAAGATGCTCAGGGTAGGTGGATTGGCCACGCTAAATTGCCCCTTAATTGGAAAAAATGAATTGGGTACTCTGAAATTTAGAAAAAACAATAACCCTGACTTTCACTTCTTTGCGAACTTTCTTTGACATTTCAAATGTGTTTGATCAAAATGAAGTGTGAATACTCCGAGCATTAATTTTAGCCTTATTGTCTTTTTTCAATATATTTTTATCACCAACCAATCAAGACAATGGCAATCAATCAAGACTTAGCTCCAATCCGCAACACAACAGTGTTTGAACACCCTGGACTGCTGTCTGTGACGGCCAGGATTGTACACGACTGGATTGTTCTATTTCTTGGGACAGAAGATGGACAATTAATTAAGGTCAGAATCAATAAACTATAGATAAATTAAATTTATGTTCAAAATGATGTATAACCAACTGGAAACCATTGTCTTCTACTTTCTGTTAAAGGAACCATGCACATAAAAATCTGTTAATTCAATTGATCCACTGTTCTGACAGGGGGATCGTTTTTCTTTTTCAGATGTCAATGAATAATTTCACTTAGAGATAATTTGGTGAGCTCATGATATAGATGGTAAGAGAGTCAGAGCAACAGGGATGATACATGACTTGGATTTGATGTGTTGTGTTTGAAAATATTTGTGGTTCCCCCACCAGTGAGTCCACAAACAATTTGAAAGGCTGGAGACACCTTCATCCCAGCATTCCTCACAGGAATGGCCCTTGTGGAGTAGATCTCAGGCAATCGCAGGCATATATGGTGAAATTTAATGTTGGTAATGAGGTCTCACCTGCCAGCTGGAGAACCAACGAGAGCCCCAAGCTGCCTCCATTCGGGAAGGCCCATTGGAAATAGGTGGTCATCAGGAACTGAAATGGCCTTTTTGGAAACCTCATCACACGAGAGCTGCTGGCCAATCAGATGCCATTGGCTCAGCATTGTACTCAGTGTCTCCGAGAGCAATGTTAACTGAATTGCTCATTGCTCCCCAGAGGCAATCGTGGGACCATAAAACATAGGAGCAGGATTAGGCCACTCGGCCCATCGAGTCTGCTCCACCATTCAATCATGGCTGATATTTTTCTCATCCCCATTCTCCTGCCTTCTCCCTATAACCCTTGATCCCCTTATTAATCAAGAACCTATCTATCTCTGTCTTAAAGACACTCAGTGATTTGGCCTCACAGCCTGCTGCGGCAAAGAGTTCCATAGATTCACCACCCTCTGGCTGAAGAAATTCCTCCTCAACCCTGTTTAAAAGGAATGTCCCTTTGGTTGTCTGAGGTTGTGCCCTCTGGTTCTAGTTGTTCCTACTAGTGGAAACATCTGCTCCACGTCCATCTATCCAGGCCTCGTAGTATCCTATAAGTTTCAATAAGACCCCCCCTCATCCTTCTAAACTCCAATGAGCACAAACCCAGAGACCTCTACCGTTCCTCATGTGACAGGCTCTTCATTTCTGGAATCATTCTTGTAAACCTTCTCTGGACCCTTTCCAAGGCCAACACATTCTTCCTTGGATAGGGAGCCCAAAACTGCTCACAATACTCCAAATGGGGTCTGACCAGAGCCTTGTACAGCCTCAGAAGTACATCCCTGCTCTTGTATTCTAGCCCTCTCACCATGAATGCTAACATTGCATTTCCTAAGCATTTCCCCATTTAGAAAATAGTCTATGCCTCCATTCCTCCTTCCAAAGTGCATAACCTCAGACTTTTCAAAATTGTATTCTATCTGCCACTTCTTTGCCCATTCTCCTAGCCTGTCCAAGACCTTCTGCAGCCCCTTTGCTTCCTCAATACTCCTATCCCTCTGCATATCTTTGTATCATCTGCAAACCTAGCAAAAGTGCCTTCAGTTCCTTCCTCCAGATAATTAATGTATATTGTGAAAAATTGTGGTCCCAGCACCGACCCCTGAGGCACACCACTAGTCACCGACTGCAATCCTGAAAAAGACCCTTTTATCCCCGCTCTCTGCCTTCTGCCAGTCAGCCAATGCTCTATCCATGCCAGGATCATACCCTTAGCACCATGGGCTCTTAACTTATTTAATAATCTCCTATGCGGCACCTTGTCAAAGTCCTTCTGGAAATCTAAATAAATCACATCCGCTGATTCTTCTTTGTCTAACTTGCTTGTTACTTCCTCAAAGAACTCTAACAGATTTGTCAGACATGACCTCTCTTTGACAAAGCCATGCTGACTCAGTCCTATTTTATCATGCACTTCCAATTACTCCACAATCTTATCTTTAATAATGGACTCTAAAATCTTACCAATGACTGAAGTCAGGCTAACCGACCCATCTCCTGCCTCCCTCCCTTCTTAAACAGGGGTGTTACATCAGCCACTTTCCAGTCCTCTGGGACCCTTCCAGCCTCTAGTGATTCCTGAAAGATCACCACCAATGCCTCCACAAGCTCCTCAGCCATCTCTTTTAGAACCCTGGGCTGTAGTCCATCCAGTCCAGGTCATTTATCCACCTTCAGACCTTTCAGTTTTCCCAGAACCTTCTCCTTAGCGATGGCCACTACACTCACCTCTGCCCCCAGCTCTCTTGAAGTTCTGGTATCCCCATGTTGTCTTCCTCCATGAAGATTGATGCAAAGTAACTATTCAGTTCCTCTGCCATTTCTTTGTTTCCTATTACTGCTTCTCCAGCCTCATTTTCCAGTGGTCCAATGTCTATTCTTGCCTCTCTCTTACCTTTTATATATTGGAAAAAAAATTCTTCCTATCTTCTTTATATTACAAGATTGTTCACACTCCTATTTCATCTTCTCCCCCCTTATTGCTTTTTTTAGTTGTCCTCTGCTTGTTTTTAAAGGCTTCCCAATCCTCCGGCATCCCACTAATTCTTGCCACTTTGTACGCTTTTTCTTTTTCTTTTATGCTGCCCTTGACTTCCGTCGTCAGCCATGGATACCTCGGCCTACCCTTAGCATGTTTCCTCCTCCTTGGAATTAATTTCTGTTTTACCTCCCAAATAACCCCCAAAACTCTTCCCATTACTGTGCCACTGTCATCCCTGCTAGGCTGCCCTTCCAATCAACTCTGGCCAGCTCCTCCCTCATGTCTTTGTAGTTACCCTTATTTAAGTGTAATACTGTTACATCTGATTGCAGCTTCTTCCTCTCAAACTGCAGGGTAAATTCTATCATATTGAGGTCACTGTCCCCAAAGGGTTCCTTCACCTTAAGTTCCCTAACCAAGTCTGCCTCATTACACATCACCAAATCCAGAATTACCTGATATCTAACAGGCTCTGTCACAAGCTGCACCAAAAAAAACATCTCTTAGACATTCCACAATTTCTTTTCTTGTGATCAACCATAAGCCTAAGTTACCTAGTCTACCTGCATATTGAAGTCCCCCATGATTATTGTAAATTTGACTTTTTTATATACCTTTTCTATATCCTGATTTATTTTCTGCCCCACATCCTGACTACTGCTAGGGGGCCTGTACATAACTCCCATCAGGGTCTTTTTAACTTTGCGATTCTTCAACTCTACCCACAGAGATCCTATGCCTTCTGATTCTGTGTTGCATCTTGCTATCAATTTAACTTCATTCCTTACTAACAAT
This sequence comes from Scyliorhinus torazame, assembly GCF_047496885.1. Taxonomy (NCBI): domain Eukaryota; kingdom Metazoa; phylum Chordata; class Chondrichthyes; order Carcharhiniformes; family Scyliorhinidae; genus Scyliorhinus; species Scyliorhinus torazame. The sequence continues at coordinate 81,597,538 of NC_092719.1, forward strand.
GCAACTCCGCCCCCTTTGCCCATCTGCCTGTCCTTTCGATAGGACACATATCCAGACTGCAGGTGTTGGGGGGAGTGGTTCAGAAGTAAGGACTCAACGGCTCCTTTTCTTTCCAATGCCCGGTCCGTGATCAGGCACTGTGCCTTTAAATGAAGGATGCTCCCAGGTTTTCAGCATGGTGATGCCGCCAACTGCCACTCTTTAAATACCAGCAGTGGCAGTTTGGGGCCCATCAGTCGGCATTAATAACCCACTTTAATACCCGAGAGCCTTATCACTCCAAACTTATTCTGGAAAATGGTGGAAGATGCCAATCCTGCCCCCTCCCACCTGATTAAATGCCCTGCCACCAAATTCAGCGCCGGGTTAAAATCCGGCTATGATCTGTTATGCTCTGATAATTTAACAGATGGAAAATTAAGAGTTGTGGGTTGAGACCCCACAGGCGGGATTCTCATTCCCCGACGGCGATTTTGTAATCGGCGATAGGGCGGAGAATCCCTTCTTATAATGGAATCGGGGGTGGGGCCTGTTTTCGGATGCTCCATAACGGCGTCATCGAGAAGGCGCCTGAGGACGTCACATGAAGGCCTTCCCCCAATGCTTCGCCCCCGATGGGCCGACTTTGCGACCGCGTGGGGGACGTGTGGTCTCAGCGGGCAGGGACCCGGCGTGGCGGCTGTGGACTGTGTCCAGCGCCGCCACAGTTGGGCGGGAGCCATGCTGCTGGCCAAGGGGGCTTCGGCAAGGGCTGGGAGGACAGGTGGGTGGTGGCGACGGGGTGTCCAGGTGAGCACTATCTGGCAGGTCGGATCTGCGCACGGCCGGCGCCATGTTGCATGGCGTGACCGCTGCAGGTCGTTGCCGTGCACATGCGTGGCCACGGATCGAGCAATTCTCCGGCCGATTTTGTCGTGGAGGCCGGGCATTTTACGTGGCATGGCTTCTAGCCCCTCACCGGATCGGTGCTGGGGCGCCACCGTTTTTTTGACCTAAAACGTCAAGGGCCATCCAGACATAGCCTGGAAATCGGAGAATCCAGCCCCAGATCTCAGGATCACCCAGACAGCAACATTGTTCATCTCTGAGACAGTAGATTGTGTGTTCAAGCCCCACTAGAGACACATAATCCAGCCTGACATGCTCCTGCTGCTCAGGGAGTGCTGACTGTTGGGGATGCTGTATTGCATATGAAACATTAAAGCAAAGATCAGTCTGTCCTCTCAGGTAGACATAAAATATCCCAGGATGCTATTTCCAAGAAGAGCAATGAAGTTATCCTCAGTGTCCTGGCAAATATTGATCCTTCAAACAATATCAATAAAACAGATTAACTGGACATTGCTCTCAGTGGGAGTTTACTGCACACAAGTTGTACATTTGTCACAGTCATTCTAGTTCAGAAACTCCAATTCCTTGCCGATTGAATGAAAAGCACTACCTGAATACACAGTGTTATATTCCTCTCTTTTCCTCCCCTTCTCGCTCAGTCTGTCTCGATCCTCTCTAAAATATGACCAAATCCTTCAGTAAAAGAACCTCAAATCGAACACTGCATGTGATTGGTTGAACAGATGTCATGTGTGAGAAACCCAATTGTAATTGATTGACAGTAATCCCTAACTAGGTGGAGTGAGTAACAGAGCAGCAGACAGTTCATTTACAACAACGGTTGCAGGCAGTGCTGCAAATTACTATTTGGTGCTTTACATAAGTTGATATTTTACAAGTATTATTAGAGCTGACCATTTCTGATTCCCCTGCACCTTATTTGTTTCATAAATCTGAAAATAATTAAGAAATAAAGAAGTCTTGCATTTATATAGCACCTTTCACAACCCTAGGACGCCCCCGAGCTCATTACCCAGTCAATGAAGTACTTTTGATAGGAGTCACTGTTGTAGCAGAGTGGGAGTAACAGCGATGTGACTAGAGGCAGATTTGTTAACTTTATATTTTGCAGCTGATTATGGACAGAAAAATGAACGTAATTCGCCCAATCGTTCTATATGAATTTGAAAATGAATCTCCAATTCGTCACAAAGTGGCATTTGATGCATTGGATCCAAATTACTTGTATCTAGCAGCTAACATGGAGGTAAGTTCATAATTTTTTTGTATAGTTTATCATAGCATTCCTACTGTGTGTTCAATTTGTTTAATTTATTCTTGAGATGTGGACATCATTGGCAAGGTTGGCGTATGTTGTCCATCCCTAGCTGCTTGTCATTGTTTAGTGTAACTGAGTTTCTTCCTCGTTCACTTCAGAAGGCATTTTAGATCAGTCATATTTATATGGGACTGGGGTCACATATAGGCCAGACCAGGTAAGAATGGCAGATTCCTTCCCTAAAAGGACATTTCTGAATCAGTGGATTTTAATGATAATCCAGCAATTATTTATTTTGATAGTTTTAAACTGAAATCTAAACCAGGGGCGCGATTCTCCGACCCCCTACCGGGTCGGAGAATCGGCTGGGGGTGGCGTGAATCCCGCCCCGCCGGTCGGCGGAAATCGCGCCGATCGGCGGGCCCACCCCCGGCGATTCTCCAGTCCGCGATGGGCCGAAGTCCCGCCGCTGTCAACCCACGCCAGCCGGCGTGGATTGAACCACCTTTTGAACGGCAGGACAAGGCGGTGCGGGCAGGCTCCGGGGTCCTGGGGGGGGGGGGGCGCGGGGCGATCTGGCCCCGGGGGGTGCCCCCACGGTGGCCTGGCCCGCGATCGGGGCCCACCGATCCGCGGGTGCGCATGTGCCGTGGGGGCACTCTTTTCCTTCCGCCTTCGCCATGTTCTTCACTATGGCGGAGGCGGAAGAGACCCCCTCCACTGGGCATGCGCGGGGATGCCGTGAGCGGCCGCTGGCGCTCCCGCGCATGCGTCGCACGGCAAAGTCATTTCCGCGCCAGCTGGCGGGGCGCCAAAGGCCTTTCCCGCCAGCCGGCGATGCGGAAATCACTCCGGCACGGGCCTAGCCCCTCAAGGTGAGGGCTCGGCCCCTCAAGATGCGGAGAATTCCGCACCTTTGGGGCGTCGCGATGCCGGACTGATTCGCGCCGTTTTTGGCGCCGGTCGGCGGACATCGCGCCCCAGATTCTTAAAGTGAGATTTTAACTCATATTCTTGGTGTTACTAGTCTATAACAGTAATCTTTACATTTTTATTATTAGTTTTATTAAACCTTCAGGAGAATGAAAAGCAAAGTTATGGGCTAGATTCTCTGGTCTCCCAGCCGTGGGTTTCTCGGCGTCGCACAGTTTGCTGGTGGCGGGATTCTATACTCCCACCGTTTGTCAGTGGGATTTCCCATTGAAGCCACCCCATGCCGCTGGAAACCCGCGGGCAAGGTGCGCTGCCAGCGGGAACAGAGAATCCGAACAGTCGGAAAATTCCGACCGATAAATGCAAAGTATAAAAAAAAGAATGACATATATAAACTCAATAAGCTCTTTTCTGGGATCAGTAAGAATTAAGTATTTCATGTAAGGGTGCATTGTGTATTTACCCACTATATACCCACTAATATATACTATGTATATATCTAAAGTCACCTGTTTCTCATATGTTAACATTCAATGCGTGTCATGTCTCAAATGATTTATATGCTGCATCCCAATATGTTACATTTTCTGAATGAAACAATATTAAAAGTTTCTACTGTGTGCTTGAAGAGTCTGTTCCACAGATTGACCGCTCACTGACTCAGTATTCTTTACACAGATGTGGATGATGCAGATCTGTCAGCGAGTTGAGGGGAAGCTGTGTTCAGGAAGGTTTAGCTGTTAAAGAGGTGAAACATAGGGCGCGATCTCCCCGAATGGGGACAGAGCACTGAGAAACACCCCACTATCTAATACCCACCCGGGTAGGTTGGGAGCCTCAGCGGGGAACTCACCAACGAGGCCGCACTGAGCCCCGTTTTCTGCACTGAGGAGCTCCATTCACCGGAACTCCTCAGTGTAGCGAGAGATTGGAATGCCATATTTAAATTCTTCCCCGATCTCTCGAGCACACAACGTGACCCCCATACTGTCCTCCCCAGCCCCAAATCACGATAAGGGGGTTCCAGCCCCTGTTCCGCACTCTCCCACAACTGTGTAGGGCACACCCCGGCCAATGACCTGTGTGCACAAAATGCCAGCTTGGCACCCTGGCAGCACCACCTGGGCACCATCACAGTGCCAGGCTGACACCCTGGTAGCATTGCCAAGGAGCCAGGCTGGCAATGCAATCATGTGCCCAGTGTCAGGGTACGACCCTTCTAAGAGGACATGCACCTGGGGGTCTCTAGTTCCCTGGGAGACCCACACGAGTGCCGTTTCGTCTGGTCCCCGTTTGTGGAAACCAGCTCTGAACGGCACTTGCCCGAGGTCTCCAAGGCGAGGAAGTTAGATCTCACGCCCTGTTAAATCTCGGGAACGCATATTAGAGTGAGACTAGCTGTCTCACTCTAATATGCAGATTTTCCAGAAAGTGATCCCACCCACAATGAGTGGGATTCACATCGCGACGTCTCGCAAGATCCGTTAGATCTCGCGAGGTGTGGCAAGTTGGGAAGGTCCTGCAAGTGGGATTTCCTGGCATCCACCGTTCAAGTTGCGCCACGCTGATTTTCAGGCGCAACGTGACCGGTAGAATCTGCCCATAGAAAATAAAATGAAGTAGTTGTGTTAGTACCAGGTATTGCGGTACCTGAGAGGCCAACGCCATTGGTTAAGACCCTGGAGTCTACCATTGGCTGTATGATGTAGCTCCGCCCTGAAGGCGGGGTATAAGAGATGGTGCCGTCCCAGCAGCCTTCACTTTCTGGAAAATCTGTACCGAAGCTGCTGGGGTAAAGTTCTAGTGCATTAAAGCCTCAGTTACTTATTACCTTCGTCTCGAGAGTAATTGATTGCGCATCAGTAGTTAAATGTGGTTGGGCGTAGGACACTACATTGAGGAACTCCAGCAGTTTTCTTCAACTGAGGTGATTGGCCTCCCAACAACCACATTAGTGTTAGGTAGAACTCTAAACGGTGGAGAGTTTTCCCTTGATTCCCATAGACTTCAGTTATACCAGGGTTGCTTGATGCCAATGTCAAGGGCAATCATCTCATCTGTTGAGTTCAGCTCTTTTGCCCATATTTGGACTAAGGCTGTAATGTGTTCTGGAGCCAAGTGGCCCTGGCAGAACCCAAGTTACGCATTGATGAGCAGATTAGATTTGTGTCCCTTGATAGCACTGTCGATGATGCCATCCTTCATTTTGATGATGGCGAGCAGACTGTTAATTGCTTGATTGGATTTGTTCTGCTGGATAATGTGAGGGAACTTGTAATTGATAGGGCAGACTCAGTAATGTTTACATACTATAGCATGTTTCTCAGCATGATAATACTGTTTAGGAGTCATTATGTAACAAGCTGCTTATTGCTTATGAGATTCACCATGTTCTTAAGAACACAAAATTACAGACCAGCAAGTACAGAAGTGGAAAACACCAGCCAGCATGTCATAAGGAAGTATGCCTCATGCTGAGGTTGGCAGGATTGGAAGATCACGCTGGCAGGAAAGGCTTGAGGATGTTGCCCACATTCTCATTTTGCATTCTTATGTATTCATAAGCATGCAGACATCCTGTACTCACAATGGGAAATCAGGGGTTGTGTAGCTAATAATGTGAAGCACTGCACCAAAATACAGGAGGATAGAAACAATTAGCCGAGTTGGAGGTAATCGGCAAATTACATTTCATTAATTGACATGCAAGGCCATTCATTTTTACAGGAGGCCACTTATTCGAAGGGAAATGAAAAATATATGAGAATCAAAAAGACTCGTACAAAAAACCCCCCAAACTGCCAAAAGCAGCAACAAAAATAATTAAGGTCGTGAAGGGTTGAAAGGGCAGAGGTAAAAGTACGGGTGTTTTATCTCTGGGCTTACACAGTGAGATGCTGATAGAAATGGAATGGGTGTTGAGCATTATGGAAAAGTGGACCAAACACTTGCAATGAGGAAATGGTAGTTAATGGGCAGATGGTGGTGATATCAGTGGAGTAGTTAATTAAAGGTCATGGGTGTGATTTTCCGAAAAGATTTCTGAGTGTGGTAGCGAGCGGGAACTGCCGTGAGATTCCCGGTGAGGCCGGGAATGCAATTCAATGTTAGGTCCACTTAACGAGGCCCCGCAGGCTTCATGCCGCAAATGAAAGCTTGCCAGCCGATTCATTGGGAATGCACTCGCCACCACCTCCCCGCCACTCAGCTTGCAGCCATCGTGCGGGGAAGACTGGCCCCAAGGTTTGGAGACACGGACCTGGGGAGGCTCTTAGATGCAGTGGAGGCCAGGAGGGATGTCCTGTTCCCCTGAGGGTCCCGGAGGGTGAGCCATAGGGCAGCCAGTGCCACCTGGGGCAAAGTGGCAGTGACCGTCAGTTCAGGAATCGTGACCAGGAGGACTGGTCTCCAGTGCCACAAGAAGGTCAACGACTGACACCAGTCAGCACGGGTGAGTTGGCATCAATCCCCCCCCAGACCTCTCCGTCCCCACACGAGCATCCTCTCCCCACCCTCCATGCAGCCCACAACCCTCCCTTCAACCCCCCACCCAACCCTTCCTTTACCACCACGCACCCCCTCCCCATGCCACTGTGAACCACGCGTGCGGTTAGCGATGCCCTCTATGTGTCTCCGCAGGAGAAGCTCTCCCACAATCGCTGGGAGAGGACCCAGACTGGCGGAGGGGTTCCGGACATAAGAATCCTCTTGACCTTTCAGGAACGGGTCTGGGAGGTGACAAGGTGGCTGGCGACAGGGCGGTCACCGATGCAGAGGTTGGCGCATGCCGCAGAGGTGAGGATCCATCGGGTCCCACCCGGAGGACCTGCCACACATGAGTTTTTATTACCATACACACTGACTCATCCCTCCCACTGACCACATTTCAAAGAACATAGAACAATACAGCACAGGAACAGGCCCTTTGGACCTCAGCCTGCGCCGATCATTTGGCCTATCTAAACCAACTGCCTGTATCCTTCTATACCCCGTCTGTTCAAGTGGCTATCCAAAAAAGTCTTAAAGGTCGCTAATGTATCTGGCTCAACCACCTCATTTGGCAGTGCATTCCAGGCCACCACCACCCTCTGTGTAAAAATACTTCACCCGCACATCTCCACTGAACCTATCCTTCCTCGCCTTGAACTTGTGCCTGCTTGTAATTGTCATTTCCGCCCTGGGAAAAAGCTACAACTGTTCACCCTATCTATACCCCTCATAATTTTATAAACTTCTATCAGGTCGCCCCTCAGACTCCGTCTCTCTAGGGAGAACAATCCCAGTTTATTCAATCTCTCCTCATAACTAATACCTCTATCCCAGGCAACATCCTGGTAAACCTTTTCTGTACTCTCTCCAAAGCCTCCACGTCCTTCTGGTAGTGTGGTGACCAGAAATAGACACAATATTCCAAATGTGGGCTAACCAACATTCTATATAACTAACAGAATTTTCGAGCTTTTATACTCGATACCCCGTCCGATGAAGGCAAGCATGCCATATGCTTTCTTTACCACCATTTCCACCTGTGCTGCCACTTTTAAGGATCTGTGGACCTGAACACCCAGATCTCTCTGTGTCTCTATGCTCCTGGTGGTTCTGCCATTTATTTTCCAGCTCCCACCTGAATTGGAACTACCAAAATGCATCACCTCGCATTTGTCCGGGTTAAATGAATTAGATCTGGAATTGAAAGCTGGGATGTGATTTTATTTTAGTCCGGCAGCAGTGGGCATCGCCTTGGGTGAGATAGGAACATTTGGAGACTGACCAAAAATGAATTGACGATTGGCTGTTCTGCAAATCTTTTGTCCTGTCCACGACGATGTATGCCGTAGATGGGACCAGAAAATCCTGGCCCCAGTCTCAGTCATAGTGACTTTAAAACTATCCTCAATTGTTGTAAGAACTCATCTGGCTCACAAATGCCCTTCAGGGAAATCTGCAATCCTTATCTGGCCCGACCTACGCTCCAGATTCACAGCAGCTTGGTTGACTCTTAACTGCCCTGTGAAGGGCAGTTCGGGATGGGCACCAGTTGCTGGCCAATGACAACCACATCCAGTGAAAGAATTTTTAAATTTCCTGGGTTGAAAAACAATTTACATTTACTCCTTTAACTTTCATAAATTGTGTTTTCCTATTCACAGTGCAATTCCCCTTACATTGGGGAGACTAAATACACACTGGGTGATCATTTTGTGGAATACTTCCATTCAGTGCAAACATTACCCTGAGCTTCCAGTTGCCTGTCATTTTAATTCTCCACTCCACCCCTCTCTGTTTTTTTTGCTATTTTTAAAAATAAATTATTTTTTTTTCCAATTAAGGGGCAATTTAGCGTGGCCAATCCACCTATCCTACACATCTTTTGGGCTGTGGGGGCGAAACCCACACAGACACGGGGAGAATGTGCAAACTCCACACGGACAGTGACCCAGGGCCGGGATTCGAACCCGGGTCCTCAGCGCCATAGGCAGCAATGCTAACCACTGTGCCACCGTGCTGCCCTCTGATCTCTCTGTTTACACTGTTCCAATGAAGCTCGGTGGAAGTTCGAGAACCAGCACCTTGTATTGCAACTGGGTGCTTTATCACCTCCTGACTCAATATTCAGTCAACAAATTTGGATTGCAACTAGATTTGCCAGATGTCTTCAGGCATCTCTTCTGTTTCTTCACTTGTCCCAATACGACTCTCTTTTGTCTTGCACAATCTTCCTTTTTTTCCCATTTAATCACACCTATTTCCGCTGATATTTCCAGCATCAGTATTTGGTGTTTATATTTTCTAATTTCCTCTCTCGATCGCAGTCGCTCTTTCTCCCCTTTAATATCTTCACTCAATCTGCATCCTGTTTTCAAATGAACAGATAAGTGACTTTTGCAATTTTTTTTCCTCCTGCTTGTTCCTCCAAAACCGTATCTTGGAATCTTTTGATGCTCAGTATTGATCTGGCAACATACAATATAATAAAGTCACTCCATCTTCGGCAAGTGTTCCTTCTCAGAAGTGACCAAACTATGTCAGTGAAACTCATGTTCTGTCCTACTCTATGGTTTCTCTCTCCATCTCACTCTCTTTTGTTATCTTGTAGAGTATTCAAAGTCTAGGAGACTGTTATAATCTGCCTACTTACCATTGGCTGGGGACTAATGACAATCCCACAATCCTGTGGGAGTATGAGCTTCCCCAATGAGGGGGGGCGGAGAAACCATTAGTGAACTCCAAGTATAAATAAAGCTGGCCAGTTTGGAAACAGCAGGAAGGAGTGTGCAGCAAGGGAAGTTGTTGCTGCTGTTATATATATATATATGTTATTGTAAATAAATGTTATTACTTTGTATCCTTAAAACTTGTGTTGGATTCTTCGTGGCCCTCACAAAACTGGCGACGAAGGTAAAAGTGAATAGCTGTCTACACTGCTGAAGCCACCTCCCTGGATTTTTGTTGGATACAGGTTGGAAGCTGTTTTCTATTATACCATGCCTCTGTACGGACGTTTGGATGTTTTTGATGCTGCGCTGGAAGCTGGAACCAGTACACACAACGGATGCGTTACTATTTCCAGGCAAACAATATCACCGAAAACGAGCGCAAGGTGGTCATATTGCTCACCGCCTGCGGCCCGCATACGTTTGGGGTGATTAGGAGCCTTACGTACCCAGCTGCACCGGACACCAAAACGTTTGATGAACTTGTGAATATAGTGGGGCAACATCTCTTCACAAAAGAGACACATTTGAGAACCACACAAGTGTTGATGGAAGCAGCTCATATCACCAGCTTTAGCAAAACTGCATTTCAACTTGTTGGTTTGCTGGCATGTGAGCTGAGTAGAGTGTGAGCTATTTTCTAATTATAGGCATGAGGTTCAGTCGACTGTTAAGTTGCAGAGTCTGTCTGCAAATATTTATGTTCCAGATTTGCTTGATAAGTGCAGCATATGCCCACTACATCTGCTGGGCTTTATTTAGTGCAAATTTAGGTGGCTGGAGTTGCTTCAGAATTTGCAACTGCGAACTATTACCATTGAGCCATGCAGTACAGAATGAGAACTAACATTTGGAAATGTATCATTGTTACTTCGTGTTGCTGGGTGAAAATACTAGAACTCCTCCCTAACAGGACTGTGGGTACATCTACACAGGATTCAAGAAGATGGCTCACCGTCACCTTCTTGAGGGCATTTAGGTACGGGCACTAAATGGTGCCCATGCTAATGATGCCCACATCCAGAAAATGAACTAAAATTACATTGTGACTTTCTGTTAATTGTATCTTTACAATCTCAATGAAATTGCATTTGATATCAGGCTGCCCATTACATGAACTTGGCTGACTTCCTGAAGTATCTTTGTCCACCTCAAAGGCCCTATGTTTGTAAGATCAGCAAATTTAGAGATTGCACCCATTATGCCTAACTCGCTGAACATTAAAATCTAGCACTGATCCTTGCAAATCCTACTTCCAACCCTTCTCTGCTCCAAGAAATATCCATTAAGGCTGCATTTTCTGCACGTCAATCAGTTTTCTGTCCAAGTTGTGACATTCTCTCTGCTGCAGCAAGACTGAATTTGGTGACACATGCAAATGAACACAATCCTTGTGTGAGTAAAGTTGTCCTAAAGTTGCCGTGTTCTTGTGTTTGTAGGTGAGAAGGATAAAGGTGGCTTCCTGTGCCAAATACAAGTCATGCACCGATTGCTTGTCTGCAAAGGATCCATATTGTGGTTGGTGTACGCTGAATAAAAGGTCTGTTTCTATAACATAGAAAGTTACTACTGAACTGACTGACTTACAATACTTTGCTGTCTCCATGCATCATTGGTTTGCTCCAATTTGTAACAATAAGAACAAAATATTTTGTGAACAGAGTTAAATCTATTTGGCTCCAAAGGCCCATCCTCTTTAGACTCGATTCCACAGCTGATTTTTGGACTCCACTGTATTTGCCACTTGTCAAAATCTTTCTTCCATTTCTCAAAATAACAAATGATTTGTGTTCACTGGAATTTCCAATTCATGCAAACTGCTTCTAACTTATTATTCATACTTGCTGTCTGCTTTAAAAATAGTTTTTTGATTTGTTAAATATTTGGCTTTTGTTAAACATACATTATTATTACACTTAAAAAATTGTCCGCAGGTAGACAGTAATTTATATTTTAGTTCTACCCATACTCTTTTATTGAAATTTAACAATTCATTATTAATTTTCTCTTTCACCCCCCATTTTTAAAAAAGTCTTTATATTCTTGGAATGTGAACCAGGCTGTGTTTATTGTCCTCCTGAATGGAAAAGATTTGTACAACTTGATGAGTTGCTGAGCCACTAATGATTGACCATATAGTTGGGGGGGGAGGGGGGGGGGATTGGCGAGACATTTAGACAAGAGTGCATAACCACAGGTTTCCTACCATGTAGGATGATGGTCACCCAGTTGCTTTTTACGCTAACCTTATTTTTGTAGCTGACAAATGAGTCTGAACCGATTTAGTAGAAAGAAAACGTGGTTCATTGTAATACTCTAGTATTTACAATTCCAGATTCCAGCCGGGTCTGTCTTGTCGGTTCCATATCTTGCCGACTTTATACAGAACTTAACCATGAGTGATTTAGGGCTCACCGCCGCCTTGGTGGGGGAGCTCTTATTCGGCAAGATTCATCAGGAGAATGATTGCTCCAACCCCTTAGGTCTCGTGGGGCTTATAACATTTACTATGATTTGATCTCTTCCTGTGGAGTCACAAGAAGCAGGAGGGCATATATAACTCCACAGGACTGATCCACCCCTTGTCATAGTTCAAACCAACTTCCTTCCCAGGTCTTAACATTCGAAAAGCGGATTGTTTTTTAAAAATTCATTTACGGGATGTGGGTGTCGCTGGTTATGCCAGCATTTATTGCCCATCCCTAGTTACCATTCAGAAGGTGGTGGTGAGTTACTTTCTTTAACCGCTGCAGTCCTTGAAATTTAGATCCACATACTGTGCTGTTAGGGAGGGAGTTCCAGGATTTTGTCCCAGCGCCAGCGAAGGAACGGTGATATATTTCCAAGTCTGGGTGGTGAGTGACTTGGAGAGGAACCTCCAGGTGGTGGGGTTCCCCCTGGGGTTCCCAGGTATCTGCTGCTCTTGTCCTTCTAGATGGTAGTGGTCGTGGATTTGGAAGGTGCTGTCTAAGGAACCTTGGTGAGTTATTGCAGTGCATCTTGTAAATGGTACACACAGTTGCCATTGTTCGTCGGTGGTAGAAGGTTTGAATGTTTGCGGAAGGAGGAGCAATCAAGCGGGCTGCTTTGTCTTGGATGGTGTCAAGATTCTTGAGTGTTGTTGGAGGTGCACTCATCCAGGCAAGTAGAGAGTATTCCATTACACTCCTGACTTACGCCTTGTAAATGGGGGGGGTCAGGAGGTGAGTTACTCACTGTAGGATTCCGAGCCTTTGACCTGCCCTGGGAACTACAGTATTAATGTGGCTAGTCCAATTCAGTTTCTGATAAAAGTAACCCCCAGGACGTTAATTGTCGGGGATTCAGTGATGGTAATGCCACTGAATGTCAAGGGGAGATGGTTAGATCCCCTCTTGTAGGAGATGGTCATTGCCTGGCCCTAGGACATTAATTGTCAGGGATTCAGTGATGGTAATGCCATTGAATGTCAAGGGGCGGTGGTTAGATCCTCTCTTGTAGGAGACGGTCATTGCCTGGCACTTGTGTGGCGCAAATGTAACTTGGCTCTTGTCAGCCCAAGCCTGGATATTGTCCAGGTCTTGCTGCATTTGGACATGGACTTCTTCATTATCTAAGAAGTCGCAAATGGTGCTGAACATTGTGCAGTCATCCGCAATCCGTGGAGCAGCAACCAGCGACAGCAACTTGAGCCAAGATAAATGATAAAGCTTGAGGTCTAATTTTTATCATTCTTGAGCCTCTCGGTTTGGGTGAGCGCTTGTCGCACATCATCAAAGCTGGGCCCAGACTAATTTATGGGCCATTTTGTAAACATTTTCTCCTTCCTTGTGGGCTTGCATTGTCTAATTTGGTTGTGGGAACATTTTCCAGAACAGTGGACTCTCACTGCCCAATGAATCAGTTATAAGGACAGTTTTACAGCATATTACAAACCCCAAATTGTCACCTAATCAGAGATAGACAGCATGGATTTGTACGGGAAAGGCAATGTCTGAAGGTAGCATAATTTGAACAGGTGACTGAAATAGTGGATAGGGGAATGTATATAGATATCATTTATATGGACTTTCAAAAATGATTCAATACAGTCACTCATTACTATCCTCAGTCCATTATTTAACTGTTAGCCAAAGCTAAAGTCCATTGATTGAAGGCAAATTATTGACCTGGCTAAGAAATTGGCTGAACTGAAGGAGACAGAGAGTAAGGATAGTGAGCAAATACTCTACCAGGCCAAATGCAGGCAATTGGGACTAGCTTAGTGGTAAAAACTGGGCGGCATGGACAGGTTGGGCCGAAGGGCCTGTTTTCATGCTGTAAACCTCTATGACTCTACTCTACTCAGCAAGATATGCCTAATAGTATCCCAAGGGAACTTGTGTTGGGTTCAGCTATTCACCATATTTATCAATGGCTTAGGTGATGAAATAGAAAGCTAGATATCCAAATTTGCTGCTGAAGCAAAGATGCAAGACATTGTGAACAATATAAATTAAAGTATAACATTACAAACGGATATTGACTGATGAAATGATTGGACAGAATCATGAGAAATGAATTTCAATGTGGGCAAATGTGAGGTGATCTACTTTGGACCTAAAATGGTAGAACAGGATACTTTAAAAAAATTAATAATAATAATAATCTTTATTGTCACAAGTAGACTTACATTAACACTGCAATGAAGTTATTGTGAAAAGCCCCTAGTCACCACATTCTGGTACCTGTTCGGGTACACAGAGGGAGAATTCAGAATGTCCAAATCACCTAACAGCACGTCTTTCGGGACTTGTGGGAGGAAACCGGAGCACCGGGAGGAAACCCACGCAGACACAGGGAGAACATGCAGACTCCGCATAGACAGTGATCAAACCGGGAATCGAACCTGAGACCCTGACGCTGTGAAGCAACAGTGCTAACCACTGTGCTACCGTGCTGTTATTTAGGGGATGTGGGTGTCACTGGCTGGGACAACATTCATTGGCCATCCCTAATTGCCCTTGAACTGAGTGATTTGCTGGACCATTTCAGAGTTAACCACATTGCTGTGGGTCTGATTCCTTTCCTAAACGGCATTAATGAGCCAGGTGGGTTTTTGCGACAGTTGACAATGGTTTCATGAGCATCACTAGACTTTGAATTCCAGATTTTTCATGAATTCAAATTTCACCATCTGGCATGGTGGGATTCGAAGCCTTGGAGCCCTAACCCTGGGTCTCGGGATTATTAGTCCAGTGATAATACCACTCTGCCACCATCTCCCTTTCTGAATGGTAAAAAGTTAGAAACGGCAGACGTCTAAAACCACTGGGGGCGGAATTTTGAGCCCGAGTTAGCCGTCAGCGAGAACCGTGAAGTGGGCGGAAAATCGCACTAGTCGGGAAAAGCAATTCTCGCTGGCGAGATCAAGTTTCCTGATTTTTCACGCCCCTCACCAGTAACGTAATGAGGTTCCCGCCAAGCAAGTTCAGGGACCTCATTTAAATACACCAACATGTAATTAGTGGTGGTTACTAGCTACATGATGGCAGGTGATGCACACAGTGGGGAGGGCGGGTACAGACCGAATGTACAACGCTCATTAGTCATCCCATTCAGGACATGACAGGTGGCAGCGTCTAGTTCTCTCGTGAGGTTAGAATGTGGTTGATGATTGCACTCAACTACCCTCATCCTTGTGGGGGTCACACTGAAATTCTCAAGGTCGAGACACTTCATTCAGGCGGAATTGAGAGGGGCAACTGGGAGGAATGGCAATTGTGTAAGAGGGGAGGGAGTGAGGCTGATTGGAAAGGCGCTCACATAGGGGGATGTGAATGGGTGGATCCTGAGATGGCTGTAGTTCAGGGCATTGTCAGAACTCCTCATTGCTCACTTTTATGTTCTCTTCCTTTCAGTTTGTGGTTGGAGAGGATCATGCAGCCAGTGGAGCTGGCAGTTCTATTGATAGCTGTGGAGCAGTAGCAGCAATGTCAAGGTGCAGCTCGTTTTAGGGCTGCATGGGTGACCTCTGCGGCACCTCCCAGGCTGCTGTACATAAATGCCTAAGGGAGGTAGATGGATGCATTATTTGTGAGGGCTCACCAGTACATCAGCTTTGACCGGGACTGGGTGAGCCAGGACGCCATTGGTTTCATCCGCATAGCTTGCCTGCCCCAGGTGCAGGGTGTCATCGACTGCGCCCACCTGGCCTTGCGTTCCCGATGGCAGCATGGGGCCCTCTTTACAATCCCCAAAGAATTCCACTCCCTCATCATCCAGATTGTGTGCAACAACACCATGCGCATTATGCTGGTGTGTACTCGTTCCCCGAGGAACGTCCATGACAGCTACATCTTGGGACTTTCAGAGATCCCAGCAATTTTGTGAGGTAGACCAGCTACTGGAGGGATGGCGTTTCAGGGACATAGGGTACTTACTCAGGAGGTGGCTGATGGCACCAGTGCAGAGGCCCCAAACACCTGCTGAGACTCGGTACAACGAGGCCCAGGCATTTACCCGTGGGCTGGTCAAACAGGCAATAGGCCTGCTCAAGATGCGGTTCCAGTGCCTGGACCAGTCAGGGGGGATCTGTCAAATACAGCCCACAGAGGGTCTACCGCATCAGTGTGGTCTGCTTTGCTCTGCACAACCTGGCACTGCAGCAGGGAGAGCAGTTGCAACAGGAGGATATGGAGGAGCGCCATATCTCCTTGGATGAGGCGGAGGGCGGCAAGGGGCAACCCGCGGTGGAGACAAAGAAAGGACCTCAGCCAATGGCCAGTGTCCGCATGGGGCGCAGGGCTAGGGACGCAGGGCTAGGGACGCCCTCATTGCCTCTCGGTTTGGGTACGCTCTGTACTCGGGCGGCAAGACCCCCCCCCCGAATCGTGTGTGCTGCCAGCCGGAGGTCATCATGATCGTCGCACAATTCATGGGCAGGGTGCAAAATCAATATTTCAGGTGCTCCAGGGGAACATGCTGCTATGGGTGTTCAACATCTTTTTTTAATACAAGCTTGTTATTACACTGGTGATTGTTCACCCATACCCACTATGTGACTATCTTTTCTTGGCCTTCCTCTATGTGGAAAAGGAAGGTACCAGGTTCACATCCAAAAATCTATTAACTTATGGAAATCTACAGGCTATCCACTAAACACCTTTTCAGGATAGCACCAACTTAAATATAACCCTGACAAAAACCTCAACATCTTAACCTCCCAACTAATATTAAACAAAAAGATCAATTTACCTCATCAGTAAGAACCCTAAAGGGACACAAATGGGTAATAGTGGTTGTACTAATTATGTAGATGTTAACACAACTTATAAATGAACAAACGATCACTTACAAAGTGTTATGCGGTCCTCAAGGATAACAGGCATACCTAACCTCAAAAATAATAAAACTTTCTCAGACCAATGGTTCTTAGAATATATTTACTTATATTCTATTTATAATGGAACTTATTTTATTTGTGATAATAAAGCATATCCCTGACTCCCAAGATCCTGGTCAGGATCTTACTATTTAGGATACATTGTACCCACATTCATCATGTACCTAATCTCCCACATGTTTCAGAAGCGACTAATCGAAGAAATAAACGTTCCATTACCTTAAGAGATGCAATTTATGCTAGAATCATTCCTTTCTATTGGGAAATAAGGATGGAGAACGAGTTGAATAAAATAACAACCATCATACAAAATATAACCGATTACACCACCACTACCCTAGATAAAATTTCTGATGAAATACGAACAATTCGAACTGTGGTATTACAAAATCAAATGACACTTGACTATGTGCTCACCGAAAAAGATGACACCTACACCCTGATTAGTGCAGAGTGTTGCACCTTCATTCCAGATAACTCAAAAGAAGTTAAAGATTTAACATTACATATCCAAAAATAAATCAAAAAACTTGATCCACCCCAAGTTATCTCTCTCTGGGATAAAATTTGCGGTTGGCTTGGACACACTAGAATATCCACAATAAGAATAATCCTATTCTCCTATGTAGCTGTATTCATCATTTACATAACATACCAATGTACCAAGAACTATTCACTAAACGCAGGGGACCAACTATCAGAATGATTCAAACTAACCCAACTACACCCCCAGTAGATGAATTTGAGATGAAATACTATTGTTGAAATGTTACTGATCAATCAATTATTTGACTGTATTATTAACATATTGTATAATTTATTAATACTGAATCAGTAGTATCAAATTTGATTAATTTATTAATTGTTATTCTTTAAGAATTATAATAATTATTTTGAAATACTTATTGCAATACTTATCCACTCTATTGTTTGAAACTACAATGACAATATGAATGAGTTACTCTTTACACTTTTACCTATCCTATCACATTAATGATATATTTTATCTTATTCTGATATATCTCACTTAATCTTTCGATTTATCAAAAGCAGGGAATGTAGAAGTCAACTGTTTCCTGACACACCTAATAGGTAGAGGATAGTTATTTAGGATAAATATAAAGCCCCAGTTGTACCCATTTTAAATTAAGGATTTCAACACTCTCAAAACATAACAGTTTCATAGAAGCAGCATAATTCACTTTACTAGATTAAAACAGACACTTTAAATGATTTAATGAATACATTTTTCAAGTCAGTGTCCAAGGTCAGAGCAGGACAACCATAGCAACAGCATTGCACGACAAGATAACATGAAGGCTCTATTGTTATAATAGCTAAGCCAGCAGAAAACCAGTTTTTGCTGGCCTTGATAAAGCACAATATCGCATTCTTTGACATACACAAGTATGCAGATACGAAACAATTAGAACTAGTGTTACATATTGACACAACCATCAATTCACACGAAACCAGGAATAGAAGTAAACTGTGGCTTTAATCAACTAGAACAGTGCCTGCCTGCAACTGATCTGTTAGTGGGAGCCGCCTACAGGGCGACTGCTCTTATACCTCCCCTCAAGGGGAGGAGCCAGGGGCGGAGCCCACACAGGCCCCAACATGCTACATCGTAGGTAATACCTTACAATGGTCCATAGGTGGAGCCCACATGGGCAACAGCGTAATACAGATATGTACATGGTTACATTGTTACAGCAATACATTCACCACACATATTAAAGATGGACGACTTGCCGTCAAATCAGACGTGTTTGAATCTAACCCAAACCAATTAGGATTATATTGGGGTATGATTAGATTCTATGGAATGGCATCACCATCATGGAATGCATGCCCTGCTGGGCAGCATGGTGACCCAGTGGTTTGCACTGCTGCCTCACCGCACCAAGGACCCCAGTTCGAGCCCGGCCCCGGGTCACTGTCCATGTGGAGTTTGCATATTCCCCCCGTGTCTGTGTGGGTCTCACTCCACAACCCAAAAGGTTGTGCAGACTAGGTGAATTGGCCATGCTAATTTGCCCCTTAATTGGAAAAAAATAATTGGGTACTCTAGACAAGGAGATAAAGTCAACAAATTGGAACCTGACCTTTCAGCTGTGAAGTAGACAAATACCAGCACAGAAAGAATGATAGATGTTCAGAACTCGCTTCTACCTATTCTGCAATGATGCTAGGTCAATTATTTATTTTAAAACTGAGATTGATAGCTTTTTGCTAACTAAAGATTGTGAGGGGTAGAACATGCTTGAGGGATTAAATCCTCCTGTTCTGATGTACCTCTGGGATGGCAGAGAGATGTCAGAACAGATAACCTTGGGTTCACCTCAAGAGCTTGGTTATAGAGGGAGGATTAAACCCATCTGCTATGTGCTACATGTTGAAATGCAAACAACCTTTTGACAAGAACGTAAAATTAATTTGTTTCTAACTTGCATATTAAGAATTTATCCAATGTTCAGTGTTTTAGACATTACTGACTTTCAGCTATGAATAATATATGACTCCCAATCGGTACTATGTGTAAAACTCATATTTTAAAGGTGTTCCTTTGCTAATGAATGTGAAAACTCAAATAATTCAGTTTACTGGATTACCATCAAAGAAAAAATCAACAGCTGCCCAGAAGTGACCATGAGCCCTTTGGCAATAGATGATTCCTTCAAGAACACAAAGGTAATGCTCCAAAATATCTTAAATTTGGAAATAACACAGTGGGAAATTTGACAATGTTATGCTCGTATAAAACATTGATAGATCATACTGTGCTCATTTCTGGCCTCCACATTATATAAAAGATATTGAGGCACTGGAGAAGGTACAAAAAGAATTACAAGGATGATAGCAAAACTGAGAGGCTATACCCATCAGGAAAGAGTGAACAGGCTTTTAAATAGTTTGAGGCCATTTAGCGTACTGACTAAAATGAAAGAGCTACTGTGGCACGGTGGCTAGCACTGTTGCCTCACAGTGCCAGGGACCAGGTTCGATTCAGGCCTTACGTGAATGTCTGTATGGAGTTTGCACGTTCTTCTGTGACTGTGTGGGTTTCCTCCAGGTGCTCCTCCCACAGTCCAAAGATGTGTAGGTTAGGTGGATAGGAGCTGCTAAATTATCCTTTGGTGTCCAAAAATATGTGTAGGTTATGTGGGGTTACGGAAATAGGGCGGGGCAATGGGCTGTTCTTTTGGAGGGCAAACTCTGTGGGCCGAATGGCCTCCTCCACTGTCGGGATTCTATCCAGGATAATCCCACTTTCCAGCCCTTGGTATGTAGTCAGTAGGTTAACGTGCTTCAAGTGCATATCCAAGTATTTTTAAAAATGTGATATGGGGTTCTGTCTGTATCAGCCTTTCGGGCAGCAAGTTCCAGATTCCCACAACTCTCTGAATGAAATTGATTCTCCTCAGCTCTCTTTTAACCCCTCTGGCAATTATTTTAAATTCAAGCCTCCAGGTTGTTCACTCTCTGCTAATGGAAATAGATAGACCTTTCTTATCCACTCTCTCTAGGCCCCTCATAATTTTATTTGCTTCAATTAAATCTCCCTTCAGTCTCCTCGGTTCCAATGGCTATAACTGCCCAAACTATCCTCAGAGCTAAGATTCTCCATCCCTGGCAACTTCCTCTCCTCTGTACTCTCTCTAGTGTGATTACATCCTTCCTACATGTGACCAAAACTGTACTCAAAACAGTGGCATAAATAGTGTTTATACAGTTCTAGCATAGTTTGCTCTTACATTTTATGCCCAGGCTAATAAGAGAAGGTATCCCATGAACCACCTTATCTACCAACCCTGCTACCTTAAAGGATCTGTGGACATGAACACCGAGTTTCCTTTTTCCTCTACACTTCTCAGAATCGTACCATTTATTGTGCATTCCTTTGCTTAGTTTTCTTTCCTGCATTGCCTCACACTTCTGTGGACTGAATTCCATTTGTCACTTTTCTGCCCACCTGACCTGTTTATTGATTCCTTCCTGTGGTCTACAGAGTTCTTCTTTATTATCACATGGCCAATTTTAATATCACTTGCAAATTTTTAAATTGCACCAACCTACATTTAAGTCTGAATCTTCACCTAAGAAGAACTAATATTTGCATTAATCTTGGCAAATTCCTGATGAAATCCACCCAATTTCAGAACTGGTTGCACCCATCGCACCCAGAGCAATCAAGGAAACTCAGAGGTTCAACTAAATACAACCCCACAACAATGGAACATGTAAAAGTACCGATGTGGCCTATTCGTTGGCTCAGGTCTTCAGTGATACTTAAATGATGAAATCTACAGATACTTAAGTACCTACAATGTAGCAATGTTGCAGTTCAGAGTTCAGGTTGCTTTGTGAACTTTTACATACATGCTGTAATTTTGAACTATGGATAGTGATTGTAGGGGCTTGAATATCTCCCAGCGACACAGTGGTGCAGTGGTTAGCACTGCTGCCTCACAGAGCCGAGGAACTAGGTTCGATCCCGACCCCGGGTCATTGTCCGTGTGGAATTTGCAGATTCTCCCTGTGTCTGTGTGGTTATCACCACACAACCCAAGGATATGCGGGGTAGGTGGATTGGTCATGCTAAATTGCCCCTTAATTGGAAAGATTTTTAAAAAGATTATCTCCCATTGACCATTATCCTCTGCTGCCTGCTACGGATCCAAATCGTAGATCCAATTTGTCATTTTCCCTTTGACCCCATGAGTCATTTCCTTTTCTGGCCAGTTTGACATATGGGACCTTGTTAAAGGTCTTAATAAAATTCACGTAGACTTTAACTCTCCTTGTTACCTCCTCAAACATTGAAACAAGTTAGTCAGCCATGACCTTCCATTAACATATTCATTCAGAGTGTCCTCAATTTAATTTGTATCCTTTTAAGTTGTGCCCTTGGACATTTTTGCATATCACTTAGTTTAAGCTGACCTAGCAGCCCATAATTACTTGGTGTATCCTTTTCTCCTTTTTTAAATAACGGTAAAGCGTTAGCAGTTCTCGATCTGCCTGTAGACAAATAAGATGAAAAATTATGGTCAGAATTTCTGGTATTTCCTTCTTTGCTTCTCCTCACAGCCTGGGTTACATTTAATTGGGACCTGGTGATGTATCCATTTCCTAATATGCTAAAGCTCTGAGCACTTCTTCCATCACTGTTTATCTCATCCAATATTTCTCTTTCCTCCGTAACTCCAGCATCTGCATTGTCCATTTCTTCTTGAAGACAGCTATAAAGTATTCATGCCAATGTCTTCTGCCTCCAGTCACGAAGCACGCTGATGTTATCTGCAAGGGTATCTCAACTTAGAACCCCAGTTTGTGGGGGGTATAGTTTTGATTTTGTGAGGAGATCAGTTACAAATTGGATTGGGTTGGATTTGTTTATTGTTATGTGTACCGATGTACAGAGAAAAGTATTTTTCTGCGAGCAGCTCAAACAGATCATTTAGTACATGAAAATAAAAAGAAAATACATAAAGGGCAACACAAGGTACACAAGCTAAATACATAGACACCAGCATCGTGTGAAGCATTCAGGAGTGTAGTATTAATCAGGTCAGTCCATAAGAGGGTCGTTTAGGAGTCTGGTAACAGCAGGAAAGGAGCTGTTTTTGAGTCTGTTCGTGCGTGTTCTCAGACTTTTGTATCTCTTGCCTGATGGAAGAAGTTGGAAGAGTGAGTAAGCCGGGTGGGAGGGATCTTTGATTATGCTGCCCGCTTTCCCCAGGCAGCGGGAGGTGTAGATAAAGTCAATGGATGGGATGCAGGTTCGTGTGATGGACTGGGCTGTGTGGACATGCCAAATGTCCTTAGTTTCATGAGGAAGTATAGGCGTTGTTGTGCTTTCTTGGTACTAGCGTCAACGTGGGTGGACCAGGACAGACTTTTGGTGATGTGCACCCCTAGGAATTTGAATCTGTTAACCACCTCCACCTCGGCCCCATTGATGCAGACAGGGGTGTGTACAGTACTTTGCTTCCTGAAGTCAATGGCCAGCTCTTTAGTTTTGCTGACATTGAGGGATAGATTGTTGTCGTTGCACCACTCCGCTAGGTTCTCTATCTCCCTCCTGTATTCTGACTCATCGTTGTTAGAGGTCCAACCCACTATAGTCGTATCGTCAGCAAACTTGTAGATGGAGTTGGAACCAAATTTTGCCACACAGTCGTGTGTGTACAGGGAGTATAGTAGGGGGCTAAGTACGCAGCCTTGTTGGGCCCCGGTATTGAGGAATATCGTGGAGGAGATGTTGTTTATTCTTACGGATTGTGGTCTGTGGGTCAGAAAGTTGAGGATCCAGTCGCAGAGTGAGGAGCCAAGTCCTAGGTTTTGGAGCTTTGATAAGCGAAACCCCAGTGAGAATAAATAGCCCAGTAGTCAGGTAACAATTATATAATGCTATTAATTATAGGGAAAAAAAGGCAAATACACATATACAGGACTACTCTACTCTCAATCCAAATTTAATAACCAGCTATACATCAATGATACTCACATCTGGGAACCATCTTTTTCTTGGTCCAGTGAAGATTTTTTTAAACTGCTGTCACAAAGGTTTTCTGCACTGCCTTGGCTCTGAGATGTAGTACCTTGCTTGCTGTAAACTTGGCCTTCAGGCTTGGTGGCTGGAAACTGGCTTATCTGTTTTCTGAGACTGCTAGTTGTTCACTGCCTCCTCCTGCCTTCTCAGAGTCTGGCCAGTTATACCTTTGTTGTTCTTTGATTATGCCTTCTGTGTATTCAGCTGTCTGCCCCTATCAACTTCTTTGACTATACCTTAACATATGGATATCTCATGGGCCTTCCCAATTATTATCTGAACTGCCATTCTAAACTCATTACCGAGAGAGACGCATACCAATTACAGCTCTTTGAATACTGTCTCCAGGCAGATTTATAACACTTCACACACAGATTCTCTTTTTGATCTCTAATTGTTCCTGTTTTTTGCATATTTATTCTCTTGATCTTTATGTATTTGTAAAACTTTTGGGGTTGTTATTGATTTTACTTGCCGATATTTTTTATGAATGATTAAGAGATCGGCACTAGACACATGAAAGGGATTTGGCAGGGTAAATATAGAGAAGATGGATCGAATCTTGCATTCTGGACTCTTAAGTTCTGTGACAGGCAAGACAGTAAATTATTCTAGCTGGACAGTGGGACGGCTGAATATGCGTGATCTTCTGCTATTCAACTCATTAATTATGCATCCACGAGGAGCATGGTGAATCTCGTGGCGGGACAGGCAGGAAGTTTCCTGCCCCGCCGTTACCTCTAGGAGTTGGAGAACCTGTCACCATGGGCGGGATTCTCCGAGCCCGCGGCAGCTCAGAGAATCTCTGGGGGGCCACACCGCTCCGGCGCCGGGACGTGATTCTCCGGAGAGCGGAGAATCGGCGGCATTGGCGCCGGCCCGGTGCCGGTCGAGGCACGCTCTACCGCCCCCCCCCCCTGCCCCGCCCCCCCCGGTGAGTCTCAGCCTGGGATAGGCCGAGCGGCTGTACAAAAAAACCCGAGTCCCGCCGACGCCGTTCTAATCTGGTCTTACCCGGCGGGACCTCGGCGTGAATGGATCCGGGGGCGGCCTGGTGGGGGGAGAGTGGGGACTGACCCCAGGGGGGGCCTCCGCTGTGGCCTGGTCCGTGGTCGGCGGGCCGGCCTCTTGTGCTGGGGGCCTCCTTTGTTCCGCGCCGGCCCCTGTAGCCCTACGCCATGTTGCATCGGAGCCAGCGCGGAGAAGGGAGCCACCGCGCATGCGCGGTAATCGCGCCGGTCGCACTGCGCATGCACGCGTTGCCACCGGTCCCACTGCGCATGCACAGACCTGCGGCGCCTATCTGATGCCGGGATCGGCAGCTGGAGCGGGGTGGGTTGCTCCAGCTGCCGTGCTGGCCCCCTGTCGGGGTCCGAATCACTGCTCCTGAGGCCATGTTGACGCCGTTGGGAAGCGTGACGGCGTTTACGACGGCGTCAACACTTAGCCTCAGGATCAGAGAATCCCACCCAAGACGTACCCAGAGAATCATTAACTCATTATAGGCCAGGGTTCCTCATTCCTCTTCCAGAGCACTTGCTGCCACAGTACATACTGGAGAAGCTGACAGATGTGAGCAACCACAGCCACTTGTGCTGGACTTCAACTCCGCCCACCCAAAAGGACCCTCCTGCCATTTTGAGGGACCTCACTTGCTGATTAACAGTGTAGTCAAGGTCATATTTGAAAAATAGTGCACATTACTTTCCATACTCGGTCCATCACCTTCTACTCTCCCCCTGTCACCCATCAACTTCCCCCCAACAACCTTGCCACACCCTATAATCACTATTCCTCTCACCTCTGTCACCTTTGAACCTCCCTCCATTACCCTGTACCCTATTATGATCCACCTCCAAATGCACTCCCTCCCCTCAGAGTCAACACCTATTACCGTCCCCATGCCCACATGACCCTGCCCCGTCCTATGAAACAAGGTATCATTCCAGTGCCCCTCTATGGCATCCAAGCCCCCACCACCCTGCCATGAGACCTTCGTCTACCAAACTCTCATCCTGGAAGTGTCATTTAACCCTCTGTGATTGTACCCTCCTCTCACCAGTACCCTGAGTTCACCTCCCCTCTAGATAGTCTCTTCCTCTACTTCCCCCCTACAGTCTCTCTTCTCCCACCCCTCTCACCCACTTCCCTGTATAGCCTGTCTCCCGTGTCCAGCCTTGGGCACAGCATTTCCTACCCAGGAGCATGCCACTTACGTACAATCGTAAAACTGAGCGTTGTAAATTCTCGCTGGCAGGTAACTTAATTTGGAGGGTGAACTTAGTTCCGGTGAGATGGCCTATTCATGAGCATGTATGAGCTGAAGTCACCTTTAACCCGCCTAAAAGTTAGCCCCCTGCCCGATTTTTTTCCCCCCCACTTGTTTGGAGAGATTAAAACTGATAGCTTTAAATATAAGGCAGCCCTGAATAAATCCCATCAGAAATTCCAATAAACTATTTAGCCAAAGAGCTTTTATAAAGTGGAACTTGCCAGCACATGAGCTGGAATTTTACGAGGAGCTGGTGACCCTTCTCTCTCAGATAAAATATCAGGGATAAGCCCATCTGTGCTTGGCCAGGCACGTCAAGTTGGGTCATTAATTGTCTCAAGACAAGACTTCCATCTCCATCTAGTCACTGTTGGGACCACAGGCAGTCCCTGTGGAATAGATGCCATGGACCGAACCTAAAGGCAGGATTGACGATTGGGGTGGAGACCAGGTGCACCAAAGCAAAGTGGAAAAATGGAGTGTGGGGAAACTACCTTCTGTGGCAGTTGGGGGCAGGTTCTTTAAAGGAGACACTCCATCTAACCAATATCAAGGCCGCAAGGCTTTACCTGGCAGCCTGGACACTTGGCTTTTGCATCTATCGAGGGTCAATCTGAGTGGTGGTCTGTGGTAAGCCTTCAGTGGCTATTAATTGGTCACTTAAGGCCATGGACAGGCAGACTGCCTGATGTTTTCCCAATGTGTAAATTCCCAGTGGATAGGTGACTGGCATTTCCCCCATTTTCTCCTCCCCACCCACAATTCCACAAAATCTGTGAATATGTTCCCAGAGAGGCGGGGGCTGTGGTGGGGGAGAATACAATTCTAGCCATGGAGTAGTTGAGGCAATTAACATTGATGCAATTAAGAGTAAGCTAAATAAACACATGAGGGAGAACAGATAATAGAAGGACATGTTGATGGGGTTAGATGAAGAAAGGTTGGAGGAGCTTTAGCGTGAAATGTGAACACCATCATAGAACAGTTGGGTCAAATGGACTATTTCTGTGTTGTAATCCCTATGCAATTTCAAGTAAAGGAGTTATAACATTGCAAGTTGATGTTGTTGCAATGCCCTAATTCTATGGGTTTATTTTGTGGTTGTATTTTCATGTCAAACATCACCTTTTAGCTCTTTACGGTAAAAGGAAGAGGGAAGCTCAGCAATTTCATGAATGAAAATACAACTTGTACGCTGAGGATTGCCAGAAACAATGAAGTCATTTGCACAGCCAGCAACATAACCAAGTGTTCCTGCCAAGTGTCCAACAATATGTACACTCAGCTCAAAAATCAACCAGGTACCAGATAGTTACATTCACCTTCAACTGGATTGCTCGGGTTTAGGGAAATCCTCCAATTGGTGAAATGCTGATCATCCTCGTAAGCCAGACATCATTTAGGATTTTTTATAGAATAACTGGAGATACAGAGGGAGTTTCTCTTTGTTTCATTATCAAAACTTTATATTTGATGTGCCAAAATCACAGTTTAATAATTGGATTTCCAGTCAATGGTATTTTCAAACCCACAGAATAATGTCATTCTCTGGTGTAACTGAAGCCAGATTTTAACCCATCCCGTGCAGCAAAACTGAGGTGTCTAGCTAGTTAAAATAATGGTGGTGTGGGCGCTTTGCGCCACATCCAGGACACTTTCCAGCACTTGAAAAAAATGTATATATTTTTATTAAAACATTTAACATTTTATATCAAAAAATTACAAAACAAAACTGCACCAACACATCAAAAATTACAAGCAACTAGAGTAACAGGAACCCCAATAACAGAAATTCCACCCAAACAATCCCTGCCCCTCCCCACTAACAGCTAACAATGACCAGATCTTTAAAGTGCAAGATACACAGCTGCCATCTACAATAGAACCCATCAATCAACCCCCTCACCGTGAACTTGACCTTCCCGAGGTACAAGAATTCCATCAAATCACCCAGCCATGCTGCTGCACTGGGTGGCATTGCATGCCTCCAGCTGAGCAATATGCATCGCCTGGCCAACAACGATGTGAATGCCAAAGCATTTGCCCCAGACCTCAGCTCCGGCTGATCCGACACGCCAAATACAGCGACTAACGGACAGGGCTCTAAGTCCACATTCAGGGTTGCCAATATGGTGCTGAACCAGGACCCCCAAAAACCCACCCGCTTGGTATAGGATCAGAACATGTGTGTATGATGAGGAGGCCCTCTCAAGCATCGCTCACATTTATCCTTGACCTCCTCAAAAGACTAACTCATCCTGGCCCTGGTGAGGTGCGCCCCAATCACCACCTTTACCTGTATCAAGCTCAACTTTGCACAGGATGATGTAGCATTCACCCTAAGGAGAGACTCACTCCACACCTTGTCATCCAAAATGGATCCCAGCTCCTTCTCCCACCTGGCCTTCACCTCATCCACCGAAGCCTGCTCTTTCCCCATGAGACGCCTATATATCCGAGATGTGCTGCCCTCCTCCGACCCCATACACAGGAGTATCCTTTACAGCAAAGTAGAAGGCAGTGCCTCTGAGAAAGTTGGAAATGCCCACCAAACAAAGTCTTGCACCTGGAAATATCTGAACATGTCCGTCGCCCAAGCCCTGCTTTCTCCTTCAACTCCTCCCAACTCGCGAACCACCCTTCCAAAAACGGGACCCTCACCCTCTCCAGCCCCCTAACTTCCCACCCCTTGAATGTGACATCCAATCTCGCCCACTCAAACAAATTGTTCCTATAGATTGGGGCCCAACTTGACACCGCTGTCAGCTGAAAATTCTGACAGAGTTGCCACCATATTGTTAACGTGGAGTTGACTACCGGATTTACAGAATACTTCGCTGGAGAAAACTGCACACCAGCGCCACCCAGCCTGTCCCTTTACATGACCCTGACTTCATCCGTATCCAACTAACGTTCTACTCCCCCAAAAGACCCCAATGCCTTCTCCACATTGGCTTCCCAATAATACAACCAATTAGGCAGCGCCAACTCCCCCCCCCCCAACCTGCCTTTACCTCTGCAGGCCCCTCTCCGAACCGAAGAATTCTCCCGCCCATTATGAGCCGCTCCATCTCCAGAAAAAATTACTTTGGCAAAAAAAACTGGGAGCAATTGAAAACAAGTCGCGGCAAAATAACCATCTTAATAGATTGAACTAGGCCTGCCAGGAATGTTGTCCCATCTCTGCAAGTCCGCTTTAACTCTGCTTGCCAAGATTGTAGAATTCAATTAGCAAAGTTGAGCCCAGTCCCGGGGCACCTGAACCCCCAAATAGCGAAAACTGGTTCCCACCAGACACAATGACAGCCCCCCAACCCAGCACCAACTCTACCCCGCCCCTCCCCCCCCCCCCCCCCCAATAGAGGGCTAACCACGAAATATTCACTCTTCCCAACATTCAGTTCATATCCTGAAAAGGAACCAAACCTCTTCAATATTCATTATCTCCCCATAACTGACCCTGCATTCCTCACGTACATCACAGCAAAAGGCTGTCTGCGTAAAGGGACACCCTATGCTCTACTCCACCCCTCACAATTCCTCTCCACTTGTCCGTGGCCCTCAAAACATTTGCCAGTGGTTTGATTGCCAACATGAACAACAGAGGAGACAGGACATCCCTGCCTCATTCCCCTGTGCAGCCCGAATTACCCCAAATTCATAGTGTTCCTTTGAACACTAACAGCCGGCGCTTCATATAACAACGGAACCCATGATGCAAACCCAGGCCTAATCCCAAACCTCTCCAGATCCGGGAACAAATAACTCCATTTGACCCTATCGAATGCCTTTTCAGCATCTAGAGACAGGATAATCTCCGGTTCTAGCTCCACTGCTGGTGTAAGAACCACATTAATTATCGCCTCATGTTGGACGACAGCTTTCTACCCTTTACAAACTCCATCTGGTCTTCCCCCACTACCTCTGGGAGGCCAGGGCTCCAGCTCAAGGCTAGGATTTTAGCCAAAGGTTTCGCATCCACATTAAGCAGAGACATTGGGTGCTACGACCCACACTCTATGGGGCCCTTGTTCTTGTTCAGAAGGAGGGAGATGAGTGCCTGCTTCAACATCTCTGGGAGGTACCTCCACGCCATTGAGTCGTTAAACATCCCCAGCAACAATGGGCCCAGTTAATCCTCAAACTTCCTGTAAAATTCTACTGGGAACCCATCAGGCCCTGGCGCCTTCTCTGTCTCCATCTTACCCAGAGCACAACGGATCTCCTCCAATTCCATTGGCGTCTCCCGCAACTCATCCCCCAGCTGAGGAAACTCCAAGCTTTCCAAGAACACAGCCATCCCCCGCTCATCCTCTGGCAGTTCCGACCTGTAAAACCCCTCATAGTAGGAATGAAACGCCTCGTTCATTTTCTCTGGGCTCGAGACCAACCCACCGCTCAGCACCCGCTCCTCATTCTTTACCCCAGATAACAAGGTCCTACCCATAACAAAAAAATCGAGACGCAATACAATCTCCCTGACAGCCTCTTGCCGCCTTAACTGATGAGCAATCAGGCGGCTAGCCTTCTCCCCGTACTCATAAACCACCCCCTTTAAGCGCTGCAGCTGTCACACCACCCAGTCCGTGCACAGTAGGTCATATTGCATTTGCAGCTTCTTCCTGTGCGCCAAGAGCTCCGGTGTTGGATCACTCACATACTCCCTATCCACACCCAGAATGTATTCCTGTTCTCCCGATCCATCTATGACTTGTACGAGATGATCTCCCCTTTAATTACCGCCTTTAATGCCTCCCACACCATAGACGGAGAGATCATCCATTTTCATTCCATTCATCATAGTTCTTTGTGGTCCTTGAAATCTACGCACACAATCCCAAACCCGATAACAATCCCACGTCCAGCCTCCAGCCTGTGCACTGTGGCCGCCCCCCCCCCCCCCTCCCCCGCTTTAAATCCATCCGATGCAGCGCATGGTCGGAAATAACCACCGCTAAATTCTCCTCATTCTTTACCCCAGATAACAAGGTCCTACCCATAACAAAAAAATCGAGACGCAATACACCTTGCGTACAGGCGAAAAAAAGAAAACTCCTTAACACCCCCGGGTGCGTAAACCGCCACAGATCCGCCCCTCCTGTCATTTCCATAAATGGCATTAACACCTTTGTCATCCTCGAAGAGACCAGCGATCTGTGCTTGGAGAGGCTCAACTTTGGATCCAGAACACAATTGAAAGCCCCTCCCCTAAAATCAGCTGCTGTGTATCCAGTTCCAGAATGGCTGCGAACACCTTTCGCAATTTTAACTACATAGGATTTTGACAGCACAGAGGTTGCCCACCGAAGGCAGGCGAGCACCTAATTAAAATGAGATGATCAAAACCTGGTGATGCCTGGTGCCAGGGAGGCCTGAGCAACCTTGAACCCTTCAGCACAGCATGGAGGCAGGAGAAGGCCAGGTTTCTGTGGTCTAGAGGAGCAGGAATTACCCTCCTGACGCAACAGGAACACCTTGAGGCCTCACTCCCCCAACCAACAGGATTTCCCTCCCATCATCTTGGTCCATGATCAACCTGACTCCTCTACCCCCTCCTCCCCCTCCCCCTAATTCACCTTGTGTATTCCCTTCTCCCGACTGATTTCCTGTTCTTGCGTCATTCCCACCGGTTTTAGAACAAACAAAGAACAAAGAAATGTACAGCACAGGAACAGGCCCTTCGGCCCTCCAAGCCCGTGCCGACCATACTGCCCGACTAAACTACAATCTTCTACACTTCCTGGGTCCGTATCCTTCTATTCCCATCCTATTCATATATTTGTCAAGATGCCCCTTAAATGTCCCTATCGTCCCTGCCTCCACTACCTCCTCCGGTAGTGAGTTCCAGGCACCCACTACCCTCTGCGTAAAAAACTTGCCTCGTACATCTACTCTAAACTTTGCCCCTCTCACCTTAAACCTATGCCCCCTAGTAATTGACCCCTCTACCCTGGGGAAAAGCCTCTGACTATCCACTCTGTCTATGCCCCTCATAATTTTGTATACCTCTATCAGGTCGCCCCTCAACCTCCTTCGTTCCAGTGAGAACAAACCGAGTTTATTCAATCGCTCCTCATAGCTTATGCCCTCCATACCAGGCAACATTCTGGTAAATCTCTTCTGCACCCTCTCTAAAGCCTCCACATCCTTCTGGTAGTGTGGCGACCAGAATTGAACACTATACTCCAAGTGTGGCCTAACTAAGGTTCTATACAGCTGCAACATGACTTGCCAATTCTTATACTCAATGCCCCGGCCAATGAAGGCAAGCATGCCGTATGCCTTCTTGACTACCTTCTCCACCTGTGTAGCCCCTTTCAGTGATCTGTGGACCTGTACTCCTAGATCTCTTTGACTTTCAATACTCTTGAGGGTTCTACCATTCACTGTATATTCCCTACCTGCATTAGCCCTTCCAAAATGCATTACCTCACATTTGTCCAGGTTAAACTCCATCTGCCATCTCTCCGCCCAAGTCTCCAGACAATCTAAATCCTGCTGTATCCTCAGACAGTCCTCATCACTATCCGCAATTCCACCAACCTTTGTGTCGTCTGCAAACTTACTAATCAGACCAGTTACATTTTCCTCCAAATCATTTATATATACTACAAAGAGCAAAGGTCCCAGCACTGATCCCTGTGGAACACCACTGGTCACAGCCCTCCAATTAGAAAAGCATCCCTCCATTGCTACCCTCTGCCTTCTATGGCCTAGCCAGTTCTGTATCCACCTTGCCAGTTCACCCCTGATCCCGTGTGACTTCACCTTTTGTACTAGTCTACCATGAGGGACCTTGTCAAAGGCCTTACTGAAGTCCATATAGACAACATCTACTGCCCTACCTGCATCAATCATCTTAGTGACCTCCTCGAAAAACTCTATCAAGTTAGTGAGACACGACCTCCCCTTCACAAAACCGTGCTGCCTCTCACTAATACGTCCATTTGCTTCCAAATGGGAGTAGATCCTGTCTCGAAGAATTCTCTCCAGTAATTTCCCTACCACTGAAGTAAGGCTCACCGGCCTGTAGTTCCCGGGATTATCCCTGCCACCCTTCTTAAACAGAGGAACAACATTGGCTATTCTCCAGTCCTCCGGGACATCCCCTGAAGACAGCGAGGATCCAAAGATTTCTGTCAAGGCCTCAGCAATTTCCTCTCCAGCCTCCTTCAGTATTCTGGGGTAGATCCCATCCGGCCCTGGGGACTTATCTACCTTAATATTTTTTAAGACACCCAACACCTCGTCTTTTTGGATCACAATGTGACCCAGGCTATCTACACCCCCTTCTCCAGACTCAACATCTACCAATTCCTTCTCTTTGGTGAATACTGATGCAAAGTATTCATTTAGTACCTCGCCCATTTCCTCTGGCTCCACACATAGATTCCCTTGCCTATCCTTCAGTGGGCCAACCCTTTCCCTGGCTACCCTCTTGCTTTTTATGTAAGTGTAAAAAGCCTTGGGATTTTCCTTAACCCTATTTGCCAATGACTTGCCAAACAAAACCTAAAGTTGTAAATTATGTAAATAAGATGCATGGTAGCACAGTGGTTAGCACTGTTGCTTCACAGCGCCAGGGCTCCAGGTTTAATTCCCGACTTAGGTCATTGCCTGTGCGGAGTCTGCACGTTCTCCCTGTGTCTGCGTGAGTTTCTTATAGATGCTCCGGCTTCCTCCCACAAGTCCCGAAAGATGTGCTGTTAGGTGAATTGGACATTCTGAATTCTCCCCCTGTGAACAGGCACCGGAATGTGGTGGCTAGGGGCCTTTCACAGTAACTTCATTGCAGTGTTAATGGAAGCCTACTTGTGACAATAAAGATTATTATTGTTATTATTCAAAATGTGAATGAGGTCTGGGTGTTACATCAGGCTTTGGTTTAAACCATGGCTTTCCTCCAATCTCATAATCTATCCATCTGGAGTTAAAATCAGCCTTTAGAATTGCAATATGACATTACTTTAACATGTGTTTCTTGTCTGTTTCTTGTAGACCCAGTTACCATAGAGGTATTAATTGAATCTGGATCTTTGAATTACACCACCCAGTTTACGGTCCATAACTGTTATAAGATTGCGGAAGCTCGGTTTAATAATGCTACGTAAGTTTTGCATCTTATTTACATAATTTACAACTTTAGGTTTTGTTTGGCATGCAAGTAAGAATGGGAAAGATTTTGTCTTAGACTGTTGGTTACAGTTTGGTAGGACTTTGTAATGATACTTAGGTAAACTTTTATTGACTCTTAGAACTACTTACATATATACAGTAAAGGGGACAAGCTAGGAGCTGTCTCCATACTTGCTGGTACACACAACTCTGTCCTATCTTAGACTGACCCTAGGTATGGATCATGTGCTCTTTTACATCACTGTGGGCAGTACTATACTCAGTCATACATTAACCCTATATGTGCCAGACCCTTCTTCTACACCACCTTCCATGTCTTTACTGAATGTATTTAAGTGATTTCAGCTTGCCTTCAGTCTTGTGTTATTATATCATTTTTTAAAAAAAATTTAGAGTACCCAATTCATTTTTTCCAATTAAGGGGCAATTTAGCATGGCCAATCCACCTAGCCTGCACATCTTTGGGTTGTGGGGCGAAACCCACGCAAACACGGGGAGAATGTGCAAACCCCACACAGACAGTGACCCAGATCCAGGATCAAACCTGGGACCTCGGCGCCGTGAGGCTGCAGGGCTAACCCACTGCGCAACCGTGCTGCCCTACGTTGTTATTATATCATTGTTATGGGCCAGGGTTTAGAGAATCCCAAACTGTATCATGGAGTTCACCTGACCCACAACGTTTAATAGATTGTGGTATGGGGAGCACACGGCCCACTCTACAGGTGTGGTACAGCAGAAATGGAAAAGTAATTTTTAAAGCAAAACAATGTTTATTCTGTGAACTCAAATTAACCTTTTTGAAACATACAGTTTCAAAACATCAATTCAGCAAACATCAATTCAAATACAACCCCCAAAGAATACAACACTAAGTAATCCTTAATAACTTCCCAAACAACATCCAGAAGACAGAAGAAACACATTTTAACAGAAGCACATCAGGTTTACATTCACTACTGAAAACATTTATAATTCAGAATTCACCAAATGATCAAGAGATAGTCTTTTTATGGCAGAGAGATCAACAGTACACCTGCACTGTCTGGCGTCCGCTCCAACACTGAAAACGAAACGAAAACACACCCTGCAGCAACCAGCCTAAAATGAAAGTAAAAAGCTGACAGACAGCCCAGCTCCACCCACACTCTGACATCACTGATAAACACCCATTTCTTAAAGGTACATTTCTTAAACACCCATTTCTTAAAGGTGTTCTCACATGACAATCACCTACATTGTCATTACTGAATTCTCACTACCAAATCTCCTCCCTTCATGTCCTTGAATTTAAGGGTTCAGACGATCTGGTGGCTTTATAATATTTCCATATTTCATATGCACTACAGTGAGATGAATGGCTGGCTCCATCACTCCTGGTTCTTCCTATAAACGTGGAGGTTGTTCATTCATCTGGATATGTCTTCTTCCTTTTCTTCTGTTCTTTTGTGTTGACCTGCAATTATCAGTTCGGCTATTGAGCTGGTTGGTGGTTGCTACCCTAACTCGATTCTTATGGGGCAGCTGAGCATTGTGCACCTCTCTTTGTCGTTTCTTTCACTTCACCCGTGGTGGTGTGGATCATGGCAATGTTCTTTGTGGTGAAGAATGATCATTCCTATGACTGGAATAAGGTTTAGTGGTGCAGTTAGGTTTGCATTTCGCTGTCACCAAGGATGGCAGCTGCCAGGTTGAAGCATCTTCTGTGCCTTTGGCATGCTGGCTCGGAGTTGCCGTGTTGACCTGCTGTACTGTCTTTGGAGCCGGATGTTGAGACTCGTCGACTTCGGGTCGCTCACTTTTCCACCCTCCACTGGAGGTCTTTTTATTACCTTCTGGGTGGTTGGCTGGCCTGACCATTAATGGTTTTCCAGCATCTGTAGTAAAAATGGACAAACCTGCTCTGAGAAAAGACACTTCAGAGCTGAAGTCCCAGTCAGTATACTCTTTTTATTGCGTAGTAGGGAACTTGTAGTTCTGTATGATTAACCACTGTGGTTGTCTCAACATTTTTGGCCATTTTGAGGAGATCCACGGCTATAAAAACATTTCTGCTCAAGAGAGAGAAAGGCTGGTTACAGATGATGTACATCAGCTTGAAGATTTGTTTGACACCATATCTTAGTGCTTCCAGTATCAGTATGACTGGGAGTCAGATTCCTCCTGGCCCACAGACTGATATGTCTGTTGTTTGAAGCTGGGGGTCTTTTCGTCGTCATTCTTTATCTGGCAGTTACGCATTAACTGAAATGTCTACATTCCAAAATGCAAAGCCAAGATCTTTGACTGCGTCCAAGAAGTACGGCTGTGTATCTTCCAGGCTTGCATCCAATCTTGTGGATGATCTATGAGCTTTCTGTGCATTTGAGAGTTTTGTCTTGCACAGTTTGCATGTTGACCAGTCCTGTTGCACTGAAAGAATTGGGTTGAAATTGCAGGACATGACCTTGCCTGTGGGGAGGCTTCGCAACACAGCATCGGCATAGTCGCTCTGCTGGCTGGTTTAGGTATTTCTTTTCCTGGCTTGGAGTTACCTTTCTCTTTGTTGCTTGACCAACTGAACTGTGGTTTGGCCTCTGTAAGATCATTTTGTTTTCTCCATTAAAATGATTCTGAGTTTCTCATAAGAATTCTGACTGCTCCAGGCCTAGCCTAATACAATTTAAGGTAGTCCATTGGGCACATCTGAAAGTGGCTCAGGTGAGCAAGTTTTTTGGGGTAGAGGACAGGTGTGCGAGGTGCGTGGGAAGCTAGCAAATCGTGTCCACATGTTTTGGACATGCCCGAGGCTTAGAAGGTTTTGGCAGGGTTTTGCTAAGGCAATGTCCACGGTACTAAAAACACGGGTGGTGCCGAGTCCGTAGGTGGCGATCTTTGGAGTGTTGGAAGAGCCGGGAGTTCAGGGGGCGAAAGAGGCTGACGTCTTGGCCTTTGTCTGCCTAGTAGCCCAGAGACGGCAGAGACGGATCTTATTAATGTGGAGGAACTCGAAGCCCCCGACTGTAGAGACCTGGGTTAGTGACATGGCTGGGTTTCTCAGTCTCAAGAAAATAAAGTTCGCCTTAAGAGGGTCAATGTTCGGGTTCACCCGGAGGTGGCAGCCGTTCGCCGACTTTCTCGGGGAAAATTAAAATGTCAGCAGATGCAGTACAAAAGAACAAACAAAGAACAAAGAGAACAAAGAAAATTACAGCACAGGTACAGGCCCTTCGGCCCTCCCAGCCTGCGCCGATCCCAATCCTTTATCTAAACCTGTCTTCTATTTTCCAAGAATCTACTTCCCTCTGTTCCCCACCCGTTCATATATCTGTCTAGATGCATCTTAAATGATGCACTCGTGCCCGCCTCTACCACTTCCGCTGGAAAAGCCTTCCAGGCACCAACCACCCTCTGCGTAAAACACTTTCCACGCACATCTCCCTTAAACTTTCCCCCTCTCACCTTGAAATCGTGACCCCTTGTAGTTGACACCCCCACTCTTGGAAAAAGCTTGTTGCTATCCAACCTGTCCATACCTCTCATAATTTTGTAGACCTCAATCAGGTCCCCCCTCAACCTCCGTCTTTCCAATGAAAACAATCCTAATCTACTCAACCTTTCTTCATAGCTAGCACCCTCCATACCAGGCAACATCCTGGTGAACCTCCTCTGCACCCTCTCTAAAGCATCCACATCCTTCTGGTAATGTGGCGACCAGAACTGCACGCAGTATTCCAAATGTGGCCTAACCAAAGTCCTATACAACTGTAACATGACCTGCTGATTCTTGTACTCAATACCCCGTCCGATGAAGGCAAGCATGCTGTATGCCTTCATGACCACTCTTATCGACCTGTGTTGCCACCTTCAGGGTACAATGGACCTGAACTCCCGGATCTCCCTGTACGTCAATTTTCCCCAGGACTCTTCCATTGACCGTATAGTCCGCTCTTGAATTAGATCTTCCAAAATGCATCACCTCGCATTTGCCTGGATTGAACTCCATCTGCCATTTCTCTGCCCAACTCTCCAATCTATCTATACTTTGCTGTATTCTCTGACAGTCTTCCTCTCTATCTGCAACTCCACCAATCTTAGTATCATCTGCAAACTTGCTAATCAGACCACCTATACTTCATCCAGATCATTTATGTATTTCACAAACA
Organism: Scyliorhinus torazame; assembly: GCF_047496885.1. Taxonomy (NCBI): domain Eukaryota; kingdom Metazoa; phylum Chordata; class Chondrichthyes; order Carcharhiniformes; family Scyliorhinidae; genus Scyliorhinus; species Scyliorhinus torazame. Next base: position 81,635,271 of record NC_092719.1, read on the forward strand.
ACAGTGGTCCGAGCATGGATCCCTGTGGAACACCACTAGTCACCTTTCTCCATTTTGAGACACTCCCTTCCACCACTACTCTCTGTCTCCTGTTGCCCAGCCAGTTCTTTATCCATCTAGCTAGTACACCCTGAACCCCATACGAGTTCACTTTTTCCATCAACCTGCCATGGGAAACTTTATCAAACGCCTTACTGAAGTCCATGTATATGACATCTCCAGCCCTTCCCTCATCAATTAACTTTGTCACTTCCTCAAAGAATTCTATTAAGTTTGTAGGACATGACCTTCCCTGCACAAAACCATGCTGCCTATCACTGATAAGTCTATTTTCTTCCAAATGTGAATAGATCATATCCCTCAGTATCTTCTCCAACAGTTTGCCTACCACTGACGTCAAGCTCACAGGTTTATAATTCCCTGGATTATCCCTACTACCTTTCTTAAACAAAGGGACAACATTAGCAATTCTCCAGTCCTCCGGGACCTCACCCGTGCTCAAGGATGCTGCAAAGATATCTGTTAAGGCCCCATCTATTTCATCCCTCGCTTCCCTCAGTAACCTGGGATAGATCCCATCCGGACCTGGGGACTTGTCCACCTTAATGCCTTTTAGAATACCCAAAACTTCCCCCTTCCTTATGCTGTCTTAACCTAGAGTATTTAAACATCCATTCCTAGCCTCAACATCCGTCATGTCCCTCTCCTTGGTGAATACGGATGCAAAGTACTCATTAAGAATCTCACCCATTTCCTCTGACTCCACGCATAAATTCCCTCTTTTGTCTTTGAGTGGGCCAATCCTTTCTCTGGTTACCCTCTTGCTCCTTATATACGAATAAAAGGCTTTGGGATTTTCCTTACCCCTGTTAGCCAAAGATATTTCATGACACCTTTTAGCCCTCTTTATTGCGCGTTTGAGATTTGTCCTACTTTCCCGATATTCCTCCAAAGCTTCATCAGTTTTAAGTCACCTAGATCTTATGTATGCTTCCTTTTTCATCTTAGCTAGTCTCACAATTCCATCCGTCATCCATGGTTCCCTAATCTTGCCATTTCTAGCCCTCATTTTCACAGGGACATGTCTGTCCTGCACTCTAATTAACCTTTCCTTAAAAGACTCCCATATTTCAAATGTGGATTTACCCTTAAACAGCTGCACCCAATCCACATTCCCTAGCTCCTGCCGAATTTTATTAAACTTGGCCTTTCCCCAATTTAGCACTCTTCCTTTAGGACCACTCTCGTCTTTGTCCATGAGTATTCTAAAACTTACGGAATTGTGATCGCTATTTCCAAAATAATCACCGACTGAAACTTCAACCACCTGGCCGGGATCACTCCCCAATACCAGGTCCAGTATAGCCCCTTCCCGAGTTGGACTATTTACATACTGCTCTAAAAAAACTCTCCTGGATTCTCCTTAGAAATTCAGCTCCATTTACGCCTCCAACACTACATGAGTCCCATTCAATGTTGGGGAAGTTAAAATCTCCCATCAAAACCACCCTATTGCTCCTACATTTTTCTATAATCTGTCTACATATTTGTACCTCTACTTCACGCTCGCTTTTGGGAGGCCTGTATTAAAGTCCCAACAATGTTACTGCACCCTTCCTATTTCTTAGCTCTACCCATATTGCCTCAGTGCTCGAATCCTCCATCGTGCCCTCCTTAATCACAGCTGAGATATCATCTCTGACCAGCAATCCAAGTCCTCCATCCATAAGACCATAAGACCATAAGACATAGGAGCGGAAGTAAGGCCATTTGGCCCATCGAGTCCACTCCACCATTCAATCATGGCTGATTTCAACTCCATTTACCCGCTCTCTCTCCATAGCCCTTAATTCCTCGAGAAATCAAGAATTTATCAACTTCTGTCTTAAAGACACTCAACGTCCCGGCCTCCACCGCCCTCTGTGGCAATGAATTCCACAGACCCACCACTCTCTGGCTGAAGACATTTCTCCTCATCTCTGTTCTAAAGTGACTCCCTTTTATTCTAAGGCTGTGCCCCCGGGTCCTAGTCTCCCCTGCTAATGGAAACAACTTCCCTACATCCACCCTATCTAAGCCATTCATTATCTTGTAAGTTTCTATTAGATCTCCCCTCAACCTCCTAAACTCCAATGAATATAATCCCAGGATCCTCAGACGTTCATCGTATGTTAGGCCTACCATTCCTGGGATCATCCGTGTGAATCTCCGCTGGACCCGCTCCAGTGCCAGTATGTCCTTCCTGAGGTGTGGGGCCCAAAATTGCTCACAGTATTCTAAATGGGGCCTAACTAATGCTTTATAAAGCTTCAGAAGTACATCCCTGCTTTGATATTCCAAGCCTCTTGAGATGAATGACAACATTGCATTTGCTTTCTTAATTACGGACTCAACCTGCAAGTTTACCTTTAGAGAATCCTGGACTAGGACTCCCAAGTCCCTTTGCACTTCAGCATTATGAATTTTGTCACCGTTTAGAAAATAGTCCATGCCTCTATTCTTTTTTCCAAAGTGCAAGACCTCGCACTTGCCCACGTTGAATTTCATCAGCCATTTCTTGGACCACTCTCCTAAACTGTCTAAATCTTTCTGCAGCCTCCCCACCTCCTCCATACTACCTGCCCCTCCACCTATCTTTGTATCATCGGCAAACTTAGCCAGAATGCCCCCAGTCCCGTCATCTAGATCGTTAATATACAAAGAGAACAGCTGTGGCCCCAACACTGAACCCTGCGGGACACCACTCGTCACCGGTTGCCATTCCGAAAAAGAACCTTTGATCCCAACTCTCTGCCTTCTGCCTGACAGCCAATCGTCAATTCATGTTAGTACCTTGCCTCGAATACCATGGGCCCTTATTTTACTCAGCAGTCTCCTGTGAAGCACCTTATCAAAGGCCTTTTGGAAGTCAAGATAGATAACATCCATTGGCTCTCCTTGGTCTAACCTATTTGTTATCTCTTCAAAGAACTCTAACAGGTTTGTCAGGCACGACCTCCCCTTACTAAATCCATGCTGACTTGTCCTAATCCGACCCTGCACTTCCAAGAATTTAGAAATCTCATCCTTAACAATGGATTCTAGAATCTTGCCAACAACCGAGGTTAGGCTAATTGGCCTATAATTTTCCATCTTTTTCCTTGTTCTCTTCTTGGCAGGGGGGTTACAACAGCGATTTTCCAATCCTCTGGGACTTTCCCTGACTCCAGTGACTATTGAAAGATCATAACTAACGCCTCCACTATTTCTTCAGCTATATCCTTGAGAACTGCAGGATGTAGCCCATCTGGGCCTGGAGATTTATCAATTTTTAGACCTCTTAGTTTCTCTAGCACTTTCTCCTTTGTGATGGCTACCATATTCAACTCTGTCCCCTGACTCTCCAGAATTGTTGGGATATTACTCATGTCTTCTACTGTGAAGACTGACGCAAAGTACTTATTCAGTTCCTCAGCTATTTCCTTGTCTCCCATCACAAAATTACCAGCGTCATTTTGGAGCGGCCCAATGTCAACTTTTGCCTCCCGTTTGTTTTTAATGTATTTAAAGAAACTTTTACTATCATTCCTAATGTTACTGGCTAGCCTACCTTCAAATTTGATCCTCTCTTTCCTTATCTCTCTCTTTGTTATCCTCTGTTTGTTTTTGTAGCCTTCCCAATCTTCTGACTTTCCACTACTCTTTGCCACATTATAGGCTTTCTCTTTTGCTTTGATGCATTCCTTAACTTCCTTTGTCAGCCATGGCTGCCTAATCCCCCCTCTGATAACCTTTCTTTTCTTTGGGATGAACCTCTGTACTGTGTCCTCAATTACTCCCAGAAACTCCTGCCATTGCTGTTCCACTGTCTTTCCCACTAGGCTCTGCTCCCAGTCGATTTTCGTCAGTTCCTCCCTCATGCCCCTGTAGTTACCTTTATTTAACTGTAACACCTTTACATCTGATTCTACCTTATTTTTTTCAAATTGGAGATTGAATTCTACCATATTATGATCACTGCCTCCTAAGTACTCCCTTACTTTAAGATCTTTAATCAAGTCTGGCTCATTACATAACACTAAGTCCAGAATGGCCTGTTCCCTCGTGGGCTCCATCACAAGCTGTTCCAAAAAGCCCTCCTGTAAACATTCAATGAATTCCCTTTCCTTGGGTCCACTGGCAACATTATTTACCCAGTCCACCTGCATATTGAAGTCCCCCATGATCACTGTGACCTTGCCTTTCTGACATGCACTTTCTATTTCGTGGTGCATTTTGTGCCCCCGGTCCTGACCACTGTTAGGAGGTCTGTACATAACTCCCATCATGGTTTTTTTGCCTTTGTGGTTCCTCAACTCTACCCACACAGACTCCACATCATCTGACCCTATGGCGTTTAGTGCTATTGATTTAATTTCATTCCTAATTAACAAGGCAACCCCGCCCCCTCTGCCCACCTCTCTGTCTTTTCGATAGGTTGTGAATCCCTGGATGTTTCAATGCCAGTCCTGAACCCCCTGCAATGTCTCTGTGCTGCCTACCACATCATACCTGCCAGTCACAATCTGGGCCACAAGCTCATCTACCTTGTTCCGTACACTGCGCGCATTTAAATATAGCACCTTTAATTCTCTATTGACCGTCCCTTTTTGTTTTCTTAGTGTGGTGGACCTTGGTTTACTGAGCCTTTCCATACACTGTGTCATATTTTGTGGGATGGGGACTATCGTAACCTCTTCTGAGTTTTGTCTTTTCGTGCTATTTTGTATTCCTAAGCAGCTACGCTCCCACTGATTACTTCACATCTTGGTTCCCTGACTTTCCCTTCCCCCCCAATTCCCCCCCATGTTGGCCTTGTATATTTTCGGGAGGCAGCAGAGATGTCCAACGCAGGGAGTACGTGGGATGAGAGCATGTAGGGTGCTCTGAAGGTCTGGATCCAAGGTTTTGATCAGTGTGTTAAGTTGGCGGGTGTGTTCCTTGGTCGGATCTGCGAGTAACTATCTGTGGTGTTCCTTGGTTGTTGAGTTGTCGGTACACTTCTGTTCAGTATGATGATGGCCCCTCCTTTGTCTGCTGGTTTGATGACAATGTTGCAGTTGGTCTTGAGAACGCGGATGGCGTTTCGTTGTTCTTGGGTGACGTTCGGGGCTGTCCTGTGAATGCGACTGATGAATCTGGCATTGACGCGACTCCTGACGGCTTGAGCTTTCCTGTCGAGTCTAGGACAGCGGCCTTCCAGAGGGATCCAATTCAACTCTTTACTATTCAGTTGCCGCACCGCAGATCTCTCGGTCTGCTATTTTGATTCATTGGTTGTCTCATTGGGTTCGTTGTCAGCCTCTTGGGGTCTGTGGAAGAACTCCCAGAGCCTCATTCGCCTGATGAATTCCTCCGTGTCTGCCATGAGACTGATGGGATCCATTTTGTTGGTGGTGCAGAAATTGAGCCCTCTGCTGAGGATTTAGATTTTGTCTGGTTGAAGGGTGTAGTCCGACAAGTTGACAATAGATTTCCCTGTATTGTTTTCTACTGTGGTACCGGGGAGGCTTGGTCTCCACATCATAACTGGGATCGGGAAACAGACCATTCTCCACCTCTTTCTGGAATGTGCCTTTGCAAAGAAAGCCTGCAGAGATGCAGTGGCTTTTGTTGAAGTTCATCCCAAGCAGCTCCGTGGTGCAGAATAAACATCAACTGCGGCTGGGGGCATCAAAGTGGTGAAAGATGCACTTTGACCTCTCCAGAACATGCCGGTCTTCCAATGTAAAGAGTTGTCCTCAACTAAGTTGTAGACTGGTACGTTTCAAGGTCCAGGATTATGTGCTAAGGGATGCACTAAGACTTCGAGAAAGGGAATACACAATGAATGGTCGGATGCTAGGAAGTAAAGGTAAAGATAAAGTTACCTTGAAGGGCAGAGTAGTGGTTTAACCTAAGGATCACCACACCTCAGACAAGGGAAAGGTTGAAAAGGCAATGAATAACCTCAGCCAGTACAGGAATTAAACTTTGCTCTAGCCAAGTGACCTAAACCAGCCCCCAAATGAAGCACTAGAAAGTACAGAGGACCAAAGGGACCTCAGTGTACATGTCCAAAGAACCCTGCAGACAGCAGGATAGGTAGATAAGGTGGTTAAGAAGGCATACAGGATAATTGCCTTTATTAGCAGAGACATATAAGAGCAGGGGGGTTATGATGGGGCTGTATAAAACACCCATTGGGCCACAGCTGGAGTTCTGGTCGCCACACTATAGGAAGGATGTGATTGCACTAATAATAATCTTTTTTGTCACAAGTATGAAGTTACTGTGAAAAGCCCCTAGTCGCCACATTCTGGCGCCTGTTCTGGAATTGAACCTGCGCTGCTGGCCTTGTTCTGCATTACAAATCAGCTGTCTAGCCCACTGAGCTAAACCGGCCCAACTAGCTAAACTAGAGAGGTTTCAGAGGAGATCCACCAGGATGTTGCCTGGGCTAGAGCCCAGCTATGAAGAGAGGCTGGTTAGGCAAGGGTTCATCTCAGCAGTGAAGATTGAGGGGGGACCTGATTGAGATGTACAAAATTATGAGGGACATAGATAGGGAAGAGCTTTTCCCCTTCATAGAGGGATCAATAACCAGGGGGCATAGAATAAGGTAATGGACAGTAGATTTAGAGGGGGTTGAAGGAAAAGCTTTTTCACCCAGAGGGTGGTAGGAATCTGGAAATCACTGCCTGAAAGGGTGCCTTAGGTTGGAACACTCAGTCACAACATTTCAGAAGCATTTAGATGAGCACTTGAAACACCATAGCATACAAGACTACGGGACAAGTGCTGTAAAATGGAATTGGAATAGATAAGTGCTTGTTGGCCGGTACAGACACAGAAAACTCTGATTCTTCTGCAAGGGCATAATGGGAAAAGGCTAATATCGAAGGCCTTTCAACATAGCACACCACGGGGTTGGTAACTGTGTAAAACCCCGAGGGCTGTATGCCTGGTAAGGAGTACTTGAGAATGTCAAGACTATTGAAATTGTATTGAGACACCCCTGTGTGGAACATCCAATCTAGAGAAAAGTGGGTGGCATAAGAACATAAGAACTAGGAGCAGGAGTAGGCCATCTGGCTCCTCGAGCCTGCTCCACCATTCAATGAGATCATGGCTGATATTTTGTGGACTCAGCTCCACTTTCCGGCCCGAACACCATAACCCTTAATCCCTTGGTAGCATTGTGGTTAGCACTATTGCTTCACAGCGCCAGGGTCCCAGGTTCAATTCTCGACTTGGGTCACTGTCTGTGTGGAGTCTGCACATTCTCCCCACGTCTGTGTGGGTTCCCTCCGGGTGCTCCGGTTTCCTCCCACAAGTCCCGAAAGACGTGCTATTAGGTAATTTGGTCATTCTGAATTCTCCCTCCATGTACCCGAGCAGGCGCTGGAATGTGGCTACTGTGGGGCTTTTCACAGTAACTTCATGTAATGTAAGCCTACTTGTGGCAATAAAGATTATTATTATTATTAGTTGAATTCCACTGCAATTCCTAATTTCAATTTGAATTGTTCTGCCCTCAGGTTATGAGTCTGACATGGAATTTAACGTTATAAATATCAGAAGTGTTTCAGTTGTTTATCAGCATCTAAGGGTAGAACAAACTGAATTTTATTGTACTTTCAACAATTTCAAAGCCAAAATGTTTTGTAATGTACTTTAATAAATTTTATGAATAAAATATATTTTTCGAAAAGAATGTCAACTAGAAATCTGCTAGAAACATAACGTGTACTCTGTTGAACAATCAGGTACTGCCAGAACATTCAGACTTTTCAGGATTAAAAGATGGTGTCATACTGTAGGCAAAATACATTTCAAATGTATGCATAAGTTTCATTGGTTTGTGCTTTAAACAGAAGCCATTGTGGTGGCCAAAATAATCTGAGGCACGCTACTTATCTGAAAAAGAGAATCAGGATAGCAGTTCACATTCTGTGCTTGGTTTTGTCATTCTTCTTTAGCGTGTAACCAAAATCAGAAATAGGCCGTTTCAAAGCTGAGCTGTTCAAATGGAAGAAAAAATGTCTGCACAGCCATAAAACCTAAGATAAAATTATTACCACGTAAATTTGTATATGAAACAAGATGCATTGTGAAAGCAAGAGTTGTAATTATGGAGCACCGTATCACTTCCCTGAAGGACAGTTCAATGCACTTTAAATACAATTGCATGAAGTTCAGTGACAGGGAGAGATAAAAATCAGTTTACACACAAGGAATAGAGTGGATGACTGGCTCATCGATTTTTAGTGAAGTTGGTTCAGGGAGCAATATTAACCAGAACAATGAGCATGATCTGACTATGTTCTGATGTGGGATTATCAGACCCATTGAGGGTGGCAGATAGGACCTCAGATTATCCTTTAATCCAAAAGATGATACCTCAACAAAACAGGACACCTTCAATACTGGGCCTGGGTGTCAGCTAATGTGATAAAGTGCCACCAAATAGACTTGTGAGCAAAGTTAGAGTTCATGGAATAAAAGGGACAGTAGCAACATGGATATAAAATTGGTTGAGTGGCAGGAAACATTAGTTAATGGATGCATTGTTTTTAATCTTCCAAAGCTCCCTAGTAAGAAGTCTTACAACACCAGGTTAAAGTCCAACAGGTTTGTTTCGATGTCACTAGCTTTCGGAGCGCTGCTCCTTCCTCAGGTGAATGAAGAGGTATGTTCCAGAAACATATATATAGACAGATTCAAAGATGCCAAACAATGCTTGGAATGCGAGCATTAGCAGGTGATTAAATCTTTACAGATCCTGCAGGAAAGGATGTCCCGAAGCGTGGTACATTGGCGAGACCATGCAGACGCTGCGACAACGAATGAATGGACATCGCGCGACAATCACCAGGCAGGAATGTTCCCTTCCAGTCGGGGAACACTTCAGCAGTCAAGGGCATTCAGCCTCTGATCTCCGGGTAAGTGTTCTCCAAGGCTGCCTTCAGGACGCGCAACAACGCAGAATCGCCGAGCAGAAGCTTCTTGCCAAGTTCCGCACACATGAGTGCGGCCTCAACCGGGACCTGGGATTCATGTCGCATTACATTCATCCCCCACCATCTGGCCTGCGAAATCCTACCAACTGTCCTGGCTTGACACAATTCACACCTCTTTAACCTGGGGCTACCCCATCTCTGGATCTGTAAAGATTTAATCACCTGCTAATGCTCGCATTCCAAGCATTGTCTGGCATCTTTGAATCTGTCCATATATATGTTTCTGAAACATACCTCTTCATTCACCTGAGGTAGGAGCAGCGCTCCGAAAGCTAGTGACATCGAAACAAACCTGTTGGACTTTAACCTGGTGTTGTAACAGTACGAAGTAAGACAAATTCAAAGATGCCAAACAATGCTTGGAATGCGACCATTAGCAGGTGATTAAATCTTTACAGATCCAGAGATGGGGTAACCCCAGGTTAAAGAGGTGTGAATTGTGTCAAGCCAGGACAGTTGGTAGGATTTCGCAGGCCAGGTGGTGGGGGATGAATGTAATGCGACATGAATCCCAGGTCCCGGTTGAGGCCACACTCATGTGTGCGGAACTTGGCTATAAGTTTCTGCTCGGCGATTCTGCGTTGTCGCGCGTCCTGAAGGCCGCCTTGGAGAACGCTTACCCGGAGATCAGAGGCTGAATGCCCTTGACTGCTGAAGTGTTCCCCGACTGGAAGGGAACATTCCTGCCTGGTGATTGTTGCGCGATGTCCGTTCATTCGTTGTCGCAGCGTCTGCATGGTCTCGCCAATGTACCACGCCTTGGGACATCCTTTCCTGCAGCGTATGAGGTAGACAACGTTGTCCGAGTCGCACGAGTATGTACCGCGTACCTGGTGGGTGATGTTCTCACGTGTAATAGTGGTATCCATGTCGATGATCTGGCACGTCTTGCAGAGATTGCCATGGCAGGGTTGTGTGGTGTCGTGGTCACTGTTCTGAAGACTGGGTAATTTGCTGCAAACAATGGTTCATTTGAGGTTGCGCGGTTGTTTGAAGGCAAGTAGTGGGGGTGTGGGGATGACCTTGGCAAGATGTTCATCGTCATCAATGACATGTTGAAGGCTGTGAAGAAGATGACGTAGTTTCTCCGCTCCGGGGAAGTACTGGACGACGAAGGGTATTCTGTCGGTTGTGTCCCATGTTTGTCTTCTGAGGAGGTCGGTGCGGTTTTTCGCTATGGCGCGTTGGAACTGTCGATCGATGAGTCGAGTGCCATATCCCGTTTGTACGAGGGCATCTTTCAACGTCTGTAGATGTCTGTTACGCTCCTCCTCGTCTGAGCAGATCCTGTGTATACGGAGCGCTTGTCCATAGGGGATGGCTTCTTTAAGACTTCTTACTGTGCTCACCCCAGTCCAACACCGGCATCTCCACATCAAAGCTCCCTAGGTTCTGGAAAGGTTCTAGCAAATTGGATAAGTCACGACTGTGGGAGACAAAAGGCAGGAAACTATAGGGCAGTTTGAGCAAATAATATTGAACTACAGAATGGTTACAGCACAAAAGAGACCATTCAGTCCATCATGTCTGCTGGCTCCCTGAAGGAACAATCCGCCCTAACCCTGTGCATTCATCCTTTTCCAATAATAAGCGAATTCCCGCTTGAACGCTTTCATTGAACCTGCCTCCACCATGCTCTCAGGCAGTGCAGTCAGATCCGTATCTACTCTGTCCAGACCTCTTACAATTGTGAATATCAATCAAATGTCTTCCCAACCTTCGCTTACTGAGGAAAACAGTCCCAACTTCTCCAATCTACTGTGTACAAAAAACAAAGAACAATACAGAACATAACTAGGCCCTTCGGCCCTTCAAGTCTGTACCGGTCATAATACCAAACTTGGCCAAAACCTTGCTCAGGAGCCATGTAACTATTGTTGTGTAATGGAAGTGTTGCTAACTTTTGGTTGGCTCTTAATTCGAAATTTGCTCTGTCTGTTTAACCTTTGCTCTAGAGTCGCCAGGTATCTTTATGATACCGCCATGAGGTTCAAGTTCAAGTACTGATCAATAACTTAGCACACCAATTAGTAAGATTCAAATCAAAACACATTTATTATATACAGTAAGTCACTACTTATGCATATAACTCTACTTTCTAGACTATTTCTATCACAAAAAGGCCTATAAGCTTAGGAATTGGCCCACCAGGTCAGGGGAACAAATGGCCTTTCGTTCAGGTCCTGAGTCTGCAGGATTCAAAAGCTGGTATGGACTTGTAGCTAGGAGCGCCTATCTCATAGCGAACGTTGACTGGAGACGTACTTGGTTGGTGCGGCAGCTGGGCAGTTCACTCTCAGGGGTTGATTCGCGTTGTTGAGTGACCCTGCCAAGAAGGGCGATTTGAACTTGGGGGCTTTACTTCATAGTCCCCAGGGGCTTCCCGCCCTTCGGGGCGGTCCCCGTATCTGGTTCCAAGTGATTGGACTACTTTCCAATCACTGGGATCGATTTCTCCAATGCTGGAGTAGTTCCCTGATCGCTGGGCTGTCCCTAAATGTCCATTGGCCTTCCTTTGTCTTAACTCCTACTGGCGCCGAGGAGTCTGGCTTGGCCTTATTCACCTGAAGTGTATCAATTGTGCCTGGGAATCGCGCATTACTATGCAGGTGGCTGCTGGTTTCAGTGCTGTCTGGTTTTTGCAAATTCCAATACACAGGATTCCTGCACTTGCTCGTTTTTGCCTGTGTTGGCTGAATTTCCCTTTAGTCTTTGCAGTTCTCCATTTTAAGTCGGGAAGTGGCCCTTTTACCTTTTATCCTCTTTTACCCTCCCTCTCTATACCTCCTGAAGCATCTATACCCTGGGATATTTAGTTGCCAGTCTTGCCCTTCCCTCAACCAAGTCTCAGTAATACCAATAACATGATATTCCCAGGTACTAATCCAAGCCCTAAATTCATCTGCCTTACCTGATACACTTCTCGCATTGAAACAAATGCACCTCAGACCACCTGTCCCTTTGCGTTCATCATCTCTTCCCTGCCTACTCCTCCCCTTAGTCACATTGAGTTTATTATCTAGTACCTTACTGGCTTTAGTTGCTGCCTCTTTACTGACCTCTAACTTCGTAATCTGGTTCCCACCCCCCCTGCCACATTAGTTTAAAACCTCCCCAACAGTGTTAGCAATGTCTCCGTAGGACATTG